>NC_135963.1:36228947-36828947 GCF_053455715.1 Rhinoraja longicauda | reverse complement strand
CAATTTTGGTATTGTGATACTTGATTTACATCAATACTTTTAACCATATTTACAAATTTAACCTAGTTACTGGTTTGCGGTTCCTGCCTGATCGTTTAACAGTAACAGGTGCAACAGGCATAACAGATGCACGTGTAGACTCAACTTTTAGCTTGTTTGGCTCTATGTTAGTACGCTGACCTTGACTAGAGAAGTCTGTCTCTTTATCTGTACTCACTGAATTGTGTGTATCAACCACAATAGGCTTTTCTAACTCACTTTCAGATGAATACTCAGGGATTAGGAATTCATGCTCAGTTTTCGGTTCGTCTTTGGCTGGAATCATTTGATCCACGTGAACACTTTTGATCTTGTCTCCAACATCCACTAAGTATCTTTTTGTTCCACACACTTCCACTATTTTCCCAACATCCCATTTGTCTCGACTGGACTTGTTGGGAGGACTGAGCACACGAACTTGCTCATCTGGCTCGAAGTTCCTCTCCTTTTTGTGGAAGTCAAAGTGGTGTTTTTGACTTAACTGTTTTTGCTCAACTCTCGAGGCCAAATTGGGTTGAACTAGACTTAGGCGTATTCTTAGCCTTCTCTTCATCAACAGTTCTGCAGGTGAATAACCCATAGTTATGTGTGGTGAAGTTCTGTACTTCAGCAAGAAACTAGCCAAACGATGTTTCATGCTGAGCTTTGAACTACCCTGCAAAACCTGTTTCTTGAGAGCCTCTTTGACTACTCTAACAGACCTTTCCGCCGCCCCATTGGAGGCTGGATGGTATGGAGGAACAAGTGTGTGTTTTACCCCGTTACGCTGCATGAACTGTTTGAACTGTTCTGAACGAAACTGAGGTCCGTTATCAGAAACAAGTTCTTCTGGTAAACCATGACATGCAAAAATTAATCTCAATTCGTCTATGGTTTGCTCAGCAGTAGTGCTTGACCCCATATGCTTAGCCTCAATCCATTTGGAATGACTATCTACTAACACCAGAAAATTATCATTACCCTTTTTACAAAAATCTACGTGAACTCTCTGAAACGGTCTACTTGGCCATGACCAGGGTTGCAGTGGTGTTTTTGGTGGTTTACTGCGGCAATCTTGACACACGCTACATTTGCTCACCAGTGACTCAATGTCACTGTCTATACCAGGCCAATACACAAAACTTCTAGCAATTGACTTCATGCTAACTATGCCAGGATGTTCGGCATGAAGTTCGTACATAATCTTGTTTCTTAAAGACTCTGGTACAACCACTCTATAACCCCACTTTATGCATCCCTGCTCGCATGATAATTCGTGTCGTCGATTATAGAAAGGCTTCAGTTCCGAGTTTGATCCACTCTCGACTTCAGTCCAACCATTCAATATCTGTTCATAAACACTCTTCAGCACAGTGTCCTTCACTGTTTCAGCTGCAATTTCTGTTGCAGTCACTGGAAAGTCTTCATCTACGACTTGCAGTGTGTAGATTGAGTTCTCGCTTCCCACATCAGAGTTCTCATGGGGCAATCGGGACAACGCATCTGCGACTGCGTTGCATTTGGAGCTTCTGTACTCCACCTTGTAGTCATACTGGGACAACAGAATTGCCCAGCGCTGCATCCTTGATGCTGCCATGGAAGGTATAGCTGACTTGGGACCCAGTATCGTGAGTAGTGGTTTGTGATCAGTCACAAGGGTGAATGGTCTGCCAAGAAGAAACTGGTGGAATTTCTTGATTCCGAAAACAATGCTGAGTGCTTCCTTCTCTATCTGTGCATAGTTGCGCTCACTTGGTGATAGGATGCGGGAGGCAAAAGCAATAGGCTTTTCCTGTCCGTCATCCATTACGTGGCAAATCACTGCACCTACACCATAACTTGAAGCATCACAAGCAAGTTTCATCTCGCGCGTCGTGTCGTAGTGAACAAGGAGTTTGTCACTTGTCAGGTTTTTCTTGCAGATGTCGTATGCATGTTGTTGTTCCTTTCCCCACATCCAATTCTCATCCTTTTGTAACAGATGATGTAGTGGCTTTAGCACGGTTGCTAAATCTGGAAGGAATCGTGCATAGAATTGCACCATCCCAAGGAATGATCGTAGCTCTGTCACATTGTTGGGCGTTGGAGCATTCACAATTGCTTCAATTTTCGCCTTCATTGGGCGCAGTCCGTTGGAATCTACTTTGAGTCCAAGGTAGATCACCTCTGATTGTGCAAATGCACATTTGCTCTTTCGTAATTTTACGTTGTGGCAGTTCAATCGTGTGAGAACTTGCTCAAGTATCTCCAGATGTTCTTCCATGCCCACTGTGAATATCAGTAGATCATCCTGGTTGCACACACAGTGTGGAATGCCTTGCAACATTTTGTCCATGATGGACTGAAAGATTTTCGGGGAAGATTTCACACCATAGGGCAGCTTTGTGTATGAATACAAGCCCTTATGTGTGTTGATGGTCAAGCACTGCTGACTTTCTTTGTCAACATTGAGTTGGGCATAAGCGTGAGACAAATCCAGCTTAGTGAAGACTCTTGCTCCGCTACGTTCTGCATACAGATCCTGCGAGGTTGGCAAAGGATACTGTTCGTCATCAACAACTTGGTTGATTGTGACTTTGTAGTCACCGCATAATCGAACAGTTTTGTCAGCCTTAAGCACAGCCACAACTGGCGTTGCCCAGTTGCTCTGGTCTGTCTTCACGAGTACTCCATTCCGCTCCAACCTGTTGAGTTCTTCCTCCACTTGTTGCTTTAGCGCATATGGTACCGGTCTTGGTCGATAATATACAGGTGTCGCATCTTGCTGCAGTCGAATGTGTGCAGAGTATCCTGTTATTCCCGTGTAACTGTCAGCAAATATATCAGCGTGTTTGCTAACGACATTTTCAAGACGTGATTTGGACACATCAATGCTGAAAATGTTCTTCCAGTCTAATTTTATTTTACGCAGCCAATCCTTTCCAAGGAGGGTTGGTTTATTTCTGTAGCTGGCCACTATGATGGGCAGTGTTACTGACTGTCCATTACACTGAACTTTGCAATCCATTTGTCCGCACGTCTCCAAGGCTTCGCCGGAGTAGGTTCTCAACTTGACCTTACTCTCGGACAATGGTGTCTGTGAGAACTTTGTTTCGTACAAGTCTTTGCTCATGACCGAACAGTCAGCTGCCGTGTCAATGCACATATCAATTAACTGTTCATTAACCAATAGTTTAATTCGAAAGTCCTTGTCTTGGCTGGTTGTAGGCTTATTGACATCAGTTGCATGAATGATGTACAACCCAAGTTCATTGTCATCCGGGTTCATCTCTAAGTTGTGAACTCCTTTCTGGTGTAGTCGTGTGTTTCCAACTGTAAGCTTGGCCCGACATGCTGAGGCGATATGACCTTTCTTCTGGCAGTTATAGCACTTAGCTGTTTTGAACTGACAGGATTGGGATGGGTGATTACCGTTGCAACGATAACAACTGGCTGCACTCGGCTCCCCGCCATATTTCGGTTTCAGTTTGGCCCTAGGCGCTGCTTTGTGAGTATACACGGCCACTGCAGTATGTGGTGAACGAAACTCGCGAGCATTCTTTGATGCCATCTCCATCATAGTAGCAATCTTGCATGCTATCTCAAACGTAAGATCAGGAGTGCTCATGAGTCTGGACTGAATTCGTTCGTCCACTAGACCACAAACAAATCTGTCGCGTAGTGCGCGTTCAAGAAAGGCTCCAAAGTTACAGTGCAACGTTAAGTTTTTCAAGGCAACAATGTACTCACTGATTGTCTCGTTTTGCTTCTGGTTTCTCGTGCCGAATTTGTAGCTTTCTGCAATTTCCAGAGGCTTTGGGTTGAAGTGCTCCTCCAACTTCTTTCTAATGTCACAGAATGGCACATCTTTTGCCTTTATGGGTGCAAGGTTATTCACGAGTGTGCCGTACACTTCAGGTCCGATCTCCGTGAGCAGAATCGCTTTCATGCGTTCACGAACGGCCTTGTTTGTTTCAGCCACTACCTCTCCCTCACCACTGGTCTCCGTGATGTTGTTTTCCATGAAGAACATGTTTGCTCTCTCCATATAGGAGCTGAACGGCTCTCTACTTTTGTCAAAGGTGCCCAGGCTTCCGATATAGCCCGTGGATGCCGCCATTTTGTCCCTCGAGGAAAGTTTTTTTTTTTCTTTGCACAAGCTCAGATTTCCTGCCTGTTCTGGTGTAGCAAAGCACCTAAAACTTAGCAGTACAAAAGCTATGCAAAACAAACTCAGTCTCCTCCACAATCCCATCCTCGTCGCCAATTTTGTTATGTTCAATACGGCATAAAGATAAAGTACACTCACACGTTAGTTGCCTGAATCACACCAGCCTTTATTTACCCAGCATTCCTAGCTCAAGGAACGCCCACTCATTAACATGGCACATGAATATGCATGAATACATTACAGCCGCCAGCAGGGTAGAGATGTGGCAGCACCTTGTGGCCGCCTGGGGCCGGGGTGAGTGGCTCCCTCTCCCCTTACCTCTCCCTCCCCCCACCGCCTTCCTCTCCTCACTACCTGGTGCCCGTGTCCGCCCTTTGCCGTGCCACTCGACCTGCGATGAGCGGGTTGCGGCAGCGGTCATGGGCGTGCAGGGCTTTCAGGAGTACATGGAGAAACACTGCGCCAGCGCCGTGATGCCGGTGGAGCTGCATAAGCTGGCCCGCGGCAGACTGGTGGGTGGAGGCCGCAATCGGCCGTCGTACAGCCCGCTCCGCCTGGTGCTCGATGCCGAGAACCGCCTGCATGGTGGCTTCTACAACGACTGGGTGAGCGGCGGGCAGTGGATCCACATGCTGAGCTACCAGGCATCCCTGTCCAAGGCTTGCTTCAGCGGCAACATTGAGCTGGTCATGTACTTCAATGGCGCGCTGGAGAAGCGCCGTATCCATGAGTGAGTGAAGAGGCAGACAGCCCAGCAGATCATCAGCCGCATCCAGAACAAAGGCACTCTGTGGCCCAAAGTCTGGTTCCTGCCCCCTGTCTGTATGAGCCACTGCATCTGCCTCGCTCTTCTTCGCTTCCGTGTGACGGTAAATACAGGCTTGCACGCTCGGCCTACACGCATTCAAACATTAATTGATTAACCTGGAGATCCCCGCCCTCGGTTTACTTTTCATTGCTCTGGTGTGGGTTTGGGTACAATACAACTCATTCAAATTGAAGGACTCGAGGGACTTGCGGTAACAGCAACAATTTGTTAACATTCCTGTCCCAAACTAACATGTATTAAAAAAAAAATCAGGCTGTTGATACTGCTCAGGATTATATCATAACAAGAAATTGTATGTCTAAGCCATTGAATCAGGCAACATAAAGGTTTGCCTGTCCCACTGAGTTACTCCACCATTTTGTGTCTATCAAAGTTTGGAAATTGTGTTTATGCATTTATCCAATCTATTGTGCAGTATCAAGTTTTGTTCAAATTGTTGTGCCATCGTGTACCATTTTGGTTGTATTTTGGGCACAAACCCCATAAAATGAACATCGCCATTTTGATCTAATACTTCCATGTTCAATACGTGCTTCATAGAACGATGACTCCTGAGGTAAATGCTCAAATTTTCTTCAAGTTAAAGTTTGACCACTCAATAATGTTACACTTGTGCATTTTTTTTTTTCCATCAACCGCTGTCACAACGGGAACCCAACAGGTCCACGGGTCGTGTTTCATTCACATTGTTGCGCTATCGTGTACTGTTTTGGCGGCTTTCTGCCCAACCAATTGATTGCAACATGCGCCTTAATTTAGTTCAACAAAGAAACTGACAAGTTACTAAAGAACCTTAAGTAACAACGGGACCCAACAGGTACATGGGTTGTCTAGTTGCTCCTTAAAATTTGTGCCTCTTATCTTCAAACTATACACTCTAGTCTTTGACATTTCCACTCTTGAAAACAGGATCTGACTGGCTATCCCATCTATGGCTATCCCATCTATAGTATGTTTTATATACTATCAGGTCTCCCCTCAATCTGTGGCATTCAAGAGAAAACTTGACAGAGGTGCACTTGCCAATACCAATGCAAGATGAAAATAATCGTCCATCCTCAAATTCAATTTTTGGCAAGCAGCTGACAGCAGGCGGTCTAAAACCATTTGATCAGAAAGGTGGTGTTACTACTCTTCTACCATCTTAATGATCTTTTTGTTTACTATACCAGAGGACAACAGAGATGGTCTCTCTCACAGAAACCTTCAGTACAAAAAGTATCCGAGCTACAGCACTACAAAAATAATGGTTGTTGGGAGAGAAGAGCATAAAACACTAAAAATGAGAGGTCTGTTTAGAAATATGACAGTGGACATTTCACGTAAAATTCCGTGCATAATCTGAAAATGTAAAGAAGACATATTTTTTCTGCCTATGTAACAGATGAAAGGGAAACCAAGTTCTGGAGTAACTCTGAACCAGGCAGCATTCATGGGGGGAATGGATAGGCAATGTTTCGGGTCGGGACCCATCTTCAGACAAAAGAGGAAGCCTTTTATTCACATACATGGAGAGCAATGGAAGATGCACCGATAGAGTTGCTGCCTTACAGTGCCAGAGACCGGGTTTGATCCTGACCTTGGGTGCTGTCTGTACAGAGTTTACAGGATCACCATGACTGCATGGGTTTTCCCTGGTTTCCCCCCACACGGCAAAGATGTGCAGGTTTGTAGATTAATTGGCTTCTGTAAATTGCCCCTCATGTGCAGGATATGAAATTGGAATGACATGGAAGAAGTCACTCCAGTACGGGTAATTGTTGGTTGGTGTGGATCCAATGGGCCTGTTTCCATGCTGTATTCTGAACTAAACTAAAGGAACAAATAAATTATAGTTGGATCAAGGTAACAAACATACTAAAAATGTTAAGGGAAGCTCCTCATTATGTGATTAGTACCTCTTTGTATTTAAGATTTCATCAATTGAAATACATTTGTGCAATATTAAAATCTGTGATAGCTTTGTTACTTCTAACAATGCAATTGCAATCATGAGATCAGGAGGGAAAAAGTGCTGCAAAGTGCTAATGACAAACTCTGTGTCAGGCATTAATGGTGATTATGAATAAATCATTTATGTGCAGAAGAATCAAAGTCACCGCATGTAATATGTCAAGCACCAACAGAATTACATTACACGTAACAGTTCACAGTGCCCCATTTAAACATAAACACAACTTGTAATTTGGAATAAAGCACCATGTTCAGAAGTGTTGAATTTGAGTCAAATAAGAGTAAATGCACATTTATCTGATCTACTTGATTGTACAGTACTATTATTTTATCAACGTTATATTTGCTGCAATACGTGGCACAATGGAAGAAAAAAGTTTAATTAATAATGACGTATGTATCACAATTTTTCCTGCAAGCCTTTCAACAGATCTTATAATTATGGAATTATTTAGCACTGCAACAGGCACTTTGGCCCAATTCATTCATGCCAACTAAATTAGTCCCATTTGCTTGTATTTGGTCAACTAACATTTCCTATCCATTGTATCCATTGCCTTCTGCTATTTTCCAAAGATTCCAAGCAGTTTACAAAATTTGATCACAAAATTAGGTTGGGTGGTTTCTGTAAATTATTCCTAGGGTATGAGATGGAATTAGTATATGGGTGAACATTGATCAGCGTGAACTCATTGGTCCAAAGGGCTTTTTTGCCTGGTGTATCTCCAAACAAAGCAAAAATAATATTTATAACTGGAATTTAGCATATGGCATTACGGTGGATCTCCCTGTTTCAGCACGAATCTAGTTGCTACCTACTGTAACATATATTGGCTTAATTCTCGTAAATCACCCTTATAAAGGTGTGAGGAAAAATAAACAGAGAATGGAATCTAATTACAGAATTTGGTGACATTTTAATCATTTTCATTATTACAGGAGAAATAATAGCTTCCAAAGCTGCTGCTAGAGATTGTAATATCTCCAGAAAACATTTTCACATCTTATGTGCACTGTATAATCTATCAATGCCACCAAATTATTGAATAAATCTTCCAAAAAAAATCACCAGGCACAACAGACAATTCCAACAGAAAATTACGACAATTCCTTCAATGCCCACGGGGGAAATGAGGGTTAGTGCAGAGAGGTGTCACTGAGGAAAAAGATCAGTTGCAATCTAACTGGATGTTGAAGCAGGCATCATGGGCCAAATGGCCTCCCCCCTGTTTCAGCTTCAAAAGCAGCCTCGCAAAAATTAAACTTGTCATGCATAATGTGAAGAAAGACATGCAAGGTTTGTATATTTGAATTAGAGAACAGAACAGTACCGCACAGGAACAGCGAAGGCCCACAATGTTGGTGCCCAACTTGATGCTAGATTAAACTAATCTCTTCTGTTTGCTTATGATCCATTTCCCTTCATTCCTTGCATATCCACGTACCTAGGCACATATCATTCTCCGTAGGCCCACAAATATGCTTTGAACTTTGCTCCTCACCTTAGCTTCAAATCTTTCACATTGATAACACTAGTTTTATTTGTCCATTTCAATATCAAAAATTGAATGTCCAAAATCATAATTAATATTATTTGTTGGTAAAACAGTGCAGTGAACAGTTGTTTTAATAGACCTCTACAGTGGATTTAACATAGCGGACTGGCCTACCTACAGTTGTTGATCAGTTGATTTTCTGCATTTAAGTCTTTTTTCTACCACGTAATTTTGCAAATCATTAATTCATCATTTCATCTGAGACTTTTATCAGTTGATTTTCTTTCTTTTAGAGAAAGAATCTTTCTATTGAACACCATCTCTCCTTTCTGAGATACAAAGCTACCTCTGGTCCCATTGATAACGATGGTATTCGCATCAAGTATTTCAATATCTTAGCTTATTTTTCACATCATAAATCTCAGCTAGCTCCCATTTTGTGTGTCTGCAACATTTGCTTTTAAAAAATTTTCTACCACATATGTCCCCCAGGGATTGATAATATTATGTTAGCCACACACAATTTCTTGGGTAGAGGATTCAGGCATTTTATGATATCACCAGGGTTTATTTTACGATATCGCCTAAGGTTTATTTTACAAATGGAATGTTAAAATTTCTTCTTCAGTTTTGGGGAGAGAAAAAACATTATTAACCTGTTTCTTATCCCGAGGCCACATATCAATATGAGAACTCCTTCAAAGACTAATGTTCTGTCATTGTAGATAAAGATACCTTCACTTCTTTGTTCTAGTTTTTTATGAGATGACTGACGGGAGATTGAAAAGTAGCAAATAAACATAACACAAAAAGTAAGGAAATTTGTGTTTGGTAGATTATTTCTTTGTTGTAACAATGCTTCTTGGCAATAAATC
The DNA here is from genome assembly GCF_053455715.1 of Rhinoraja longicauda. NCBI lineage: Eukaryota > Metazoa > Chordata > Chondrichthyes > Rajiformes > Arhynchobatidae > Rhinoraja > Rhinoraja longicauda. The sequence goes on along the minus strand of NC_135963.1, from coordinate 36,819,626 downwards.
TTATAACGTTGGAAAGCCTGTTTATTTCCCTTTTAAATGGTGCCACATTTGTAAGGAACATGCATTTGTGGGATGAGCAGCAGAGCTGAGTATATGGGTTGCGCCCATGAAAAATTTGCCAAATCTTCTCTACCAATGCCAAACAGCTTATTCTGCTGTTGCTATTGACTCTTGTTTTGAGCTTCTGGTACCCCCAGGTGCTGACAATCAGGTGCCTGATTGGCACCAGATTGGCAGCATCTGTGAGCATGGGCCCTGCTACAGTGGTCAGTAGGTGTCTGCTCCAAGAATCGGCATGCCACGTTTGACTGATCTGGATAGGGCCCGTGCGATAGGGCAACTTCAAGCTGGTGTTCCGCAAAACCAAGTTGCGGCATTATTTGGAGTGAGCCCTAGTACCATCTCCAAAATGAAGGCCAAGTTCCATATAACGGGGGATGTCAGAGACAGGCCGCAAAGTGGGCGTCCCAAGAAGACGACACCCGAAGAAGACCGTTTCCTCACCCTGTCAGCACTTAGGAACCGTAGGCTGTCTTCTACAGATTTGCAGTCAAGGTTTGCAGGACGATATGGCCGATGGCTCTCTGCCCAGACAATTCGGAACAGACTGCACGCAGCCGATCTCCGGTCTCATTGGGCTGCCACGAGGCCTGCCATGACTGCCCTTCACCATCAGGCCCTTTTGCGCTGGTGTCGGCAACACGTGCACTGGAACCTGAACATGTGGAGGAACGTTATGTTCAGCGATGAGTCCAGATTCTGCCTACGGCAGTTGGATCATAGGGTCAAAGTGTGGAGAAGACGCGGAGAACGCTATGCTGATTGCTGCACCGATAGAGTAACATCTTTTGGTGGAGGCAGTGTGATGGTGTGGGGCGGCATCTCCCTCACTGGATAAAACGAGGCTTGTCATCATTGGAGGCAATCTCAATGCAGAGAGATATCGAGATGAGATTTTGCAACCAGTGGCAATCCCATATCTCCACAGTCTGGGACCGAACTCTATCCTCCAAGATGACAATGCTTGCCCCCACAGAGCAGGGTTTCTCAGAGACTACCTCCAGAATTTGGGAGTGGAGAGGATGGAATGGCCTGCCAGCAGTCCTGACCTCAACCCCATTGAACACTTGTGGGATCAGCTTGGGCGTGCTGTTCGTGCCAGAGTGACCAACACAACCACGTTGGCTGACTTGCGACAAATGCTGGTTGAAGAATGGGATGCCATCCCACAACAGTGTGTGACCAGGCTGGTGACCAGCATGAGGAGGAGGTGCCAGGCTGTTGTGGCTGTGTATGGTTCTTCCACACGCTACTGAGGCTCCTGTTTATTAAATGAATAAATTGTTAAATTGCCAATATGTCTTGTTTCTTCAGACCAATCATCCAATCCACCAAACAACACCGAACAAGAGTCAATGGCAGAATAAGCTGTTTGGCATTGGCAGAGAAGATTTGGCAGATTTTTCATGGGCGCCACCCACATACTCAGCTCTGCTGCTCATCCCATAAATGCATGTTCCTTACAAATGTGGCACCATTTAAAAGGGAAATAAACAGGCTTTCCAACGGTATAAGATTTATTGCCAAGAAGCATTGTTACAACAAAGAAATAATCTACCAAACACAAATTTCCTTACTTTTTGTGCTATGTTTATGTACATAATTACAACTATTTCACGGGGCAGTATCAAAAATTGTTAGTTATTGGGAGCAAATTGATCTTCCTTTGGAAAATGAGGCCCACTCAATGATGTGTCTGCCTTTAATTGGAGTTTGTTAAGAACAAGTGGGAACTTGCAGATATTTCCAAAGGACAAAATTGTCATCATCTTGAATTATTTGAGATGTTAGGGCAGATTATCCCAAGTAGCAGGGAGGTTGCAGAATGGGGTTGCTATGCAAGTGATAAAAGTGTGGTATTATACAAAGCTCCTGATTGAGCTACTCCAAGGAACCAAAACTGTCAGTGTGTAATTCAAAGGATTAGTCACAAGAAAACAGAGATGTTCATTACTAAGTGTGAGGAGCATCATTATCATGAATGAGAGTGTGCATGGTGAAGAATCATGATAAACACAAAACGTTGGAGTAACTCAGCAGGACAAGCAGCATCCCTGGAGAGAGGAATGGGTGATGTTTCGGGTCGAGAACCTTTGTCGGACAGAATCAGGGACTAGCATGGATGGAATTTTAGCAGTTTCTAATACAAAAAAATAGTAATCATGTGCATAGAGTTACAAAGCAACTTAAGGGACTGTCCCAGTTACGTGATTTTTAAGGCGACTGCCGGCGACTGTCAAAGTCGTAGCAGATCGCCAAAAAACGTAATTTTTTTTTACCCTAAGACAATGTCTACGACAATGACGACGACAAGCTACGACAGCCTACCACCTAGGCAACGGCAAGCTGACGACAACCGGCGACCCAGTCTTTGCGACCTAGGACATCCACTACGACAGGCTACGACAACTGACGTCAACCTGCACTTACTACAACTCCAAACTAGGCAGCGTACCGTGGCAGAAAGACATTATCTGAAGACCATCAGCAAACAGCCCACTCCACAAGCAGAGGTCCACCACTCCAGGAAGAGAGCCCCCAAAAGACCACAACCCAAACCCCTTTTCAGTGCCCACCCACATCCTCTCAAAGGAGTTTATTTTTCGATGCAGTGCATTGGTTGTGTTGGTTTTGTTTCAATGATCGAAATAAATGAAAAGAGTTCGCCTTTCAATGCAGTGAATTGCTTGTCTTTGTGTTTGCTTCATTGATCTAAGTAAATGAAAAGAGTTCTCTTTTAAATGCAGTGCAATGCCCATGTCAGTGTTTATTTCATTGGTCAAAATAAATGAAACTAGAATATTTGAAAGAGATGCCATGAGAAAGTACTTAGAAATGCAATAACTTCAGACTCCAATTTTTTTTTTAAATGTCCAAAATCTACATTATTCAAACAAACTATATTCCTATGAAAGGTGGATAACTACATGCAAAAATCTTTAAAAAAAAAAAAACTTCAAACAATTACAAAATATACCTAAAACAGTGGTCTGGCTGGACCGTGCTGTCGGTGTGGTCAGATGTCCGCCCCCCTTTGACATCATCGCAATCTCCGCCCCCATTCCACAGCTGGCTGTTGCAGATGAACTTCTGTGCACAGGTTTTGACAGTTCCTGTCGCAACTTGTCTTCTCCTGATCCCGGTACCTGTCACCGGTTGACATTAGTAGTCGCCAATGAAATTCATCCGTTCTCAGTACCTGCGACAACTTAACACACTTGGCAACAACCTGCGACAGCACCCACGACAAGCTACTATCATTGGTGTCAAGCCAGCTGTCGCCAAAAAATTTAGGACACAATCATTTTCCGCGACCATCCGAGATCTGCTACGGCTCATTGGAGACTACTCACGATCATGCCAACGACACCCCGGCGAATGTCCGGCGACAGCCTAGTCGCCTGCAGTCGCCTTAAAAATCGCCTAACTGGACCAGGCCCTTTAATATCATGGTAAAGCTGTGGGTTCAGCAATACATTGCCCAATTTATCAGACAAGATAACATCCTTAAGCATCTGACATGCTGTTAATTCCCCACTTGACATTTAATTACGTACTTATGACAAAGGAGACCATCAAATCCAGGGCAAGTAGAACATAGAAGAGTACAGCACAGGAACAGGCCTCTTTGGCCCACAATGTCTGTGCCGAACATTATGCTAAAACCAACTCTTTTCTGCCTGCACATAATCCATATCACTCCATTACCTGCATAGCAGTGGAATGCAAGGGTATGGATTATGTGCAAGCATATCCCAGCAAAGTTATCCCATCAGTCCCTTCACCTCCTCCTCATTTCTCTGTAATCGTGCAACTTGTTTTCTCACTCATGTCCATCAACTTCATCCAACTCTTTTGGCCATTGACCTAGATCAGGGAGAATTTATGATGGCCAATTAAGTACTAATAGGTCTTCGGAAAGTGCGAGGAAACTGCAGCACCCAGCAGAAACCGGCATGGTCAAGGGAGAACGTACAGTCTCCATACGGACAGCACAGGAGGTCAGGATTGAATGCGGATCCTGAGGTTGTTAGGTAGCCACACTAACTACTGCACCACTGTAGATAGATAGAAAATGCTGGAGTAACTCAGCAGGTCAGGCATCATCTCTGCAGAAAAGGAATAGGTGATGTTTCAGGTCAATACCCTTCTTCATCCTAAATTTCCATAATTTTCCAAAAAAATATTGAAACGGCGCAAGATTATATATAATGATTAAATCCAAAATCTAACTTGACCCACAATTCTGCACGTACATAAAATGGTAATCCATATCATATCATATCATATATATACAGCCGGAAACAGGCCTTTTCGGCCCTCCAAGTCCGTGCCGCCCAGCGATCCCCGTACATTAACACTATCCTACACCCACTAGGGACAATTTTTTTTAAATTTTTTTTTACATTTACCCAGCCAATTAACCTACATACCTGTACGTCTTTGGAGTGTGGGAGGAAACCGAAGGTCTCGGAGAAAACCCACGCAGGTCACGGGGAGAACGTACAAACTCCTTACAGTGCAGCACCCGTAGTCAGGATCGAACCTGAGTCTCCGGCGCTGCATTCGCTGTAAAGCAGCAACTCTACCGCTGCGCTACCGTGCCGCCCATCTTTCAACATAACTCTTTTGATGTTTCGCACCTCCAAAACGTGGTTCATCAATATAAGGTTGAATAGTGGCAGGTATGCTGTGGTGGGTGACTACGATCCCATCGTTTGTAAGTCCCAAAGCAAAATCTGTGAGACATGTTCATGAATGGAGTGGGTTTTGTCACGACAAACTGTCTAAAACCAAAAGCAACATCTGATGTGGCACATGAGGAGTCAAACTTGGAAACTGTGACACTCTACTCTTCCATAGGCTGTCCCGTGGAAAGAATCATTGATTTTCAGTAGATTTGAGCTTTCCTTTATTACCCTTACTGCAAATATGAAATATCTTTGAATACTTTTGTTTAGAAAATGTCCAATCAAATTATGAGTCTGAAGAAAGGTCCTGTCACAAAACGTCACCTATCAATGTTCCCCAGAAATGCTGCCTGACCCGCTGAGTTAATCCAGCATTTTGTGTCCTTTTGTGTAAACCATCATCTGCATTTCCTAGTTTCTACACTCTTTATAAATTTTAACTACTGCTGGCTAACTTGGCAGATTGAGGAAAATATTTTACATCATTCACTCTATCCAATGATAAAAATAGCATAGAATAACAAGAAAGCTTGTTCATGGTATTTCAACTTTTACCTATACATTTTTCTCTGATTTTCATCCCTGCTTGAAAATGAGTAAGAGGTCAAGCAAGTGTTTTCTATCTGATTTGTGAGATTCTTCCATCTGACCGGAGGCTCTGTTTGCTTGATGTCTTACCCGATCCCACACAAAGACCTAAGTAGACCTCAACAGAATATAAATCTCATCAAAACCACCCACATCGCCCATTAACTCTGTGGGCGGGGATAGGTTGATCATGAAGCATTTAAATTACTGAACCAGCAAACCAGGGATTTCACACATTTGGGGGAAGGGCAGAGAACAGTTTGGAGGAAATTAATTAGGTATAAAAAGGGAGGAATAATCAGTCTCGGGGCCTCAAATAACATTCCAGAAAACAAAGTTCAAATCCCACTTAGGCAGCTGCAAATTCAAATTCATAATCTGAAATTTGAAAAAAAAACTATATAGTTTAGTAACATCTACAAAATAAACCTGCCAGATTGCCCTGAAAGCTCATGTAGTTAACAAATATTATCTGGGGAAAAAATCAGTGGTCATTTCTCAACTTGGTCTATTTTTGACTCCATACCCGATTCATGAGGTTGACTGTTAGATGTCCTCTGATACAGACTGGCAAGCCATTAAATTGTTGCAATCACTTTCCCAAGGACAATTAGTGTCACCAATTCAGACGGGGCCTTTAAAAAGCAATGACATGTGCAGCAGCAGGGAATCATTTAATTAAGTGCAAAACATAGCAATGCAAGTCATAAATAGCATCTGTTATCTGAATATCATTCGATGCAATGGTACATTTTGGGAGTCTCACATTTGCTTTACTCTTATGGAGATCACAAGTTAGCTGTGTGGCTTGTTCAAGCTACTTAAATGGAAATCTTGACAGAATTTTCTTTTGGTTCCAAATGTTCCCATGATATAGACAATAGACAATAGACAATAGGTGCAGGAGTAGGCCATTCAGCCCTTCGAGCCAGCACCGCCATTCAATGCGATCATGGCTGATCACTCTCAATCAGTACCCCGTTCCTGCCTTCTCCCCATACCCCCTCACTCCGCTATCCTTAAGAGCTCTATCCAGCTCTCTCTTGAAAGCATCCAACGAACTGGCCTCCACTGCCTTCTGAGGCAGAGAATTCCACACCTTCACCACCCTCTGACTGAAAAAGTTCTTCCTCATCTCCGTTCTAAATGGCCTACCCCTTATTCTTAAACTGTGGCCCCTTGTTCTGGACTCCCCCAACATTGGGAACATGTTTCCTGCCTCTAATGTGTCCAATCCCCTAATTATCTTATATGTTTCAATAAGATCCCCCCTCATCCTTCTAAATTCCAGTGTATACAAGCCCAATCGCTCCAGCCTTTCAACATACGACAGTCCCGCCATTCCGGGAATTAACCTAATGAACCTACGCTGCACGCCCTCCATAGCAAGAATATCCTTCCTCAAATTTGGAGACCAAAACTGCACACAGTACTCCAGGTGCGGTCTCACCAGGGCCCGGTACAACTGTAGAAGGACCTCTTTGCTCCTATACTCAACTCCTCTTGTTATGAAGGCCAACATTCCATTGGCTTTCTTCACTGCCTGCTGTACCTGCATGCTTCCTTTCATTGACTGATGCACTAGGACACCCAGATCTCATTGAACTCCCCCTCCTCCTAACTTGACACCATTCAGATAATAATCTGCCTTTCTATTCTTACTTCCAAAGTGAATAACCTCACACTTATCTACATTAAACTGCATCTGCCATGTATCCGCCCACTCACACAACCTGTCCAAGTCACCCTGCAGCCTTATTGCATCTTCCTCACAATTCACACTACCCCCCAACTTAATTGAATAGATAGTGTTGTATGAACCTCCTACACCCCAGAGGCCATATTTTATTGCATGTCACATTTACATCTGGTTGCCTGAAATTTGCCAAAGAATCAGCAGTCAGCAAATGGCTGCCAATTAAACAAATCAATAAGGCTAACGGGAACCAGTTCCATCAAAAAGAAACATTATTGTAAAATCCTCTGGGCTATCATCTTTTGTTGCTTATAATAAAACACATGGTGGAAAAATAAGAGCACAGCAGTCTTGGTGATGGATGGAGGTATAAAGTGACTGTTGACCCAGAATAAAGGAGACTACTGAAATCACGGAGCTCATAATTACCAAAGGGTTAGAAGCCATTGGGGAGATCATACATTCGGGTAAAAGAGCACAGTAGAGTTCAAAATAAATTAATTAGGTACAAAAATAAAAATGTTGAAATAATCAGTCTGTGTACCTTTGAGAAGTGGTGGAAATATACATCCCCCATTGGAAAGGACCAATTGTTCAGGTCTTCTGAGGCACTTCCACCATCTTAGCTAATCACAAACTTACCTCTGAAATTTTATCAAATGATTGCCGCTGGTGGGGAAACCAATTCGCCTGTTTCTTTGTGAAGAGGAGGGATGTCAGTTCACTGGACAATCCAGATGGAGGTGATGGCTGTCACAGGCCATTATAGCCAACTGCAGCTCGGATTTGAAAATGGCGACAAAACCTGGTGAATCTTGCATATACTCTTGGTGGGCTATTTCTATGCACATATGAAACCTAATGAATTATACTTATGCATGGTAAAAACTTACTGAACTGTATGCAAAAAAGAATTTCACTGTATCTCAGTACACGTGATAATAAAGAACCATTGAAACATTTTAAAGGTTCAATGGTGCTTTTACTGACACATGCAAACAGCAAAATTATTTTCTTACATACAGTTCAATACATACCCAAGCACATCCTCAATTAGCAAGTGCACAGATACAGTCTACTGTCCGCATGCAAGAGGCACCATATTCAGCGCCATTTTCAAATTCCAGTCCATGTTCTGGTTCTTTTGAGCGATGCCCATCCAGGTAAGCCCCAGGCTCCAGCCATCGCCTTCCTTGGACACGACCTCCCTCTCCTCGTCCATTCATCTTTGTACCTGGAAGTGCCTCCTGCAGCTGACCACAAGGGCGCAGTAGGCCACACCCCGTCTCCGTCCCCTACCAGCCTTGTTCCTCACCTGTTGTGTCTGTTTTAGGTGCAATTCCTTTCATTTCATTTAACACATAGCTTACTGCTGATGGTAAATGCTCCTGCCATGGAAACAGCACAGGATGCTATTTAGCCATTCGAACCCAAGTATGAACTTTGCAAGAGCAATTAAACTAGAGCTATTTCTCCAAAGTCCTTGTCAACTTATACAATTTTACTACCAACATATAACATGGAATAGTACAGCACAGGAACAGACCCTTGTCCATTATGTCTATGCCCAACATGCCAAGTTAAACTAATCTCCCCTGCCTGCACATTTCCGTTTCTGTTTTCTACTGCACAACCGCCAAAAGCTGGGCTATCTCATGCAGGTTTCGCTCGCGTGGGTACGGGTTGCACAAAGGTTATTTAGATTTTTATGTGGGCAAATTTGGTGAGATGATCCATGTCCAAGATGTCGAGCTGTGACTCAAATGTGACATGTGACACATGATCCAAATCTCTCCATTCCCCATATATCCATGTGCCTATCTAAAAACCTCTGAACCACCGTTATCATAAATGCCTTCAGCACCATCCCTGGTAGTGCGTTCTACTTACCCACCACTCACTGTAAAACACTTGCCCTGATTATTGCCTTTAAAACTTGCCACTCTCACCTTAAAGCGATGCCCTCTAGTCTTTGACATTTCCAGCCTGGGGGAAAGGTTCCGACCGCCTACCTTATGCCTCTTATAATTTTATATATTTTGAATGGGACTCCCTTCAGCACCAGAGAAAACAATCCAAGTTCGTCAAACCTTTCCTCATAGCCAATATCCACTAATCCAGACAACAATCTGCTAATTCTTCCATATCCGCTCCCAAGCCTGTACTGAGAGAGTAGGAAAATCGAACCTCTCCTTTGTGCGTTCCAAGCATCATGTTGCCTTCTGTTCTCTCATCAGTTATGAAAATATTATTCCTGCAATGGGATGAACAGAACTGCAAATGTGACCTAACCAAAGTCCTATAATGCTATAAGATGGCTTCCTGACTCTTGCTTTCAATGCCCGCCAAAAGTATACATTGTATTATCCAATTCCCAATTTAAAAGGCAAATAACATTCTGGAGCACCTTCCTTTAATAACCTTTAATTATCTATTGCCAGGATCAAATAACTGAATTGAGCTTTAGTTTGAACTATGTGGAAAAGCTAAATCTGATTTGTGAATGTCTGGACTGAGAGAATAGGAAAATTAAACCTCTGTGTTCCAAGCATCATGTTTGCTTTCCGCTCTCTCATCAGTTATAAAGATATTTTTATGTCCTTTTTAAAAGCTATCGAGCTTTTACTCTATGATAGCACTTAGAAGTGATTTGTAATCTAAAATAATGGGGAGGATTGCACTTACACGGTCATTGAAAGAACACCATGTGCTTGTTACTCCAAAGATGAAGGAAATCTATTAGCACAAGTCAACATTGGAATGAGCAAGAGTATCTCCCATTCTCCTGCACATGTTGATTTCAATAGATTTATATTTTAGTACGAGTATTTGCACCTGTGCTATTACCTGTGCAGTGTGCTGTGAATGTGTCGTGTGGGGTTATGTCTTCATCAAGGTATTAATATTAATCCACCCCCGTTTTCAGGAACTGTCCAGATGTTTGTACATATGCTACTTGCACTTGCTGAGTGCTCATCCCTCGAAGTATGCATTGGAATTAGATTTGATTACTCTATTTGTCCATCACTCCCGAGTTTGATTGTCTACATTATCTACATTGACTCCCAGGTAAACAATTCAAGTTGAGTTAAACTTTTTTACAGATATCTCCAAATAGCCTTGTTGCACCTTGTAGAAACAAGGAACTGCAGATTCTGGTTAACAAAAAAGGACACAAAGTGCTGGAGTAACTCAGCAAGTCAGCCAATATCCCTGGAAAGGGATATCTCAGAACATTGCTCACTGGAGTGTTATCTTGGATTGTTCAGTCAAACATTTGGAATATGACCTGAAACCACAACCTGATTCTAATAAGAATGCCATCAACTTTTTTAATGTCTAATGGGTTATTTATATTTACTACGGGAACATGGTGAGCCTCACATGGGAGATAAGAGTGCAGCTTCGTGCAATGGGTCACTTGTAAAGCAAACAAATAATCCGGGGAAAACTGAGCCATGCAGCTCATTTGTCGTAGACCATTTTAGACATAGAGCATTATCTGAACTTCCAGGAAATCCCAGAACACATTCAGTCCAATGCACCACAAGTTAGTTAATTAAAGTTCCTCCTGAAAGGATATGCAACATTACATCTGCCTGGCTAATGGGAACTAAGAAGAACAGTTTCATATGCTTTCACTCCATTATATTCATTTCTGAATATGCTTTTTTTTTTAAGACTTTAGAGATACAGTGGGGAAAAAGGTCGTTCAGCCCACTGAGTTATTCCAGCACTTTGCGTCTTTTTTCCCCCCGATCCGTCAATACCCACTCCCTTTGCAAAGATGCTAAATATCTGAAAGCCTTTTACACATACATAATGTGAACTCCTGGGAGCAAAATAAGTATTCTTTAATATCCTTGTTTGAAATGCAAGCAAGTTAAGTACAAAACTGATGCTCTGATTTATGAAAACACAAGAGAGGCTGTCTGAACCATTGAGTCACTCTAACAGATTGTTTTTTGCTCAAGATTACAGTATCTGCAGTCTCTTATTTTTCTGTAGTAAATCAGACCATCAACTTTACACTTAATGTGCTAACATTTCAAACAAGGATAGTATATATTTTTTTCTTTTGCTCTCCAGAGAACGCAGTTTTAATGTAAAAGGCTTTCAGAGATTAACATGAATATAACATAACATGAGCCGCATGGCTCGGTTTTCCCGGATTATTTGTTTGCTTTACAAGTGACCCATTGCACAAAGCTGCTCTCTTATCTCCCACGTGAGGCTCACCTTGTGCCCGTAGAGGATATACTGTAAATAACCCATTAGACATTAGTCATTGATAAAGCGGCTGGCATTCTTAGGTTAATCAAGGAACTGGTTTATACAAAATATACACAAAATGCTGAAGTAACTCAACAGTTTGGGAAGCACCCTTGGAGAACATGGAAAGGTGACATTTTGAGTCCCAACCTGAACTGTCACCTATCCATGTTCTCCAGAGATGCTGCCTGATCCACTGATTGCTTCAGCAGATTGCTTTTTGCTCCAGATTCCAGCATCTGATTTCCTTTGTACTTCAATCTTCTTGCATTTACTGTATATTATTCCTGTCCCTCCATGCATTAAAAATCTTGAAATTCCGGCCTATAAACAAGATTACATCCCTCGATATATTTTGGCACCATGCTGTTGATGTCGAGTCTCCCCAAGAGGGAACTACACACAATGATTATTTTTGGATTGTGCAACATCACTCTAAATCTTTAACCTCGCATTACTCTCAAAGAATTACAACTTCTGTGCCAAGGACACATTGAATTGTGTCATTTGCCTCAGAAGAGAATTTAAACACATTGTCCTGGAAATTACCGTTGTTGGGAACTTGATGATGACTTGGTTTCTGTTGCACTCTGACTGAACACTGGTAGGACACAGCCTTTCGTTACCCATTATTATTAAAGCCAGGGCTTTCCACGGTAGCATTGGCAACCATCCATTGTTCGCTAAAAGACAAGATATAGTCCTTCAGCATTCCATCCTACCCTCAGACTCCCTGATACCCCATTCTCAGCAATACCCAGTAAATGCTGGTAACCCTTAAGGGCAATTATGGACCACCTCATTGCCACTTTCAACCCCAACCTGACTGACAGCCCGGGTGCCAGCTCTAATGCCCAACTATCCTGCCTCTCCTCACTTCTTGGCACCAATTCTAAACGGATCCAACCCTAGATCTTGACCAGACCCATGACCACTAGCCTTTAGATGCTACATTTTCATTCACAAAATGGTGGAACACTCCCCAATCCTTGGAGAATCAGCACTACTGATACAAGCAGCATCAGATTCACAACCTAAAGATGTTTAGCATTTCTAATGGCGCACCCACTAACGCGCACCAAATACTTTGGGCAACTCGATCATACCTCAATGACATTGTACTTGATTTTTATAATTTTGACATCTAGTTTTGAATATCATTCTCACTGCTCTTCTCAGAATCTTGAATGCATTGCTGATATCAGTTCCAGGTTGTTGGTGATGTGTCCACAACTGTAAACAGTTTAAATGGAGCGTACAAAGCCTCTATTTGCAGTTACCTGCCCTTGAAATGCTTCCCCACACATAATTAGCTTAGTTAATTACAGCTCCCATTGACTAAATATTCTCAGTAAAAGGTCAAACATCTATTGTCATTTTGAGAACAGGTAGTCCTTCAATATGAACATGTCTCTTATTCCTTCACCCATAACTTTATATTTATCTAAATTAAAATTCATAGGTCATTCCCGTCACTTTTCTTGATCATTGATAGATAATATTACCATCACTTTACCACCTTCTCTCCTATACATTCTCTCCATTTGTCATCGCAGTTGCTTTTCAATATAAAATCTGTTTTTAATCCATTGAGCAAGCCAATTTTTTTTAATTGAATGTATTTATTTCATGATCCTTAATCTTTCTCATGTTTGTCCCACACAGTACCATAGGATAGAGCTTCTGAAAACCCAGAATGCAGTCTGTGTTCAATTATAGACATTTATTAGAAATATATTGTTTGTTTATCAAATAATGTATTTAACAGATATAACCTATTGTTTCTAAATCCACAATGAGCACTTATGGTAACATATGTGTGCAACTTGACTGTAGTCTCCATATTCGTTTGTTGAACGTGAATTAAAAAACAATAACGTTTCAGAATTGCTTTGTATTTACATTAAATGTATTTTGTATTGCTTTGTATTTACATACAATAGCATTTTCAATTTCATGAAGCACTCTTTATTAATGAAACAACCAAACATTTACCGGCACAACTGGAAAATCGTGATTATTTTGCTCATTAGTAAATGCCACAAAAGAGCATCTACTAAACTGGACAGCAAGCAATCGAAAGGGATGCAAAGACTAAAAGCTCCAGCAGAGGTGAGTTTAAAGGAGAATGTTAAATGAGGAAAGAGATATGTGAAGCGTTTTCTGGTTTAGTTTAGAGATATAGTGCGGAAACGGGTCCATCGGCCCACTGAGTCAGCACAGACCAGCGATCCCCGCACATTAAAACTGTCCGACACACACGAGGGACAATTTACATTTTTACCAAGGTAATTAACCTACAAACCTGTACGTCTTTGGAGTGTGGGAGGAAACCAAAGATCTCTGAGAAAACCCACGCGGTCACGGGGTGAAGTATAAACTCTGTACAGACAGCACCCAAAGTCGGGATCAAACCCAGGTCTCTGGCGCTGCAAGTGCTGGAAGGCAGCAACTCTACCGTTGTGCCACCGTGCCGCCCTGGTATTAAGGTTTAATAGTTAAATGCATGGGTAAATATGATAGAGTATGAAAATTAGAGGTGTAATGAAGGTAGCAATGCAGACATCTCTGGAGTTGCTTGGATGCAGGAGATTACAGAAGCAGAGGCGTGAGACCATGGAGAGATACTAAAGCATTAACTCGATGTGCTGAGGTCAAGTCAAGTCAAGTCAATTTTATTTGTATAGCACATTTAAAAACAACCCACGTTGACCAAAGTGCTGTACATCTGATTAGGTACTAAGGAAAAAAATGAAACATACAGTAGCACGCAAACAATTCACAGCGCCTCCTCAATGAGCCTCAAACACTAGGGAGTAGAAATAGGTTTTGAGCCTGGACTTAAAGGAGTCGATGGAGGGGGCAGTTCTGATGGGGAGAGGGATGCTGTTCCACAGTCTAGGAGCTGCAACCACAAAAAGCGCAGTCACCCCTGAGCTTAAGCCTAGACCGCGGGATAGTGAGTAGCCCCAAGTCGGCCGACCTGAGGGACCTGTAGTTAGAGAGGGGGGTTAGAAGATTTTTGATGTAGGGGGGGGAATGTCCATTTAGGGCTTTATACGTGAATAGGAGGAGCTTGAAGTTGATTCTGTACCGTACAGGGAGCCAGTGGAGAGGCGCCAGAATCGGGGTGATGTGGTCCCTTTTACGGGTACCCGTCAGGAGTCTCGCTGCTGCGTTTTGGACCAGTTGCAGGCGGGACAGGGAAGATTGACTGATCCCAGTGTAAAGGGAGTTGCAGTAGTCTAGGCGGGAGGAAATGAAAGCGTGAATGATTTTTTCTGTGTCGTCGAATTGGAGGAAAGGTTTGATTTTAGCTATGGTTCGAAGTTGGAAGAAGCTGGCTTTTACCACAGCGTTGACTTGCTTATCAAATTTTAATGCAGAGTCAAATATCATGCCGAGGTTTTTGACATGCGGTTTGACTAGGCAGGATAGACTTCCAAGACTGCCTGTTATCGATTTGATGGAGTCGGGGGGGCCGAATAGGATGACCTCAGACTTGCTCTCATTTAATTGGAGGAAGTTCTGTGCCATCCAACATTTTATGTCCTCAAGGCAGTGTAAGAGGCTGTTTAAATTTGACTGGTTGTTGGGTTTCAGGGGGAGGTAAAGCTGAGTGTCATCGGCATAGCAGTGGAAGAAATGCCGTGCCTTTGAATGATTTGGCCAAGGGGGAGCATGTATAGAGAGAAGAGAATGGGGCCTGCTTCCATGCTGTATCTTTAAGCTAAACTAAACATAAATCTAAACTAAATGTTTTCCGAACTTCCACATCTTCACACCACAGATGAGACACGCCGGATACCTGGGCACACACATCTGGCCTCATACTCGACCTCAGGACAAATTGTTGAGTCAAGGAACATTCTACAAGTTTGGACTGAGCCAGATATATTCCATTTCTGATCCATAACTTCCCATCACCCATTGTTGGTGCATCATGTAAAATGCCATTCATCTAAACAGCATCACTCATCTTCATTAAAAAGCACGTTTAGGGGAGGATTTCCATTCTTTGTTTTAAGTACGATCAAGCTTTGACATTGTAAGAAAATAACTGCAGATTCTGGTACAAATCGAAGGTATTTATTTCACAAAATGCTGGAGTAACTCAGCAGGTCAGGCAGCATCTCAGGAGAGAAGGAATGGGTGAAGTTTTGGGACGAGACCCTTCTTCAGACTGATTTCAGGGGGGGCGGGACAAAGGAAGGATTATAGGTGGAGACAGGAAGATAGATGGAGAACTGCGAAGGGGGAGGGGAAGGGAGGGACAGAGGAACTATCTAAAGTTGGAGATGTCAATGTTCATACCGCTGGGCTGCAAGCTGCCCAAGCGAAATATGAGTTGCTGTTCCTCCAATTTCCGGTGGGACTCACTATGGCACTGGAAGCTCATGACAGAAAGGTCAGACTGGGAGTGGGAGGGGAAGTTGAAGTACTTAGCCACCGGGAGATCAGGTTGGTTAAGGCGGACTGAGCGAAGGTGATGAGTGAAACGATCGCCGAGCCTGCATTTGGTTTTGCCGATGTAAAGAAGTTGACATCTAGAGCAGCGGATACAATAGATGAGGTTGGCGGAGGTGCAGGTGAACCTCTGTCTCACCCGAAAAGACTGTTTCCTTCTCTCCTGAGATGCTGACTGACCTGCTGAGTTACTCCAGCATTTTGTGAAAAGAAAAGGTTTTGTCATTTATATTTTCAAATAAATTTATAATTTAAAAGAAAATTTGTTATTTTTAATTATTTAATCTTGTTTCAGCTCTTTCCAATTATCTTTGTTATTACCTCAAGTTGTTCATAAGTTCTAAGAGCAGAATTAGGCCATTTGGCCCATCAAGACTACTCTGCCATTCAATCATGGCCAATTCATCTTTTCCTCTCAATCATATTCTCCTGCCTTCTCCCCATGGTCATTCTTGATGCTGGGTTTCAACCCCAAACATCGATGATCCCTATCCATCCACAGATGTTACTTGACCCATTGAGCTCCTCCAGCAGATTGCTTCCTGCTCCACTCTTTTTCAATGGGTAAGTTATGTGCTTTAATTATTGAATTAAATGTTTTAATTCATTGTCGTGAGAACAACACTGTTCTCAATGGAATTCACAGTGTCTCACTTACACAGAAGTCTGAATAAGAGGAATTTGCAAAGGGAATACTTTCATCAGGTATAACTCAGGTAAATTTAAACAAACAAAACAAATGCCAAAAAAAACATGCATTTGGGAACGCCACATTTGGGTCGAGGGCGACACAGTGGCGCAGCAGTAGGGTTGCTGCCTTACAGCACCAGAGACCGGGATTCGATCCAGTCTATGCATGCTGTCTGTCTGTATGGGATTTGTATGTTCTCCCTGTGACCACGTGGATTTTCTCTGGTTGCTCCAGTATCCAAAGACATGCATGTTTTAGAGTTAATTGGCTTCATTACAATTGCTCCTAGTGCATAGGATAGAACTAGTGTATGGTGATTGCTGGTCAACGCGGATTCGGTGGGCCAAAGGTCCTCTGTCTCTAAAGTAAGTGTGCACTTAAACATAAAATACCAGTTGTGAGCAAATGTCACTATTGTGCGTCCGAAATAGTTGCAAGCAAGTGTTGGCTCTCCCACTGATGAAGTTGGAAAAAATTCACAGTTAGTTGAAATTATTATGTAAATCTTGTATCGTCCAAGATGGAATAGTTAACAGAGTGAACGTGGCAGCGATAGAGACCAGCTTCACCATGATGGACCTTGCAATCCTTTGAAACTGACCAAAGTCATTGGGTATTTCTAATGTGGATATTGACATCTACTTGATTACCAAGTGTGTCAAAGGTAATGGGGAGAAGGCAGGATAATGGGGTGAGAGTGAAAGATAAATCAGCTGTGATTGAATGGCAGAGTGGACTCGATGGGCTGGATGGCCTAACTCTATCCCTATGACTTATGAACATCCTCAGCACTGCTAGTGAATTTTCAAAGTTTGCAAAGAGAGAACAAACTGTGCCATGATACTGCAGGGTGTCCAGCTAGAACCAAACCAGTCACTGCTGCCAGGGAAAGGTCAAGAACACTTTTTAAAAATTCATTATAACTTATTGGATATTTCCCTTTGAAAAAAAATGATTGCAATGAGTTTTCACATGAATATTATTTCTGGTCAGAAAATGCATGCGTGGGAGAATGATAGAGAACTTTGCAGATTAGAATATCAGTGACATGAACTTTGGAAGGGATTTGTTGAAGAAAGTTTTTGTTGATTCATAAAGTCTGGTACTTTGACTTCAGACTCCTGAAATGATTCAACCGTTTGGAGCCTGTGATGGAAATCATCCTTTGTTCACGTTTATCTTGAAGAGCTGAGAGAAGGAATTATTGAAAATGAGAATTCAGTTTGTGAGCTGGTGAATCCTGAAGGTTGATGGTCTAATTTAAATTGGTTTTCCATTTTATGCTTCATGACATTTTAATATCAACTTTTTGTAGCATCACAAGCTTTGAAGCTTTCATGGACCTTCAGTCTCATTTATTGTACATCTCCCCAAGAAAGGAAATGATTAATCAGGTGTCAGGACAAGGCAACGCATTTTTTATATACACGTTTTTCTTTTACTAATGTCACATTGAACAGCTACTGGATGTAAAGCATATAACTTCCAGTTACAACTAATTGCTGTGAAGTTGCAGGGTGATTTGGACTCGAAATTACAGGAAAGTTAAACAATCCTGCAACAGATTAGATTTAAAATCTGTTCATTATTTTGAATCTGAATTTTCTATATTTGACACTAAAATTATTCAGATTGGGGCAGTAAATCAAAGCAAATGGTCTGGACTTTTCTTTGTTTAAATTGTTCAAATTATCTAAACATGCTCATGTGCAATTATGTTCAGCTGGGCACATAGAAATTCCTCAAAAAGACCCCCTTCCCCAAGAATCACAGTAAAAATGACCTTGGTCAGAAGCAGAGGTGAGCGTAAGGTTTTTCAACCGCCCCAATTTTCTTGCACACTTGAATTGTCAGATCATAATAACAGGTGGTGTTGGTAGTTTCTGTCTGGAGAGAAACTGAGCTGATGTGAAATAGCAACGCTCTCCATAAATCCTGACTTACCTCCTGAATATTTCTGCCATTTTCTGCTTTTGTTTCAGATGTTCAGCATATCCATCCTTTAAGTAGGAAGAAACTGTAGATGCTGGTTCATACAATAGACAATAGGTGCAGGAGTAGGCCATTCAGCCCTTCGAGCCAGCACCGCCATTCAATGCGATCATGGCTGATCACTCTCAATCAGTACCCCGTTCCTGCCTTCTCCCCATACCCCCTCACTCCGCTATCCTTAAGAGCTCTATCCAGCTCTCTCTTGAAAGCATCCAACGAACTGGCCTCCACTGCCTTCTGAGGCAGAGAATTCCACACCTTCACCACTCTCTGACTGAAAAAGTTCTTCCTCATCTCCGTTCTAAGTGGCCTACCCCTTATTCTTAAACTGTGGCCCTTTGTTCTGGACTCCCCCAACATTGGGAACATGTTTCCTGCCTCTAATGTGTCCAATCCCCTAATTATCTTATATGTTTCAATAAGATCCCCCCTCATCCTTCTAAATTCCAGTGTATACAAGCCTAATTGCTCCAGCCTTTCAACATACGACAGTCCCGCCATTCCGGGAATTAACCTAGTGAACCTACGCTGCACGCCCTCAATAGCAAGAATACTAAATACTAAGGATAGACACAAAATGCTGGAGTAACTCAAAGGGTCAGGCAGCATCTCGGGGGGGAAATGGAATCGGTGACATTTAGAGTCAGAACCTTTTCCATCCTTTTGTTTTTAAATCATTCAAGAGACTGTGATACATTTTCCTAAATATAATACATAAGCTGAGGGTTTAGATAGATGGTAATAATGCATCATAGGTACACAATGCACAGTAGGAGACTATTTAGGCCATGAAATATGAGCCACTTGTGCAAGCCAGGCACCATTTGTCTGTGACAAACCATTGCTTGTTTTGCATTATTTACTCAAAAGTCTCCATGTACCAATTAACAAAATGTCAAATTACAAACCTCCAAAAGATTTGCCATAAAGAAAGGTGGGAAACATGCCAACATGCCGAGGGGCAACAGGTAAATACTAATTGATATTAACACACTGCACCAGCCAGGGGATTATTCAGGTTATACCCTTCCAGTGATCATTGAGTTGCATGGAAGCAGGGTTTACAGGAGCTGTGCAGTTCTTCTGTATGAATGACTTGTTGATGGTGTGGACTATCCATTTTACCTGTAAAGTGCCACTGTGTAAGAGTGCCGAAGATGGATGGAGGGAAAGGAGCAACAAAAAAACTTTATGCAGCTTTCTTTTTCAACAAGGTTCAATCTTTCATTGGAAGTGAATGGCTTTAGCCTTTAGAAATGAAGTGCAGTGCAGTCAGCATTTAGGATCCATCATAGTTTGGTGAACAGCCCGAGTAATCATTCCCTTCTCAGATGTTTCAATTGCAAGGGACACATTATAATTTGATATTACATTTAACAAGGTTTGAGTACAGAGAACAGTACAGCACAGGAAGAGGCCCTTCGATCCCAAGAGTCTTGCCATTAACTGTATATTTTCCCCTTATTTTCAACCTCCCTTACCCAGAGACCCGGGTTCGATCCTGACCACGGGCACTGTCTGTACAGAGCTTGTATATTTTCCCAGTGACCATGTAAGTTTTTTCCAGGTGCCCCAGCTTCCTCCCACACTCCAGACGAGGAGGTTTGTAGGTTAATTGGCTCTGTAAATTGCTCCGAGCATGTAGGATGCAAAACTGGGATAACATAGAACTAGCGTATGGGTAATCATTGGTTGGCACAGACTCAGTGGTCCAACTCTTGTTTCCACTCCATCTCTAAACTAAACAAAAGAATATTTCTCAGGAAAAGTAGGATGTGGCAAATGCTCACAATAAAAAAATGCTATCATCATCAGAACCATTGTCTTTCTCTCATTTTCAGATTAAATGCATCCAGAAAATTGTTTTGATGCACAACCAAATGCAATTCATAACAATCTCCAGGCATAAAAAGGCATGACAATGTCAGAGAAGATATACCCACATGTCTGTTCTTTGTGAATACCTTGGCACAGTTAGCAAGGTAGGAAGGATTCTTTTGCCTGAACAGCATTTTAATCCTCTAGCTACTGGGCAAATGCATCAAGGCAGGTCACGTCACCCACATTTAAAATGACTGAATTTCAAATCATGCCGATTGCTGGTTATCCATTTCTGATGTGGATACCTGCTGGATAAGTCACTGTGCAAACCAGATGTGAACGATAAAACAGTCAACCAGTCAGTGCTGGTAAGAGGGAGTAGGGGAAGATGAATGTGACTGTCTTCTTCACTAGATGAGTTCCATCAGTCAGATTCTTAAGGGAGGAAAGACCTCGAAGGCAGTGGCATATAGTATTCAAGCAAGTGTGCGAGAGAAAATGAGATCAGCACAGATTTTGTCGACTGCCGAGGTAGCTAATCCATCAGCATGGATTCAGCCGGGTTAGACTCGGATGCTGAGGAACATATGGTACAGAGCACCAATCACATTGAACAATTACCACACAATTAATTCCTAAGGGTTCAGTCTCAATATCCAAAATTAGACATATCTGTGGCTCAAAATGCCAGTTAATTTTAGAAAAATTAAATCCCTTGTCATTCTTAATGTTTCCCGACATCATTTATTAACTATATTGAACGTCTGACCCAATATTTTTTCTTTGCAGGATATTTTGCATGTTCATGACCTTTAAAGGAAATAGAAATGCAATGTTGCCTATGCAAGAATAATTTCCAAATTCTGGATGCCTTGCGCAATGACTTACTTAACTCTTTGTTTCCTCTCATAAAATTGTAAGGCATAAGTAATGAAATATTAAGTAAAATTATGTAATGCCAGAGATATTCAGGCCCAAAATTCACCAGAGATCCTAAGTTTGCATGGCAATTGTACTTTGGATATCTTAGGTTGCTCATTGCCAAACCAACAGTTGTTGCCATAAGCTTAAAGACTTGTAGATTAGAACTAGGAGCAGGCGCAGGTCATTTGCCTCCTTGAGTCAGCTCCATTATTCAGTAAGACCCCTCTTCCACCTCAACATCATTTCTAGAACTATTCCTATATCCTTTGGTTTCCTTTAATGCTGAGAAACTCCATTGATCTTCACCTTGAATCAGCACGGACTGAGACTTCACAGTCCTCTTGGGTGCAGAATTTCTCTTCAGTTTATTCCTTCACGATTTAGCCCTCATATAATGCTGGGAATCCTAATTCGAGGCTCCAAAACCAGTGTAAACTTCTTCCCTGCGTCTACTCCTTCAAGCCCTTTTGAATGTTGTGTGTTTCAGAAAGCCACTTCTTATATTCTTATAAATTCTCAAGGCTGGCCTAGTTAATTTCTCCTCAAACTCTGAGGCTCTGTCTCAGTCTGATAAACCTTCAATTCCCTCACAAATGCAAACTCTCAGGCAAAGAGAGCAAAATTGTACAATACTCCAGGTGTGGCCTCACCAATGTCTTAAATAACTGAAGAAAAAAAATTCTACTCTTGCACCAAATCGTCATATAGTGAAGGCCAAGGTTAAAATTCAGTGTGTAACTTCATACAAAATTATTGAAAGGGAAATAAGCAAATGAATGACTCACTGGGTCAGGCAGCATCTCTGGAGAGAAGGAATGGGAGACGTTTCGGGTAGAGGCCCTTGTTCAGATTAAGTCAGGGGAGAGGGAAACTAGAGATATGGAAGAACATCACCCCTTCCTTCTCTCCAGAGATGCTACCTGTCCTGCTGAATTACTCCAGCATTTTGTTATCTTCGGTGTAAAACAGCATCTGCAGTTCCTTTCCACACAAATGAATGACTCAGTTTGTGGCAATGCTGTAATCATTTTATCAATGCAAGGGTTCCTATTAGTGAGTCTTGCTTGGTATCTCCTCAAATCTTCTGTTTCAAGTTGGAGCCGCACCAAAAGACCAGGTTTGCATAAGCTGAGATAGATCTGATTTAATCAAAGATGGATTGAGACCAACCTGGGAAACTAGAGATCAATATCAACCAGACTCGCTCCCTCTCGGTCTCTCAAACTTTCTTACCTGACCTCAACAGCATCCTCCATCACTGTCATGTCCGTTTTGCATTTAGCTGAAGGGTTGATTGCTAGCTCAGCTGGGGGAATGACAAAGCTTTTACTCAGTGGCAGCCACATTCCTTCTCCAAGCGTGTAGGTAAACCTGAAAGACACAAAAAGCATATGTTCCAATGTTCTGTGCACAAGAGGTTCAAGACCAAAAGATTACAGAAGTTAACAAACTACAGTTAACACACAATTTCCTAATTTAAAAGTTGACAATGAATCATTAGACCAATTCATCACACAGACCATATCAGACCAGGGGCAGCACAGTGGTACAGTTGCTGTTGACAGCGCCAGTGACTCATGTTTGATTCTGACCATCGGTGCTGCGTGTCTGGAGTTTGTCCATTCTCCCAGTGATTGTGTGCTCCAGTTTCCACTCGCATTCCAAATACATGCAGGTTTGTAGGTTCATTGGCTTCTGTAAATTGTCTCTAATTTATAGGATAGAACTATTGCATGGGTGACAATTGGTTGACATGGATACGATGGACTGAATGACCTGTTTACATGCTGTATCTCTAAAAGACTTTGCACCATTGTCTCCATCTATACTTCATGCTGTTTTAAGCAGCCAACATAATCAAAGACTTGTCCCACCCTGATCATTCCTTCATCTCCCCACTCCCACCTGGCAGAAGGCACAGAAGCTTGAAAGCGCACACCTGGCTCAGGTACAGCTTTTTTCCCCATCCGTTAGCAGGCTTCCGAATGATCCCCCATAAGCTTGGGCACTGTTCCATTCACCTTTGCCCCCATTGAGGACATTGGATTTTGTCCACAGAACTGATGCAATGCTGAGAATTATATTCCCCTTTGTATTTTCCCCTTTGCTCTCTATTGTTCTTGAGTATGACTTGATTGTATTTATTTATAGTATATCTGATGTATTTGAATAGCATGTAAAACAAAGCTTTTCATTGTACCTCAGTACATGTGACAATAATAAACCTAATCATTGCTGTGCAAACCTATTCATGAAGTACAATCACAGGGCGGCACAGTGGTAGAGTTGCTGCCTTGCAGTGCCAAAGACCCGGGTTCGATCCAGACCACGGATGCTGTCTATGGAGTTTATACATTCTCCCTGTGACCACATGGGTTTCCTCCAGTTGCTCCAGTTTCCTCCACATTCCAAGGATGTGCAGGTTTGTCAGTTAATAGGTTTCTGTAAATTGTTCCGAGAGTGTAGGATAGAACTAGTGCATGGGGTGATTGTTGGCTGGCATGGACTCAGTGGGCCGAAGGGCCTGTTTCCAAACTGTATCTCTAAACTAAACTCATATCAGGTCAGTTATCAAAGCAGCAGTTCAAATCTCTGGACCATTAATCTGGAGACTAGAAATTCTGAGCCGAGGAATTTGAATTCAAATCACTAAATAAATCTAGACATTAGTTGTCTATAAATCTATCGTCTTGATTGTCTTGATATTGTCTCTATTAATTGTCTATAAATTAGTTGACTATTAATAAATCCAGACATTAAGAAGTTGTCTCAGTGAGGAATTAAACTAGTGGAGTGGCATCACAAACTCATCTGGTTTACTAATGTTTATGAGAAAGGCAAAGTATTGTCCTTACCTGGCCTGTGTTTGCTTAGTAACGGCCTCTTGAGTTCAAGGCCGAATAAGCTTGGACAACAAATGTTACATAGTGGCATCAATGGAAATATTTTTCCTTGAAATCTGCTTTTAGATGAAGGGGGATTTAATTTTATTTTCTTCCCATCTGCAGGCTGTCTGTTATCTTATGCCTTCTGGTGCTATAATCACGAATTGTGCACCTGACACAAACTAATATCACTACCAGACTTTCGTTTGACCAAGATGATATTTATATTGTTTCTGCTAATGGAAGGACTCGTGTAGCTTCTTGTTGTAAAGAAAATAGCCAATGTGTCATTGAGTTGGGGCATTGAATACAAGAGTCAGAGAGTCATGTTGCAACTTTATACACTTTAGTTAGGCTCCATTTGAAGTAGTGTGTACAGTTGTGGCCATCCTTTACAGGAAAGATGTGTAGAAATGATCCGCAGGTACTGGTATATACCCAAGATGTGGAGGTTTTGGAGATGATGTATTAGTTTATCTGAATGTTCACTAGATTGTAGTGCTTTACCTATAAGGAGTGGTTGGACAAATTATATCAAAGACTAGAGGGCACAGCTTTAAGGTGAGAGGGGCAACTTTAAAGGAGACAAGAAATGCAATTTTTAATTTTACACACAAAGTGGCGGGTGCCTGGAACACGCTGCCAGTGTAATGGTAGAGGCACATATGACAAAAGCATTGAAGAGGCTTTTAGATAGGCACATGGATATGCAGGGAATG
Source organism: Rhinoraja longicauda (assembly GCF_053455715.1). Taxonomy (NCBI): domain Eukaryota; kingdom Metazoa; phylum Chordata; class Chondrichthyes; order Rajiformes; family Arhynchobatidae; genus Rhinoraja; species Rhinoraja longicauda. Next base: position 36,794,820 of record NC_135963.1, on the reverse strand, counting down.
GAGGGATATGCATCATGAACAGACAGAGAAGATTAGTTTAACTTGGCATCTTGTTTAACACAGACATTACAGGTCAAAAGGCCTTTTCCTGGGCTGCACTGTTCTATGTTCTATATTATTTGTTAAACAAATACAGAAAATGCTGCACAAAAAAAACTGCAAGACAGGCAACATCTGTGGAACGAAAACAGGTTTAATGTTTCAGGTTGGAGACTGTTCTTCAAGACGGAAATATCTTCAATCTGAAAGGTTATCAGTAATTTGTCCAAAGGCAGTGCCTGGCCCACTGAGTGCTGCCTGCTTTTTCTGTTTTATTTCGGACTTCCAGACTTTGCAGTTCTTTCTCATTATCATAGCGTCATACATCACCCATTTGTATCCTCCCCACATTTTCATCAAGTCCCACCAGAAATCATCATTGGAAGCACGCCGAGGACAATTAAAGGCAGCCATTTAATATTCTGACCACCACCTCTTTGGAATATGGGAGGAAACCGGAATATTGAAGGAAACCCATGCGTTCACAGGGAGAATGTTCAAGTTGCAAAATCATTTGTGGAATGAGAAGGAAGTCTTAATTGAAAGAATTGTTTTACAGAGCTAGATAAATGGAGCAGAGGTATTTAAGAACACATGGGGAGAAGGGAGGGGGAGAAGGGAAGGGGAGAAGGGAGGGTGCTACACCAATGCAGGAGTAGTTTGGGCCCAACGGGTCCACTTGGTCTAGTATCTCCTTAAAACTTTGCCCCTATTACCTTAAAGCTGTGCCTTCCAGTATTTGATATTTCCAACCTTGGAAATAGGTTCTAAGTGTCTACCCTATCCATAACTTTCATATGTTACATGGTTCCATCATGTCACCCTGCATTCTCCAGTGTTTCAGAGAAATGATCCAAGCCTGTCCAAAATCCCCCTGTAGCTAATACCCGTAACCCAGGTATCTCTCAGGTAAACCTCCTCTGCACCCTTTCCACAACCTTCCTGTAATGGGGTGACCAGAACTGCAAGCAATAATTCAAATGCATCTTAACCAAAGTCCTGTAAAGCTGTAATGCAATTTGTGCCATCAACTAGAACCCGAGTTAGCTCCTTACTTATCAACCATTTGAGAAATAAGGGACGTCAGTTCGCTGGTCAATCCAGACATCTAAGAAAGGTGATGGCTGGAGTCCCACAGCAGCCTGGAGCTTGGCTGGATTGGGCCCTGCTCATAAGAACGAGGACTGGACTTTGAAAATGGTGCCAAAACATGCTGCCTCATGCATGTGGGATCAGTAGACTATTTCTGCATACTTGTAATCAGGGATGCGATTTCACTCTGCGTTTGGACTTTGCACGTGACAATAAAAGCACCATTGAATGATTTTGAAATGGTATTAAGTAAAACAAACAGGATTGTTATTTGAATGATCCTATCAAAGTGTATACATAATGTAATGTATTTTATGATTTGATATTGTTACTACCATAGCATTCTGTATATTTTTGGTTGCCTCAACATAAGAGAATGCGGTTGAGAAATGGAACAAGGTTGACAAATGGGTAAGGAAACGTCTCAATAATAGGAAATCACTCATGTATTGCTCACTGCGGAGGCCTTCCTGAGGTGCCGTGGTGCCTGCCAACAAGTCTCGTGGGTCGGCGGGGTCGGGGACCCACCCAAAGGCCTGACAGGGAGGGAGCGTCGGCCTGACAGGGAATGAGCGTGGACCGGTAGGAGGATGTACTGCACTAATGCCTCCAGCGCCATCAAGGTCGGCTGCAGGAGGCGCCCTGGGACACAAAGATGGCCAGACAGGCCGACCGGACTTTGGACTTCGAATAATGGCACCAATAATGGCAGCAACTGCATGTGCAATATATGCAAGAAAATTTTCACTGTGCAGTTGCACTTGTGAAAATATAGCATTATTGACGATCGACAGGCAGGGACGCTCAATCTAGAACAATAGTTTAGGATGGACCCAGGCAGTAAGATGCAAGGCTACAAATTCAGGAGTAAGGAAAACCTTGAACAAATACAAAGTAATATACAAATATAGTATGGAACTACTTAGTAGACCCAGTAGCAGCAGTGGAAAGCTTCAGGTTTGGGACTCTTCATCAGAAGTTCTCATGAAGGTTCCCAGACAAGAGTTAACAGTTTCTCTTTCCACAGATGCTGCCTGACCTGCTGAGTTTTTCCAGCATTTTCTGTATTCATTTCAGATTTTCAATATCTAGATTTTCCTGCCACATCCCAAAGACGTGCGGGTTTGTAAGTTAATTGACCTCCAAGTTGCCCTTAGTGTCTAGTTTATTTACATGCTGCATCTTTCAATTCAATTCAAGCTTTGCATTTGAAGGTCATTCATGATGGGAGGCATGGTATTGTTGTGTGATCTCTTATTAAGCAGATGAGAAAATCTGATGAAATGATTGATGGTTCTTATTCTTAAAATAAGTGGATATTACAAACATCTTGTTTTGATTAAGAATCTTTCCCAATCTGCTTCATGGCATTAAAATAACATCTTTATTGTTACAGATGCAGATTGGAAGTACCTGCAAATAAATTACGACTGAGAAAAATATAACATGCACAAGTGAAACTACTTAGTTATGTTTTATGGGACAATGATAGTGTTGTAATTATTGAACTTAGTTGTTTTCTGCAAGAAATCCAAGCTTCAGGGCACTTCATGCATAGCATTTACAAGGACAGTAAAACAGTGACTTGCAGCAAAGAAAAAAACTATTATTGTTCTTTTTCATGGATGAGAAGAAATATAGAAGATAAAATGGTCAATGTGTTTAATGTGTCTGAAATTTCATAGCGAATAAATAGAATTTAAACAACTGAACAGACGGGAGCTTATTTCAGTAATAAAAATGGCAGATGTCTCCAAGACGATGAAAACATTGCTGAAGTGAATATTGCAAAGATGCCTCTACATGCATGGAAGCAGCAACATGGCAGGTCAGCAAATATAAAACAATGAAAAATAATCAACTCTGGAAAAAATACTCTTACCCTGACAATATTTGAATGTGGAGGATGCAAATTACAGGGTGGATTCATTATGTGAATAGAAGGTGCAGTTAAATGGAAGCTACATACACGAGTGCAAAAGATATACATTATTCTGGCCTGGAAAATGAGGCATTTAAATAGGAAAAGCCCATTGAACCATTGTGCACACTCTGCCAGTCAATAAGATCAGACTGAGCAAGTTCAGCTAAGGTTTGGTTTATTATTGTCACATGTATCGAGATACAATGAAAAGCTTTGTCTTGCATGATGGCCAAACAGCTCAGAAACACCACACATAAGTACAATCAAGTGAAACTCAAGTATAATAGATAGAGCAAAGGGGAAGATACAGAGTGCAGAATATACAGTAGTTTTCGTTTTTATAGCGAATCAATTGCATAACAAAGTCTGGGGTAGAGGTGAATTGGACAGTACCCTAGCTTTTTGAAGGACCTTTCGGAACCCTGATGGTGGAGGGGAAGATGCCATTCCTGAGTCTGGTGGTGCACACCTTCAGACTTCTGTGCCTCTGTCAGCTGGGAGCAGGGAGGTGGAATGACTGGGGTGGGACAAGTCTGATTATGTTGGCTGCTCTTCCGAGGCAACCTGAAGTGTAGATGGAGGCACCGATGGGAAGTCTGGTCTGTGTGATGGACTGGGCTACTTCTACAACTCTGCAATTTCTCGTGGTCTTCAGCAGAGCTGTTTCCAAACAAAGTTGTGTGGCAACCCAACAGCATGCTTTCGATGGCACATCTGTTAAGTTTGTAAGAGTCACTGGAGACATGCCAAATTTCCCCATCTCCTCAAGAGTTGTGGCTTCTTGACTGTACACCAATGTGGTTGATCCATGACAGATCATCAGTAATATTGACGGCAAGGAACTTGAAGCTCTCACCCATTTTGACTTCTGCACCATTGATGCTGATTGGGCCATGCACTCCACCATTCTTTATGAAGTCGATAACTAGCTCCTTTGTCTTGCTGACATTCAGGAACAGGTTGTTGCCCTGATGCCATGACATTCAGTTCTCTATCTATCTATATATTAGCCAAAGAATCATACAGCAGTGAATCATTCCCTTCAGCCCATCAGGGCAGCACCAATCATCAGCATCTATTTATACTAATAATTGAACCATACAATCATAGGCCTTAATTTGAGCTCCAGCTTCATCTTTTACCATGTCTATCGTGAAGCTTACCAACTACGGGAAACTGTCTATAAGGGCTGTTCCCTGATTCTTGAGTCACTTGCCTGTTCTCATTCCCAAAGATAAAGTACAGTCCACTTCCTTGTAGGAATCTTTACTTACTGCTACATTTTAAACTCTGACCACAAGATGCAGGAAAAGGAGCAGACTATTCAGCTCTTTGAACCTCCTTCACACTCCAGCAAAACCATGGCCAATCCAACTTCCTGAACTCTTTCCATAAATTTAAATCCCTTGCTGATTAAAAGTCTATCTCAGCTTTGAATATATTCAAGAATTTCACTTCATTGGCTTTCCAAAGCCTTAATCATTTGAGATAACAAATTATCACTCTTCTCAACCTTGAATGGACAGCCCCTTATTCTGAGACTAAGCCGTCTAGTGCAAGACTGAGACTTAACATCATGAGATATTAAATAATATGTGCATTTAATATGTGCATATTTAACATTATGAGCTTGCGTATTATTGCCTCTCACTCTTCTAAACACCAATTCACCGAGACGTACTTGCCAGCCTTATCTTATGAGAAGACTGCCCCATACAACTGATCACCTTAATGATAACAACAAAAAGTCTGGAATATTTAGCAGATCAGGCAAAACCTTTGGAAAGATAAAAGGATTACATTTCAGAATGCAAAGGATCTCAGACCTGAAACACAACCTCTGTTTCTCCCTCCTCATAGATGCTGAAGGGTTTGCACCAATTTCTGTATTCATTTCAGATTTCCAGCATTTATTTTTGGATTTTCATCATTCTGGTGAACATTCACTCAATTGTAGAAATAGAACTGCAGATGTTGATTTATTAAAATAGACAAATACTGGAGTAACTCAGCAGGTCAGGCAGTATCTCTGGAGAAAATGGATAGGTGAAGTTTTGGGTCAGTTCAAGCTTTGCATTTGCATAATCTAAAACATTACCTATCCATGTCCTGGGGAGATGCTGCCTGACCTGTTGAGTTACTCCAGCACTGCATCCTTTCTTCTCTAAATTGTCCCGTCTTTTATTAAAATAAAAGGAACAAAAGCTGTGCAGATTAGTCTCACTTGCACTTTGCAGAGTTTGAGTAAAATGTCCATACTTTTACACTCTTGAAATGGAGGCCATCATTGCATTCATTTCCCCGATTCCTGCTGCATTGGTATGGTTGCTCTCTGTGTACTACATGCAAAGAGCTCCATGTCCAAGCTTTCTACAGTGTTCCTCTGTTGAAATCAGCACGTTTCATCATTCTTCCTTGCAAAGTGAACCACATCATATTTTCCCACATTATTCTCCATTTCCCAAATTTATTCACAAACTCGACCTGTCAATCTCTCTCCGTAAACTCTAGCTGTTCATCTCTCCAATGTAATCGACCTGCCCACTACCTGCTTCTAACTAACTGGTCATAAACTAATTCCTTCATTCAGTTTATTATCCCTGGACTTCCAAGCCCTGAAGCCATTGTTCGACCCAATAGAAAACATTCAAATGCAAGTGGGATTACTGAGGAATCAATTAGCTTTCTCATGGCATTAAGCTAGCTGTTTTTTTAAGCAGGGGAGCTGTTTGTAAATTGAACTCCTGTCAATCCTTTTTTGATGCTGCATTGAAAACCCCAGAGTTTCCTGACAATCTTCATCCTGGACAAACTACTGAATCAGCATTCCTGTCTATCAGTTCATCTATCTCACTCGGTGCAGAATCCAGCAGTGAGCACCTACTAATAATCCACACCGCACTCATGTCAGTTGTCAGCCTTCCATCAATTTCCAAAATCTCTTCTGAAAGACATTCATCAGTGCTTGTTAAGGGCATTTAATAATTCTGATGTCCTCCATTATATCCATCACTTAATCTCCTGTTGATTTAAGAACCATTGACAAAATTGACTTGGTTCATGCAATTCTAAAAATGAAAAAATTCACTATGCGCTGCCAATTTTCAAACACATTTGTCAACTTGCTCTAAAGAAGGTCCAGACCCAAAACATCACCTATCCAAGTTCTCCAGAGATGCTGCCTGACCCACTCCGCTACTCCAGCATTGTGATTTTTTGTAAATCGGCATCTGCAGTTCCTAGATTCTACTCTCAACTTGCAAGCTTAGTGTATATTTTGGGGTTTATGTGGTTGGCTTTTGTTAATCAATAAGTCTTTGCCAACCTGCTTGTTGCCATGCTGAAGTCAGTCAATAGATTACCACCAGTCTGATGTCAGAAAAGGGACTCTTTATAACCATTACCATATGTCACCTGCATATGCAACCATGACATTTGCCCGATAGAATATCAAAAGTATTCAAGTGAGAGTTCGACATAGCTCTTAGGGCTAACGGAATCAACGAATATGGGGAAAAAGCAGGTACTGTTTCTGGATCAGCCATGATCATATTGAATGGCGGTGCTGGCTCAAAGGGCCAAATGGCCTACTCTTGCACCTACTTTCTATGTTTCTAAACCACAAAACCAACCTATTAAAAAAAATATAAGCAAAGTGCAGGTTGTATCTTTCAAAGTAACTTGTCAACTGGTTGAAAATAACAGCCCAAAACATGAATGGCTCAGCACATGCATTTACAACTAATTTGCAGAAAAACAACTTTAAATTTGCTTAATACTAATCTAAGTGAATAGCAGGCAATTCTTGAAGGTTATCCAAAACCAAAATGGCAAGACCACCCATAATAAATGGCAAGGCCATAATAGGTTCTGATGTAACATAAACCTCAGCCCTGAATGTCTTTGATATTGAGAGCACATAAGACTTGGAAGGCTAATTACATCTAATCCAAATTTAGGAGCATTTGACATTCAAAAATTAAAATGTAATTGATTTTGAATATTTTAATTTCATTCAAAGACAAATTGAACAAACATTAAAATATTTTTAAAATTGCAGCTTCCCATTCTTATCCTCCATCTCACACTTTCCTCTCATTTGAATGGCACATGTGCTAATTCCACAGGTAGCTTCCCAGTAAAGGTGAGGAAGCTTTCAACAAATTTTTGCCTCATCTCTGGACTAGACAGGAAATCCAGAACTGTCTCAGTTCAAGACAAGTTTAGAATCTCTGAATAGATGTTCTCTGCATAGAACAAAGTGCTGGAGTAACTCAACGGGTCAGGCAGCATCTCAGGAGGACATGGATCGGCCATGTTTTGGGTCAGAACCGTTCTTCAGACTCATGTCATTCCCAAGCTTGGTGACAACTTAATGCATTAGATAGAACTGTTGGCATCTGTTAGAAAGTAGTGGGCCCACACAGCCTCACTTTTCTGCACAAACAGATTTTGATGTTACACCTTTCCACTCTGCTGCAGATCTTTCAACCTTTCCTACTTGGAGAGAACAGGTGCAGGAATGCTGATCTAGCGACATTTAATCCACATTTAGGAGCATTTATCATTAACGATGAATAGTGCAAAGGTCATGAAAACATAATTGCAACCAAATATCAAGGAAATCCAGCAGAGTTCAAGGTTTAGTCACCCTCTAGCTTGCTCAGCAACCATGTTTTAGTTATGCATCTTGGAATTGCACACCATATAAAATCTGCAGGACATGCTTCTAGAAACCTCTTAACTTGGCATAAAGCTTGCCTCTCCTGTATACTTAAGAACTATTTGTCATCCAGTGAACGTGAACGTACGCCACAGGTGAACGTCTTCCAGTGAACGTGAACATACGCTTGTGAATGTGAACGTACGCCACAGGTCAGCCCGCATACCAAGTGTATAAAGTTAGATGGAACCAGGCAGCCCAAGGTGGCTATATTTAATGTTTTTAAACCTGCTCTCTTTATTGATCCAAGCAACACTGGCCATGGATTCCAATCAACAAACCATTGATTACAATGATTATTACAATAGGGCTGCAGCTGACAGGTAAGGAGGAAGTAGGACAAGATTCCATTCAACTGCATGTTGTTGATTAAAACAACTTCTAAACAGACCCTTCAGCCAACCGAGTCCATGCCATCCATCAATCACCCATTCACAACAGTTCTACGTTATCCCACTTTCTCACCCACTTGCAACACACAAAGGACAATTTGCTGAGGTCAATTGACCTACAAACCTGCAAGTCTTTGGCATGTGGGAGGAAACCAGAGAACACTGTTTTTTAAGAAGAGCAGGAAAGTTATTCCAGCCAATATTTAACCAGGATTCAGTAATTTCCCCCAAAAAAACAGCCATTGGGCTATTGTGTAGACAGAAGGAACTGCTGATGTTAGGTTATACAAAAAAAAACAAAGTACTGGATAAAACAGCAGGTGAGGGAGAATCTCTGGAAGACATGGATAGGCATGTTTCGGGCTGGGGCCATTTTTTAAGAGATAGGTGGATACATAGAAACATAGAAACATAGAAAATAGGTGCAGGAGTAGGCCATTCGGCCCTTCGAGCCTGCACCGCCATTCAATATGATTATGGCTGATCATCCAACTCAGTAACCTAAGGGGGAGGGGGAGTTTTGTTTAGCTTATGGATGGACAATGGCAAGGATGAAAAGAAGACAAAAGGGTGTCAGACAAGGACAGCAGGAGTAAATATGCACCCAGGGAAGAGATATAGGATGGAGGGAATGAAAGGAAAGGGAAAGGGGTGGGTGTCAGGTTGGGGCACAGGCAAGAGAGGGGGGGAATGGGAGGTGGGGGGTTAATCTGGATGCTAGCACATTGATGTTTGGAGGACTTTGCTTCATTTATATCAGCTGCATCACCTTCCACATCACAAGACTGACCGCAGTTCAAAAGCACTTTATTGGCTGTAATGCCCTTTGAAATGCTGTCATGAAAAATGCCTCGTAAACATTTTTATTTATTCCCTCCCATTGCAAGCAAATGCATTGGCAAAGAAAATCTCAATTCTGAACAAATGCTCTCCAAGCTAAAGGATACAAGAAAACAGGGTCACTTACACCAACAAAATTAGTCCTCCCAAAAGATTTTCTATAAACTGATTTGCATCAGATAATTAAAAGTTTAGACTAGTTACCCATTCATTTTCCCTCATGATTCAGCTCTTGGTTTCTGTTACACACAAATTATCTCTCCTTACCATTTATCTCGAAGAACGACCATGCTAAATAGAAAGCCCAATTGTCTCAGTCTATTCCTGTTGCATAACTACTAATTCTTTTCTGAGGCAGTTTCATTCATTATCTGAAAGGTTTTTATTGGATCACCGCGGCAGTATTGCGATGCTTTCAATAAAGATCCATCACAGAATATCATGCAAAGTGGCATTTGAAAAGAACAATTTTATTGGTCAATTACACTCGTTCTGTGCCCTTTTACATTAGTCTTCCAATCCCATAAAGAATGCTTGTAAAGGTGCAAGTGTGAACATGTTGTAAGACGGTGATGGTCACAGAACAAATTAATAAAAAGGGATATATTTCTAAAGAGAAAGACACAAGGAACTGCAGATGCTGGTTTATACAAAAAAAAGGCAGTGTTTAAATAACCCAACAGGTTTGGCAGCATCTCTGAAGAATATGGATAGTTGACCTTTCAGGTGTGCACCCTTCTAGAGAGGCAGAGAGGCAGGCAGGCAGAGACACGCACGCATGCATGCGCAATCACGCACACACGCACGCGCACACACACACACGTGTCCACCTATCACTCTTTAGGCTTTGTCCTGCCCAACCTTTCTTCCAGCTCCCCCCCCCCCATATCACAATCAATCAGAAGGGTCGCGACTAAAACATCACCAATCCATGTTCTCCAGAGCCGTCCCCTGGCCTATTGAGTTACTCCACAGCTTTCATGACATATTTCTAAAGAGTATGGTATACAGAAAGGTTTGGTATTTTGCTCAGACTGACAAGAGAAACTCAACCATTAAACGACCATACATGTACAAATAAATTTGTATATGTTAGTGCTACATCCATGTATATACATATAACACTTATCCATTTGCAATAACCTGCACATCTTAGAATATATATAACCAAACAGCTGCAAGGCCAATACTGTAATCTGTTCAATCAAAATTTCAAGAGCTTCCAAGCATAATTAATTTAATATAAAGTACATATGAAGTGCTGCACTATTATGGCCAGCAACAAAAGGCAAAAAACATTATTTTACCAGGTAGTTTCCGAAGGCACTGGTGCAAGAAGGGAAACCAGGGAGGGAAGCTTCGCCCAAAAGCACTTGTCGTGGCAGGCACAAGACAACATTGTCAAAGTGACTGGTCCCAAGGACCTCCAGGAGAATCAAAGATGTGGGAAGATGACAGGTTTAGTGAAAACAACTGAATTTAATCCCACAGGTCGCCAACCATCCCCTTTATGTCATGAAGAGGCACAATTTAAATTCAGCTCTTGCTGCTGTGGCCAGTTATGACACTAACCATTGTGCCACTGACCTGCCTAGGGGGCCACAGTTAGACTGCAGTTTATGACTGAGCAGGCTTGAAAACTGAAGCTGAAATGCCTCACCTGAAAGGAATTTTCAAGAACAACTTGCATTTATATAGGCGGCTTTACAATGTTAAACATGGTCAAGTTAATTCATTGGAGTGACCACTGGATACTGAGGGATGATCAATTAAAGGTACACACAATCATGAAGGAAATGGATAGGGTGATGTACCCAGAGTGGAGGAGACAAGAACCAGAAGCCAATGGCATGTTGGCCTTCATAACAAGAGGAGTTGAGTATAGGAGCAAAGAGGTCCTTCTGCAGTTGTACAGGGCCCGAGTGAGACCGCACCTGGAGTACTGTGTGCAGTTTTGGTCTCCAAATTTGAGGAAGGATATTCTTGTTATTGAGGGCGTGCAGCGTAGGTTTACTAGGTTAATTCCCGGAATGGCGGGACTGTCATATGTTGAAAGACTGGAGCGGCTAGGCTTGTATACACTGGAATTTAGAAGGATATAAGAGGGGATCATATTGAAACATATAAGATTATTAAGGGGTTGGACACGTTAGAGCCAGGAAACATGTTCCCAATGTTGGGGTAGTCCAGAACCAGGGGCCACAGTTTAAGAATAAGGGGTAGGCCATTTCGAACGGAGATGAGGAAAAACGTTTTCAGTCAGAAAGTTGTAAATCTGTGGAATTCTCTGCCTCAGAAGGCAGTGGAGGCCAATTCTCTGAATGCATTCAAGAGAGAGCTAGATAGAGCTCTTAAGAATAGCAGAGTCAGGGGGTATGGGGAGAAGACAAGAACGGGGTACTGATTGAGAATGATCAGCCATGATCACATCGAATGGTGGTGCTGGCTCGAAGGGCCGAATGGCCTACTCCTGCACCTATTGTCTATTGACACTGGTAAAAGTTGAGCTGGGAAAGATTTACTCGGAACCTGAAGAGCAACCTCTTCCACACAGAGGATGGTTGGTATGTGAAAAGAGCCGCTAGAGGTAGTTGAGGGCAGGAACTATAACATTTAACAGATATCTGGACAGGTATATGGATCGGAAAGGTTGACAGATAGGGGTCAAGTGCAGACAAATGGGACTAGTGTAGATGATGCATTTTGATCACCATGGACAAGTTGGGCCTTGCTGTGTGACTCAATAACTTTCTGTCTCGGACTCTCGCCAATGATAATACTGATTCAAACACATGATCAGAGGCAACTGAAAACTTGAGTAAATGAGGTCATCAGATGTTTTATGACACAGCTATCAATGGCTACATTTTACATATAAAGCATTCCACGTGATGAAAGCTAAATTTTTGAAGAGATGTAGATGGATAGGCAAGTATCAAGCTGGGGGGAAAGTGACACCACAGGGGAAGATAAGACATAGGGTGAGAATTTTAAAGTGGCAACTCAGAGATAAATGGCAACTCACAGATTTAATAAAAGTGTGAGGGTCACAATAGCTCCTGTGGCTTAGAGGTTAGGATGTTAGGTGGTGGGAGGGTAAGGGACAAATGCATTTCAAAGCTAATTGTGCTGAAAAGGTAACAAGTATAAGGGTCATCTGCCTTTAACACACCAGGTAGAAATAAAATTCAGAAGTAGACACTCACTGTGGCTTTAGAAAATCCTCTGGTCAACCATAGCAAATGGGAAAAGCTGATGTGATTGATTAGTTTAGTACCCTTGCACATGTGAATGCCATTAGACTTTCATTGCAACTCCTTTAGAGGTCGTTAATCTAATTGGAAGGATTTGGCCATGTACAAATTTGAGAGGTGACAACATGTTTGAGGAGTTTGCAGAGGAAATAAAACTTGGAGGTGGGGCAGAAGTTTCACATTTAAAGGGATACGCTCAGAAACTCAGACTAGATTTTAAATGGAAGGCTCAATGATTTTAAATGGAACAGATCAAAACCAAGCCAGGAAGTGAAGTTAGGATGTCTAAAACTATTTCTCTAGCTAATAAATCACAATTTTAACAAATTAGACACAAAGTGCTGGAGTAACTCCATGGGTCAGGCAGCATCTCTGGGGAGAAAGGATAGGTGAACCTTCTTCAAGAATTTAAACAAGTTGTTGAGCTCTAGAGATGCCATCATTAGGATGGAAGAAAGAGGCCAATCTGTTCATTCACTCTGACGGATATGTACATGATCCCCTTATCCCTCTGAGAAGTTACCCTGAATTAACGTGGACTGCTCATTGATAATGCTGGTGATGCCATGGACTTTATGGTAGTTAATCGTGTCAATAAGCCTCAAGCAGCCAAACTGGTGTTAAAATGCCCTAATTAATATGACATGTCTATTCAGCAGATATCCAGCCAAGTGCCATTGTTTCAGCAGCATTTTTGGAATTGTGGATCATCCTCGCATCAAATTGATTTTATTGAACTGAGATAGCTTCTAAGACAATCATAAATGACTTTACTTTAATTTAGTTTAGAGATACAGCAGAGAAACAGACCCTTTGGCCCACTGAGTTTGCGCTGATCAGCGATCACCTGTATATTGATTTAGTTTAAGGTTTAGTTTAGATTAAAGATACAGCGTGGAAACGGGCCCTTCGGCCCACTGAGTCCGTGCCGATCAGTGATCCCTGCACACTTATACTTTCCTACACACACTAGGGACAATTTACAATGATACCATGCAAATGAACCTACAAACCTGTACGTCTTTGGAGTTTAGTTTGGTTTAGTTTAGAGATACAGTGCAGAAACAAGCACTTCGGCCTAATGAGTCTGTACCGACCAACGATCCCCGCACATCAACACTATCCTACCGACACTTGGGATAATTTACACATACATCAAGCCAATTAACCTACATACCTGTATGTCTTTGGAGTGTGGGAGGAAACTGAAGGTCTCGGAGAAAACCCACGCGGTCACGGGGAGAACGTACAAACTCCGTACAGACAGCACCTGTAGTTGGGATCAAACTCGGGTCTCCGGCGCTGCAAGGGCTGTAAGGCAGCAACTCTATTGCCGTGCCACCCTGGCTGCCCTAAAAGTGTGGGAGTTCATAAGTCCTATGAGCAGAATTAGGCCATTCAGCCCATCAAGTCTACTCCGCCATTCAATCATGGCTGATCTATCTCTTCCTCTCAACTCCATTCTCCTGCCTTCTCCCGATGTACTAATCAGAGGAAATCAGAGATCCCGGAGAAAACCCACGCAGGTCACGGGGGAACATGTAAACTCTGAACAGACAAGCACCCATAGTCAGGATTGAACCCGGGTCTCTGGTGCTGTAAGGCAGGAAATCTACCGCTGTGGCCACCATGCCACCCCTATACACCACCCTGCACACAAGGGACAATTTACAGATTTATCAATCTACCAGCTGCATCACTGTTCCTTCCTTCCTGTGTTGGACCTAATAAATTTGGGAGATAATTCATTGTCAATGGGCCTGAACTGAAAGTCTACATGTATGATGCTAGGTCATCGGTGGAGATTATTAGGCGTCATATCAGGGATTAGGTTATTACTTGGAATAACGTGCCCTGTTGTGCTTCCATTTGCCAGGGACTTCAACTTGGTCTGCAGTGAGTTGCACTTGAATGAATGAATGCATGCAACTTCTATTCTCTCAGACAGCCTAAAGGGTTATTTTCTATCTTACACAATTGGTCACTCTTTGCTATATTGGATGAATTATTAATGCCTTGCTTGTGCTGAACACAGCACATCTCATTCCCCATACACGTTGCATGGTGTGAGGGACCTATACTGTTTCACAGAATGGCTTGATTTCTCTGCGTATAAGGTGCTGTTGATTAATTCCACATTGACCTAGTATTTGGGAGGGGGATGCATTCAATGCTGTCCATAGGGAATGCTTTAAGTTTCAGTATCGCAATAAGCTGTGTACAATGTGGAAGGAAGTATTTCCCAATGCTTTCGTCATTAGTTGGATATCTAAGTAGGGCGGCACAGTGGGGCAATGGGAGAGTTGCTACCTTACAGCGCCAGAGACCCAGGTTTGTTCCTGATTATTGGTGCTGTCCGTACGGAATTTGCACATTCTCCCTGTGACCGTATGGGTTTTCTCAAGGTGTTCCAGTTTCCTCCTACATTCCAGACATGTAGGTTAATTGGCCTATGTAGAATTTACCTTAGTGTGTAAGGAGTGAATGTGAAAGTGGGATAAGATGGAACTAGTGTGATCGGGTGATTGATGGTCAGCATAGATTTGGAGGGCCGAAGGGCCTCTTTGCATGCTCTATATTCCAATTCAATGTACAGGCAGTCCCCCACTTATGTAAGGGTTATGTGTTGGAAGGAACTGCAGATGCTGGATTAAACCAAAGATAGACACATAAAGCTGGAGTAACTCAGCGGGACAGGCAGCATCTCTGGAGAGAAGGAATAGGTGACTTTTCAGGTCAAGACCCTTCTTCAGGGTTATGTTCCATGAATGGTGGCACAGCGGTAGAGTTGCTGCCTTACAGCGAATGCAGTGCCAGAGATCCGGGTTCGATCCTGACTAAGCACGCTACCATTGCTGACTTATTTCTGATGTAAACTTGAGTGATCGTACAGTACAGTGGAAATTACAAACTGCCAGAATTGTTTACTTGTAAGTTGGAGTTCACGAAACTTGCCTTTTTCATATGTCAGGTAGTGTCTGTCCAGATAAATCTTGTGGCAGATTTATTGAGTTATTTTCCAAAACCAGCCTATCTTTCTATGGAGATGAATAAAGCGAATCAGGGCTGAGTTACAGAGAGCTGTATGCAATTTAGTGTGCAGTGACTAAACTGCTTGTGGGCAATGTTCTGAAACAAAATGTTTAAATTACAGGATGCTGGCTGTGACAAACGATAGTTGTTCTTATTACAATGGTGTCAGGTGATGAGAGAGCAATGATTAAGAAAAAAACTGAACATTGCCACAATTTTATTATCTTAACAGAGTACCCAATATCCAACAGTTTCACATCTATATTTAAGTTTGTCACTGCTAATTCCAAAAGCAAGCAACAACAGTGTATTGGTGAAGTCTGCCATAATTTCTGTCACAGGCTACCTGTAGGCCACTGTGAACAATGGATTTGATAAAAGCAGCTCTTGCCGACTATGACTGAGTGACCTCAGTTCAAAGACCTAAATTAAGAGAGAATCAGATGAGTACAAATCTGCCTCCCGGCATAAACTTTACAAGCCCATTCATCGATATGACTGAGTCTGTTTGTCTAAACCTCGAGTCTGTCAGCGAGACAGACTGATTGACTGTCAGTGGTAAATGCGCACCGAGCTCCGAGAACAATTGGTAAACTTCACCGCTGCTGTTGCCGATGGCTCTTCGCCTGTGTTTTATCAATGCAGAAATGATGCGGTCTGCTGGACTGATAGCTCCAACTTGTGCTTTAGGGCTGACAAATAAGAAGTTGCTGATGAACATGACAAGTGACTGCTATTTTGAGCCTGAATGCCCATCATTAAGGCTGGGTGATAAACATCTCAAACTGCTTTAGCTTTGGCTTGAGATATTGGAAATTTCCTGGACTGCAGATTCAGGGACGGTTTCTTCCCAGCTATTATCAGGCAATGGAACTAGAGAGCAGTCCTAATCTCCCATCTACCCCATTGGAGACCATCAAACTCTCTTTAATCGGACTTTAACTGGACTAAACGATATTCCCTATCTCCTGCATCTATACACTGTGGACGGCTTGATTGTAATCATGTAGAGTTTTTTTACTGACTGGAGAGCACGCAAAAAAAAGCTTTTCACTGTACCTCTTTACAGATGAAAATAATACGCTAAACTAAAAGATTTGTATCACAGGCAGGACTGTTTGGCCCAGCATGCCCATGTCAGTCGATCAAGGGTAGCCCATCCTATTATCACCTTCTAACTCCAGGTCAATAGCCTTGCAGGTCAGGGTCAATAGCCTTGCAGGTCAATAGCCTTGCAGGTCAGGGTTGATGGCCTTGCAGGTCAGGGTCAATAGCCTTGCAGGTCCAGGTTATTAGCCTTGCAGGTCAGGGTCGATGGCCTTGCAGGTCAGGGTTGATGGCCTTGCAGGTCAGGACTCTTCACAAACAATTCCAGATACTTTATTCTCTATGGTGTATAACTGTATTAAGGTGATGATACATCACGGAAACAGGCCTTTCTGCCCCCCGAGTCTGCACTGATCAAAGACCCCTGCACATTAACACTATCCTACACACACTAGGGACAATTTACACAAATATACCAAGTCAATTAACCTACAAAGCAGTACGTCTTTGGAGTGTGGGAGGAAACCAAAGATCTCGGAGAAAACCCATGCATTAACGGGGAGAACGTACAAACTCCGTATTGACAACACCCATAGTCAGGATCAAACCCGGGTTTCCTGCGCTGTAATGCAGCAACTCTACCCCTGCGCCACTGTTTTCTGCCGCAGTGGAACATAAAACAGTACAGCTCAGGAACTTGCCCATGGGCCCACAATGTCTGTGCCAAACATGATGGCAAAATAAATTAACCACTTCTGTGATCCATATTCCTCCATATATCCAAGAGTCAAGAGTGTTTTATTGTCACATGTCCGAAAATGAAACAATGAAATTCTTGCTTGTAAACATAGTACTCAGCAAACACGATAATCAACAACAAGAAATGTTGAAGCCGATTAATCTATAAACTTGTACGTCTTTCGAATGTGGGAGGAAACGGAGCACCTGAAGAAACCACAGGGAGAACATACAAATTTGTACATACAGAACCTTAGTTGGGATCGAACCCGGGTCTCCGGCACAGTAAGGCAGCATTTCTACCACTGCGCCATCGTGCCACTCAGAGTTACTGGCCACTGACTCTGACAGTGACTGCAATAAGCTGCCTCAGAGAAAAGGCAGAGCGTCCAATGTCAATGGAAGGCTCACTGGTCTTGGGTTTCTGGAGATTTCACCTTCAATTTATTTGTATTACTCTTAAACCCCTGCCTTCCTCCTCCCTCCCTCCCTCACCTTGCACCCTAATTCACTATTCACGTCTTCAATCCTTGTGTCTCACACTTTTATTCCATCTCTGCCTATTGACCATCTGCCTATCAACCTCCCTCCCCACTTGTGTTCATCTGTTACCTGCCATGTTTTGCCCTGCCCCTCCTTGCTTCTACCATTCTTTCTAAACCCCTCTCTGCCCTCCCACAATCAATCTGAAGGGTCCTGACCCAAAACATCACCACTCCAAGTTCTCCAAAGATGCTGCCTGACCTGCTGAGTTACCCAGCACTCAAAGTGTGTTTTTTTGTAAACTAGCATCCGCAGTTCATCGTTCAATGGAGTCTGATGAAGGGTCTCGACCCAAAACATCACCTATTCCTTTTCTTCAGAGGTGCTGGCCGACCCGCTGAGTTACTCCATTTTGTGTCTATCAGCAGTTCATTGGTTCTACTCTCATTTCCATTCACTGTTTGGGAGATGTTATTGAAAATGTTTTGCTGCTCATCCCCAAGTGCTTTTGAGAAGTTGTGCATGAAGATGGTGTCACTGGACACTAATGGTTAAGGTACATTCACTTTTTTTTTGTTGGAGGAGTTGTTCCAGCGTTATTAACCCGTGATAATGAAGGAATCATGGTTTCCAAGCCTGTGGGGTGCATGGATCGGAGAACCTTCAGGTGGTACTTCCCAGTAACGGAGTCTATCAGTTTGGAATTTGCAACGGGATTAGTCCAGATAAATAACTGCAATGCATTCTGCAGATCACCAGAGCCAAAGTCTGGGAATGCCTGTTGAAAGTAGTGGAAGCAAAGACAATTACGTGGGCTTCTTTGTCTTTAGACTTTAGAGATACAGTACGGAAATAGGCCCTTCAACTCATCGAGTCCGTGCCAATCTGTGATCGATCACCCCATTCACTAACACACTGGGGAAAATTTTACAATTTTTACCTAAGCCAATTAACGTACAAACTTGTACGTCTTTGGAGTGTGGGAGGAAACCAGAACACCCGGAGACAACCCATGCACACACAAGGAGAGCATACAAACTTTGCACAGACAGCACCCGTAGTCAAGATCAAAGCTGGGTCCCTGGCATTGTAAGACAGCACTACTCCTCTGCTGCTCCGCTGCGCTGACCTAGATGGGGGTCAAGAATATTGAATGTTGGTGGAGCTCCAATCATCTCGTCTGGTGGAAACTAAGCCATTGGAGGTTAACACATCCTAACATGTGGTCTTCAGAATTCAGAAAGTACTCGATTTGCAAGAAGTGGTCACTCACTTCAGGTGTGCAGTCTCCAGTCAGTCTGTATCCAGAGGATGTATTTGGCAGATTTAGGTGGCTTTTTTTGTTATGGTGACCTCTCGTATCCTGGTGGGTGCATACTGTTATTGTAATTAAACACACTCCTGTTCTCTCCAGTAATTGGCCAATGCCTGGCCTTTGTGCAGTGGAAATGTCACTTGCCACTTGATAACCTGTGCCTGAATTCTTCTGGGTGGTACTCCATGTACAATGGTTTCATTTTTTGGTGAGTGAGGGAATGGATTTGAACATTGCGCAATCATCAGTGAACATCTTTTCTTCTGATCCTAATGGGCAAGGTCATTAATGAAGCAGCAAAAGGTGGTCAGGTCTGGGACATGATCCTGAGGAACAGCGATGTTTTGTAGGCTGAGAAAGACTCATAGAATCATTCAGCTTGGAAAGAGGCACTTCGACCCATCATGTCCAGGCCAACCATCAATCACCCATTTACATTAATCCTGCTTAATCCTTTTCTTTATTCTTAACTGATTCTCGTTTACTCTGCACAGAAGAAACCATTTACATACACATTAAGAGCAATTTGTAAATGCCAATCAACATACCAACCTGCATGATAACCCAGGCAATCACAGGAAGAACTTGCAAACTCCACACAGCCAGCACCTGACGTCAGGATTGAATTTTGAGTCACTGGTATGGTGGGCCAGTAGCTCTACCAACTTTACCATTAACCACAACCACTGTCAAGATATGAATGTTCATGGTAACTATTAATGAAAAGTCCGGTGTTATCCTCATCTTGTAGAAATCCGACATTGGACAGGTACATGGATAGGAAAGGCTTAGAGAGATATGGTCCAAATCAAAGGCAGGCAGGACGAGTGTAGATGGGGCATCTTGGTCTTAGACTTTACTTTAGAGATACAGCTTGGAAAATAAGCACTTCGGCCCACCGAAAGACAATTTACAGAAGCCAATTAACCTACAAACCTGCTTGTCTTTGGAGTGTGGGAGGAAACCGGAGCACCAAGAAAAAACCCAAGTTGTCATAGAGAGAACATACAAACTCTGTACAGACAGCACCCAACGTCAGGATTGAATCTGGGTCTCTGGCACTATAAGGCAGCAATTCTATTGCTGCACCACTGTGCCGCCCATATGATCAGCATGGACAAGTTGGGCCGAAGGGCCTGTTTCCATGCTACATGGTTCTATGATTCGATCAGAAAGTTATGCTTCCATCTTAAGGAACTTCATAAGATTTCCCCAGTGTGGGACGTATAAAGGAATAAATATAGGATGTCCTGGAAGTACAATCTTTCTATTCTACATCAGAAAATTCTCATTCTGAGATTTCCATCTCTAAAAACACCATATGACATCCTGGAAGTATATTAATTCTGGAATACACTGCTGGTCAAGAAAGACAAAGGAGAGAGTTTTGTTAAAACCATAGGTTTTACACTGAAGTAAGCATTACAGCTGGCCTTTCACCAAAGCTGGTCTTTCAAAGTGTGATTGTCTTCTCTGTTTTTCATGTAACATGCTAACAGCAACATGCATACCTGGACGTTAACAATAACCTCCCACACCTCCAAGCTTAGATAATGTTCCACATCTAAAGAAGACACAAAATGCTGGAGTAACACAGTGGGGCAGGCAGCATCTCTGGAGAGAAGGAACAGGTCTTCAGTCTTCAGTCTGACGAAGGGTCTCGATCCGAAACGGCACCCATTCATTCTCTCCAGAGATGCAGCCTGTCCCGCTGAGTTACTCCAGCATTTTGTGTCGACCTTCGATTTAAACCAGCATCTGCAGTTTTTTCCCACACATGCTCCACATCTACCTGGGTCTCAGCTGTCAAGCATGTCCTGGAGGATTTCCATATAGATTCCAACAGAATGAGTTTACAATATGGTGATGGGACAGAGAAAGGATTGTTATTTTTTCCTAGTTGAAACCCTCAGAGTGGAACATCTAAATAAAATATTTCGGATTTTTCAAACAGCTTCCTGCCAACTGAAAATTAAATTACTATTTAAACATCAAATAGTCCAAAACGAGCAACAGTTTTGCACTGCGAGTCAGTCTGCATGACCTACATATGGTTATCATTACTCAATGTTAAAACCTCATGTAATTTCCTGAATTTAATAGAACTGATTTCATGCATGTATGCTCATGGTTACGCAACATGCACTTTAGATAGTTAAGGCTAAGGGAAGAGTGGCAAATCTAAAAATAAATGGTGCAACCTTAAATTTCTGACCAATGTTGTATGATTTACATTTATACTTTAAATTTGCTTGCTTTTGTTTTTTCCCTTCTGGTCAATATCTTAATTCACATATTAATCATTAGCGATAGTAGTTGAGATGCATGGACAGTAACTATTCTAGCATCAATGTCATATTTAGTTTAGTTTAGTTGAGAGGCACAGCATGGAAACAGGCTGTTCTGCTCACTCAGTCCACGATCATCGATCATTCATTTACACTAGTTCTATGTTATCCCACTTTCTCATCCACTCCCTGCACACTAGGGGTGATTTTACAGAGGCTAATTAACCTACAAACCCGCAACCCTGTGGGAGGAAACAGGAGTGATCTGAGGAAACCCACGTGGGCGCAGGGAGAATGTGCAAACTGCATGCAGTTGAGTCAGGATTGAACCTGGGTCTCTGGCGTTGTGAGGTAGCAGCTCTACCAGCTGCGTCACCATGCCGCCTATTGGAGATGCACAATGCCACACTACAGCGCAGGTAGTTGCTTCATATAGAAATTTTGTGGGTGTTCTTGGAGTATCCAAGAGGTACATTTAAATAAATAAAGCACAGTTACAAATCTGGTGAATCGTTCTATAGATCATTGTTTAAGCAAGGGAAATGTATTTTGTGATAGTGCACAATTAAATTGTTCTTGTATAGTGTTATGCTCCTCTGTGGATAATACTTTGTATCAGCGGTGATGATAACCATTTCTCACAATAAGTTAGGATCATTCAAAGGCAATGTTACTGTATGGGTCACCAGCCCATTGTAATCTATGTTAGCTTAGTGTCTGGAAACAAACTCTGCTGCCCATGCCTTTGCACAGATTGTTGGATTATTCCATGCATTTACTAAGTCCTTGTCCTTCACATCGCATTACCAGTCACGTTGCATGGGCACGGACATGACTGGACAAAAGGTCTACAATGGCTATATGGCTCTACAATTTCCGTGAACTCTATTCTCCACATTAGGGAGTGTCAATGCAAAGACCTGCTTTGGTTAAGTGTGTCAAAGTGCGCAAGAGCCAAAAGACGAAGCTGATTGGCATTGGGACAAGATTGCCATGGTCCCTTATTTTACTATTCTTTATGAAAAATTCTGTTGAAGGATCCTTAAATTAGAGTTTAGAGATCTAGTGCAGAAACAGGCTCTTCGGCCCACTGTGTCCGTGCCGACAATCAATCACCCATAAGCTAACTCTTTGTCCAACATACCAGGGGCAATTTTTACAGGTCAAGAAGGGACTCGACCTGAAAAGTCAACTATTCCTTCTCTCCAGAGATGCTGCCTGTCCCGCTGAGTTACTCCAGTTTTTTGTGTCTATCTTCAGCCTAATAACCTAAACAAACTCTGCTGCCCATGGCCTTTGCACAGATTGTTGGATTATTCCATGCATTTACTAAGTCCTTAGTGCCCCTCTGTGCATAATACTTTGACTGTATCAGCGGTGATTGTTGATAAACATTTCTCACAATAAGTTAGGATCATTCAAAGGCCCCTCCAGAACAAGGGGCCACAGTTTAAGAATAAGGGGTAGGCCATTTAGAACTGAGATGAGGAAAAACTTTTTCAGCCAGAGAGTTGTGAATCTGTGGAATTCTCTGCCTCAGAAGGCAGTGGAGGCCAATTCTCTGAATGCATTCAAGAGAGAGCTAGATAGAGCTCTTAAGGATAGCGGAGTCAGGTGGTATGGGGAGAAGGCAGGAACGGGGTACTGATTGAGAATGATCAGCCATGATCACATTGAATGGTGGTGCTGGTTCGAAGGGCCGAATGGCCTCCTCCTCCACCTATTGTCTATTGTCTATAACCTACACGTCTTTAGAATTTGGGAGGAAACCGGAAGACTCGGAGAAAACTTACGTGATCACAGGGAGAATGGACAATGTCTGCACACACAGCACCTGTAGTCAGGATTGAACCCGAGTCTCTTGTACTGCGAGGCAGCAACTCTACTGCTGCACCACTGTGCGTATTTAACTCAAATGATTGCACATAATATTTCAACAAGAATGATGAGAGGTCCTCATGAGACCAAGTACAAATTATAATTCAGCCTCTGCATGTCCATCAGGGCTGTCTGCTTGCTTAATTGAGAGATTTTCAAATTAAGAGCTAATAAAAAGGAACTGGAGATGCTGGTTTATACCAAAGATAGACAAAATGCTGGAGTAACAAAATGCTGGAGTCAGGCAGCAGTTTGGGATAAAATGGATAGGTGATGTTTTGTGTCGGACCCTTCTTCAGACTGACTGTAGTTAGAGTGGGAGGGGGGTGTAAAAAACTGGAAGCGAGAAACTTTGTTTTTTTTTGGTAAGCCAGTATCTGCAGTTCCTTGCATCTATATTCCATATTGCTTTAGATGATCATGGGGTTTAAAACAAAATGGTCGAGGCTCAGCATTGCCTATGGCTACAGTCTCCTTGGTCAGAAAGAGGACTACGTGCTAGGTTTCATTTGAATTCATCGCAATGCATCACAAGCTGATTGGGAGCCCCCCAGAGCACAGTTACCATGACCCTTGGGTTGCAAGGGCAGCAGGCAATACTTATCCTTCATCTCCACAATGATGGATTATGCCATTGCTGCTGCAAAGTACAGTTTTGCCCTTTCTCTCATGTAGGACATCCTGCTATTTTAAACCGTTACAAAGCCCCCCAACCCCCAAAACACTCAATAAAAAAAACTGGAATTGATAACAACCAGTTGGACGTGCACTGGAGGGACCTACTCACATTAATGTACCCAATTTTCCAGTTCACTGAAGCTTGGTACGGAATGAGCAAAGTACAACAAAACAGAAGAGAATTTTCTTCTGCTGTTATTGTACTTACTGAATTTCTCACCATAACAGTTTTGTTTTTAACGTACTTAGGGCTCTAATGAATACTGCAATGTCACGCTAAATAACTCTTTGCTGACATGTGGTCTGCCTGCAACATTCGTGGTACTCAACAAGGGCTTATTTAATAACGCAAATATTAGTTCATTACCACAATGCTTTCACGCAGAGGAAAGCATATGCCTGTGCTGTCCCAGACACCAATAATACATGACATACCTACAAAAACATCCACTGAGGATCAACAGAATGAAGCAGCTGATTACAAAGCTGAGAGGTTGTTCAGCACCATGGGCAATAAATGTAACTTAACTGGTGACAAGGAGTAAATGGCAAATGCCACAGACTGTGTTTTGCTGTTAAATCGTTCATTCAAAAGTCCAATTACAATTTGGAATTCAAATTGTGCAAATTGAAACCAAGCTTCTCATTTACCTTTTGTTCTATTACTGCACTCTTTTCATTTTCCATTTACTGCTCTTTGTGAAACAAACTCTTTGTTCAGGTGCACAAGGGCCCTGTCACTTTATTTTTTTGTCTTGGGCAAAAGTTTAGTCCATCAATCTGGTGTCAGACGTGAGAAATGCTTGCAACTTATATTTCTGTCCTTCCCAAGAGTTACCACAAGCTCATGGTTCTCCCTCTCTCCGTCTTCGGTACTGATGCTGCTAAACGGACTGTACGTTCCTGCTTTCCTCTGCCAGGTGGATCTTATGTAAATTAAATAAATCCTCAGAATTTGACAAGGGTACTCTGCGAATGATAGTCTGTCCTTGCTTTAATCTCCTACAGGTCATGAACTCATTGGGTATGGAGAAATGGCTGCTAAAACTGAGGCTAGAGTTTCCATTAAAAACAAAAGCAATTACTCGAGTCCCTCTTTAAATGACAACCCCAGCTTTTTCAGTAAATAGCTTAATTTTGACATTCTTCAGAAAATGCAGCCAGTTACCCTGAACCCATCCAAAGCATCCTCTTCAATGGGGAATATTGACAAATATATCCAAATATATCCAAGACTGTATTTTAAAAATCACATGAATTATGTTCAAGGGTTCCCTTACATTGTAAGGATTGGTGGGAAATAATCAACAATGCAGTGTTAAATAGACTGCAAAAAGGGTTTTAGAGTTATGCACAGGTGGATAAGAGTTAGTTTTGGCATTATGTTCAGCACAGACATTGTGGGCCAAAGGGCCTGTTCTTGTGCTGTGCTGTTCTGTGTTCTACGCAACTTGACTGTAGTTTCTTGCAGTTCTTGGGGAACTGTTCTTGTGCTGTACTGTTCTGTGTTCTGTGATGTATTAGCATTATTAGTATTAGTCAGCAATTCTTTTGACAGAAAGGGATTGGACGCGTTAGATGCAGGAAACATGTTCCCGACGTTGGGGGAAGTCCAGAACCAGGGGCCACCGTTCAAGAATAAGAGGTAGGCCATTTAGAACTGAGATGAGGAAAAACTTTTTCACACAGAGTTGTGAATTTGTGGAATTCTCTGCCTCAGAAGACAGTGGAGACACTGGATGCATTCAAAAGAGAGTTAGATAGAGCTCTTAGGGCTAGCGGAATCAAGGGATATGGGGAGAAGGCAGGAACCAGGTACTGATTGTGGATGATCAGCCATGATCACATTGAATAGCGGTGCTGGCTCGAAGGGGCAGATGGCCTCCTCCTGCACCTATTATCCATGTATCTATGTAGAACGTTCTGTCTGTGACCGCATGGGTTTTATCTTGGTGCTCAGGTATGCCCCCACATCCAAAAGACGGGTGGGTTTACAGCTTAATTGGTCTCTGTAAATTGTCCTTAGTGTCAGGAGTGGATGAGAAAGTGGGATCACATAGAACTAGTATGAACAGGATATAGATGGTTGGCGTGGACTCGGAGGGCCGAATGGCTTGATTCCACACTGTATCTCTAAACTAAACACGAAACTAAACTAAAAGAAATGCCTGCAATGAGATTACTCTCAGGCAGGAGGTACATAACCGGAAGTCCCACAAAATTAGGTTCAGAAACAGCTACTTTCCAACATCTATTAAGTTTTTGAACCAGCCCAATCAACCCTAATCCTATTTTGGCGCAGAACACTACGGATCACCTCTTGTATTATGATGGACGTGTCTTCTACGTGTTTTGCACTAATATCTCGTGTGGATTAGTTTAGTTTAGTTCAGAGGTACAGCATGAAAACAGGCCCTTTGGCCCACGAGCAGGCACCAAACAGCGATCACCCGTCCACAGGTTCTATCTTACACATTAGGGACAATTTTTACAGAAGCCAATTTACCTACAAACCTGCACATCTTTGGAATGTAGGAGAAAACCCACAGGGTCACAGGAAAAATATACAAACTCTATACAGATGGCGCCCGTGGTCAGGATCGAACCCTGGTCTCTGGTGCTGTAAGGCAGCGACTCTACCACTGTGCCACCCACTCATTTTGCAACACATTCTTTTTCACTGCCTTAGAATATTTTTTGTGTATTTAATGTATAATTTATGCTGTTGCATCCTGTCTGAGTCTTTGTGCCTGTAATGCAGCTCCAAGCAAGATTTTCATTGTATCTGTACCTCCACATATTTGGTGCAGCAGTTACCAGAAGAAACATAGATATTAATGACCAAATTCTCTGCCACAGTAGGCAGTAGAGGCCAATTCACTGGATGAATTTAAAAGAGAGTTAGATAGAGCTCTAGGGGCTAGTGGAATCAAGGGATATGAGGAGAAGGCAGGCACGGGTTACTGATTGTGGATGATCAGCCATGATCACAATGAATGGCGGTGCTGGCTCGAAGGGCCAAATGGCCTCCTCCTGCACCTATTTTCTATGTTTCTATGTCTTGAAACCCTGGACGAGGGGTGAGGGGCAGGGGGTTGGGGTGTGGTTATTTTAAAGTTGCTGACCAGCAGTGAAACCCATGTTATGGATCAGTTACCTATAAAAGGTACAAACCTATTTTCATACACCGATTTTCAAATATACTCCAATAGGAACAGATATTCCACCAAAAGACACAACATAAATTTCAGATTTGGATTCTTCCTCAACACAGTGCATGGCTGCTATTATTCTTAGCTACAAACCCAGAACTCACGTCACTGAGACTGCTGGGTATTTGTTGCAAATGCGAAAGCTAAGGAGAAGGATCTCGACCCGAAACGTCACCCATTCCTTCTCTCATTTTGTGGCTATAGGTATGGATAATTGCTGTGCCACAGTGCTGTATAATGTACTAGACAACCCGTGGACCCGTTGGGTTCCCGTTGTGACAGTGGTTGATGAAAAAAAAGACACAATTTTAATATTATTGAGTGGTCAAACTTTAACTTGAAGAAAATTTACCTCAGGAGTCATCATTCAACGAAGCATGTGTTTAATGACACCATTGAACACGGAAGTATTAGATCAAAATGGCGATCTCATCTTGTATATATATATATATATATATATGTATGTTCCCGAAATACAGCCAAAACGGTACACAATAGTGCAACAATTTGAACAAAACGTAATACTGTACATTGCAGGCGAATGGTGAGTAAGGTTCCCTTAAAATTGTTGCTCGTTTGGGCTGTATTACGGGAACATACATATATATATACACAAGATGACATTTTTAGTCATATATATACTAGACAGGCATGGACCCGTTGGGTCCAAATCTCTCCTCTGGGTGCTCCTGTGGGCGCGGCAACCCCCTTTGGGTGCAAACCTCTCCTGCGGGCCCGGCAACCCTCCCCCAACTGATGATCCATGGACCCGTTGCCGGGCGGGGAGTGTCCCCCAAGGCTGTGGGTGGGCGAGGGGGGACAGGGAAGGGGAGAGGGAGCCACTCACCCCAGCCCTGGGCAGCCAGCGCTGCTGCCAGCTTGAGCCGTGGGCCCGAAACCTCTCCTGCAGCTCGGAGGTGAATGGCGGCGACGGCCATCTTGTTGGGCCCTCTGCCGCCCCGCTGCATCATGGGGCATACCGGGACGGACGCTGGTCCTCCCGCTTGTCCTCCTGGCGGGGGGAGGGGTAGCGCATTAGTTCAAATATTGTAATTCCGAAGCATCGTAAGTTGGGGAGCATCTGTATTAGTTCACGTTGCCGGAAGCGAGCTGCGGCTCGCTATGGCTCGCTGCTGTTTGCACCATCGCAAAGTCGAAATATCATACGTCAAATATTGTAAGTCGAAGCACCGAAAGTCAGGGAGTATCTGTATTTGATCAACTTGCCCCAACTGCGCACAGACGGTTCTTCTCCCATTGTGACATTGAAAATGCAGCTCGGCCATCTTGTTTGGCCCTCTGCTGCCACGCTTCACGACAGGAGGAAGGTCAGGTGCGGGGCACCACGGGATGGGTGTCGGTCCTCCCGGCGGGGGGCACATTTATAAAAGTTTCTTCAGCAGCAGCGGCAGCTGGGCAGCTCAGCCGCCCCCCCCCCCTCATTGGCTGCCACTCCCATCACTTTGCCGGGTCCCACCTCCGGCGCCCATCGTGCCGCCACTCCCGTCACTCAATGGGATCCTATTGTGAGGTCGAATGCAGTTGACGGCCAGGGGACATGAAAAAGTGATTTTTAAAACTTTAAAATGTCAATGACTTAAAAAATATAACACCAATTTGAATGAAACTTCGCTAACACATACTCCAGGACAATGGTGCGTAAGGTGGGTTTAAAATTGTTGCGCTATCGCCTACTGTTTTGGCTGTATTTTGGGAGCAAACAGTGAAATATAGATACAAACAAGATGAGATTTTTAGTAATATCTAGATATAGATAACATTTGTGCATTAGAAGCAGAAATCAAATGCTGGCATACCTCAGCAATATTATAACTGTTTTAATAAATGTCAAATGCAGATGTAAAATCATAAATATTTTATAATGCGCATTGCATGATATTAATGCTTGATAAATCTGTTATTAAATCTTCATATTTGACTTATATAAATATTTGATGGCTGGAGATGAGGTGCTCATTCTTTCCATAGATACAGCACTTACATAGGCCTACATGCTAGGATTGAAAGCATTATTTAATACCTTTGCTGGTTCCAATTTGTTCTGGACTTTTCTAATCTTCAGTTTCCAACCCCTCCCTCCCACCCACACTCCCACCTCGATCTTTCAGTCTGAAGGATTCTGACCTGAAACGCCACCTATTCCTTTTCTTGTGAGATGCTGCCTGACCTGCTGAGTTACTCGACAGCATTTTATGTCTATCTTCGGTATAGAATGGCATCTGCAGTTCCTTCCTATACAGGATTGTAGGTTAATTGGCTTCTGTAAAATTGTCCCGAGAATGTTGGATAGTTGGTAATCGTTGGTCGGTGTGGACTCAGTGGGCTGAAGGGCCCGTTTCCATGCTACATCGCAAAACTAAACTAAAATGCTCCATGACCCGTTGAATTCCTCCAGCACTTCATATTTGCGAGTGATGGGCTGTGATCTCCGCTCCCTTCACCATTATAACTGCTGGAGATCAGGAAGGACAGATAACTGAAAATGTTGGCATTGAGAAACATTGAGTCATTTTTTTCAAAGGAGGGGAGAGAAAGGAAAGCAATTGTAATTTAAGTCCATTTGACTATGCAATCATTGTGATAACATTAGTTAGCACACTTCATTATAACCAAAACATGATCTGCAAAACATATTTCTTAAAATGCAGAATGTCTTAATCTTCTGAAAGCGTGTTCAATATTACAAATGTTTCCTGAGGCAAATTTTGAACAATTCAGTGCAATTTTGCTGCCTAAATACATTCTACCAAGAAAGGTGAGGCAGTTTGAGTCTGTATTCCTTGGAGAATTAGAAGTGACCTAATTTAAACATGTTAGATCATCAGGGGACTTGATGGAGTATATGTTGAGATGCTACTATGGGCGTGAGAGTCACAAACAAGGGGATATAGGTGTAAAATTAGGGTTAATCAAAACTAAGAAGATAGCAAATCATCAGAATTCTCTGCTCTTGAGAGAGGTGGAGGCCAGGTCATTAGATACATTTCAGGTGGAGATGGACAAATATTTAAAATAATGGATTTGAAGGTTATGAGGAACTGGCACGGAAGAGGAGGTGAAGCCAACTTCAAACATCCATGATCATGTTAAACAGGAGGACAGGCTTGAGGGTTCTGCTTGTCTACTCGTGTTCCTATTTTCTTGTATAGTTGATTCAGAATCCGTAACTGCAACTAAACAGCAATAAGACCATCAAAAACATTATCAAAATTCTCCTGTATAATGTCATTTTCAGTGACGTTCCTTCCCAACGCCTCTGATGTAAATACGTGAGATAGTGCCTGATATCAAAGGACCAAATACTTGCAATTTTGCATTGTGCCTTTCACGTCTATTTTAGGTTGTTCTGAAGAATTGTAAAATCAATAGTGCCTTTGAAGTATAGTCAGTTGTAATATAAGAAGCAAGTTGCCACAAACAGCAATGTGGTGAAGACCAGTTAATCGGATTTTGCACTGTTGATGGAAAAATAAATATTGGCAAGGGCTGCAAGCAAAATTCTCAATGATAATTTTGTGAATTGAATTAAAGGCACAGCATATTTGGCTGCTCTCTGATACGTTGACTTAATGTTTCACTTAAAAGGCAATATTTCCAGGAATGCAGCACTGAATAATATGATAAACATTTGATGGCACTGGGCCTGGGCTCACTAGAGTTGAGAAGGATTGAAACCCACCGAAGAGTGAAAGGCCTAGATAGAGTGAAGGTTGAGTGAAGATACTCTTGAAGGTTGTTTATCTACACCCGCATTTAAAAATAAAATAAAATAGATGATTCCAATTTATGGCGTACTTATCCATAACAAGAGACAAAATGCAATGGTCTGCAATAAACACTCTGAGTCCATTTATTATATTCCTAGTCTTTCCCAGCAAGATACTTTAAAAGTACCCACACTGCTCTCACAGTTTGAAATGCTTGCAAAATCTTAACCTACCTAGGAATCCTTTTATAAAAAAACAAATTTCCAATAGCAGAGGGAACACCAGTTTCAAAGTGTGTCCCCTTTTGCACAAGATGTTGAAATAACTCACAACAACAGGGCGAAAGATCAACTTCCCAAAAAGTGCAAGTAACCCAACAGTCAATGTATGTAGATTGAATAGTACAGCACGGGACCAGGCCCTTTGACCCACAATGTCTGTGCTGAATATGATGCCAAGTCCGACTCCTATCTCCCTGCACACAATCCATATCCCTCTATTCCCTGCTTATCCATGTGTCTACCCAAAAATCTCTTAAATGCCACTATCATATTTACGTCCAGCATCATCACCTCTGGCAGTGTGTTCCAGGCATCCTCTGTGTACAAAATTTGCCCCTCTAAAATTTTCCCCTCTTACCTTATAGATATGCCCTCCAGGATTTGATATTTCCATTCTGGAAAAATGATTATAACTGTCTGTCCTACCTATGCCTCTCATAATTTTATACACTTCTATAAGGCCCCTCCCTCCACAACCTCTGGCTATCCAGAGAAAATAATCCGAGTCTGTCCAACCTCTCCTTGTAGCTAACACCTTCTATTCCTGGCATATTTCTGGGAAACTTTCTCTGCACCCTTTCCAAAGCCTCCACATCGTTCCTGTATTGGAACGACCAGAACTGCATGCAATACTCCAAATGGGCACTAACTGTCTTTGGGCATGCTGCCCCTACAGATGAAGAATCCTCCAGGTTTGCCATTGAGGAAGGACAAACACTTTGGTCAATTCTTAAATACTGCCAGCGTAGCTACAGTTGGACCACAAAAGGAAAGCCTCAGGAGACTTTAAATTTTTTTTTTTAAATGTCCAACTCATTAAAATTCTGGTTAACTAATAATCCACCAATAATAAAAGGCCACAGTCCATGGATAATTTCCAAAAGAATTCTAATTTTTACGCCTACATGACCTTGAATTCAACTTCACTGATTATTCACCAAGCTACATTGTAGTCAATCTTTGTACGGATAATACATGATGCATTTTGAATATATAGAAAGATTAGCCTTGGGACAAGACATTCAAATTTCTTTGCTCAACATCGTTACCTGTCTGTGGGAGCCGGCACATGTCAAACAGATATCTAAAGCGCCAGAGAGGAAATATGCAAACTCTTGTAACTCTGTTTCCAGGGTGCTAAGATGATACATGGTTGTCTCTAGTACTTCTGAAGCAATCAAGTTTTGAAAGACAAGAAGCAAACTTGTGTAAATTCTTGAAACTTAAACTTTGCTGATCAACTAAAATACAGGACTGAAAATTCGTAGCTTCCCATGTTGCATACAGGATATGGTGCACACGCTTATGTGGTATTGAGACCACATTTCTCTCAATGAGAGCAAGACAAAGGAGATAGTGATCGACCTCAGGAAGTGAACATATCCCAGTTTGCACTGACGGTGTCGAAGTGGAGATGGTTGAAAACTTCAAATTCCTAGGAGTTAATATCACTCACAACTTCTCCTGGACCACCCATATTGAAGCAATGACCAAGAAAGCACATCAACACCTCAACTTCCTTAGAAGGCTTAGGAAGTTTGGGATGTCCCCAACAACTCTCACCAACTTCTACCGATGAACCACAGGATGCGTCTCAACTTGGTTTAGGAACAGGTCCATCCAAAACCGCAAGAATTTGCAACAAATTGTGGGCGCAGCCCAGACCATAACACAAACCAACCTCCCTTCTATTGACTCCATTTATACCTCACGCTGCCTCGGCAAGGTCAGCAGCATAATCAAGGACGAGTTGCAACCTGGCCACTCCCTCTCCTCCCCTCTCCTCCCCTATCCCAACAGGCAAAAGGTAAAGAAGTGTGAAAATGCACCCCACCAAATTCGGGGGCAGTTTCTTCCCAGCAGTTGAATCATCTGAATCATTCTACCACAGCCAGAGAGCAGTGCTGAACTACTATCTACCCCTTTGGTGACCCTCGGACTATCCTTGATCGGACTTGCTGACTTTACCTTGCACTAAACGTTATTCCCTTATCATGTATCTATACACTGTAAATGGATCACTTGTAATCATGTATTGTCTTTCTGCTGACTGGTCAGCACACAACAAAAAGCTTTTCACTGTACCTCAGTACACGTGACAATAAACTAAAATAAACTAAACTTGTCGTAGAATCATATAACACAGAAATAGGTCCTTCCGCCGACTAATTTGCCAACCTGAGAATGTCCCATTTGCCCGTGACTGTGGTGTGAGGCCCAGAGACCAGGATTGCAGAGATGCCATAATCACGATGATCTTCAAGAGAAGAAAGAAAACCAAGCATGATAATTGTAGTTGGGTCTCTCTGTTACTGCCACAGGGAAGCAATTAGCCATTGTCCTCCTCAAGCATCTCCGGTCAATGGCTGAAGAGCCGCTCATCTGATCAGAGCGTGGATTCACTGAGGGACCTTGGAGCACTCTCCTCAAATTTTATTGCCAACAGAAGTTGGTCTCCATCTACATTTGCCTCACATTGGTATGTTGGCTGTAATCCCAACCAATGGTTCAACAAAAAAAATCAATCTCTGAGAAGACCGGCGTCAAATAAGTTTGTGCCATTACTCCAAGACTTTTATTTGTCAAACTTTCTTGTTACAATGCAGTACCTCACCTCCAACAAACCTCTCCTTGGAGTGGAGTTAATCTTCAGAACCATTTGGAAACTAGTCAATCTATTGTGACCACATTCCAGAAGCAACATCACCCAAACCTCAGCAATCGTGTCGATGATGCAGACACTTACATTTGCTTGTATTTGAGCTTGAACTCCAATTCAACGTCCACTCACTAAAGTGGACAGAGAATGGATCATACTCTCAATATACACTCAATTTCCACAACCTTTCCCAACCTGGAAAACATGGTGAAATCCTGAAAAGCATGAACCATTTCCCATGTCTTGATAACCATCATTCAGCAAAAGCAGACATCAGCGCTGAAACTCACTATTGCCTTCAACTAACCAGCATACAGTAGCTTTTTGCGGACATTTGAAGGAAAGGGTGATTAAAGATCAACGCAAAGTGGTACAAAACTCATTGTCTACTAGGTAGCAATCTTCATCTGCATTCTTCTCCCACCAGCACTAACTACAGCAGGCATCTCAAGGAAAGACACCGTTGGTGCTAGCTCAGCAAAACCCTTCAAATTCACTGGAAATTCAGTGGAGTGATAAGCAAATTAAGACCAGCATCCCCGGTATTAAAGTTGCCATTGTAACTCCCCATCTTTCTTGGGCAGGCAACATTGGTTACACATCTGACACCAGACGCACTAAACAGACGCTCTACTTCAAGTTCTGTCAAACAAAAAGATTATCAGGCAGACGGAGTAAAATGTTCCAACATGAACTCAAATATTCCTTGAGAAAAACTGCAATACAACTGCACAAAGTGAAGAAGGAACATTGATGATGGCATTGAAGACCATGACTGCGAGCATCTGGAGTAGGCCCAGAGTACATGGCAGAAGAAGTGCAGTACTGCACAAACCATCCACCCATCACTCGGTCCACCTGTAGGAGAGGAGGAAGATACCATGATTCCCACACTATCTCCATCACCCACCTCAGAACTGTAATGGAAGCCATCCTCAGTTTTAAGTGGTCTCAGAGGAAGAGTCACAAAATAAGGTGAAAAACAAAGTACTGCAGATGCTGGTTAATTCACAAAAGGACATGAAGTGCTCAGTCACTCAGAAGGTCAGGCAGTGTCTCTGGAGAACATGGATAGACGAAGTTTTGGGTCGACAAAGTGGCATTTCTGAAAAAGGACCTTAACCCGAAACGTCATCTATCCATGTTCTCCAGGGATGCTGCCTGACCCACCAAGCACTTTGTGTTCTCAAAACAAGGAACCTGCATTTCAAAGATAAGATGAGAATTATTTTTTTCATTTAGAGGACAGTAACTCTTTGGAATTATCTGTCCAAGAAGACTCTCTATTCTAGATACAGCTCATAATATTTTTGGATATTAATATCAAGATGTTTATAGTTACTGTAGGAGAGTGTGACTGAAATAAAGGATCAGCAATGACCTTACTGAATCACAGAACAATAGTGGCCAGGACTCTACTTTTATTTCTGATATTCACATACATTCATTTCTATCATCTGTCCGTTTCTATGACAATTTGCACTTTGGAATATAATCCAACTGTACTCCTTGACGTCTCCCAACTCCCCCACCTTTCTCCACCATCCTTCTCGACTGTTTTCACCTATAATCTGCCATTCCTCTCGACCAGCTTTAGTTTCCTCACCCCCTGTGCCCACCAACAATGTCTGAAGATGGATTCCTGCCCGAAATATCACCTATCCATGTTCTCCACGGATGCTGCCTGACTCACAAAATTATTCCATCAATTTATCTACATCTTTGGTATAAAACAGCATCTGCAGTTCCTTGTTATTACCTTTTGTGGGAATTGATTATTAAGGTCTCATTGATGCTGGTATGATCACGCAGGGCAGGAGCTTAACAAATCCGGCCAATCATGAGGCAATAGACACAAAGTGCAGGAGTAACTCAAACGGGTCAGGCAGCATTTTTGGAGAAAAAGAATGAGTGGCGTTTCAGGTCGAGGCCCGAAGGTGAATCAGATATACTTCTCCATTTCTCCTTTAGATGCAAGGAACTGTAAATGTGGGAATCCTGAGCAAAAGTGCTGCAGGAACTCAATGGATCATCTGTGGTGGAAATAGACAGGTGACATTTTGCTGGGACCCTTCTTCAGACTGATACTTCTCCTGCGTGGGGACTTGCAGTCCAACTCTCTGAATGTGAGCCAAGCAGGTACTTAGTTTGATTAAACTTGATCTAAAATGAATGAGTTGCATCTCACACCCTCTCAAGAGTGAATAATTTACATGCAATTCAAACTGGTCTTATTGATGCAGAATTTCCATCATAGTTTAATAATATAAAAGCGCAACATACCAGGTTACACCAACAGTAGAATGCCTTAATTGAGTTAAAGTTCTCAAATTTTATGTAATAACCCTTATCCCCCTCACCCCCTCTCTTTCCTATACCCTCACCCCAGTCTGTATCCATTTCTCCCATTATCCTGCCCCTTTCCCTTCCCACCCATTCCCTTCCACCTATGCAGTTCGTCTGGTTTTATATTTCACTCCTCTTCTCTCCCTCTCTGAAACCTTTTGTCACTTACCTTACCTGCATACCAATTAAAACCCCCTATCACCTGTAGTAAGATGGAGAGTGACACAGTTAATTCACAGACAAGAGTCCTGAACTTGAAGAAAGGTAACTCCTGCACCAATTTTCTATGTTTCTATGCCTATGTATTCACCTATCACTTCCCAGACTTTGTCTACACTCATCTCTCTTTTCCTGCTTTCTCCCCTCCGATCTGTCTGAGGAAGGATTTTGACCTGAAACGCCACCAATCCATACCCTCATCAGGTGCTGTCTGATGCATTAAGTTACTCCAGCACTTTGTGATTTGCTCAAGGCAACTTCTCATTGTCTTAAAACATTCCTCTCCATCTTTTCCAAAAAATAGCACCTGACCCATGGAAAATTTGCAAATTTGCTTGTATTTTTTTCAGACCTCAATGTTCATACATTTGTGTCAAAAACACAATTTGTGCTCATGGTACAAAATATATTTTAAAAAGACTGCAGTATGCAATTGGGTCAAATTTCATGATTCCACCTAGAATCAACTCCAATCAACTGGCATTTAGAGCCGGATGAAAGATTTAATTGTTTAGACATCAGTTCATGACTTTGATATAATTCCAACTACATTTTGACAAGAACATGGCAGTGTAGGTTAGTGTAGTTTAGAGATACAGCCATAGAAACAGACTCTTCAGCCCACCAAGTGCATACCGGCTAGCAATCACCCCAAATACTCGTGCAATCTCACACACTAGGGATAATTTACAGAGGCCAATTAACCTACAAACCAGCACATCTTTGGAATGTGGGAGGAAACCGGAGCACTCGAATAAAAAACCACGCACAGGGAGAACGTATAAACTCCATACAGACAGCATCCATAGTCAGGATCAAACCCGGGTGTCTGGTAATGTAAGGCAGCAAATCTATCGCTGTGCCTACATGCTGCCCGAAGGCAGTTACTATCTACTTTATAATATTTAAAAAATAAAACATAATTTCATTATTTAAGTAAGAGAACACCAAAAGCAAACACATGCAGATATATGAATCCGACAAATTTAAATTCATCATGTTATTAGTTAATGAGAATGGGTAAAGGCCCAGATGAAGATACAAGGAACTACAGAAACTCGAATCTTGAGATAAATACAAAGTGCTGGAGTAACTCAGCTGGTCAGGCAGCATCTATGGAGGAAATGGACAAGTGACATTTCAGGTCAGGACCCTTCTTCAGACCCAGATGAAGTTTGCCTTTGGCCCATTCCATCGCATTCCTCTGGCTCATTTCACAGCCCGAATTTTAATTTATCTCTGACATGAGGTATCCATTAGGTAAAGGCAAAAGGATGCAAATGTCATGCAGTACTTCACCAGACAACCAATTTCCCCCGTCAGTAACTGTATAGGCATAATTGCCATTTGCTTCCGGCAGTGTTCCTGAGATTAATATAGAGATGCCAAATGTAGATATACATATCTAACCAACCAGATATCAATTTCTTCAGCATTTTCGGGAAATATACCTTGGGAGTTTTACACAATATTTTTTGACAAGACAACTACACTTGTCAGCTCTCACAGGCAAGGTTGCAGTTTTATTTGTTTCTGCCCTCCCAGCCTTATGTAAATCGCTCAGTTGCAGTATCAAGGCAAAAAAAATCAATGATGTTGCACTAAGTAGGGGTTAGGTTTTCAATTAGGCTTCTTGAAAGGAGAACAAAAATGAGTTGCTATGCTGGCAGTCAAAACCAACCAAATCTGTCAATTGATAAAGAATCACCAAGGGAAAATTCAGATTATTTAGTATTATTTACACTTGCATAATTACCCTAATTAGTCACCCCTGATTAACTTATTACCAACTGCTGAGATAGAAATGTTACCTCCAAATTTTCATCTGAATACTTTTCCTCATTGAAAGCCCAGAACAAGGGACATAATTTTAGCATAAGGAGTAATTTCCTCTCTCAGAGGTTTGAAAATCTTTGCAATTCTTTATTCTCAAGTGCGGAGACTGCCTCCTCTCAAAGCAAATTCAAGGCTTCGATAGTTATATTTTTGCACCAAGGGAAATCAAGGATTATAATGATTGAGTGGGAAAGCCAAGTTGAAGCCACAGATTAGATCAGCCATGATCCAACAAAAGTGACAATGGGTTACTTGACATGTCCCTGCCATGATTCTTAGTTTCATATGTCATATAGGATAAATCATACTCTTGATGTTGAAGGGCAAAATCAATAATTTCACTATATATTTTTTTCTAAAGCAGTTCGAGTGAAAATAATTCAATATTTAACAGTGGCACAAATAAAGCCATCATATTTTGTTGAAATCAAAGACCAATGTTGTCCTGATTCACTGTGATAATAAACTAACTGTCACTCCCAAATTGAAATTGTATCACTAGACTGCTTCATATGAAATTACATTGATTTGGTTCAATCAAGTTTCCAAAAATCAAGGTTAGTTTGCATTGGCCTGATGGTAAGTTTTCCAAAACGTATGCAAACTCACAATCCCTTCAGTTGATTGAATTTCCCACAGTCTAGAATTTTTTTAAATTTTCGTTGTTCGCTCTGACAGATTTATTCATACGGGATAAGTCATACACTTTTTCATTGACTGCTCAAGTACCTCTAAAATCTTACAGGGCGAGAACAAGCAATAAAAATTGCAGTGAGAAGAACCATGTGTGCATCTTGAATCTGGCAGTGACTCAGAATTAGCTCACGTATAATGAATAATTGAGAATCAGATTTGCTAAACTTTAATAGTGACACTAATTTTCTGAAGGTTATTCGTGCATGTGCTGCAGTAACACTTATATAAACCTCCTTTGTACTCGTTCTGCAGTTCTCTTGTCAGAATTTAGTACATTTGTGTGCCAAAGAACAAGAGATAGACCATGTTTTCTGTGGACTTTCAACTAGCAAAAAAATATGCTCCAAGATACGCAGATTCCATTGTACTTCACTATCTGTGAAGCAGGCTCTCCTTTTGCATTGTGTGGGTTCTCTCAAAGCAATCTAATGAGCAATCTCATTGTATTTAAGTGTGTAAGTAGAGTTGGACGTAGCAATCCCAAATTGGCTGGGGACATATTAAATCAATGAATGGTGCTTGCTTTCAGAGACACACAAATACATGCTGAAAGTTCCAGTTATTTGCCAACTTTTTAAGTATGAAGTAGTGCCCAAGCATTGAATATACTATGTTCAATGAATATACTATATATTGTCGTGCTGCACAGTTGCGCAGTTGTAGAGCTGCTGCCTTACAGACCCGGTTTCGATCCTGACCACATGTGCTGTCTGTACAAAGTTTGTATATTTTCCCTGCGACCATGTGGGTTTTATCCGGGTGCTTTGGTTTCCTCCCACACTTTTAAGACGTACAGGTTTGTAGGTTAATTGGCTTGTGTAAATTGTAAATTGACCTGAGTGTGCAAGATAGTGCTAGTGTATTGGTTGGTGCGGACTCGGTGGGCTGAAAGACCTGTTTTCATGTTGTATCTCTAAAGTCTATAGCAATGAAGTCAATAATAAAAGGGAAATCTTGTGCAGTAGAGCTGCATTTTCAGTAAGGATTTTCTCTTGGACAATACTTCAAATCGCTGGAATGTCACATTAGTTAAATTATACCTTCAGTCTGACAATTGAAGATTGAGGTAGCAATGGCAATGGTGGCATAGAGACAACCAGCATCTGTGAATGGCTGGATGATAATCTACTTTCTTAACCAAAGGGTTTACCAATTTAGAGGGAGGAACAACAGAAGAAGGAAAGGTAAATTGAAGTCAAATAATGAGCCATTAAAAGAAAAAATAGGAGGAAAAAAAGCTTGGATTAAAAGGAAAATTCTGGGGAAGTTTTACATCAATAATTTGCTATTGGTGCGATTAGAAATCCACAGTCATGGTTTTTACCCTTTAGTTCTGACAAGACTGATTAGAATGATAAAAATATGAAAACATTATTTGGCCCCTGGCATCTACGCTGTCATTCAGTTAAGATTGTGGCTGTTTTTTTACCTCAGCAATACTTTCCTTTGCAAGCTCCTAGTTGATGAAGGCCAGGATGCCAAAGCCTTTTTACCACCCTGCCTATTTACGACACCACTTTTCAACTACACAAAATT
The DNA here is from genome assembly GCF_053455715.1 of Rhinoraja longicauda. NCBI lineage: Eukaryota > Metazoa > Chordata > Chondrichthyes > Rajiformes > Arhynchobatidae > Rhinoraja > Rhinoraja longicauda. The sequence continues at coordinate 36,754,583 of NC_135963.1, read as the reverse complement.
GGTAGTTGAGGCAGGTACTATCAAAATGTTTAAGAAACATTTAAACAGGTACATGGATAGGATAGGTTTAGAGGGATATGGTCCAAATGCTGGTAGGTGGGACTAATGTAGATGGGACATGTTTGTGGGCAAGTTGGGCTGCAGGGGCTGTTTCCATGCTGCATGACTCCATATTCCTTTAACAATAGAAAATTATATCAATCTCTTTCTAGAATGCAAACAGCAACAGCCTGGTTGGGTAGAGAATCACAACCTTCTAGATGAAGACATTTCTATTCATCCCAGTTTTAAATAGCTGAACTTTTATTTTGAAACTGATTCCTGGCTCCACACAATATTACACAGCAGTTTCACTAGCCAGCAAGTAAATCTTCCTCAAATCTATTATATCAAGTTGATAAGAATTTTGTGTGTTTCAATGAGTTTGCCTCTGGTTCTTCTGAATTTGAGAGGGTGCATAATCCCTCCTCATAGGACAACATCCTCCCTGAGGATATGTTGCTACTCCTCCATCGGAACTCTATCATTCTTCAGGCAAGATGACAAGACTGGTGCTTAGTATTCTGGATGTGATCTCACTAAGAGCCTGTATGCAAGCATTTTTACTTGTGTTCAGTTTCACTTACAATATAGGTCAGTGTATTGTTTATCCTTCTAGTTGATTGCTGATCCTATGCATTTACTTTCAGTGCATAACACAAAGTGTTGGAGGAATTCAATGGGCCAGTCAGTATCTGTGAAGGAATGGTCAGCTGATGATTTGGGTGGAGACCCTTCTTCGGACTGAAACGTCGTACGTCCATACCTTCCACAGACACAGCTCATTCCCCCTGCTGTGTCTCCAAAGTCAAACCTTCTCTGCAATTCTTTTTCTACCAAAGCCAAACACCTCACTCTTGAAATATTTTTATTCTATTTGCCATGTCCCTGCCCATTCATTTAGCCTGCCTATCTCTGCATCCTCCTCAGAATCCACACTACACCACCCTGCCTGATATCGTCAGCACACTTGGATATATTAAGTTGGTCTCCTCATCCAAATGATGGATAAATATTGTGAACCAAAGAGCCACAGCACCAGACCAAGTGGCATCCAACACATCACAGGCCTCCCAACTCTAATGACCTGTTTATGCATACACTGTTTTCTGTCCATTAATCAATCCTCTCTCGAAGGCAGTCAATAGACAATAGACAATAGGTGCAGGAGGAGGCCATTTGGCCCTTTGAGCCAGCACCGCCATTCAATGTGATCATGGCTGATCATTCTCAATCAGTACCCCGTTCCTGCCTTCTCCCCTTACCCCCTGACTCTGCTATCCTTAAGAGCTCTATCTAGCTCTCTCTTGAATGCATTTAGAGAATTGGCCTCCACTGCCTTCTGAGGTAGAGGCAGTACATTAATTCTAACCCAATTTGCTCTTTACTATCTTCAATAATTTCTTCTGTGGCATTTTATCAACGGCTTTCTGACAGTGCAATTGGAACCCATTCACAGTTTCCCCCTCATCTATTCTGTTGTGTACAATCTCTAACAGATTTGTCAAAATGATTTTCCTTGCATAAATTCATGTTGTCTCAGCACAATCCTATTATTATTTTCCATGTGCTTTAACCACTTTTGTAATAATAATTTCCAGCATTACAACCGATGTCAGGCAAATTGTTTGGCTAGTCACTAGTTTTTTTTCTCTCCATCCTTCCTTAAATTCTATTTGCTCTATCTAATGCATTGGAACCATTCCAGAATTTATGGAAAATGGTAAAATGATAACCAATACATTCATTGTACCCGTAACCAGCTTGTTCAAAACTCAAGATCCAGGCTAACAGCTCATGGGGTTCAATTATAGAATCATGGAATCAGACAGCATGGAAACAGGCTATTTCGCCCAAGATGACAAGCTGTCGCATCTAAACGTGTCGCATTTATGGAGGGCGTGCAGCGTAGGTTCACTAGATTAATTCCCGGAATGGCGGGACTGTCGTATGTTGAAAGGCTGGAGCGATTGGGCTTGTATACACTGGAATTTAGAAGGATGAGGGGGGATCTTATTGAAACATATAAGATAATTAGGGGATTGGACACATTAGAGGCAGATAACATGTTCCCAATGTTGGGGGAGTCCAGAACAAGGGGCCACAGTTTGAGAATAAGGGGTAGGCCATTTAGAACGGAGATGAGGAAGAACTTTTTCAGTCAGAGGGTGGTGAAGGTGTGGAATTCTCTGCCTCAGAAGGCAGTGGAGGCCAGTTCGTTGGATGCTTTCAAGAGAGAGCTGGATAGAGCTCTTAAGGATAGCGGAGTGAGGGGGTATGGGGAGAAGGCAGGAACGGGGTACTGATTGATAGTGATCAGCCATGATCGCATTGAATGGCGGTGCTGGCTCGAAGGGCTGAATGGCCTACTCCTGCACCTATTGTCTATTGTCTATTGTCTATTTATGCATGTTTGGCCAATTTCCCTCTAAACTTCCTATCCAGCTACCTGTCCAAATGTTTTAAAAACATTGTTATCATCTCTGCCTCAAGGACTTCCTCTGGCAGTTTGCTCCATTAACTTACCACCCTCTGTGTAAAAAGTTGCCCCTCAGATTCCTACAAATTCTTTCCCCTCTCAACTTAAACCTATGCCCTCTAGTTCTTGATTCCCCAAGTCAGGGAAAAAAAGACTGAATGCATTCCCACTAGCAATGCCTTTACTCATGAATTTATTCCTTTGTATAAGATCAGCATTCAGTCTCCTACACACCAAGGAATAAAGTCCCAGCCTGTCCAACCTCTCCCTGTAAACATACCCTTCAAATCCTGGCAACACCCTCATAGATCTTTTGTGCATTCCTCCTAGCTTCATAGCAATTTTCCTCCAGCAGTGTGACCAAAACTGAACTATCTTCGGTGTAAACCAGCATCTGCATTTCCTTCCTACACTATATTCCAAGTGGCGGCTGCACCACTGTCTTGTTCAACTGCAACATTCCAGACTCAATGCTCTTGCTGATGAAGGCCACGATGCCAAATCTTTTTTACCATCATGTCTCGTTACAATACCACTTTTGGAGAACTATCTACTTGTACTTCTCAGTCCGTCTGCTCTACAACACTTCCTGCATTCTACCTCTCACTGTGAAGGTTCTGTCCTGGTTTGACTTACCAAAATACAACACTTCACATTCAGCTAAATTAAACTCCATTTGCCATTCCTACTTACCCAGCTGATTAAGGTCCCCACTGCGATTCATGATAACCTCTTCACTGTCTATGATACCACCGATTGTAGTGTTATTTGCAAACTTACTAACCATGCCTTGCATATTCTCACCCAAATCGTTGATATAGATTACAACCAAAATGGACTCAGCATTGGTCCTGAGTTACATCACTATTCATAGGCCTCCAATCCGAAAAACAACCTTCCATCATCACCATCTGCTTCCTACCATCAAGCTAATTATGTATCCAGGCAGCTCGCTCTCATTAGATCCCATGCAATCTAATCTTCCGGAGCAGGCTACTGTGATGCTGGTAGATGTGAAGATGCTGAATCTTCACAAAGACCTTGCTGAAGTCCATATGGACTACATCTACAACTCTGCCCTAATCAACCTTCTCGGTTACTTCTTCAAAACACTCAATCAAATTCATGAGACATGATCTCCCAACCAGAAAGCCATAATGACTTTCCCTAATTAAACCCTGTCTTTCCAAACGCATGTATATATCATATCCCTAAAAATCCCCTCCAGTAATTTACCTACCACAGATGTTAGGATCATTGGTCTGTCATTCTGAGATTTTTATTTGCAGCTCTTAAATAAAGATACATTAGCCCCTTCCAGCCTTTCAGTACCTCACCCGTGGCTAATATCACAGCCAGATTTCCTGCAATATCCTCTCTTAGCTTTCAGATTTATTAATTACTCCCAATCCCTTCTTTTATAAAAACTTTCGCTGATTTCATTCAGCTTCTCATTCACTCAAGGCTGTCCTCTTCTTTTCCAATATAATTTATTCTATTTCAGTCTGTAAGGAACGCACATTAACTGCGGTGATTTTTTTCATTTCACCGAGTTTTTCAAACTGATTTTTTTTTTCTTTCTCTTCTCACTTTATCACTTTCATAATCTACTTTCTTGATTACCAATTGGCAAGGTCTGAAATTCTCTCAAACCTTTGTTACAGCACAGTTTGACAACAATGTAAGCTTTTTCTTATTGATCGAAGGCAATTATCACATTTTCCAACCACTGCTGGATATTTTCCCTGTTGGAATCTTATGCCTTGGAAGGTATATATCTGTTGAAATCTACATTTTAAAACCTTCAAATGCTAGTCATTGCTTGTCTAACGTTGTTTCCCAGACGACAACAACCATCATATATCTCATGTCATAGTCGCCATTGTTTACCTTGGTTCCAGATTGAATTAAATCACGTAATCCGACTGAAACACTAATAGTTGGGAAACTTTTGGAGAGGACTATTTGGGATAGGATTTACTTCAATTTGGAAGAGAGTGAGCCAATTAGGGACTGTCAGCACATCTTTGTCTGCAGCAGGTCATGTCTTACGAACGAGATTGAGTTTTTTCAGGAGGCGACAATGGTGATCGATGAGTGTTGGGCAATGCATAATGTCTACATGGATTTTACAAAGGCATTTGATAAAGTACTAGATAGGCTGATCAAAAAGGTTAAGGTGCATGGCATCCACTGTGACGATTCAGAACTGGCTTATTCAAAGAAGACAGATGGTTGTGGTGGAAGGTGGTTATTCTGGCTGGAGGCCTGTGCCCAGTAGAATTCCGCATGGTTCTTTGTTGGGACCACTGTTGTTTGTGAGATATATATGACCATGTAATGTAGATGAGTTGGTTGTTAACTTGACAACACAATATTGATGGAGAAGGTTGTCCCGGGTCAAATGTCAGCTACAGAAATGAGCAGATGGCAGATGGAGTTTAATCCGAGAAAGTTTAAGATGTTGCACTTTGGGAGAGCAAATGCAAAAGAAAAGTACATAATTAATGGCAAGACCCTTAACAGCATTGACGTGCAGAGAAATCTTGGGGTCCAAGACCACAGCTCCCAGAATGTGGCAACACAAGCAGACAGAATAGTAAAGAAAGCATATGGTATGCTTGCCTTCATCAGTTAGGGGTTTGAGTGTGAGAATCAGGAAGTTATATTGCAGCTTTACAGGACTTTGGTGAGCTTGTCTTTGGAGTACAGTGTGTAGTTCTGGTTGTCTCATTACAGGACTGATGTGGAGACCATTGAGAAGATGCAGAAGTAATTTATCAAATAGCTATAAGGTGAGGTTGGACAAACTTGGATTGTATTTTCTTGAGTGTTAGAGGCTGAGGGGAGAGCTGATAGAATCCTTTTTCCAGGGTAGGAATCTCAAAGGTTAGAGGTCATAGCCTTATGGTGAGAGGGGCAAAGTTTCAAGGAGATGTGAGGGGGAAGTTTATTTTTTACAGAGAGAGGTGGGTGCCTGGATCAGGCTGCCAGGTGTAGTGGTGAAGGCAGATATGATAGTGGCATTTTAGAGGCTTTTAGATAGATACATGGATATGCAGGGAATGGAGGGGATGAATCATGTGCAAGCAGAGATCTGTTTAACCCGGCATCATGTTCCATACTGTACTGTCCCGTGCTCTGTGTTCTATGTAAATTCACTCTTCCTTTCGGCCCTCAATTAATTAACCTTAAGATTTGCATGTTAGTAAATCTAAAATAGATTTTTAGATCCCCCCCCCCCCCCCCCCTTGGCTTCTCGATATGAAAAGCCATCCATGAATTTGTTTGCCATGTTATCAATGCAAATTTGATTTGGCCAGTCATAGATATGGATGAAAGTGTCAAAGATTATTGTGTATTTTATATTATGTACATCTTTAATTTTCCAGTTCCATTCTGCCCTTCATAACCACTGCTATTTGGAGGTCTACAGGCATCTCAAACTCAATCTGATTCTATTTCTTTATTTTCTTAGCCAAGAGCCTCTCTCTCTACTAACTTTACCCCTTTGCTTCTCATCAGGACAATAACTCTTTTCATTCCTTTTTACAAATTTCTTCCAATAGTTAAGCACCCTAGGATATTTATTTTCCGAGTTCAGATGAAGGGTCCCGACCCAAAATGTCAACTGCCCATTTTCTCCACAAATGCTGCCCACTCTGTTCCTCCAACAGATTGTTTGTTGATCTTGATTCCAGCATCTTCACTCTCTCAGGTCTTCATTGATTCCCATCTCTTAAACTTGGATACAGCATCCAAAGTTCACAGGCTGGGCAGTGATGTTCTTGATTTGAGGGATCTCAGGTTGCCCCAAACCTAAACCATTAAGGCAGACCTTGCACAACTTGTGTAATTGGCAACTGCTGAGTTCTAAACCTGGAGCACCTGTTGCAACCTAATCTGCTAAACCATTGCCCAGGTCCCTCTTGACATGAGCCAACAGCAAACTTCTATCAAATATTAATGGTTTATTTTTTCCCCACACAATTGCTCCCGACAAGATGTAACAACGCATTCTTTATCCCTCTCACTTCATCCTCTGCAATTGCACTGGCCATCATGCAAGTTAAAAATGATCATTCAACATGAGTAAAGAACATTCAACTTGATCAAATGGTAATCACATTAAACACCAAGGGCTGAATGCGATATTAATAGAGGAAAATCACCGTGCAGGGTAATTCAGAAATCAAATCAATTTTACATGCAATTTACAGATCAAGGGCCTGCTGAACTGATTAAACATAATGGGAATAGGAATTGATACAATAGCCTCTCTCTTCAAAACTTTAGCCAGACATTTACAAATTAAGTCTTTTGGTCTGTGTCCCATTTGGTTATAATGATTTCACTTCCCTTGATGATGACATGCAGTTATTTTTAGAGTAATATTCCTTATCAAGCATTAAAAGGCATATGGGATCTATGGAGACCTGGTAGATCTGAAAATTTGCTTGATCATAGAAGTCGGAGGGGCATGGGGGAGGGGAGTTTCTTTATGCCATGTGGTGTTTTGCAATGATCAGACTCTTGTGTGTGCTTAAATATGTATATATAAGAGAAAAAAGGTAAGCCATTACTAGGTTAATTCCCGGAATGGCGGGACTTTCATATGTTGAAAGACTGGAGCGACTAGGCTTGTATACACTGGAATTTAGAAGGATGAGAGGAGATCTTATCGAAACATAAAAGATTATTAAGGGGCTGGACACGTTAGAGGCAGGAAACATGTTCCCAATGTTGGGGGAGTCCAGAACAAGGGGCCACAGTTTAAGAATAAAGGGTAGGCCATTTAGAACTGAGATGAAGAAAAACTTTTTCAGTCAGAGAGTTGTGAATCTGTGGAATTCTCTGCCTCAGAAGGCAGTGGAGGCCAATTCTCTGAATGCATTCAAGAGAGAGCTGGATAGAGCTCTTAAGGATAGCGGAGTCAGGGGGTATGGGGAGAAGGCAGGAACGGGGTACTGATTAAGAATGATCAGCCATGATCACATTGAATGGCGGTGCTGGCTCGAAGGGGCGAACGGCCTCCTCCTGCACCTATTGTCTATTGTCTATTGTCTATTGTCTATAAAGCATATAGACAACACAAAGGTTGGACGAGGTGGACAGTGAGCAAGACTGTTAAAGGGTTTAGCAGGATGTAGACCAGTTGGCAATGCAAGCAGTGATAAAGAAAGCATAAAACATGCATGCCTTCATCGGTTGGGATGTTGAGTATAAAAGTTGGGAAGTTGTGGTGCTGCTGTATAAACGTTGGTTAGACCATATTTCGAGTAGAGTGCGTAGTTGCATTATTACAGGAAGGATGTGGAGGCTTTAGAAAGGGCACAGAAGAGGTTTACCAGGATGTTGCCTAGATTAGAGGGTATCAGCTCTTCAGAGAGGTTGGAAAAACCTGGATTGTTTTCTCTAAAATGTCAGAGGCTGATGGAGACCTAATAGAGATTCATATAATTATGAGAGGCCAACACAGAGTACGTGGAGTCTTTTTCCCCAGAGTGGATATGGCAAATATTAGAGGACTGGGTTAAGAGAGAGAGAGAGAGAGAGAGAGAGAAAGTTTAAAGATGATATATGAGACGTTTTTCACCCCCACTCAGAGTGATAGATGCCTGGAATATGTTGCCAATTAAAATTGTGGAAACAGATATTATAGCAATATTTATGAGACATAAATATTTGGACACATGAATAGGTAAGGAATTGTGAGATATAAACCACACGTCAGCAGATGAGCATTTTAAATTCTCACTGTGGTTGGCATAAATTTTGTGGAGCTAAGGCCTGTTCCTGTGCTACATTCTCACTTTGACCCTTTGTATCCTTCCCACTCATTCCGTTCTTACTCGCCTGTCAAATCTTTTGCTGCATCTTCTTATTCTTTCAACTCATTAACTATTTATACATTAATGTTTTTTATGTAATTTTACTCCTGCCATCTATTTTATCCAATTTTGAGGTCGACAAGTTTCTCAAAGTTGGCTCTGACTTCTTCCTTTTTTATGCTAGGAATCTGAGAAACAAAATCACATGACTTTATCCTTTGAAAAGTGAAGACTGCCCATGATATCCTATGCTGGGTCACATTCGACAAGGATGAAATGAAGCCAATTTATCGCTAAGATTTTATTTTGCACTGATTGCGAATGTTAAAGTATAACAGTAATACATTGAGAGATGAAAGAAGTGTCAAGTCCATTATAAGCACACAATTGTTTAAATCACTGCAGGGTATTTGCTTCAAATACTTTATTTGGAAATGTATTCTACATTCAAGAGCTTGCTGGGTGTTAGTCTGGAAAGTATATTTGTGTTGTTTGTAAACTATTTAGTTGTATTTCTAATCGCATGAAATGGAGAGCAAGGGTGGGATATTTTATGTATAATTTCCTGAGGAGAAGTGAGGTTGCGTGAAGTTGGGTTTCCCTTGTGTGTTACTGCAAACACTCACTTGTTATCCGTAAAACAAAACAGCTTGGCAATATGCGTCAAGGCTCACTGCTTCCATAAAAATGCACTGACATAAATGGAGTGAGAATAAATGCAAGGGGTACGTGCAAGAAACATGATATTCAGCTCAGACCATAGAATCATACAGCATGGAAATAGGCCCTTTGGCCCAACTTGCCCACACCGACCAGTACGTCCCATCCACTCTAGTCCCACCTGCCTGCGTTTTGCCCATTTCCCTCTAAGTCTGTCCTATCCATGTACCTGTCTATATGTTTCCTAAAAGTTACAATGGTACCTGCCTCAACTATCTCCTCCGCTCCATACACCCACCACCCATGTGTGAAAAATTACCCATCGGGTTCCTATTAAATCTCCCCCCTTCACCTTCATCCTATGGTTCTCAATACCCCGACTCTGGGGAAGAGACTCTGTGTGTCTACCAAATCTATTCCTCTCATAATGTTGTTCACCTCTATAAGATCATTGAGGAGTTTGTATTGTTACATTCATCTTGCTCATGCCAGTCGATATGTGACATTTCAAATATTTGCAGGTGCAAAAATAACAACTGCACCCAAGAAAACAGTTGGGAAAAGCACAAAACCACTCTCTGAATATTTAACATAGTCCAGTAAAAGATGAGGTGCATTGGACATCATTGTAACAGTGCAGGTGCACAAATAGAGAGTCAGATTGGGGGTGAAATGGCGAATTAAAGCATTGAAGTCTTCCTCGCTGTTCATGTTCCACAGCCTCTCAATTAACAAAACCTTTACTGAGGCAAAAAAGCATTATGTGATTCTAACTTCAGCCCTAACTCCCCATTACCCCATTTGGTGTCCCCCTACCGAAGATATTACCTTCTTTTCTATTCATCTCGTGGTGCCCCACCTTCTCTGCTACTGAAAAAAAAATCACCAGGGCAGCCTTTCATTGTCTGAAGAAAAGAGTATTTGAAGAATAAGACCTCAAATCTAGTCAGCAGCAAAGATCCCAGCCCTCCTGTATGCTGAGACATTGACCACTGCAGAAGTCTGGTGACTTGACAGAGTGACCTAATGTCACCTTCCTCTCCCAGGCTGACATCCACAACATCAGTCCTCAATACTCAGTCACACTTGCCTGACATGTGGTTCCTAAATTACCCTACTCTCTACCCCAAAAGCTATCACGACAAAATCACATGGATAGAGGGACCACATCAAGAATACTATCAAAGCCTCCTTTGAAAAATGGTAATGCCCTCATCAGCTTGCAGGAATATTTGGCCCTTGAAATCAAAATTCGACAAGGAATATCCAGGCAGCAATTCCCAGCACATAGATATCCTGGTGGGAATCAACAGAGCACATTGTCTCCCCAACAACCCATCCAGTCTTTCCTCAGGCACTTAGTTCCCAACCTGAAGCAAAGTCTACATATCTCATACATCACTTTGTTAGTCACCTTTGAATCCACAGATACAAGGAACCACAGATAGACACAAAGTGCTGTAGTCACTCAGCGGGGCATGCAGATTCTCTGGAGAAAAAGGATGAGTGACATTTCTGGTCAGGACCCTTCTTCAGACTGAAAGTAGAGGGGAGGGAACTGGTGGTAAGAAAAGGCCAGAATAAAGCAGGGCCAGCAACAGATGACTAAGGAACGGTGGAACCCAGAATGGCCAATTGTTGGCTGTGGAAGAGGTGATAACATAGGGTTGCAAGGATGTGAACAGTGCAACTAGCAGGACGACTGGGGTTGTGGGGGGTTGGGGGGGGGGGGGGGGGGAGGGGAGGGAGGGATTCCGACTGGACTGCCAAGATGACCAGGCAGGATAAAAAATGGTGACCAATGCAAGCAAGAGAGCACTGACTGAGGACAGCAGAACAAATGTGCTTCAAAAAAGGCCGCGTATAAATTGACTACTTTTAAATGAGTTTCAAAATCAAACAGATTTTGTGCTGAATTGTTTGGTCAACAATATTGCAAAATTTAAAATGCAAGTTCAAATGCTCATGGCAATAATAATACCTAATACTTTTGACCAGTCTGTCAGCTGAAATAAATACTGATCCTGATATGTTTTACAGGAGTGCAGCAGCTCAACTTCTGCATCTTTTTACATTTACTTGAAATAACAGGCAAATAAAAATTGTTTAAAAAATGCACTGCATGCATATTAGATAAATTACCAGGAGGTTGTTATAAGCGTATTTTTCATAAATATATTCGCAATGTTCTTTGATGACAAATTGCCATTTCTAAGGTTAAGAATTAATTGGCTTGGAAACATCTTCAGTTCACAGTTAATTGTGACGCAAATTAGAGTTTTAGAGTACTCAGCTAAGATAAACTGTCAAGGGTTGCTCTACTCTTGCCAAAAACTACCATAACACCACTTGTATATGTTGTTTTTGAACTTAATTATCTTGTTTATTCTTAAGAATGTTACATAAATATGTACAAGATGAAGAATTTAAAATGCAAGTTCAAATGCTCATGGCAATAATAATACCTAATACTTTTGACCAGTCTGTCAGCTGAAATAAATACTGATCCTGATATGTTTTACATAGTATTTTGAATAGTTGAGAAATCACTGAAATCCAATGCTCTCAGAAATCACAGCAATCTTAAAGTACTTCAAATAATTTTGCATACTTGATAATCTATAGTCATAGGTTGGTTATTCAATGGTGAATGTGGCATTTCCTAGCAAACCAAAGCCTTTTCACAATCTACAAGGCACATCAGCAATAGATAGGTTAGATGCACAGGGTCTTTTACCCAGAGAAGGGGAATCAAGAAACAGAGGGCATCGGTTTCAGGTGAGAGTAGAAACTTTTGATAGGAACCTGAGAAGCAACTTTTTCCATACAGAAGGTGGTGAGTATAAGAAATGAATTGCCGGAGGAGGTAGTTGAGGGAGGTACTATAATAACATTTAAAAGACATTTGGATAGGTACATGGATAGGAAAGGAAACCACCAAACAGTAGGAGGTGTTGGGGATAGCATCAAGCAAGAAATTAGGGATGCATGTAGCAAAGGTACAGCAGTTATCATGGGTGACTTTAATCTACATACAGATTGGGCCAACCAAATTGGTAACAGCTTTGAGGAGGAGGCTTTCCTGGAATGTAAACGGGATGGATTTTTTTCAAGAGAGAGTTAGATTTAGCTCTCAGGGCTAAAGGAATCAAGAGATATGGGGAAAAAGCAGGAACGGGGTAGTGATTTTGGATGATCAGCCATGATCATATTGAATGGCGGTGCTGGCACAAAAGGCCAAATGGCCTACTCCTTCACTTATTTTCTACGTTTCTATGTTTCTATGTTTACAGGGCCAAATGCGGGCAGCGGGAACCAGTGTAGATGGGGCAAGTTGGTTGTCATTGGCAAGTTGGGCTGAAGAGCCTATTTCCTTGCTCTATCAAATTCAACGGTCAAATGGTCCATTTCTTTATTCTGAAATTCTTTGGCTCTGCATGAATTTTCTGATTTCTAGCAAATTGAAGCTTGATTACCATATCCATTTTGGACTTGGATTTAAGCTGTCAATCAAATACCATTTAGAAATAGCTTGAAAATGTTTAAAATAACTATAACAGTATAACAGTATAACAGAGCTTTATTTGTCGTTCGGTACCGAAGTACCGAACGAAACTACATAGCAGTCATAGAAAAAAAGAACACAAGACACATAGCCCCAACACCAACGTCCATCACAGTGACTCCAAACACCCCCTCACTGTGATGGAGGCAACAAAACCTCCACTCTCTTCCCCACGCCCACGGACAGACAGCTCGTCCCCGACCGACCCGCACAGTCCCCGCAAGGGGATGGAAGTCCCCCCGGCCGAATCGCACCGGGCGCTGAAACGTCTCGCGGCTGAGCCGGGCGATGGAAGGCCCCGCGACCAAGCCTTTCAATAGTCTGGGTTGGATATTAAATTGGGCTCTAAGTAACAACATAATATTCAACGTTTTCCCACAATCTCTTCAATGCCCATTTGCATTGTTGGAAAAGGTGGTTGATCAAAGTCTAGGCACAGAATCGTGTTGATAATGGTCATGGAGGAAGGAATCACCTCAAAGTATCATCAATCTAAGTGTTGGATGGCTGTAAGGAGCACATCTGTTCTGGTATTTGCTAGAGTCTATCAGTCCCATTCCTCGATTTTTCTTCCATTGCTCTGTAAAATCTATAGTCTTCAAATACTCTTCCAAATTGCTTTTAAAATCTACACTTTAATCACTATCCACCACACTTTCTGAAAGTGCATTCCAGGTCACAACTATTCATTGAGTAAAATATTTTTCCACAAGGTTGTCCCTGTATCACTTTGACCATCACTTTAAATCTAGCTCTGCTGATCCTTGGTTCGGTTGCTAATGGGAACAGTTTTTCTTCATTTATTCTATCTAAGTCTGTTGTGTTTTTTGTACATTTCTGTGAAATCTCATCTCAAGCTGTTTTGCTCCAGATTCTTCAGTTTAAATTCCCTCATCCCTGGAATCATTTTATTAAATCTTTTATTCATCCCTCTACATGACCTTCATATCCTAAAATGCAAGCAATATCTAAGTTGTAATTAGTTTTCTAATGGTTCAATGTAATATCCTTCCTTTTATACTCTGCCTCTATTCAAAATGTGGTGCCTCATGCCCTTGCAGTACTGAAGGTACATCTTATTTTGATTTCTCTGTAACATAACTTTCTCCATGGAATTCTTGCCATCTCCCTGAAAAGTTTAATTTTCCAATTGTCTTTTGATTATTTTATATAGCCTTGTATAAGAACAGTCTCTACAAATCATCAAATATTTAAGATTTTGCTATTCAGGAAACAGTCTTCAGTATCTTCAAAATCTAAAACTGTTGACCTTGTATTGTATTTGTTTCCATTGACATCCATCTCTTACAGTTATCGGTTTACTTAATTCATTGATATCTTCACAATTCAACCCTGCTATCTGCCTTACTTTTATTACCAAAGTTCAACAGACATGAATTTGTGCTTTCTTTATTGCATCTGTGAAAATAGAGATGGAGATAAGAGGTAAGGGGAGTTGTTTTATTGATTAAGGTGGAACATCACAGTGGTAGTCCAAGACAAAAATTACAGAGTGATGGCCCAGTACATTACATAGAAACATAGAAAATAGGTGCAGGAGGAGGCCATTCAGCCCTTCGAGCCAGCACCGCCATTCATTGTGATCATGTCTGATCATCCACAATCAGTAACCTGTGCCCAACTTCTCCCCATATCCCTTGATTCCCCTAGCCCCCAGAGCTCTATCTAACTCGTTGTTTAGGATGGAGCTGAGAAATATAAAAAGGGGTGATCATCTTGTTGGGATTGTACTGGAGACTCCCAAATAGTCAATGGGAATTAGAGGAACAAAAATGCCATGAGATTGTAAGAATAATAGGATTGTCATAACAGGGGATTTTAGTTTTCCTAATAGTCAGGTCAAGAGTGTTTTATTGTCACACATCCCAGATAGAACAATGAAATTCGTACCTACAGCAGCACAACAGAATATGTAAACATAGTACACTGTAAACAATATGTGTATTTTTACAATATTGGAGAGATTTTGAGGAACAAGATTATTATTCAGGTTTTTACACCAATCCACTGTTCTTAACAAAAAAATCTACCCATCATGTGAAACCTTACAAATACCAAATATAAATTAGATAACTTCAAGACCGAAAGTCAAAAACTTTTTTCATGACAGACAAATTTTCATCGTTTTACCACCATTTTGGACACCAGAAATGTGACATAAAAACTCTGCCACATTTAGTTATGAATATTTAATTCATAAATAAACTTCATATGGCCCCTCATACATATACGTTTTGATAATGATCTAGGGAAATATCATCAATACCAGGAGAAAAACCCAGTAACATGTCTGGTATTCCGCCGAGCAAAGAACCGGTAATGGTCGTTGCGCTTGGTGTCCATTGTCACAACGACCGTTATCCAGGTCGGTACCTCCATAAGCTAAACTACAGAGGCTCCAAACCTCTACTGCTTTTCACAAACCCCAATGAGGTATCCTATGGTAGTAGTGATTTTGAGGTGAGTTAATTATATTTCCTTATATTCAAATTTAATATATCAAAAACATCGTGGTGTCAAAAACACAACAACTGTTTATGATATATTTTCCGACATTTTAAAGTCAATAAAAATTATTTTGGGGCATAAATTGGTCATCAAAACGAAGAAACTGAGCCAATCTTCAGTTTGGCAACACACTGTCTCTTGTTTACCTTTTGTACGAACCAAGTCGCTAACTTCATTCCTTCGTGTCAACTTCTGGAAGCTCCACAACGACCGTGACAGAGACAAAAAAACATCAGACCCGTGTCAGCTACAGTGTCTGTGTGAATATTGTGAATACTGTGTGAATATAAACTTTCTCCTGCAGTCCCTGAACATGAAATGCCTTCAAGTAGTTCACAACAACAGTCTGAAGAACAAGGTATTTTTATTATATGTATGTATCAAATACGACTTGGTAATTTATTTCAGACTTTTCTTCAGACTGAAGAAGCATCTCAACTCTCAACAGAACCACTCCAGCACTCTGTGAAACATCACCTACCCACGCTCTCCAGAGACGCTGTCCTACCTGCCGGGCCACTCCCGCACTCCGCAAAACGTCACCCATCCATGCTCCCCAGAGACGCTGCCCGACCCACCAAGTCACACCAGCACTCTGTGAAACATCACCTATCCTCGCTCCAGAGACGCTGCCGGATCTGCCGAGCCACTCCAGCACCTCGCGAAACGGAGTTTGTGAATAAAAATGAATTAAAAAAACTGGACAAATCAGGGCCAGAAACAGATGACCTCAGGCCACGAGATTCCTGGACTTCTGGATAGGCACATGGATATGCAGGGAATGGAGGGACATGAATAATGTGCAGGGAGATAAGTGATGGCCTTGGCATCATGTTTGGCACAGTCATTGTGAGCTGAAGGACCTGCTCTTGTGCTGCACTGTTTCATTTCCAATTCAACCCTGTTAACATTTATCCTGAGCAAAACCATTCCTCAACAGAAGTCTCTACTACAAAAATGAACACTTGGGAGAGTTTCATTTTTTACAAGCTCCCATAATGGTCATAGACACTCTATTCCCTCCAATCTTAAAATACATCCTGACTCTGCCAAATCTTCGGTATACCAACTTTGCAGTCGTCTTTCAAGCATCTTCACACGTACCAACAACGAAAACAGAATATCAACTATGTACTGGTTTATACAGAGCAATTAAATACTGGAGACATTATGAAATAGTTCATGGTTTAAGATCATGCAAATCACTATATGTATTGTAAGCAGGCACCAAGAATGAATCACTCCCAGAACCCACCAAATTCTCAACTTTCCAACTTGTTTCTGGGGCACTCTGTTTATCATCATGCTGGCAACCATCAGAAATTACTTTATCCTTTTTTTCAGAGTCAGACGGAAGTTATATGATAACTGCTTGGTCTTTGTAATGACTTCCTTTCAGACAAGTGCTTACAGCTGATTTACCATGAACCGCAATGACAGACAGCTTCTGAGGACTGTTGACTACTATGTACGCCCTTTACTCCATTTGATGCAATGAATGCCTGGAAGCTAACTATGAGAGATTCACTCTTTTAAACCAGAGAATATCACTTTGAATAGTTGTGACTGGTCTTGAATTCAATTATTCTTATATTCACTATTCATACTGCCAGTACTCAAGCCTGGAAACTGACCATACTGAAAAATGAAAAATAAGGATTTTATATCACCATAGACACCATTTATGTCAGCCATGATCACATTGAATGGCAGTGCTGGCTCAAAGGGCCAAACGGCCTACTCCTGCACCTATTGTCTATTGTCTATTATCTATTTCAAAGGTGGTACCTGTAAAAAACTAAATTCACTGGTCATTTGAAGTTTAGTTTTAGTTTAGAGATACAGCATGGAAACAGGCCCTTTGGCCCACCGAGTCCACACTGACCATCGACCACCCATTCACACTTGTTCTGTTATCACACTTTCTCATTCACCCCCTACACATTAAGGGCACTTCTTTACAGAGACCAATTAACCTACAAGTCTTGGGAATGTGGGAGGAAACTGCAGCACCCGGAAGAAATCCACGCAGTCACAGGGAGAACGTGCAAACGGCACCTGAGGTCAGGATCGAACCTGGGTCTCAGGTGCTGTGAGGCAACAGCTCTACCAAATGCGTATTTCAGCACTTTACTGAAGTGCAGTTGTATTAATCCCATCTCACCCCATTTAAAAATCTCAGATATTCATTTGAGCTTGCACCCCTCAGTGTTCAATGCTTTGCATTGGAAGCACTGGGCCAAATGAGAGGGTTGCAGGATAAATGGTTGGGCTGCAATATTGCAGCCTTTTTTCTCCCTCAACAGTGCTGCGACGTTCTTTGGAAGCTGACAACTACCGTGTGATTAAGGTAGAACAGAAAGCTCAACGATCACTGGCATGTTAATCTGACACAAAACTTTTACTGCCACTGCTCACAGCATGAAGAGACAACATACACGCAATAAGCAGTAAAAAGGTTGTGATATATGTTTAAAGTAAGATATATTAAATGAGAAGAAATCTGCTTCCCATCCAGAACACTATATATTTTAACAAAATTGTCAAACTAAACCCAAGTAGTCTGCAGATTCCTCTCATCCTGGCTATTCTTTCAGTTCCAGAATCAATTACCATTGCAGGGCTGCTTTTTGGAATCTGACCCATCTTTAGCAGGAGATATGTCTAAGCCTATATTACCCAGGGCCATCATTTCATTGAGTCATACAGCACAAAAGAAGGTCCTACAGTCACGTGAGTCTGCACAGACATAGGCGTGAATTTGGGTCGTGAACCTTCTCCAGTCTGCTGTGTTTACATTGAGACTATATTCAGACTTCAGACAGACTCTGAAGAAGAGTTCCAATCCAAAACGTCACCTATCCATGTTCTCCAGAGATGCTGCCTGACCAGAGAGTTACTCCAGCACTTTGTATCCAAAGACAACCATCTCCATAACCATAAAGTCTAACTATCATTAATTTAAGTTTACAATTAATTTACCCCCATCTACCCAGTTTCAATGTTGCGCCTTTCTTGTGGCTGTGAATCCACAGCAGTCTGCACTAAATTCCCAATGAGCTTGGTGCTTCCTAATTTCTGGATTTACAGAAATGGAGGTTATGTTGAAAAAAAATCATTGTTAATAAGTTAGATCTAAAGTTGCAAAATCCACTAAAGAAAATTTAGTTATGATTCACTGCACTGAAATGTGAACTCGAATTGGAAATTCTCACCTATCTGAATAATGCAAATTGATTAATTATATTTTATAACTAAATATGAAGTGAAAATCTTGCAGTTTTTGTTTATGTAGGAATCAGTAAAACTTGGATAGGGAAATTATGGTTTAAAAAACAATTATTCAGAAATATTCAATCCCAACATTAAATATCGTATTATGCTTCGTATAACCTTGCATTTGGAGGTTGAGGGGAGATGTGATGGAAGTATATAAAATAATGAGAGGAATAGAGTAGACAGTCAGAACCTTGATCCTAGGTTGGGATTATTAAGAGGGCATAGCTGTAAGGTGAGAAAGTTTAATGGAGATGTGCGGGGCAAGATTTTGTTTATACACAGAGTGTGGTGTGTGGGGCCTGGAATGAACTGCCATGGGTGGTGGTGGAGGCAGATACAATAGTGGTGTTTAAGTTGCTTCTGGATAGGCACACAGAAGTGCAGAGAACAGAGGAATATGGATCATGTACAGGCAGATGAGGTCTGTTTAACTTGGCATCATGCATGACACAAACATTGTGGGGCCGAAGGGCTTGTTCCTGTGCTGCACTGTTCTATATTCAATGTTCTACTATATTAATGGGGAGCAGTATTATTACACTGTATTAATGGGGTGAAATATTGTTAATAAGAAATAATGGAATAAGTGAGTTTTGCTACCAGTTGCATCGAACCAGAGTCTGCAGGCAGTTTTATATCATTACCATGTGAGCTTAATTTTAAATAATTCTCCTGTGAGCTTCCCAAGTGTTGATAAGTGCCCATTAGCTTTACATGTCCCTCTACTGTAGTCTGCCCCTCGTCAATTTACTGGATTTATACCATTAATTGCACCTCAGCCAATTAGGCTGAAAAATAATGTCATAGGTGATCTTGTAATGACAATGTTTGGCTCATATACTTCTTTGCCTGGAAGTCTAACAATAAGGCCATTTGGATTTAGCAGACTTCAGCAAGCAAGTAACTGTTCTAAGCAATTTTTGATCATCATTTCTCGATAGACATTTTCTTGCTAGCTTTGATAATCGTGATTTGCAATGTCTTCTTGAATGAATTAAGACTCAGTACAAATATCCAAAAGAGATAAAGGTTTCATACAAAACTGCACACAAATGTGAAATCTGACACTACTTTCACTCAGATGTGGAATCTTACACAACTTTCAGACAGAGTAGACTACCCACCATTGACTCCATCCACATTTCATGCTGCCTCAGGAAAGCAGCTAACATAATCAAAGACAACATTGTCAGAGTGAGGCCCAGCGCAAATTGGAGGAACAGCACCTCATAGTTCGCTTGGATAGCTTACACCCCAACGGTATGAACATTGATTTCTCCAAGTAGCCCTTGCTCTCCCTCTCTCTCCATCCCCTCCCCTTCCCAGTTCTCCCACTAGTCTTACTATCTCCAGCTACATTCTATCTCTGTCCCGCCCACTCACCTGACATCAGTCTGAAGAAGTGTCTCGATCCGAAACGTTACCCATTCCTTCTCTCCAGCCTGTCCCGCTGAGTTACTCCAGCATTTTATGTCTACCTTCGATTTAAACCAGCATCTGCAGTTCTTTCCTGCACACTTTAATATTCTTCTGTACCACTCATATTTCGCATGACAATCGTGCACTATTCTACCGTTCTGCACTCATTGTTGCATTCATTGTTGATATCTGTCATTACTGCATATATACTGCTTGCTCGACAAGCTTCATGTGAACAAGGAATTTTATTGCGCCCTGGTGTGTGTGGTGATGAAATAGTCTAATCCAATCCAATCTACCTTCTTCTACTGCCTGACACTGATATTTTTAACAAAGCAGAAAGTGTTGGAATAACTCAGCAAGTCAGACATCTCTGGAGGACATGGATAGATGATATTTTGGGTCCTGTCTGATGGCTCAGTTACTCCAGCACTTTGTGCTTTGCTCAAGATTCCAGCATCTGCAGTTCCTGGTTTCTCCACTTTACTGAGATATTTAAAGTATAGCACAGTTGCGTCTATATGAAGGCAGTTCATCAATGATAAAATCCACCATAACTTTCATTACATCAGCATAACATCTAGACATCTGAGGAATAAAGCACGTGAAGCCTGCAAATGTATCGCCAAGCATATGGTTTACCATTCAACAGCTATTATAATTTAAAAATCATTTGGACAAGTACATGGATAGGAAAGGTTTAGAGAGACATGGGCCAAATGCAGATAAATGGGACTAGCACAGATGGGACATCTTGGTCAGTATGGATGAGTTGGAACAAAGGGCCTGTTTCCACTCTGTATAACTCAGATTTTATGATCCCCACCCTCCTGCCTGCTTATTTTACCTTTAATTGTGTTTTAAGTACTGGAACATACTTACTAGTCAATGCCACACCTCAATCCCATCATCACATCAATCACAACTCTTTCTTGTATAATGCGATTAGTTTGCAGGGAAAGATTTTGTCTGTGCTATACATGAAGTCCTTGATTTGCTGTTAACCTTGTCATACAGGATAAATGTTCCGGAAAATTACAGCATTAGCAGAGATAGTTCTGTCTTGGGAGCCAAAAATTCAAATAGCTGTCTGCTTTATCAAAAGGATTGTGCCTGCAAATCAAACTCGTGATCTCACTTCTTCTTCTTCACTGCAAATTCTGCGTCAATTTCTAATATTTTGTTTCATTCTGCAGGGATCTTTTTTTGAATGTTGCAATTTTTTATTGGTCAGGCCAGGATAAAAAGTTAAATCGTCTCAATGTTACTTCAGGTAGACGTAAAATGCTGGAGTAACTCACCGGGTCAGGCAGCATCTCTGGAAAAAAAATAATAAGTGACGTTTTCGGTCAGCACCCTCACGTTGCTTGGGGTCTTTATATCTCCAACACTGGGCTATTGAGGGAGAGATCAGCTCAACTCTAATTGTGTGCATGACCCTCATCTGTCCATTATTGGAGATCATAACATGTTTTATATAGGCTAGGCTACTCATTGAACAGTCCAATCCAGCAATCAAAGCATCTACAAATCCAAATGCATTAAACCATTATTTATGTTTTTATATCTCATTATTCCTTTTCCACTTTCATTATCAAACATCCTTTTTTTGTTCAAACTTCACAACCACATCACTGGGACACTTTTAGTCCTTTACCCTGAGTAGGGGAATCAAGAACCGGAGAACACAAGTTTAAAATGAGAGGGGAAAGATTTAATAGAAACCTGAGGGGCAACCTTTTCAACATAGAGGGTGGTGGGTATATGGAACGAGCAGCCAGAGGAAGTAGTTGAGGCAGATACTATATCAATATTTTTAAAAAACCCTTGGACAGCCACATAGATAGGAAAGATTTAGAGGGATATGGGCCAAACTCAAAACAACATCTGTCCATTCCCTCTGTGGATGTTGCCAGACCCTTTGAGTTTGTCTAGCGTAGATAGGGCATCTTGGTTAGCATGGGCAAGTTGGCCGAAGAGCCTGTTTCCATGCTGCATGACTATGACATCTCAAACACAACATCTAATTTGGAACTAAGTACTTATTGGTCGGACTGGACTAGACTCAATGCTATCAAGATAAAGACAAGTAATTCCACTTGGACAGAGCACTCAACTAGAATACAAAGGTTGTTGTCAATTTCATTTTAATATTTGATATCCCATCCACTGCTCAAAACATTCATTCCCTCCACTATCATGCAAAATGTCTGTAGTATATAACCATCTACAAAATGTACTGCTGTTATTCGCACTAGCTACCCTGACAGCACCTCGCAAACCCAACCTCTACCACGGATGAGAACAAATCCAGTTGGCATGTGGGAACACCACAACCCACACAAAATCAATTCTACTCTAACTTCTGGCCACCATTTCCTCAAGGCTGATTAGGAATGGGCATTGCCAGTCGTGCCACATCCCCCCAAAAAATGTATGATTAAAATACTTAAAATACTATCCTGACCAAATAAACAGTAAGAAAATTCCATCATTTTAAAAGGTTGGAGGAAAAATCTACTTTGAACCTTTTTAAACAAAGTACTACAATCAAATCATTACTAAAGTAACAGCACTAACCATCTAATAAAAGCATTATTTTTACAAGTGAATTTAGTGAAGGGAGGTGAATCTGAATGGCGTTAATAGATGGCAAAAGGTGGAATCGTGAGCAAAAAAAGAAACAAGGAACTGCAGATGCTGGTTTACAAAAAAAGACACAAAGTGCTGGAGTGGCTCAGTGAGTCAGGCAGAATCTCTGGAGAACATGGATAGGTGACGTTTCGGGTTGAAACCTCTCATCAAGTCTGAAGAAGGGTCCCGACCCGAAGCGTCATGTATCCGTTCATGTTCTCCAGAGATACTGCCCACCCTGCTGAGTTATCCCAGCACTTTTATCTTATAATGAGCTCAGTCAGACATTAAATTAATAATATTCTTCTTTGACATGAACTTATGCAATATTTTGTGTGTTACTTTAATATCCTGCAATAATTCTTTCAAGATTTCAAAGACAAAGCAATCAATGGCATAGCTTCATAATCAACAAGATAATCAAAGGGAAAGTTAGTCAAAAAGAACACAGATACCGTAGGTCAGAGCACTTGGGAATCAACCACTGTAAGCAGGCTATGCCGATAGTGTGGCAGTGGCTATATCATCTGACTTTAGTTTATAGTTAGCTATAACATTTGAAACAAATGAAGGGAAAAGGAGAAATAAAGACTGAAATACAGCAATTTCAGGGGTAGGAACGAGGAACTGCAGATGCTGGTTTACCAAAGACACAAAATGCTGGGATAACACAGTGTGCCAGGCAACATCCTTGGAGAACATAGAGAGGTGATGTTTCAGGATGGGACCTTTCTTTCAGGGGTGCAGATTGTAAAACTGATGGCAGAGTTTTGAGGTTTCGATATGAATGATCAGAGAACACTTGTCGTTTCATAACAAAGTGACATTTTTAAATCTGACATTACTGTTGTTTCAATCTTGCTGTGAGATATATCCATTTATTACAGCAGAGTTTGTTTCTATTGCAGACATGGGGATAACTTCATTTCTATTCCGTGAATCAGGCAGAGTGAAACAGTGATTTTGTTTAACAAAAAACATACACATTCAACTTATTGTTCTTCTATCTCAAAATTACAGATACACAATTTTCACTACAACCATCTTTTGTGAGAATATGTAAGGTTAATCAAGGTTTATTTTGTTATTAACACTAAGCCCAAATGAGTGTTGAGGCCTGTGCAAAATACACTCTTGTTAAGGAAAACATTGAAACCCTCACATTCAGCAATCATAGAACAGTGCAGCACAGGAACAGGCCCTTCGGCCCACAATGTCCTGGGATGGCAGGACTTTCATATGACGAAAGACTGGATAGACTCGGCTTGTACTCGCTGGAATTTAGAAGATTGAGGGGGGATCTTATAGAAACTTACAAAATTCTTAAGGGGTTGGATGCAGGAAGATTGTTCCCGATGTTGGGGAAGTCCAGAACAAGGGGTCACAGTTTAAGGATAAGGGGGAAGTCTTTTGGGACCGAGATGAGAAAGTTTTTTTTCACACAGAGAGTGGTGAATCTGTGGAATTCTCTGCCACAGAAGGTAGTTGAGGCCAGTTCATTGGCTATATTTAAGAGGGAGTTAGATGTGGCACTTGTAGCTAAAGGGATCAGGGGGTATGGAGAGAAGGCAGGTACGGGATACTGAGTTGGATGATCAGCCATGATCATATTGAATGGCGGTGCAGGCTCGAAGGGCCGAATGGCCTACTCCTGCACCTATTTTCTATGTTCTATGTTTCTATGTAATGTCCATGCTGAATATGATGCCAAGATTATCTCTTATTTACCTATGCATAATCCATATTCCTCCATTTCCTGCATATCCAAATGCCTATCCAAAAGCTTCTTAAATGCCACTATCCTTTCTGCCTCAACCATCAATGCTGGCAGCACATTCCAGGTACTCACCACCCTCTGTGTAAAAAAAAAATCCCTGCACATCTTCCTTCAAACTTTGCCCCTCTCACCTTAAAGCGATGCCCTCTAATATTGATTTTTCCACCTTGGGGAAAAGCTTCTTACCATCTACCCTATCTCTGCCTCTTATAATTTTATATACTTCGATCAGATCTCCCCGCTGCCTCCGGCATTCCAGAGAAAACAGACCAAGTCTGTCCAACCTGTCCATGTAGCTAATACCTCCTAATCTAGGCAACATTCTGGTAAATCTCCTCTGCACACCTATTCCAAATTCATAGGTGTGGTGACCTGGGGATTTCATTGGTGTACTATTACTCAGTTGAGACAAGGAATAACAGGACAACCTGCTTTGAAGGTAGGTATTCTCAAACTAAACAGCAGAATCAGGTGTAATAATGTTGAAAGGGCAATACTGCATAATACAATTACACTCACATATAATACAACGCAAGTAAACAATCTTTGTAATGGAGAGCATAGGTCTCAAGGAACAGAGGAAGACTTAAATATATAAAAAGTGGTCTTACCTGAATATTCTGTCAGATGGCTGCTCCCCCATCACGAGATCAAAGCCACGTTGAAACATGGTGTATGGCCAGGGTCTACACAGGATAAAAACAAAACAAATCATTTCTCAGATTCTTTTAAATAACAGCAAGTTCATAAGAAGCCATACATAAGTGGCAATAAAAATTAAACCTAAAAGAGATTATTAAAATTCCGAAATGGTATGGAACAGTTTGCGGCAGCACAGTGGCACAGCGGTAGAGTTGTGGCCTTACACCGCCAGAGACCCGGGTTCGACCCTGACTATGGGTGTTGTCTGTACGGGGTTTTTACATTCTCCCTGTGACTGCATGGATTTTCTCAGGGTGCTCCAGTTTCCTCCCACCCTACAAAGATGTACAGGTTTGTAGGTTTTTAATTGGCTTCTGTAAAAATTGTAAATTGTCCCTAGCGTGTAGGATAGTGCTGGAGTACAGAGTGATTACTGATCGACATGGACTCAGTGGGCTGAAGGGCCTGTTTGCACGCTGCATCTCTAAAGTCTAAAGTAGTGTCCAAAGTCTAGTTTAACATAGTCATAGAGGTACAGTGTGGAAACAAGCTCTTTTCTGCAAAACATTGATGACACATTAATTACTTCTATGTCCTACACACTAGGGGCGATTACCAAAGCTGATTAACCCACAAACCTGCACGTCTTTAGAACGTTGGAGGAAACCGGAGCACCCAGAGAAAACCCACACGGACACAGGGAGAATGTACAAACTCCGCACAGACCGCAGCCATAGACAGGATTGAACCCGGGTCTCCGGGAATGTGAGGCAGCAGCTCTACCGCTGCATCACTGTGCAGCCCAAGGTGGAGAAGAAGGGGGAAATACAGCAAAACGGATTATATTAATTTGAGTAGGAAGGAACTGCAGATGCTGGTTTATGCTCGGCGGGTGCTTCAATGTCGGGAGCCACGACCACCCCGATGTGCAGCAGCAGCGGCAGCGGCAGCGTCTTCGCCCGCACCGGATCGCGGGGCTTGGGTCGGCCTGCTGCGGACCTTTCACCGTCCGGCGCGGCCTGGAACGTGATAAGTTCAACAGCCTGACCGCGGGAGAAGACGGCAGGGGAAGAGAAATGACATTCTGGCCTTCCATCACGGTGAGGAGGTGACTGGGGGAGACTCATTGTGATGGATGTTTCTTTTTGTTTTGTGTTTTGTGTTGGTTGGGGTTGTGTAATTTGCTTATTTTATTGCTCTATTGTTGAACTGTGGGTGACGAAATCTCGTCCAAAAGACCTGTTTTTTTGGATGACAAATAAAGGTAATTCTGAAATTCTGAATACCAAAGATGGACACAAAAAGCTGGAGTAATTCAGCTAGTCAGGCAGCAACTCTAGAGAAAAGGAATAGGTGACGTTTCGGGTTGAGACCCTTCTTCAGACTGAGAGTTAGGAGAAAGGGATCAGCCAAGAAGGTTCTTGGCTGCAACCTTCCCCCCATTGATGAACTGTACACTGCAAGGGCCAGGAAGCAATTGGGCAAGATCATCTCTGACCTCTCTCACCCTGGCCACAAATTCTTTGGAGCATTTCCCTCTGAAAGGCGACTCCAGACTGTCAAAGCTGCCACACCCATACATAAAAACAGCTTTTTTCCTCGAGCAATAGCTCTGCTCAACAACCAAACGTCTGTAGCCTCCTTTTGCTCTGGTATTTTATTTCATTCTTCACTTGTTTAAATTATAATGTTTTTTTCTTAATTGTTTACTGTATGACATGTTGTCACTTGCGAGCAAAGCACCAAGGCAAATTTCTTGTATGTATATATACTCGGCTAATAAAAAAATATTCAATTCAATTCAATTCGTGTGGTGCTTCTTATTGATGTGTTTCAACTCCTTGCAGCTGTCAACTCATAGCACAGCAGCTGAGACCTTTGCAGCCAGCTCTTGAAAAGACAGACTATAATACAGCCAAATGAAGGAATACATGCTGCAATAATGGGAGGTGTATAGGTGCTTCCCCAGGGCCAAATGGACCTCCAGGCTGGTGAGAGGCAGATGATGCAGGAAGCTTGTCCTTTGTGCATGAAGCATATGAAAATCCTCCACACTTCTGGCAGGATGTTGGCAGTGACTTCTTTGTGGGGACAAGTGCAATCTACAAGTGCCTGCACTTTGGGGAATGCTTGCAGTGGAGGTAAATGCCCATGCATTCTTTGCCTGCTCCTGTGGCCTGATGGTATTGTAGCTGAGAACCCCATTCCTCACTTTGCTTATTGAACATAGAACAGTACAGTACAGAGCAGGAACAGTCTCTTCGTCGTACAATAGCCATGCTGAACATGATGCTAAGATAAACTAATCTCCTCTGCCTGTGCACGATCTGTATCCTTCCATTTCCTACATTTCGGGCATCTATCCAAGAGCCTGTTAAATGTCACCATCATATCTGCCTCCACTACCGCCTCTAGCAGCATGTTCCAGGCTTCCTTCACTCGTGTAAAACATTTGCCCTGCAGACATCTCCTTTAAACTTTGTCCCTCTCACCTTAAAGCTGTGCTCTCTCGTCTTTGACATTTCCACCCTTGAAAAAAGGTTTATGACTCTTTACCCAAGCTATGTCTCCCATAATTTCATATACTTCTATCAAGTCTCAGCCTCCATCATCGGCAGTCACTCGAAGCGAGTATGACTGTCCTCTCCATAGAGGACGCCTGTGCGTGACTTTGTTTAACGTGAGGAGACTGGTGCACAGACAGCCTTGACAGATCTGGGTCAGGATCCAGTGGTATGGAGTCCAAGACAACCAGGGACCCTTTTCTGCTGCCGCCTTCATCCGCCTTCCCAGCCGTTGTGACGCTCCACTAAAGTCAGCCATCATCCTCCGCCTGTTCCACCGTTGAGGTCTTGGTTGGATTTCTCTTTGTCAGGGACCTCCCCCTCGACCTTACCACCATGGGTGGCCCTACCAGGAACATAGGTCTAGAAGGCATCGCTCTCAGGATCTCAGGACCACACAAGCTTCTCCACCACGACAAGGTGACAATCCACGGAGAAGTCTCATCCTCCAACAGTCGAGAGAAAACAAGTTTGTTCAACCCAAGAAATGTTGCAGAGATCAGTAGCAACTGCTCAGATTGATCCTGAAGCAAGGGAGCTAAGAGTGATAGTGATCCATGAGATGGGCATTCAAGACTCATGAGATGGTGTTTTAGGCTGCAGGAGGGCACAGATCACAGTGAAGACCCACAATTTACTTTAAATGTTGCTCCTACGAATAGCACATACTCAGGGGAAATAATTTCAGTGTTTAGTGAGGTTGAAAAGATCGCTGTAATGGAATTTTTGAATGTTGCACCACCAAGTCATCCAACATCTTCCAAGATGGCTCTGGAGCAAGGCAACACTTTGTGCATTGGTCCCAGAAAAGGATCCACTATTATCCAGTATAATTGTTCCACTCTTTTAAATCTCTATTTCATTTGGATCTGCTTGATTGTATTCATGTGTAGTATTAACTGATTTCATTGGATAGTATGCAAACAAATGTTTTTCACTATATCTCAGTATACATGACAATAATAAACCAATACCAATGGTACTTTATTTGTCACGTGTACCAAGGCTCACTGAAATTCCCTAATTTACTGAGCACCGGCTCACCACAGGGCTGTGTGTTGAGCCCCATCCTTTACTCCCTCTACACTCACGACTGCGCCCCCACCCATCCCACCAACACCATCATCAAGTTCGCGGATGACACGACTGTGGTTGGACTCATCTCAGAAGGAGATGAGACAGCCTATAGGGATGAAATCCAAAGGCTGGCAGCATGGTGTTCAGTGAACAATCTGGTCCTGAACTCCTCCAAAACAAAGGAACTTATAATTGACTTTAGAAAAACCAGTGTAGACTACGACCCACTCTACATCAATGGGGTCTGTGTGGAAAGGGTACCAGCTTTCAGGTTCCTGGGTACGCACATCGCAGAGGATCTTACCTGGTCTACCAACACCATCACCACAGTAAAGAAGGCACAGCAGAGACTCCACTTCCTGAGGATCCTCAGGAAAACCAACCTGCAGGAGAAGCTCATGTTGTCCTTCTATCGCTGCTCCATCGAGAGTGTGCTGGCATACTGTATAACCACATGGTATGCCAGCTGCTCAGAAAAGGACAGGAAGGCCCTTCAGAGGGTCATCACGACGGCCCAGAAGATCATCGGCTGCTCACTGCCCTCCCTGGAGCACCTGTTCAGCCTACGCTGCCTCAGTAGAGCAGGCAAAATAATAAAAGATCCATCCCACCCCGGCCACCGTCTGTTTGTTCATCTGCCCTCTGGTCGACGTTTCAGGTCGATCAAATCCCGAACAAACAGACTTAAGAACAGTTTTTACCCCAGGGCCATACGAGAACTGAACACTACCTTTGCACTAGGCAACACCGTTAAAAAATCTTGTACTTAATATAATTGTATTTAATTGTATTTATGTATTTATTTGTTTTTGCATTTATTGCATATATGTTTGTACGCACCGTCAGGATTGGCTATTTTTTAATTTCGTTGTACTCGTTGCAATGACAATAAATGAATATTATTATTATTATTATTATTATTATTAAATGGTGCGGCACGGTGGCGCAGCGGTAGAGTTGCTGCCTTACAGCGAATGCAGCGCCAGAGACTCAGGTTCGATTCTGACTACGGGCGCCGTCTGTACGGAGTTTGTACGTTCTCCCCGTGACCTGCGTGGGTTTTCTCCGAGATCTTCGGTTTCCTCCCACACTGCAAAGACGTACAGGTATGTAGGTTAATTGACTGGGTAAAATGTAAAAAATGTCCCTAGTGTATGTAGGATAGTGTCAATGTGCGGGGATCGCTGGGCGGCGCGGACTCGGTGGGCCGAGGAGCCTGTTTCCGTGCTGTATCTCTAAATCTAAAAAATCTAAATCTAAATTTTTGAGGTGTTTTACACCAGTAAAAGGAAAATTCTTTGTTGAGTTTATTGTCATGTCTACCGAGGTACAGTGCCATATAGTCAGTGGAAAGACTATACATGATTACAATTGAGCCATCCACAATGTACAGATAAGAGGACAAAGGAAATAATGTTCAGTGCAAGATAAAGTCCAATAAAGTCCGATTAAAGATAGTCCGAGTGTCTCCAATGAGATAGATGGTAGGTCATACCAACTGAAAGATGAGGGGACAGCTGCATGAAAGGTATCGATGCACACAGAAATATTCACAAAATGGCTCAGCTTCAGATTTGAAAGCATAACACATTTTTTTCAGTTATGTGAGTGAATTTCTAACCCTGTACTTGCTATAAGTCCAAGACATCAACAAGGTTTCTTTCCATCCACTATCCGACCTGACAGTGGACCTTTCATCCAATGTTTAATATTCACAGTTTTCTATTAACTCTCAGTCACAGGGTCAAAGAGAGAGTCAGTGCCATTAATAGGGTGAAATCGTATTTTAATCAAAAGGGAAGTCCGTTTTGGCCCTTCAATTCCTTTTGTTAATTTTAATGTTTCTTTTGTTGCTGATTAAAAATTATAAAGCTTATAAATGATTTATTAACATCCCATAACAGAATTAGAGTGTGTGAAAGAAAGACATTAATGCCGGGTTAAAATAAAACACATTTCTGAATACTGGGTAAATGACGGTCTTGACAAATGTTTCTCGGGATTAAGTCCAACTTCATCATTGTGCATGTCAATGTTCTGTTCTCTGTGTGCTTGAGTCCTTCTGTGCATAAACCATGCTGATTCAAAGCTATAAAACATGTGCGCTGTTGCAATATAAAGTGTTATGTCTTTTAGATGGGAGTTAATTCAGTGTTCTCCATCTGTTTATACCATGTACCTCAAAGACTTCATGAACATTCGTACTCTCAGCTAATGCACTTTATTCAACACCAACATGTAGATGAAAAGAGTGAGACTGCAACCTCTACAGCCAAACACATTGGAGACCAAAACCAAGCAGATATATAGAAGATATATAGAAAGTGCGCACCACCAGTCTCAGGATCAATCTCTTCCATAAGGTCATGAGACACATGAGCAAATTAGGCCATTTGGCCCATCAAGTCTACTCTGCCATTCAATCATCTACTTTTCTCTCTCAACCCTAATTTCCTGCCTTCTCCCCAAACCTTTGACACCCTTATTAATCTAGAGCCTATCAATCTCAGTTTTTTAAATACCCAATGTCTTGGCCTCCATGGCCGTCTGTGGCAATGAATTCCCCAGATTCACTACTCTCTGGCAAAATAAATTCCTGCGCATCTCCAATCTGAAAGGTTTGACCTTTTATTCTGAGGCTGTATCCTCTGGTTCTAGATACTCCCAATACTGGAAACATCCTTTCCACATCCACTTGATCTAGGCCCTTCAGTATCTAATAGGTGTCAATGAGATTCCTCCCTCATCCTTCTAAAGTCCAGTAAGTACAGGCCCTGGGCCATCAAACACTCCTCATACATTAACCCAATCATCCCTGGGATCATTCCCTTCTGCTATCAGGCACTGAACGGTCCTTCCATGAGGTAGGGTGCAGTTCGATTCTCCTTTATCTCTTTGTGGACATTGGACTGTTGCGCAACAATGCTGAAAACTATATTCTGCATTCTCCCTTTGCTCTACCTCTTGTTTGGCTTGATTGTAATTATGTACAGTATTGTAGAAACAAGGGACAGCAGATTTCTGGCTTGGAAAGTAAGACTCAGTCCAAGAGTAACTCAGTGGGTCAAACAGCATATCTGGAATTTGAAGAAGGGGCCATGACCTGAAATGTCATCTGTCCATGTTCCCTAGGGTTGCGACCTGACCTGCTGAATTATTCCAGCACTTTGTGTCTTGTTTTTCAAACCAACATCAGTTGTTCCGAGTTTCCACAATGCTATATATAAGCTCAATCTTTTTTCTGTACAGTATTATCTGGTTTGATTAGACATCATGCAAAGCAAAGCTTTTCAATGTACCTCAGCACATGTAACAATAACAAACCTAAACCTAAGCAACATCTCATTGTTATTTGTAAAATCTTATTGTGAAGAGAAGTATCCTAAGGTTAGATATAGATCAGATAAAAAGTTGGGTGGACTGTTGGCAGATGGAATATAATCCCGGCAAGTGAAAGGTGATGCATTTTGGTGAGTCAAATTGGGATATGGTATCCACAGTAAATGTTTCAGCAAGGAACGTTAATGTACAGAGGGAACTTGAGGTTGAAGTCCATAGTTCCCTGAAAGTGGCAGCACAGGTAGCTAGGTTAGACCGCACTGGTAGCATTGTGTGGCCACACTATATAAACAAAGGTGACTGTGCTGGAGAGAGTGCAGTGTAGAATCACCAGGATTTTGCTTGGATTGCTGGAACTTTAATTAAGGGGAAAGACAGGATAGGCTGGGCTTATTTTCCCTTGAATGAAGGAGGCATCGATAGGGTTGATAGGAACCTTTGCCCAATATTAGGCCCATCAAAAACAGGAAGGCTTAGGTTCAGGGTAAGAAGACTCACAGGAGCAAACTTGGGCCATTCGGCCCTTTGAGTCTGCTCCGCTATTCAATCATGGCTGATCTATCTTTCTCTCTCAACCCCATTCTCCTATTTTCAAGGCCTTAACAGTACAGACAGGGAAACACTCTGCGAGAGCCCAGTGTTTCGGTGACTCACAGCACCTACAGGCTTTTTTTACACTTGTGACACAATAGTTACATATAGATTTCACATTTTTTCAATAATCCATCGGTAATTAATGTTTCTCACGAGCCTTTCATTTCTTTCTTTTCCCCCAGAGTTATCTTTAACCTTCTGTTCCGTGTTATTAAGAAAACCGTTTTCCCATTTGTCTGACAAATGGATGTAATAAAGGACTTCTGTTACTTCCTGATCAGTTTTATTGCCCTCAGCCTGGTTTATAACAACCTATGTTTATCTTTACTCCAGCTAGCTATGCCTTACAATGTGAACACTTTCTAAATCAATTTATTGCCACTCCCAGCATGACCTTAAATTTACCTTCACTCTGTTGGCCTCTATTCCCATCATACTTCCCCAGTATGTAAACTCTTGAGTTAAACATATTGCAAACTAGCCTCATTCTCAGAATTTCCAAAGTCTCCTACATCAGAAGATAAGAAAACAACATGCAAATTAAGAATCAAAATGTACTCTCTCTCTCTGTAGCTACAATATTTAATGTAGAACAAAAATGTAAAATCCAATGCTCATTTCTTTTGCTCTGGGCAGTTCAATAAATTAGGAATGAAGAAAGCATCAAGCATTATCGAGATAATCATATGTCTTTAAATAAGTAGCGGAGTGTTATGTACTGTCAGGACAAATGATAAGAGAGTAGAAAGTGGTTTATAAAATAATACTGTGCACAATTTTCGAAGTATAAGTAGCTATAGGATGTAATTTGGGGCATTTGCACCCAATTTCTTGGGAAAGTGCTGCTCATTGAAAGACATAATATGGAAACAGGCCCTTCAGCCCACTGAGTCTACACCAACGATCGATCACCCATTCACATTAGTTCTGTTATCCCATTTTGACATCCACTCCCTACACACTAAAGACAGTTTCCCCAGAGGCCAATTAGCATATCTTTCAAATGTCTACAAATCAGCATGTCTTTGGTATATGGGAGGAAACTGGAGCATCTGGAGTTAACACACTCGATCACATGGAGAACATGCAAACTCCACACAGTCAGCTGCCACAGTCAGGATGGAACCCTAGTCTCTGGCACTGCAAGGCAGCAGCTCTACCAGCTGTATCATTGTGTTGATAATTGGACTGGGCACTTCCTGTTGTTATTCACCCTAGCACTGACGTCATTTCTCTCTCATCTTTCAAGCACATGACGGTGTATTCAATATCTGCAATGGCCTTTAGTGCCCTGAGAGAGAATGGATCAAAGGAAGAAGATTTACAACCTTTTTTTATTAATTCACAATTCAACAAGGAGCAAATCATGTTGAAAGTAGTGAACTATGTGTGATTGAGAGTGTCACCTCTGTGATGCAATTTTTTGTCTGTAGCGTATGATTCCTGCAAATGTTATCCATAAAGAACCTCTTTGCAGGCAAGCCTCAATAGAGATCATGACTTCTATGAATGATTTCTGTGGCTTCAGTTCTGGTCGCCATTACAGGAAGAAATTGAGGCTTTGGAGAGGGTGTGGAGGAGTTTAACCAGAATGGTGCCGAGATTAGTTACAGGGAGAGATTGGGCAAACTTGGATTGTTTTCTCTGGAATGCCGAAGGTTGAGGGGAGTCCTGATGAAAGTATATGAAATTATGAGAGGCATAGATAGGGTAGACTGTCAGAACTTTTTTCCCCAGGATGGAAACATTAAATATGAGAAGGCATAGCTTTAAGGTACGAGGGGCAAAGTATAAAGGAGATGTACACAGCAAGAGTTTTAACACAGATGGTGGTGGGTGCCTGGAATGCACTGCTGGGGGTGGTAATGGAGTCAGCTACAAAAGTGGCATTTAAGAGACTTTTAGATAGGCACATGGATATGCAGAGAAAAGAGGGATGTGGATTATTTGCAGGCCCATGGTCCTGTTCCTGTGCTGTACTGTTCTATGATCTATGTTGTTCTGTGGATTAGAATGGCTCACAGGTATCTTATGAATGTATGATTCTGATGGCTGTCACTGACGGCAGAGATTAGGACCATCAACAGCCTTAAGGAACAACTCAAGTACATGAGGTAACCATGGGCGATCACTTCAACAATGCCAACCCAAGTGACAAGATCTGCCGGATTTTCATGTTGCTTAAAGGAAATAAGCACCAATAACATTTTCTTATAGCAAGGATGTCCCAATTTCATAACATCCCTTGGAGTCTTTCCACTCTGCATCAAAACTAAATGTAGGGCACATTTATGGCATCATATCTTTTGGTTGCTCAAAGGACATTGTGTTTTCTTTTTGTCTTAGTATCAGTATTATTAATTTATTGAAATTTTGTTTATTATACATTATATCTGTGTATTGTATTTACAGGCTTGTTACGCTGCTTCAAGTAAGTATTTCAATGTTCTGTTGTTGGCACAGATGCCAGTGAAACACTCTCAACACTCTTGAATCTTGAAAACTGGAGAGAATCCAATTTCTGAACATTCTATTGAACAACTCTGGAGAACTGATGCCGTTAGAGTTGAAAGTTAATTTAACATTAATTTAAAGGTAATTCAATTGTGTGTATATTTCTGGAACTGTGAGCAGCTGTTAGGAAACGTGACCCCTGATTTATCAGCAGGATTTTCTTTCACTCGAGTTTCATTTTCACTGTTTGAAACCTCCCCAAATAATATCACAACACGGTAAATTAACTTTCAGAGAGATTTTCAACCTTCTCTCTCTGACAAACAGCAGTTCTTACTTACTCACAGACGAACCAAGTTTCCCTTGAAACTAAGCCATTTTAAAGGACTGATATTCAAACTTCTAGGCTGTGGACAAAAATGGTTATTCAAGCTATTTGTTAATTAAAAATGTAATAGGAACTTGTGGGTCAACCTCTTTGCACAGAGGATGGAGGGTATATGAGGTAGGTTCTACAACAACAGTTAAAAAATCATTTGGACAGGTACATCAATAGGAAAGATTTAGAGAGATATCAGCCAAAGATGGGCAGGTGGGACTGGTGTGGATGGGGAATCTTGCACTCTGAATCTTCCCTTATGCTCTATCTATTGATCTTTGGTTTGAACTGATTGTAACCATGTATGGTGTATCTGGACAAAGTCAGCATGGATTTATGAAAGGCAAATCATGCCTGACGAATTTTATAGAATTTTTCGAGTATGTAACTAGTAGAGTGGATAAGGGAGAACCAGTCGATGTGTTATATCTGGACTTTCAGAAGGCCTTCGACAAGGTCCCACATAGGAGATTGGGGACAAACTTAAAGCACACGGTATTGGGGGTTCAGTGTTGAGGTGGATAGAGAATTGGTTGGCGGACAGGAAGCAAAGAGTAGGAATAAACGGGTCCTTTTCAGAATGGCAGGCAGTGACTAGTGGGGTACCGCAAGGCTCAGTGCTGGGACCCCAGTTATTTACAATATATATTAATGATTTGGACGAGGGAATTGAATGCAATATCTCTAAGTTTGGGGATGACATGAAGCTGGGTGGCAGTGTTAGCTGCGAGGAGGTTGCTAGGAGGCTGCAGAGTGACTTGGATAGATTAGGAGAGTGGGCAAATGCATGGCAGATGCAATATAATGTGGATAAATGTGAGGTTATCCACTTTGGCGGCAAGAACAGGAAAGCAGAGTATTACCTGAATGGTGGCCAATTAGGAAAAGGGGAGATGCAACGTGACCTGGGTGTCATGGTGCACCAGTCATTGAAAGCAAGCGTGCAGGTGCAGCAGGCAGTGAAGAAAGCGAATGGTATGTTAGCATTCATAGCAAGAGGATTTGAGTATAGGAGCAGGGAGGTTCTGCTGCAGTTGTACAGGGCCTTGGTGAGACTGCACCTGAAGTATTGTGTACAGTTTTGGTCTCCTAATCTGAGGAAAGACATTCTAGCCTTAGAGGGAGTACAGAGAAGGTTCACCAGATTGATCCCTGGGATGGCAGGACTTTCATATGAAGAAAGACTGGATAGACTAAGCTGATACTCGCTGGAATTTAGAAGACTGAGGGGGGATCTTATTGAAACATATAAAATTCTTAAGGGGTTGGAGAGGCTAGATGAGGGAAGATTGTTCCCGATGTTGGGGAAGTCCAGAACCAGGGGTCACAGCTTAAGGATAAGGGGGAAGTCTTTTAGGACCGAGATGAGAAAACATTTCTTCACACAGAGAGTGGTGAGTCTGTGGAATTCTCTGCCACAGAAGGTAGTTGAGGCCAGTTCATTAGCTATATTTAAGAGGGAGTTAGATGTGGCCCTTATGGCTAAAGGGATCAGGGGGTATGGAGAGAAGGCAGGTACAGGTTACTGAGCTGGATGATCAGCCATGATCATATTGAATAGCGGTGCAGGCTCGAAGGGCCGAATGGCCTACTCCTGCACCTATTTTCTATGTTTCTATGTTCTATGTTTCTATGATCTGTTTGGATGGCATGTGAAGCAAAGCTTTTTACTGTACCTCGGTACACATGACAAAAATAAACCTAAACCTAGTTGGGCTGAATGGTCTTTTCCTGTGCTTTGTGACTATTATTCTGTCAGTCTTGGCATTTTTGTTACTCCTTGAAACCTCTGGAATATTTGGACTATGGTACCCATACCAACGACATATCTGTGATCAGAATGAATTTAGACTGTAGCACAACTGATTTTCGTAGTGTTGTAAAATATGATTTCCTGAGCAGAAAATGAAAAAGAAACAGCATAATAGTTTTATAATTATCAGCTCCAATCATTTCATGTATGACTGAATATTTGCCTTAGTTTTGGTTGTTTTCACTCATTTTGTCTGATACATTGTCAGTAATGGGTAAAGTGGAATCAGAAAATGGTAACAAGACGGAATAGTTGTCATTGATTCAATCAATCCATAATTGCATCATAATGAAGGCATGGTTTGGGATAATATAGCTGGATCATTATCATCACAGTTCTCATAACTTAGTGATATTCAGCACACTGTTAATTGCTTTATTTATCACAAGCATACAATGTATTTATTTCCTATCCTTCATACTAAAAGTGTACTGTTTAATAATTATGTATAGAATTTAAATTGGACCATTAATCCCCTTATCTAAAGAACTCTGAAGGTTAAGACAGCAATAAGTGTCTTCTTAACTACATAGTTACCTGTGAATCATGTTCCATGAAGTCATAAAAGTATACAATAAATTTCCATAGTGCTTATCACTGCCTCAGATTATTGAAAAGCAATTTGCAGCCCATGAAATTATTTTGAGAAGCTGGAGATGAAAAATGGGAAATGCAGTAGCCAATTTATGCAAAGCAAGATCCCACAAACAGCAGTGATATTCGCCATTATTCGTTCACTGGAAGATTTATACAGACACCTACAAAAGCAACTGTCTTTCACCATTTTTAAAAATGTGATAAGATGGAGAAATTAAACATTTAAAAGAGGACTTTCTTGCCAAGAAACTGTGAACTTCCATTACATTCTATACAGAAATGACCAAGACAATCAAGAAAATTGGCGGTGCAGTGATGCAGCATTAGAGTTGCTGCTATACAGGTGCCAGAGATCTGGGTTCGATCATGACTACGGGTGCTGTCTGTACGGAGATTGTACGTTCTCCCTGTGGCCGCGTGAGTTTCCTCTGGGTGCTTCGGTTTTCTCCCACATTCCAAAGACGTGCAGGTTTGTAGGATAATTGGCCACTGTAAATTATCCCTTGTGTGGAGAATGCAAAACTAGTCTAACCGGTCTAGGTGGGATTAGTATAGATGGAGTACGTTGGTCGGCATGGGAACGTTGAACCGAAGGGCCTATTTCCATTCTGTACGAGTCTATGATTCTATGACCGATTC
Organism: Rhinoraja longicauda; assembly: GCF_053455715.1. Lineage (NCBI taxonomy): Eukaryota > Metazoa > Chordata > Chondrichthyes > Rajiformes > Arhynchobatidae > Rhinoraja > Rhinoraja longicauda. The sequence goes on along the minus strand of NC_135963.1, from coordinate 36,716,273 downwards.
AAAGGATTATATTTCACCAAGTAACTATGCCACAAACGTACAAATACTGACCCCAATTCCATTGTGGTAATCTTTACCACAAGTGGTAAGCTTTATGGTTGTTACTGCATTCACTGACTGCATTGAATCAAAGAGATATAAGAAAATAACTGCAGATGCTGGTACAAATCGATTTATTCACAAAATGCTGGAGTAACTCAGCAGGTCAGGCAGCATCTCGGGAGAGAAGGAATGGGTGACGTTTCGGGTCGAGACCCTTCTTCAGACTGATGTCAGGGGGGCGGGACAAAGGACGGATATAGGTGGAGACAGGAAGATAGAGGGAGATCTGGGAAGGGGAGGGGAAGGGAGGGACAGATATTTACACTTCACCTCCAATTTCCATCCTGCCTTTAAATATACCTGGACTATCTCCGACATCTCCCTCCCGTTTCTGGACCTCACCATCTCCATCACAGGAGACAGACTAGTGACGGACATTTACTATAAACCCACTGACTTGCACAGCTATCTGGACTACACTTCTTCCCACCCGGTCCCCTGCAAAAAGTCTATCCCCTACTCCCAATTCCTCTGTCTACGCCGCATCTGCGCCTGGGATGAGGTGTTCCACACTAGGGCTTCCGAGATGTCCTCGTTCTTCAGGAAACGGGGCTTCCCCTCCTCCATTAGAGAATGAGGCTCTCACTAGGGTCTCTTCTACATCCCGCAGCTCCACTCTTGTTCCCCCTCCCCCCACTCGCAACAAGGACAGAATCCCCCTCGTTCTCACCTTCCACCCCACCAGCCAGCGGATCCAACATATCATCCACCAACATTTCCGTCACCTACAACGGGACCCCACCACTGGCCATATCTTCCCATCCCCTCCCCTCTCTGCGTTCTGCAAAGACCGTTCCCTCCGTAACTCCCTGGTCCACTCGTCCCTTCCTACCCAAACCACCCCAACCCCGGGCACTTTCCCCTGCAACCGCACGAAATGCAACACCTGTCCCTTTACCTCCCCCCTCAACTCCATCCAAGGACCCAAACAGTCTTTCCAGGTGAGACAAAGGTTCACCTGCACCTCCTCCAACCTCATCTATTGCATCCGCTGCTCTAGATGTCAACTTATTTACATCGGCGAAACCAAGCGCAGGCTCGGCGATCGCTTCGCTGAACACCTGCGCTCGGTCCGCATTAACAAAACTGATCTCCCGGTGGCCGAGCACTTCAACTCCCCCTCCCATTCCCAGTCTGACCTTTCTGTCATGGGCCTCCTCCAGTGCCATAGTGAGGCCCACCGGAAATTGGAGGAACAGCACCTCATATTTCGCCTGGGCAGTTTGCAGCCCAATGGTATGAACGTCGACTTCTCCAACTTTAGATAGTCCCTCTGCCCTCCCTTCCCCTCCCCCTTCCCAGATCTCCGTCTATCTTCCTGTCTCCACCTATATCCTTCCTTTGTCCCGCCCCCCTGACATCAGTCTGAAGAAGGGTCTCGACCCGAAACGTCACCCATTCCTTCTCTCCCGAGATGCTGCCTGACCTGCTGAGTTACTCCAGCATTTTGTGAATTGAATCAAAGAGAGTAGGACTGCACAGTGGCACAGCTGTGTGCCTCACAGCGCCAGAGATCTGGGTTCGATACTGACCTTGGGTGTTATCTGTGTGGAGTTTTCACCTTCTCCCTGTGACTGCATGATTTTCTCTGGTTCAATCCAGTTTCCTCCAATATCCCAAATTCATGCAGGTTTGTAGGTTAGTTGACTTCTGTAAATTGCCCCTTGTGTGGGGAATGCAAAACTAGTCTAACGTGGCACTACTGTTTGGGTGATCTCTAAACTAAAATTGTTCAACACATTTTCAGTGGAGCCTTCTGATTTTAATGTGCTGTATTTATTATAAAATGGTAATTTTAAGACCCTAACGGAGGTTAACCCTATCCAAACCATGCTCTTTCAAATCGCTTGGTATGGCTTGGAATATTAACAGATGCACAGTGGAAAGCAGACTGTCAGGTTGCATCACAACTTGTTTTGAGAACAGCTCTACCCAAGACTGTAGGAGATTGCAGAGTGTTGTGGATGTAGCCCAGTCCATCACACAGACCTGACTCCCCACCAAAGACCATCTATACTTCATGCTGGTTCGGGAAAGCAGCCAACATAATCAAGGGCCTTTCCCATCCTGATCATTCACTCTTCTCCCTCACTCGTCGGGCAGAAGATTTATAAGTTTGAAAGCGTGGACCACCAAACTCGGGAACAGCTTCTTTCCTTCTATCAGGCTCCCCCTCTCTCTCTCCCCCTCTCCCCCTCCCTCTCTCCCCCTCTCTCTCTCCCCCTCTCCCCCTCCCTCTCTCCCCTCTCTCTCTCTCTCTCCCCCTCTCCCCCTCCCTCTCCCTCTCCCTTTCCCAGTTCTCCCACCAGTCTTACTGTCTCCGACTAAATTCTATCTCTGTCCCTCCCACTCCCCTGACATCAGTCCGAAGAAGGGTCTCGACCCGAAACGTCACCCATTCCTTCTCTTCAGAGATGCTGCCTGTCCTGCTGTTACTCCAGCATTTTGTGTCTGCCTTCGATTTAAACCAGCATCTGCAGTTCTTTCCTACACATCACTACACAACTTGGAACAGTGATTGTGAAGAACGTATATTTGAATGGACATGAGTACTTACAAAGTCAATCCCATTATCCTATAATGCAATGGAAAAAAAAGTAGAAAATATGAAAGCAAAGCAGAGAGGAAAACAGAAGAGAAAATTTAACAAAATCAGCCCTAAGGAAAAGAAGCGGATGGGATAAAATTTGAGTTAAGAACCATGAAACAGGAAATAAATTTGAAATATTGAGTCGTGAATTGTTTTGCTTTGTTTTGGCACAGAAGAGATTTAAAAATTAAATTTGCAGTCCAGGGAGTTTGCAGTGTGGCTAAGAAGATCATTCGGATGCAATGTGCATTTTCCAACCTAAGGAAGCAGCAGATGGATTTCACCATTGAAACCCTTTTGAAGGGAACTCATTAACTGAGATTTATTCTCATACTGGGAGTTGTATAAGATGTGAATGTGAATACCTAATTGGAATTAAACACCAAATAGTTTATCAAGCAAATTCTTTAAACAGGCTATGTACTGTCAAAGACGATACATTTGTTTAAGTTCGATGTGCAACCTAATTCCACCACTCCCAATTGTAGAAAAGCAAATTCAGGAATGGTTCATTAAGCATATTTACAACCAGTTACTTTTCAAGCCATTGCATATTAATAGCCTGGCCAAGTCAGGCATGTTACATAATTCCACTTGCTGCACTTTAATTTCCATTACTGTCCAGCACAGGATCCTGGGAGCCGCAAATATCAAAAACAGAAACTAAATATGTGATAGAAATAAATTAATATTTTGGAAAGGAACTGAGTGTATACAGATAAAGATTGTCTGAGCCATTTTATTTCTTCAGTTGGCGGCAGTGGATGAATAATTATGAATAATCAGTAGTATTGAATGTAATTGATGAAGCTTTCTCCATTTAACTTGTGACGCCCTCAAGCTCCACTTGACAGGGGCACAGTTGACTCAGCAGTAGAGTTGCTCTTGGGCTTCCTCCCTCCCACACTCCAAAGATGTGCAGGTTTGTAGGTTAATGGACTTCTGTAAATTGTAAATTGTCCCTAGTGTGTACGATAGTGTTAATGCACAGGGTGGTCTCTGGTCGGTGCAAACTAGGTTGGCCGAAGGGCCTGTTTCTGCGCTGCATCTCTCTAAACTCTACTTTAAAGTCTTACTAATGCATGCATTGCATTGCATTGAAGTAATGGCAAGCTTTGCTGCATCCCTACATTCATACAGAACATAAAACCCAAGGCACTATCCTTACCCTGGAAAACCTTAAAATGAACTCACTATGGAGAATAGAGATAATGATTGGATTGTGTAAGTGCAGGGATGGAGATGATCAATAGAGAATGCTAAGAGACAGTTTAGAAGATTGTAATGTAGGTGGGGTGGGGGAGGGGGGGTTGGGGGAGTGGAATAAGGACAGCTGGAGGGTTGAGTAGAGGATTGCTAGGGTGGGGGGTGGGGGGAACCTGGTTGGCAACAGAAATTCAAGGAAATGGGTTGGAAAGATGGGAGATGTCCATAATATGTTTGGATGAATCTTGGGTAGGGTAGCAAAGAGAAGTGAGAGGGTCATTATGACAATCAGGGAGGTGATGCAGACAATTTGGGGGGTATTGGAGTGATGACAAGTGGTGGCGAGCAAACGATGGGTGGCACAGAGTAAGTTGGGTTGGAGAGATCAGTGAGATGGTCATGAAGGGGATTGGCAGAGAGAAGATGGGAGGGAATGCACTGTTTATATTTATAAAATGATGAGTGTGTGCTATTTGACATCCTTGCACATATGTACCAAATGCCCATGATATGCCTAGATGAACTGCGTAAAGCATCCAAATTTCTTTAGATAGGCAAAAAAGCTGGAGTAACTCGGCGTGTCAGGCGGAATGTCTGGAGAAAAAGAACAGGTGACATTTCCGGTCGAGACCTTCAGACTGAGAGTCAGGGGAAAGAGAAACAAAAGGGAAACATTTCCCTTTCCCCATACATTCAGTCTGAAGAAGGGTCTCGATCCGAAACGTCACCTATTCCTTTTCTCCAGAGATGCTGTCTGAACCGCAGTTACTCCAGCTTTTTGTGTCTATCTTCCGTTTCAACCAGCGTCTGTAGTTCTTTCCTGCACATCCAAACTTCTTTAGCAGTCGGGTTTTTTATAAGAGTCTTGCGACAGATATATTTGCTGCATTCCACAATTGAAAATCCAGGATGCTCCAGGCAAACGTGCAAGGACCCATCAGCAAAAATCTGGGAGATGTTGTTTAGCAGGGTCTTCTTTAAACATTCACATTGGATTACCTCACAAGATCGGGTTTTCAATGTCATTGGGAATGAAAACTGATTGAGGGATTCGATCTTTTGCTGCAGATTGCAGGGGAACAGCTGTGATTCATTCTCGAGACACAAGTAGTACACCCAGAGATTGGTCCTGGGACCACTACTTTCATTACCTTCCTTAGTAACCTGCATAACATTGTTCGGTATATGTTCACAGATGACAACTATATCAGGAAATATTGAATACATTTCAGGACTGTATCATTAAGCATGCAAGGCCCACAGAGATTGAATGCAGAGAGGATGTTTCCACTAGTGGGAGAGTCTAGGACCAGAGGGCATAGCATTAGAATAAAAGGATATACATATACCTCGAGTAAGGAGATGACAGATTATTGATCTGACTGCTGTGGAAGCCTAGTCATTAGGTATTTTTAAAGCGGAGATTGACAGATTCTTGATTTGTGAGGGTTGTCAAGGGTTATGGAGAAAAGGAAGGTGGATGGGGTTGAGAGGGAAAGTAGATCAGGCATGATTGAATGGCAAAGTAGACACGATGGGCTGAATGGCCTAATTTGCTCCTATGACTTATGAACATGAACCTCTGAGATTTCAGCATTTGAGCATTCACCTCCTTCTTCTTACTGACATCTGCTCCCACTTGGTCTCTACCATTCTGTTAATATCAATGTCCATGCTTATTTATCCTCTTCAAAATCAATTGCATTCCTCAGATAGATGCAAGTTGTAAAGATCAGAATTATAAGTCTAAGATTAATAGCACTATTTTTGTGTCACTAAAACGATACTAAATTGGCTTTCCCTCTCTTCCCTTCCCCACAAGTGACTACTTGCTCAATACTTTGTAAACATTATATCTGTACCATGAGCAGAACAAGTTTTGGAATTGAATAACTGGCATTTAACTTACTTGGGGATCAGCACCACTGCGCAGCTCCCATTTTATTTTGATTCATAATTGATATCTAACATTGTAAAAAATATAAACAGAAGAAAGTGAAATGTTTATATTGGAACCTATAATGTGCCATCTTGAATGAATTCTGACAACATTGTATTTTTTTTGGTCATTTTTGTCTATCCTTTTATGAAGCTCATCAATGATTTACTTTTTAATTCCTTTTTATATTCAGTCTTTATCTGTTGACTATCAATTGTGATTTTTTTTTTGTGGAGTTGTAATCACTCTGGCATGTTTTACTCCCAGACTACTTCCAGACGGAAGAAGGGTCCCGAACCAAAACGTCACCTATTTATTCCCTCCACAGATTCTACCTGACCCGCTGAGTTGCTCAAGATTGCAGCGACTGCAGTTTCTTGTGCTTCTCTGTCTCACTCCTTTTCTGTTCTCATTCACCTCCTTGGGAGATGCAACGAGACCTAGGTGTCGTGGTACACCAGTCATTGAAAGTAGGCATGCAGGTGCAGCAGGCAGTGAAGAAAGCGAATGGTATGTTGGCATTCATAGCGAGGGGATTTGAGTATAGGAGCAGGGTGGTTCTGCTGCAGTTGTACAGGGCATTGGTGAGACCACACCTGGAGTATTGCGTACAGTTTTGGTCTCCTAATCTGAGGAAAGACATTCTTGCCATTAAGGGAGTACAGAGAAGGTTCACCAGATTGATTCCTGGGATGGCAGGACTTTCATATGAAGAAAGACTGGATAGACTCAGCTTGTACTCACTGGAATTTAGAAGATTGAGGGGGAATCTTATAGAAACTTATAAAATTCTTAAGGGGTTCGACAGGCTAGATGCAGGAAGATTGTTCCCGATGTTGGGGAAGTCCAGAACAAGGGGTCACAGTTTAAGGATAAGGGGGAAGTCTTTTAGGACCGAGATGAGAAAGTTTTTTTTCACACAGAGAGTCGTGAATCTGTGGAATTCTCTGCCACAGAAGGTAGTAGAGGCCAGTTCATTGGCTATATTTAAGAGGGAGTTAGATGTGGCCCTTGTGGCTAAAGGGATCGGGGGTATGGAAAGAAGGCAGGTACGGGATACTGAGTTGGATGATCAGCCATGATCATATTCAATGGCGGTGCAGGCTCGAAGGGCCGAATGGCCTACTTCTGCACCTATTTTCTATGTTTCTATGTTTCTTACAGGAAGTACAGATAGATAGTAGAAACAACATGGCCATATAGAGCTAAACAGCAAGAGAAGTTAAAGTTTTTCCACACCTCAATGTATGGAACAACATAACTTGATTTTAACCCCCTTCAGCCACTTACTTTTTAACAATTCCCTTTTGAAGTTATAAATGGAATACAACCACAACCTGTCATCATGTCATCTCTATGAAAGTCATAGAGTCACACAGCATGGAAACGGGCCATTCAGCCCAACACGTCCATGCAGACCAAGAAGCCCAAACCCATCAAAGCTCTTCCCATTTGCTTGTGCTTGCTCCATATACATCAAGAAACTTTCACCTGTCCAAATGATTTTTAGATTTTGTTGCTGAATGCCCATCTGATTTCCTTTTTAAGTATACTGCATCTCCTATACTTCTCCAGGAACTTACCTGATCCCATTGTACAAAAATACATAGCAGAATCAGGCCATTTTGCCCATCAAGTCTCTACCGTCATTCAATCATGGCTGATCTATATTTCCTTCTCAACTTCATTCGCCTACCTTCTCCCCGTTACCTATGACACCCTTACTAATCAAGAATCTATCAACCTCCACTTTAAAAATGGCCAGACGGCCTCCACAGATGTCTGTGGCAATGAATTCCACAGATTCACCACCATCTGGCTAAAGAAATTCTTCCTCATCTCCATTGCAAAGGCAAGTCCTTTTCTATTTCATCCATTATTTTCTCTTTCGTGTTGTTACTTTGAATTCCTAACTAAAATTGAACCCAATAATTTTCAGTACGTTATTTATCTTTTCTTATGTGTTGTTAGTCACAAATTATTTGATCAACCTGTGATTCCTCATTTAAATCTCTCGTGTTTCAACTCAAAGAGCCTCATTTATTTCCATCTCTCTTTTACACTTTACAGACTTACAGAAATTCTTACTGTTTCAGAACATCGTACATTTTTGATTTAGTTCTATGATTGTCCATCACTTATCTCCAAATTTCAAGTACTTATTTCAAATATACATATGGTCATTCAGTCTTATGAACATAATTGTTTACTTGAGTTTAATTTCCTCGACTTTAATTTCCACTATCCTCCATTCACCATCTGCCCCAAATGTTAGGATCTTTAAAATCAGGCCTTGTAGGTCATCCTAAACCCCGCCAACTTGAGAAATAAAAGTCAGTACAGCCTCCATTTGATCAATTTTTAGTCATAATCTTGTTCATGCAAGCAACGCCTAAGCAATATCATGCACAATGTTAAGTCTGATCGCAGCTAATCACGTGCTTGTTAGATTTCAGCTTCAAACCTTTACTTGTTGTGCTTCTTAAATGGAAAATATGTTTTGGATGCCTTTGTTCCTACTTTAGTACAGCAGTCTTTTATTTAGGTATGTTGCAGTATTAATATGACTACTAAAATAAATTGTGAGTCACATGACTGAAAATAAAACAAAATATTGGAAAAAATGCATGTCGCATCACACCACGTGATTTCACTTTTTTGACGATGAGAAACAGTCACTGAATTATGGAAACAGACTATCATTGCACATGTAGGCCCTTTAGTCCTGCTCGAGATTTCAACATGATCACAGATCATCAGCTACTTCAGTCCTTTGTTCCCACTTCTCCTCATATCGCCTAATCTTCTCGGCTTTATGAAATAAATCCACCCCTTGCTTGATTATATTTAATGATTTCAGTTAGCCTCCACTGTATTCTGTGGAGGGGAATTCCACAGGAAGAAATTTATTCTCATCTGGATATCAAATGGCATACTCTATTTCCCAAGGCTTTCATCCTTGGCTTTGGGCTCTCTAACCATCAGGGCAATACTCTCACATCTGTCAACTCCTCTGAAGAGGCATGCTTCGTTACTCTCATCCTTGCACACTCCTCAATCAACTTAATCTCTCCTCATAAGTCAATCCTGCAGTCACAGTCCAGTAAACATTGGTGCCCTTGCTCCAATGAGAAGGACCTCAGATGAAGAGTCCAAAACTGCATACATAATTCCAACTCAAGACCCTGTACAGTTGCAGCCTTGCTCCTGAATCCAAGTTATCTAAGTTATCTAGAAATGGACGCCTTGCCATCTGCTCACTGCACTTGAAGGCTTGCTTTCTTCGACTGTTTTACAAAGATACCCAGATCTTGCTGCATTCTCTTTTCCCAGCCTATTACCATTCAAATTATTATCTATCTTTCTGTTTTTAAAACCAAAGTGGATAATTTCACATTTGTCCATGTTAAACTGAATCAGCCATGCATATGCTTACTCAAATCTCATTGCACCTTCCCTGGAGTTCACACTTGCACCCAGCATTCTGTCAGGTTCAGAGAAGATACATTCCCTAATCCAAATCAATATCTATATACTGTGAATAACTGGGAGCCAAACACTGTTCCCCATGACAGTGCACTACTCACTGCTTGCCAGCAGGAAAAAGAACCATTTATTTGTCCTCTCTATTCGTGTCCATTCTCCTAATTCTCAATCCATACCAGTGTATTAATTCGAATCACAGATAGGTGCAAAGTGCTGGAATAACTCAGCGAATCAGGTGGCACCTCAGGAGAAAAAGGATGGGTGAAGAAGGATCCCGGCCCGAAACGTCACCTATCCTTTTTCTCCAGAGATGCTGCCTGACCGGTTGAGTTACTCCAGCATTTTGTGTCTATCTTTGGTATAAACCAGCATCTGCAGTTCTTTGCTACACTTCCAGTCACATGTGCTTTAATTTTGTTCACTGGCCTCTTACATAGAATCCTATTAAAATCCTTCTGAAAATCCAAATCGACTGGTGCTTCCTTATCGAGACTGCTTCTTCTGAAAACTCAAAGTTTGTAAAGTACGATTCTCCGTTTATAAACCCATGATAGCTTTCTTCAAATCTGTTAAGTAATTGGATTTAATGGCCAGACCCAGCTGAAGGCAAGCTAGTGGTTTTGTGCCACCAGATAGCTGGAGATGTTCACACATCCACCTTTGACAACTGCAGCACAAAGACCAGAACACATTAGAAGTCAGATACAGGTTCATCTGAACTTCCACCGTGTTTCTGAGCACAGCACTTGAATTGGGTCACTAACCATTTATTAAAAGTGAAGTGAAGCAAAATGTTTTATTCACCTTTATTTAAATTAATATTTTAATTTTAATTAATTTGATTGCTTTTGGCTCATTGCATCTAATTGCATGTTTGTTCCTGGTTTGAAATTGTTGGACCATAAATAAACAGTACGCATCTTCAACCTTCTGCTTTTGTTGAACGCAAATTTTATACTATTCTTCTGTCTTGGAATATATGCCTGAACTCTTTATTGCATCTGTTTGAAACACCCCTCGTGCATGGCAGATTAACAGGTGCATGATGAAAGATGTTTACCAGATAATTAAAACATGGAGGCAAGGCATGTTGATAGAGATCTGTAATTTTATTGCCTGATAAACACTAGCCATTGTCCCTATAACTAAGTAGCTGGTTGCAGCACTTTAGTAAGCATTTATGAATTGGTTGACGTAGAGTCATCTACAGATCTGACTGGATACAGGTACAGTACAGACTGATACAGGCTTCCATTCTGGGAGGCAATATGCAATCCAGGTGGGTTATTGCAATAGTCTAACCATTTCACATGCCATGACTCCTCCTCCCTAAATTCCGCGTTGTTCCTATTAATGGGGGGAGGCGGGAGGGGAAGAGAACAAGTCGGAGACCACCAGTGCCTCCTTTTCGAAGCACGACTTATTTGAGGCCAAGTCTGAGTTGCCAGGAGAAGCCCGAGATGGCACCTCCTCACTTGCCCACAGATGATGAGGATTTGTGCCCCCACATGGACCTGGACCTTCCCAATAAATAAACCTTTTCACGTGAGTGTGGTGGTGTTGTCATTCTAACTATACCATTACAAATACTTCATTTCAGGGTCATTTAATTATTTGAGTTTAAAATCTCTGGATGTGGTGGAGGGATTTAAATGTCTTCAAATCAATAGTGCAAGCCACTGGAATGTAGTCCATTGACCACCACAATGCCGGTGTATCTTCATACATTGATATAATTTTGCAGAGATGAAATGGTATCTTTAATACCAAAGAAAATAATAATGGTAAAATTGGTAGGTTATTGATCAGAAGCAGAGATAACAGCCATTATCAATGACCAATACTGCCAATACTTAGGAAAGGGAAACTGTATAATGAATAATGTATTTTTCTTATATTGAACAAAATTAGATCACTTAAAACTGCTCAGTTATATCTAATTATTCAATGCAGCTGCATCAAAGCTGTGCTGAAAAAGGAATTTAGTAATCAATTCAAATCAATAACTTGTTTTTCCTCACTCAGAAATGTCCTTTATGCATTTCTCCTTAATTTTGAATTGCAATTGTTCTGCATTTTATTCCCCTTAGCTGTGTCTGGCATTGTTGTCTTCGTTTGCTCCTATCAATAAATTTAATTGGATCACTGGTGCACGACAGCAAGGCAGATACGTTATTACATATGACTGTAGCCTTCTGCATCCATTTGAAGTCTAACTTTCATCGTCGAACGAGAAGCATGAAAAAAACTGTCATTTGTTTCCTTCCATCACTCCAACAATGATATCCCACCCTGAAAGTCTAACAAAAACATTTTTTGCACTTTGTTTTCCAGTCTTTTATTTTGGGTGAGTGTTGGTTCCATCAGGCTTCTTGAGAGACAAACAGAGCTGTTATTTATCACTGGGTACATGTCACAGTTAAAGATAATTCCGAGAGGTGTGACACACTTGATGGATTTCTTTGGCAGAGTGACACAGGCTAATATGTTTTTGGATGAATATTACAATCACGATCAGAACAGCTCTACCGCTATGCCTATATACACCTGATTCCATAACATGCTATGTGTGCCTCAAGGAATGATTACGAAAGGCAAATTAAAGAAACGATTGTTATGCATTGCAAAACAAAATTAAATAGAAAATCATGCAAATATTGTGCAAATCATAATTCAGATGAGTGCATGTAAAATCAAAAAAGCTCATAGTTATTCATACTATTCCATTTAACCAGGTTCAACAGTTTACATCATGTTTTGAAAATTGGATTGTGGTATATTTTTCATGCATTGAAGACTTCCTTGATAACTCACAGTATGCTGGAAATGTGCGCCCAAATACTGGTTGGTTGATGCAAGTTCTGATGTAAAGGGCTGGGGGAGAGGGGGAGAGGGGGAGAGGTACGATTCCAGTTCTTAAACTGAAACAAAACCAGACACAAACCTTGGCAGTGAATGACAGACTGGACAAATGTACAAAATGTTTTCAAAAAGTGGTCTCCATCCGGAAAACAAACAAATTCAAATTAAAGTTAATCTATTAAAAACAAATCTTATTCGAGTTCAATACTTTATTGTGGGCAGTTCTGGTCACTACACTATAGGAAGTGTGTGGACTGTTTGGCGAGGGTGCAGATGAAGATCCCTTGGTGTAAACCAGCAACTGCATTCCTTCCAACACTGCTTCACCAGGACATTGCTTGGATTGGAGAGTATTAGCTATACGATGATGTTGGGCAAACTCGGAAAAAAGGCACAGACCAGGCAGCATCAATGGAGATATCCCTGGAGGAACTTGGACTGATTTCTCTTGAGTTTTGTTGGCTGAGGAGGGTATAAAAATATGTTAACTTATACAAGGTACAGGTGGTCAGAGTCTTTTCCCCAGGGTGGAAATAACAAATACTAGTAGTCATTGTTTTAAAGTGAAGGCAGGAGGAGCAAGATGTGAAGTGTGTGATGAGCAATGTGTGATGCAGGATTTTTTACAAAGGGAGTGGTAGATGTGTGGATTTGCAGATTGGAACATGGTTGTCTTCTTCAATTGTGGGGATCCATTTAATGGCTGCTGTTTACCTCTAGATGTGTAGATTTTTGAACATGTCCCCAGTGGACATGGAGGTGCAGATACATATGATATATATAAACAGAAATCATAAGTACATATGATAAATAACAAAATGTTGATAGTCACACGAAAAGAGGCATATCCCCCTATCCCTTCTCGTATCATCCCCATTTCTTATTGAAAAGACCAGCTGCATTGAGACTCACAGCACTTTGGTTAAGTGTCAGTAAGATTTATTTTAAATGATCAAGCAATTAATTATTGAACCACCAAGCTCAATAATGCCATAAATTCAAGGCCTGTTATAACTGCAGAAAACATGTTCTCTTGTTAGGTGTGTGGAAGATAATTCCACCTACACGACAAAACAATTGTGAGAAATTAAAACTAGGACTGGGTCAACATAATTGATTCACTCTTGCCCTTGGGCAATTAGTTTTCCAGTTCTCCGAACTCAGACAAGTCTTTCTATAATTAAAGCAGCACATCGAAAATCCGGAACTCGCAAGGAAATTCCTTTTGGCAAATCTTGATTTCCACTATCATTGGCAAGTGAAGTAAGAGTTCAGCAGGCATAATATGGGAAGGTGATAAATGATGGAAGAAATTTGCCTGCAGCAATGTTTCAGTGTAATGTTTACAAGTACATTTACAATGAAGGAACTGGTCAAATCACCACACTTGCAATATTGCTACATCTAAACTTTCAAGGGACTGTCATGGACTTGAACTTTGGTGAGGTGGGCCGTCGAGATGCGAGGTGGGCCATTCGAGGAGCGAGTGGCAGCGGCGCATTAGGAATCTCCCGGCAAGCGCCAAGGTGCCATCCAAGAGAGGGCTCAATGGCAGGTATCATTCATTCATTCATTCATTCATTCATTCATTCATTCATTCATTCATTAGTGTCAAGGTTTGGCTTTCATGATGGAGCAGACAATGGTCAAACAATTACAGAAGTGTGAAGAAGGGCCCCGATCTGATACGTCAGCTATCCATGTTCTCCAGAGATGCTGCCTGACCAGCTGAGTTACTCCAGCCCTTTGTGTCCATTTTTGAAAAAACAGAATCTGAAGTTCCTTGCTTCTCCCTGGAAGTGTGATGCTTATTTTACTATTTCTTTTGCACTCTCTTTCTCCTGTTACACAAGTTGTCCAATTATAGAAACATGTCCTGGTTCGCAGAAATGAGAAACTAATTGCCCAATACTGAGGGTGCATCAGAATAGTTATAATGCTCTCATCCGGGTGTTCACTCACACATGACAACAATTTTTGCATGTAGATAGTACTGCCTCTTTAATCGTACAATTAAACAAAAATAAATTCAATGGTCTCAAGAGTTTTTTCTTCTTAGATTTGGTGGGTGTTAAACAACTTTAATGTTTGCCTTTAGGCTATTTAACAAAGCCTTTCTTGCCAGAACCATGTTCTGCCCTTTCAACACAGGCACAATCCCACCGGGGATTCCAATTTGGAAGAGGAATTATGACAAACATTACAGCAGAGGTAAGCGATCCTCTAGAGGTAAACAGCAGCCATTAAAGGGATCCCCACAATTGAAGAAGACAACCATGTTCCAATCTGCAGTAACCCAAGGCAGCAAATAATGAGCAATGAATGGAACGTGACAATGGCCAAAAAGGAAGAGAAAACCAAACTTAGCTATAGACTGTCATTGGTTGCACTTAGGAATTACTTGTTTCCCTGGTATTGGGGTTATTAATTTATTGATTTTTTGGTTGTTATATATTATCTATATGTACTGTGCTAACAGGCTTGTTGTGCTGCTACAAATAAGAATGTAATTGTTCCACTGTCAGTACATATGACAATTAATCACTCTTGTCGCTTGGTGAATTTAGTTCGTCATCGGGGAGAGAACAAGTCACAAAATACTCACATGTAACAAGAACATGCATTAAGAATTTTTCAGAATAATGATAACCCTCCATTGGATAGCTTCAAGTTTATTTTGAGATGTATGACGAATGGGTAGTCATTCAAGACATATTTGAATGAATCTTGTTGGGTGTAAATTGTACCTCTGCAAACCTGACAGATTTGTTGAGGCCTGACGGGATGGCACGCAGAATTCATGGTTTGAGGTCTGAGGAAACGTCTAAGAGAAATGGACTTAAACCGAGTAAAGTGCACCAAATCCACAAGGGCTTCAGATCTATCAAAAGCCAGAACTACGTGGGAAGAAACTGCGGATGCTTGTTTACACCGAAGAGAGACATAAAAGTGCTGGAGTAACTCAGCGGGTCAGGCAGCATCTCTGGAGGAAAGAAAAAGGTGACGTTTCAAGTCAATATCATTCTTCAGAATGAGAGTCAGGGGAGAAGGAAACTATAGGTATGAAAAGGTACAAAAAAAATCAGAGCCAACATCAATGACCCAGGAAAGGTGGAGCCAACAATGGTCCATTATCGGCTGTGAAAGAGATGATGATGAAGGGAAACAAACAGTGAAACTAGCAGGACGACTAAGAGGAGAGGAACAGAGAGAGAGGGAATGCAAGGGTTGCTTGAAATTAGAAAAATCAAAATTCATACTGCTGGGTTGTAAGCTAGTCAGAGTAGGAATAGGGCTAGTCAGAGTAGGAATAGGAGGATATTTCAGATGAATACGTGGCTTGAAAAATGGTGCAAGGGGGAGGGATTCAAATTTCTAGGACATTGGAACCAGTTCTGGGAGAGGTAGGACCAGTACAAACAGGACGGTCTGCACCTGAGCTGGAATGGAACCAATGTCCTTGCGGGAGTGTTTGCTCGTGCTGTCGGGGAGGATTTAAACTAATGTGGCAGGGGGATGGGAGCATGAGCAGAGAGACAGAGGGGTGTAAAATGAGGGTAGAAGCAATAGGTAGCAAGGTGAAAAGTAAAAGTGGCAGGCAGACAAATCCAGGGCAAAAATCAAAAAGGGCCACTTTTCAACATAATTGTATAAGGGGTCAGAGTGTTGTAAAAACATGCCTGAAGGCTTTGTGTCTCAATGCAAGGAGTATACGTAATAAGGTGGATGAATTAAATGTGGAGATAGTTATTGTTGATTATGATATAGTTGGGATTACGGAGGCATGGCTCCAGGGTGACCAAGGCTGGGAGCTCAACATCCAGGGATATTCTATATTCAGGCGGGATAGACAGAAAGGAAAAGGAGGTGGGGTAGCGTTGCTGGTTAGAAAGGAGATTAAAGCAGTGGAAAGGAAGGACATTAGCTTGGAGGATGTGGAATCGATATGGGTAGAGCTGCGAAACACTAAGGGGCAGAAAACGCTAGTGGGAGTTGTGTACAGGCCACCTAACAGCAGTAGTGAGGTTGGGGATGGCATCAAACAGGAAATTAGAAATGCGTGCACTAAAGGTGCAGCAGTTATAATGGGTGACTTCAATCTACATATAGATTGGGTGAACCAAATTGGCTGGGGTGCTGAGGAAGAGGATTTCTTGGAATGTTTGCGAGATGGTTTTCTAAACCAACATGTCGAGGAACCAACGAGACAGCAGGCCATTCTAGACTGGGTATTGAGTAATGAGGAAGCGTTAGTTAGCAGTCTTGTTGTGCGAGGCCCCTTGGGCAAAAGTGACCATAATATGATGGAGTTCTTCATTAGGATGGAGAGTGACAAAGTCAATTCAGAAACAAGTGTTCTGAACTTAAAGAAAGGTAACTTTGAGGGTATGAGACGTGAATTGTCCAAGATAGACTGGCAATTTATACTTCAAGGGTTGACGGTGGACATGCAATGGAAGGCATTTAAAGATTGCATGGATGAACTACAACAATTGTTCATCCCAGTTTGGCAAAAGAACAAACCAGGAAAGGTAGTGCATCCGTGGCTAACAAGGGAAATCAAGGATAGTATTAAAACAAAAGATGAAGCATATAAATTAGCCAGAAAAAGTATCATACCAGAGGACTGGGAAAAATTCAGAGTCCAGCAGAGGAGGACAAAGGGCTTAATTAGGAAAGGGAAAATAGATTATGAGAGAAAACTGGCAGGGAACATAAAAACTGACTGCAAAAGCTTTTATAGATATGTAAAGAGAAAAAGACTAGTTAAGACAAATGTAGGTCCCTTGCAGTCAGAAACAGTGAATTGATCATAGGGAACATGGAGATGGCAGACCAATTGAACAAATACTTTGGTTCTGTTTTCACTAGGAAGACATAAACAATCTGCCGGAAATATCAGGGGACCGGGGGTCTAACGAGATGGAGGAACTGAAGGTAATCCAGGTTAGTCGGGAAGTGGTGTTAGGTAAATTAAATGGATTAAAGGCCGATAAATCCCCAGGGCCAGATAGGCTGCATCCCAGAGTGCTTAAGGAAGTAGCCTCAGAAATAGTGGATGCATTAGTGATAATTTTTCAAAACTCTTTAGATTCTGGAGTAGTTCCTGAGGATTGGAGGGTAGCTAATGTAACCCCACTTTTTAAAAAGGGAGGGAGAGTGAAAATGGGGAATTATAGTCCAGTTAGCCTAACATCGGTAGTGGGGAAAATGTTAGAGTCAGATATTAAAGATGTGATAGCATCACATTTGGAAAGTGGTGAAATCATCGGACAAAGTCAGCATGGATTTATGAAAGGCAAATCATGCCTGACGAATCTTATAGAATTTTTCGAGGATGTAACTAGTAGAGTGGATAAGGGAGAACCAGTCGATGTGTTATATCTGGACTTTCAGAAGGCCTTCGACAAGGTCCCACATAGGAGATTGGGGTACAAAATTAAAGCACACGGTATTGGTGGTTCAGTGTTGAGGTGGATAGAGAATTGGTTGGCGGACAGGAAGCAAAGAGTAGGAATAAATGGATCCTTTTCGGAATGGCAGGCAGTGACTAGTGGGGTACCGCAAGGCTCAGTGCTGGGACCCCAGTTATTTACAATATATATTAATGATTTGGACGAGGGAATTGAATGCAATATCTCTAAGTTTGCGGATGACACGAAGCTGGGTGGCTGTGTCAGCTGCGAGGAGGATGCTAGGAGGCTGCAGAGTGACTTGGATAGATTAGGAGAGTGGGCAAATGCATGGCAGATGCAATATAATGTGGATAAATGTGAGGTTATCCACTTTGGCGGCAAGAACAGGAAAGCAGAGTATTACCTGAATGGTGGCCAATTAGGAAAAGGGGAGATGCAACGTGACCTGGGTGTCATGGTGCACCAGTCATTGAAAGCAAGCATGCAGGTGCAGCAGGCAGTGAAGAAAGCGAATGGTATGTTAGCATCTTGGTATGAAAGCGAATGGTATGTGGCTAAAGGGATCAGGGGGTATGGAGAGAAGGCAGGTACAGGTTACTGAGCTGGATGATCAGCCATGATCATATTGAGTGGCGGTGCAGGCTCGAAGGGCCAAATGACCTACTCCTGCACCTATTTTCTATGTTTCTATGTTTCTATGTTTCTAAGCTGCCCAAACAAAATATGAGATTCTGTTCCTCCAAAAGCCAGAACTGATCAGCTGGGTGGTAGGAAATACTATTCTGCTTGTGCAGATAAAATAGAACAGAAGGAAAGAACAACAGTTTAAAGTGTGCAGATGCTAAACCAGCTCATGGAAAAGAATGCAAATGCATCAAAATAATTAATGTTTCAATTTGGTGCAAAGCAGAGGACACAAGGCAAAAGAGGAGTGGAAGTTAGATGACTGAAGAAGGGTCCCAGCAGGAGAGACCAAACATGAAACGGAAGGTGGCAGGTACACCTTCCTCTGGAAGGGCATTCCAGATGAGGAACACTGCATTCATGGGATGTGTTTCACCACCAAAGGTGTTCGAGTTTGGAGTTTAGAGATACAGCATGGAAACAGGCCTTTCGGCCCAATGAGTTCACACTGACCATCTATCATCCATTCATACTAGTTCTATGTTAACCCACTTTCACATCCACATTAGAGGCAATTTGCAGAGGCCATTTAACCTACAATCCCACACATCTTCGGGATGTGCTGGGGGGGGACCAGAACACCCAGAGGAAACCCACATGGTCACAGGGAGGACATACAAACTCCATAAAGACAGCACCCATAGTCAGGATCAAATACGGGTTTCTGGCACTGTGAGGCAGCAACTCGACCACTATGCCACTGTGCTATAATTTTCGGAGAACCTTGGATTTTCTGAAACTGTGGCACACTGACAAGATACCAACCATCAACTGACAGGTGGCACAAAGTTTATAGCCTGCCCTGAAGCCCATCGTAGATAGCAACTGTGGTGAGACTTTTGGCTTCTCCAGCAGAAAATACTAGAGCTGGTTAATGAGAATGATAGGGATATCAAGGAGAAGATGAACCGCTAGAAGGATGGGATTAGAAACTCTGCCACTCCACAAGGCAATGCAACAGTTCAAAGGCACCTCACAGCTAAAGTCTAATAAAAACATGTGACTTATGGAACAGGTGGTAGGTGGAATAAGTGTAGGACATCCAACACCTGAGGGCCCTCAAACTGAATTCCAAGAATGGTGGTGAACATATCAAGGACATAAAGGCAGTCAGCCCTTGCAGGAAGAAACACTTCAAAGACTCATACATTGTGACTTGACCCTGTCCTTGACTCCACCCCACTGCAGGCTAAGCAGGCCAAAGGAAACAGCCGCTGGATGCATTTGCTGGATGAAAATTGGTGGGAAGATAACACCCCAGTTAGATGAGAATAAGTAGTAGTTATTTCAAACTCCGAGGTGCAGTCCAAGAGCTCTCAAGCAAACACATAGTTTAGCTTGAAAGACCGACAGGCAATCACATCAGTAGGTACTCCTTTCTCTTGGGTATCACGCTTGGTGTATGTGGTCAGGCTTAACAAGGCTGGGGATCTGACTGGATCCATATGAGCTGACCATTTTATATTTTCAAACCCACAAGTAACCATTGTGTCATGAAAATATACAATGCTGAAAGTACTGTGAATCTTTGAAACACTTTGGGTTCTCTCAGACTGTTCAACAGTGCGCGTTGTTAAGGCCTTCAATAAACCAACTTGTTCGAAAGACTCGCCACTGATCTATGAGCTGTTTTACTTTGTGCCTATGCCTATCTGAGTAAAGCACGATACAGGGTATGAGTAGAGCACAAAATAGTAGCATCTGTGGAGAAAAGGAATAGGTGATATTTCAGGTCAAGATCCTTCAGTCTGAAGAAGGGTCTTGACCCGAAATGTCACCCATACCTTTTCTCCACAGATGCTGCCTGACCAGGTGAGTTATTCCAGCTTTTTGTGTTTATCTTCAGTTTAAACCAGCATCTCCAATTCCTACCTACACACTAAGTAGACCAAGAATGGATTTTGACACATACGGCTTGGCATAGGAAATTCAACAGTGCATCTACACCCTTCCTGGAATGTGGTGAGCCGAAAAATATGCAGTTTTCCAGCTATGAACCAACTGGTGCAGTGCATAATTCAGGCTTAACCTTACTACTCCATTATGCTGAACTTCAGATAATGAAGGATTGCAGCCTATATGCCTTTAGGACATCTTGTTAGTCTGCTCCGCTACCATTAACAATATGTAGATAGATACACTGTGGAATAGGACCTGTGGAGCAGAGGAATAAATAGCCACAGATTGTGATAGGTATCTCTCCTATTACCTACTACCTCGATAGGCATTGGGATAGGTGATTAGTGTGGTTATAAAAAAGCACACATGATGGAATTATTTGATAACAGAAGTACAGGACAAAGCAGTGAGTTTATTCTCGAACTGCAAACAACTCTTGTTAGCAACAGTGTAAACATTGCACGTATTTTTGCTCACCACATTATGCAAAAATTGTGAGTGCAGTGGTGAGGGTGAAAATAAGATTGATGGGGATGTTAGCACCTATTTCAACTTGGGAAGATTAGATAAACTGAGATTGCTTTCACTGGAGCAGAAGAAGCTGAGAGCGATTTAACTGAGCTTTGAAAATGTTGAGGGGCCTCACTAAAAAGGAAGGACCTATTTCACAAACATATATAAAACAATTGGTAGAGGAATTAGTGCAGAGGTTTGTTGGGGTCCAGAACAAATAATAGAAACCTTCATCACATTTAAAAAATGCTTGGATGTGCACTTGAAAAACCATGACCTGCAAAGACATGATCTCCTGCAGTACTAAGTGGGACTGCTGGAACAGATATGACGTAACACGATTTTTTATAACACGAGACTTCTTAAGAATGTTACTCTGATGTTATTATATCAGTTTAGCTTAGTTTAGAAATACAGCGCAGAAACAGGCCCTTCAGCCCACCGAGTCCGCGCCGACCAGCGATCCCTGTACACTAACACTACCCTACACATGAGGGACAATTTACAATTATACCAAACCAATTAACCTACAAACTTGTATGTTTGTGGAGTGTGGGAGGAAACCAGAGGTCCCGGTGAAAACCCACAGGGTCCAAGGGAGAACGTACAAACTCCGTATAGACGGCACCTGTAATTAGGATGGAACCTGTGTCTCTGGCACTGTAAGGCAGCAACTTTACTGCTGCGCCACTGTGGTGCTACTATAATGTTACCATAGAAGGACTACCTGAACAGGAATAGAATAAAGATAGGTTAATGGACAGAAAGCAGATTTTTCGATTTTTCGATTTTTAGATTTAGAGATACAGCGCAGAAACAGGCCATTCGGCCCACCGGGTCCGCGCCGCCCAGCGATCCCCGCACACTAGCACTATCCTACACCCACTAGGGACAATTTTTACATTTGCCCAGCCAATTAACCTACAAATCTGTACGTCTTTGGAGTGTGGGAGGAAACCGAAGATCTCGGAGAAAACCCACGCAGGTCACGGGGAGAACGTACAAACTCCGTACAGACAGCGCCCGTAGTCAGGATCGAACCTGAGTCTCCAGCGCTGCATTCGCTGTAAGGCAGCAACTCTACCACTGCGCCACCGTGACGCCAGAGAAAAGGACTAAAGGGTCGGAGCTGTGGCCGGAGAGATAAGTTAAAATTGTTATTGTGAAATTTCCATGATACTTTCCTTTTAACCGAGCCAAATGAGCAGCATCGATTGAAAGATTCAGAAATATATGTTTGCCAACCAAAATATCTGTGGTCCCTCAGTGAAACAGATATGCTAGTATGTTGTCAGATCAAAAGGGTTGGAATTTCCTGCTGACAACACAACAGCTTATGCTAAGGAGTAGTATAAATTGCACGGATATTAATGCAGGTAAATTCATTGAAGCACTCAAGAGTACTTACGCTCCATTATATTGAATATTGAAATCAAAACACTCCTAACCAAATACAAGAGGAAGCATGGAAAAGATGCAGAACCATTTAGCACCATGTCATGATGACAATTAAGAACATAAAATAACGAAGAAATAAACCATTCGGTCTCTCATGCCTGTTCTAAAACCACGGCCTACATTTTTACCTCTGGTTACCTGCACTAACCCAATATTGCTTCATTCCCTTAATATGCAAAAATCTACAGATGACTCTCTTACTCAGTTACTGAGCCTTCTCATAGAAACATAGAAACATAGAAAATAGGTGCAGGAGTAGGCCATTTGGCCCTTCGAGCCTGCACCGCCATTCAACATGATCATGGCTGATCATCCAACTCAGTATCCCATACCTGCGTTCTCTCCATACCCCCTGATCCCTTTAGCCACAAGGGCCACATCTAACTCCCTCTTAAATATAGCCAATGAACTGGCCTCAACTACCTTCTGTGGCAGAGAATTCCACAGATTCACCACTCTCTGTGTGAAAAAAAACGTTCTCATCTCGGTCCTAAAAGACTTCCCCCTTATCCTTAAACTCGGTACACTTGGCTAGAGAACTCCAAAGATTCTCGGCACACTTGGCTAGAGAACTCCAAAGATTCTCGGCACACTTGGCTAGAGAACTCCAAAGATTCACCATGCTGTCGGTGAAGAGGTTTCTTCCCAGCTCTGTCGTTACTGGCCAATACCTTATTTTGAAACTGAGCTCAGGTTCTAGACACCGCAGCTACACATTAACTCAAAATCTACCGTAGAAAGCCCTGCAAGGACTCTTTACATCTCAGTGAGAACTCCTCCGGTTCCAAACTCAAAATACCAGGTCTCGTCTGTTTAATCATGGCAAAATGGCCATTCAGGAATAAATCTAGTGAATCTTCTCTGTATTCCCTCTACTTCAAGACAACCATCATTAAGGCAATGGAAACAAGATTTTAACACAATCTTCCAGGTGTCTGCTTTATTGGAGAAGAACGTTCTGCCCTTGTCCTCAAATCCTCAGGAAATAAATGCTAATGCACCATTTACCTTCCCAGGTGCTTCCTAGATTTGGGCTTTAACTTTCAGTGATTCATATAAAGAAGAACATTCAAGGCCCTTTGAAAACCCATGCTTTATAATCTATTATAAATTAGAAAATAATCCACCTTTCTATTTTGTCTACATTTTTTTGCAATATATTCCATTGCCATATCCTTGTCCATTCACATAGTCTGCCTACAACTCCTTGATATCTCCCTGCATCCTCCTCTTAACCCACACAGCCACATAACCTTTTATCATGAGTAAACTTGGATATGTCATGTTTGTTCCCTTTTACCCAAAGCATTGATACAGATTATGTAGAGCTGGGATCCTGGCATTTAGCCCTGATACCTTTCTGGTTACAGCCACCCATCCCACAATTGACATTAATTTCTTCTCTCTGTTTTCATATTTCCAATATAATTTATCCTAACTGTATATAAAAGGATTCACATTAACCTTATCCACTGTTTTCACTTTTAAGTATCCATAGAAGCTCCTACAAAATACAGAAGCTTGTAAACACACGCCACCAGACTCAGGAGCAGTTTCTTCCTCTCTGTCCTCTCTGTCTTCCTCGCTGTCCGATTCACCTCTACCTCATTGTGAACATCTATAAACAATTCCATTGTCTATGGAACTAATACGCTACAATGCTGAGAACTATATTCTGGTCTTTGTACCTTCCACATTACTTTACCTATTGTACTTGAGTTTGCCTTAATTTTATTTATGTATAGTTTATCTGATTTGTTTGTATAGTATGTGGAACAATACTTTTCATTGTACCTTTGTACCCTTGTGCATGTGTAAAT
Organism: Rhinoraja longicauda; assembly: GCF_053455715.1. Taxonomy (NCBI): domain Eukaryota; kingdom Metazoa; phylum Chordata; class Chondrichthyes; order Rajiformes; family Arhynchobatidae; genus Rhinoraja; species Rhinoraja longicauda. Next base: position 36,692,297 of record NC_135963.1, on the reverse strand, counting down.
AATAAACCTGAACCTAAACCTAAAGCTACAATCTGTTTTAATGCTTCTTGTTAGCATACTCTGGCATTCTACTTTCCCTGTCCTCATCAACACTCGGGTTCTCTCTGAATTCTGAATATTTTTCAAAACTGTTGCTAATTGCTTTTTGTTTTGGAAAGTTACAAGCCTCTTTCTTTGATCACCAATTATTTTTAATTTCTCTTGACAGTTGTGCCTGAATGTCCTGTTTTCTTTTGTTGAACTATGTATTAATTATTTTTAAAGTTGTCCAATGCTGGTTTAGCATAACATCTCTCGATGTTTTATCCATCAAAGTTGATGCAGACGTCATGCATTTGTGACTTGCCTCATTACGATTTAAAACCTTGTGACTTGCCTCATTCCGATTTAAGACCTTGCATCCAGATGGAACTAAATCGCATCTAATCTTGATATAAAATTGTCATTGATAAATCATTGTCCTACAGTGGCCCATTAGCAACCAGATCCTTAATTAACTATCTTCTCATTGCATTACACTAAATCTAAAACAACTTTGTTGATTTTTCAACACGGTGATCTAGGAATCTTACATATTCCATAAATTAATCATCAACACTATTACTATCTACTCCAGAATATGTCTACTATATTCACCCCGGCTGCGAAAGTTCTTACAATATGTCGTGGCAACTTCGGTCCTTCCCACTGAAGTCCTCTCCGCTTGCCACCACTTCACGGAGGAGTGGAGTGAACGTTCTTGACGCAAACAACAACAGAGAAATGTTCACGACGTTTCAGTTTAATTTGTCGTTTATTGAAGTAGTGATACAAACAGATTTGTATTTTCCCAGTCATAAGTCTGGTAAGAACTGTATCTAGCCATACTCCTTTGTGTCTGATGCAACACGTCTCTGCATTCCAAGATGTACTCATAATTCTGGATCCTTCCAGTCCATATATGCCCATTATGCTCATATATATATTCATCTCATGACAACCCCAATTGTCCAAAAATAATACAGCAAGATACAAAATAATATAATATGCTAAGATAGCTAATAAACACAAATGGCTTCTATACACCGGCCCCTAATTGTTCTACATATATAACGGAACAATTAATAATAAACATTAAAAGGAGCCATAAAAACTTCATACATAATCAAAATAAAGCATGCACTATATGTTGGCATCTAATCTACTTTAGTGATTCTTCAATCATAAAGGCCACCAGTCCTTGCTGTACTCAGGTATCAGCTTCTAGAAGCAGACATATCGTTATCGGTTATTCCATGTCTTACTCTTAGTCTTGCTCTTAGTCTGAAGTCGAACGGTGCGCACAAGAACTTGTGCATCTGGTATGGTCTCCAATATTCTGCCCATTAGCCAGGATCTTCTTCAATCTTCTCTTCTTCTCTTCCAGCTTAAGAAGCAGTCTGCCGTTAGTCCTCTTGATGCTTTATCTGTAGGATTTTCGTTTGTGCTAACATATCTCCATTGTGATACATAAGAGCATCCCTTACAAAAGAAATGTTGTTTGCGTTTGGTTTCATTGTTGATGTACTTAAGCATCATTGTACTATTGTTTTCCAGTCATAGATATGAAACAGTACCTTAGTCACTTTCGCTGGCGTTTTCTTGCTTGAGAGGTAAGTCTAGACAATAGTGTCCATCTTCCACTGTGATCTGGTTTCTCAGTTCACCGTCCAGAGTAGTTCCATTTGTAACAGAGATTTCTGGATGGTCATCTTCAGTTTTCCCAGTGATGGATTCATTCAGCTTTCCACCATCGACAAAATCTGTAGAGTTCTCTGTTGAATCAAGTTTTTTCAGCAATTACTTTGGTTGAAACGTCTTCAAGGTGTGCTGGGTTTTCTGGTGCAGGATCCCCTGAAGTTTCCAATTCTATCATTTCTTGATCCGAAGATTCACAATTTTCTGTTGCTACTTCAACTGAAAGCAACAGCGATCCATTCTCCTCCAGCACTTCGTACGGTGGTTGTAGATTAACATTAGTATCCCGAACAATGCTCTCAACTGCTTCATCATACAGTCAGTTTAATATCTGGTGTTAGTTCAGAGTTGGTCTCAGTCATCTCTGTGCTCAGACAAGTATTTTCAGGACCAGATTCCTCAGCCAATGGATCAGCTTGGACTGCATCTGTCACCCTTGCTGAGCTATTCATAATGTCCAAGAACTTTACCTCTTCTCTGGACATTTCTTCTGATTCCTTACTGGTTCCCTCACTGAAGTCATGATTGTATTGCTTGACCAGAAGCTCCTCTAGGTTTGCAATGGATATTCGATTGACAGCAGCAGCAGGACAGCCATTTCCATCCCTGCTGTCGTGGTCTCTTCTCAGGGAACCATAAAAGACCCATCCCAGCAGGGTTTTCACAGCGTATGGTCCATCCCCTTGACTATTGACCAGCTCCCAAGGTTCCAATACCTTTGAAGCATTTGCTCCAATGAGTAGGTCAATGCCAGAGTTTATTTCAGGAATCTTGACATCCTTCAAGTAAGGCCATTGCTTCAGGTCTTGTCTGGGAAACAGGCATGGTCTTATATGTGAATGCATCAGATATTTGAATAAAATCGTCTTTGTCCAGACTAGCTATTTCCAAACCTGAGATTAGACGACTGGTCACAGGCTTCACTAGATTCCTGGGACCCATGAGAGTTTTGGTCCTTGATGCTGTAATGTTCAGCCTTCTCATCAAGCTTTCTGTGCAGAAGGTAGATGAACTTCCATGATCCAAAAATGCATATGTTTGCAACACTGTACTCCCCTTGTGGCTCTTTACTTGTACTGGTACGATGGAGAAGATGCAGGATTCATCACCGGCCCCAATATGCCCACACCCTTGAGATGGGAGAACAGCATCACTCGCTTTTGGCTTTTCATTCTGTTCTGTATGTTCTGGTTTCCAGTTTCCTTCCTTCAATTGTTCAATTAACAATTCTATGTCTTTCAATTGTTCTTTACTTATTCTCAGTTGTTCCCTTTGTCTTCTCAGCTCTTCCTGCAATAGTTCTTCTTGGGTCTCAAAGAGCAATTCCCAACCTTTGGATGTGAGACTGATAATCTTCTTTTCCACCTTTTCAGAATCTTTTCTGATGTCGCCACCATGTGGCTGAACATCAGATCTAACCACAGACATACTTGTACACTATCCCTTTAAGACGTGTAGACGTAAAGTTGTATCATCAAAGGAATTAAAAACAATCCGATATTTTGCGATGCTCAAGGTCACTTCTTTGTTCTCAGCTTTCCATTCATCAGCCATCCAATACAGCTTCTGATCCAGCAGCTTTTCAAGAAAACTAAATGCTGAACTTACAATTCCTGCGCGGAAGCTTTCGAAGTTTCCAGTCTCTGTTAGCCAGATCTGCACAGGTAATGACCCTGTCCATCTGTGTTATTCGGTTCAGGCTTGCCAAATAAAACAATCCCTGTTCCGTCCAGTCGCTTTACAAGCTCCAGTCTCAATCATAGAGCCGATTATAACTTTAAATTACTCTTTAGAACCAGGTCTACTTTTACCTTCACTCACCGAGGATAGTTCTTAGTTATTCAATCCAGCTGAGGAAGTTCTTACAATATATAGTGGAAACTTCGGTCCTACCCACTGAAGTCCTCTCCGCTTGCCACCACTTCACGGAGGAGTGGAGTGAATGTTCTTGACGCAAACAACAACAACATAGAGGTCTTCTCGACCTTTTCGTTTAATGAAGTAGTGATACAAACAGATTTGTATTTCTCCCGTCATAAGTCTGGTAAGAACTGTATCTAGCCATACTCCTTCGTGTCTGACACGTCACGTCTCTGCATACCCAGATGTACTAATAATTCTGGCTCCTCCCAGTCCATATCTGCCCATTATGTCCATATGTATTCATCTCACGACAACCCCCAAGTGTCCAAAAATAATACAGCAAGAAACAAAATAATATAAAATGCTAAGACAGCTAATAAACACAAATGGCTCCTACACTATCCATTTGTCCATCCCAGACTATCAATCCAAGTATAGTACATGAACAACTGTGGGGAATTAACAATTATTTTCTTGTGTTCATTTGCAGCAGAATTGTTAATCGAATGCAAACAACTAATATTGAGAAGAACAAAACAAAGCATAAACTGCAGATGCTGGAATCTAAAATAAAATTATCAAATGCTGGAATCTCTCAGTAGGGCAGACAACATCAGTAGGCAGAGAGATATAATTCACATTTCTGGGTCAAGGGCCTTACATTGGAACTGGAAAAACAAGAAGACAAATGTGTTTTAAGTTGTGGAAAGGGAGGTGGAGAAAGCCAAGGGAGTACCTATGGTAGTTGTCAAGGCAATAGTCAATTAAAAAATTAGCAGACGGAGGAAATGATACATGAAGAGAATTGATTGTGAAATAATGATTGAGCCACATCTGTAGAGAAAAAAAAGGTTGGGGATATCCAAAAGCAAGGGAGGCACAGTGACGCGTGGTGGTACAGTTTCTGCCTTACATCTTGACCACAGGTGCTTTCTGCGCGGAGTTTGTACGCTCTCCCTGTGACTGCATGTGTTTTCTCCGCGTGCTCCGGTTTCCTCCCACATTCCAAAGACGTGCAGGTTTGTAGGTTAATTGGCTTCTGTACAGATTAGAACTGGTGGACGGGTGATCACTGGTCGGCGTGGACTCGGTGAGCCTAAGGGCCTGTTCTCACATTATATCTCTAAATTAAACTAAACTAAACTAATTAAAAGCAGTGTTTAGTTCCTAGAGTTGGCATTAGCTGAGTTGGAATATGAGATGCTGTTCCTTCAGTTTATGCTGTACATTGTTGGAAGTGCTGGTGGCTAAAGATTGAAAGACCAGAGTGAAAGTGGATAGAGAATGAAGGGGACCAGAAGTCGTAGTTATAGCCTGACAAAGCCAATCTGCATCTGAGATGCTGCCTGACCTACTGAGTTAATCCAACACTTTGTATCTATCTTCAACTGTTGAAGTGTGTGCCTTACAGGCCAAGAGTTAATCCAGGTTTCGCCTTGTTGGTGATCTTCACTTGTACCACCACCCAAACATCCTGCTTGTTTGCTTCAGCTTAAACTATTGCAGCACTCATCTTTCATCACTAAATGTAAAAGAATCCGTAAACATTGTTCTAAATGCTGGAAGCCTGGCATTGTAATTGGATTTAGAGAGGCATAAAAAGCTGAGCAGATTCAAAACCCTATTTTTGGGTGTTGACAATGACTCACATTCTGTACAAAACCTTGGGCATTGTCTTCCATTCAAAGCAGCAAGTGCTTTATTCCTTTCATTTTTTTCAAAAACCTTATCTGCTGCAGAATTACCAAAGACGAGATGTCACCGCTACAGTTTCACCATTTCCTACTGCTGCATGAGAAATGCTGATAAGCCCATCACAGTTGAGCAGGCAGATGTGGGACAGCAGCCCACTGATGCGTTTCCACAATGGTTTATGATTAACAATGATTTTGGGGCGGCACAGTGGTGCAGCTGGCACAGCTGCTGCCTCACAGTGGCAAAGACCTGGGTTCGATCCTGACCTCGGGTGCTGTCTGTGTAGAGTTTGCACCTTCTCCCTGTGATAACATGCATTACCTCTGGGTGCTCCAGTTTCCTCCCACATCCCAAGGACATGCAGGTTTGTAGGTTAATCTGCCTCCGTAAATTGCCCTTAGTGTGTAGGTGGTGGATGAGAAAGTAGAATAACATAGAACTAGTGGGAACAGGTGATTGATGGTCAGCTGGCTCGAAGGGCCAGTTTTCATGCTATACCTCTAAACTAAACCACACTAAACTGACACTAAGATCTCTTTCCATGATATGAAACAGCACACAAGTTGCCTTGTGCTCTGAAGTAAAGTGAGTGGTCTACAGCCATTGATTGCATCAGAGAATGTGTTGTGCTGTGAGCCAGAGTCAGTTCAGAGCACATTAAACTTCCAGCAATGCTCAGGCAGATATGGAAGTCCAAGGCAATTGCATGTGGAAATCCAACACTGGAAACAATATTGACTGGCACAGTGGCACAGCTGATTCTCCCTATGACCACGCAAGTTGCAGGTTTCCTCCGGGTGCTCTGTTTTCATCCCACACCAATTCTAATTTTGGGTGCTGTGTGTCTGCATGTGTTTGTGTGTGCCTGTGCGTATGTCCACGCTTGTGCGTTTGCCAGTGTGTGGAGTTTACACATTTTTACTATATGACCACATGGGTTTCCTTTGTATGTTCAGGTTTCCTCCCACATCCCAAAGAAGCGGGTTTGCAGGTTAATTGGTCTCTGTAGATATGACCATAGGGGTTTTGAGAATAGTAGTTGGGATGTTAGGTAACAGTTGCACAAGACGTTGGTGAGGCCGTATTTGGAGTATCGTGTTCAGTTTTGGTCAACCTGCAATAGGAAGGATGTTGTTAAGCTGGAAAGAGTGCAGTGAAGATTTACGTGAATGCTGCCAGGAATTGAGGGCCTAGACTATAGTGAGATGTTGGGCAGCTGGAGCTTCATTCCCTGGAATGCAGGAGGATGGGGTGGTGATCTTTTAGAGGTGTATAAGATCATGAGGGGACTAGATCAGGTAAACACAAGGAGTCTTTTACCAAGATTATGGAAATCAGGAACCAGAGGAGATGGGTTTAAGTTGAGAGGGGAAAGATTTACTAGGAACCTTGGGGGCTATGTTTTCACACAGAAGGTGGTGAATATGTGGAATGAGCTGCCAGAGGAAGTAGTTGATGCAGGTACAATAACAACATTTAAAAAGACATTTGGGCAAGTACATGGATAGGAAAGATTTTGAAGGATCTGGTCCAAACATGGGCAGGTGGGACGTGTAAATGGGGCATCTTGGTTGACATGGTCAAGTTGGGTCGAAGGGCTGTATGCCTCTATGACTGATGTATAATAGGTAGACCGAAGGGAAAGATACAGAGTGCACAATGCAGTGGTGACCCATTCCTGGCCCTGTTTAAATGACTGGGTATGTTTGGGTTTGATATTGGGATTTAGTTTTACATTTTTCATTACCATTGCATCCAAAGCCACCTGGCTTTAGCAGGGGAAGGTTTACATACTGCCCATGAACTCATCTGGTAAATGTGAGCACAGTCTGTGGCTCAGTAAACCTCAGCTTAAAATGGTCAGTCATGGCTTTTAACCATCTTGCGATAAAAGGATCTCAAATAAACTAAAAATTATTCACTTTGTAAACAGTTGCATTCCTCGCTTTCCTAGGTTTATTATATTTACAGGGAATTCCTTCGTTAGAAACAATGTTTTTTCTTCCACTTTGGTGACTCTCCAATTTCTATTGTGATTAATTTCCCTGGAATAAAAAACCCAATTAGGAAACTGAGGATATAGCAGTTCACGGTTTCTAATATGCCCCTGCCATTGATCTATTGTAAACTTTCCAAGGCTTGCCTTTATAAAATGTGGCTGAAATGCAATACCTCCACTGTAATGTTCTATTAACGTCTCAAACCATTGCTGCACTGGCCTCATCAGTTTGATTTATACAAAGAAAATTAAACTAAGTACGAGCACCAAATGTTCAGAGTTGCACCCATCCAAATGTAAAACGTATTTTGTCTAATGCCTGGAATTTACCTCACCTTCTGCCAGGTGGCATGGGCAAGGTTATATTAGGTAGATTATTCGATGGAATGCGATTTCAGAAAATGTGGCAGAATTTACCAATAGGTCTTCCATTCTGTAAGGTCAAAGCTGATAATAACAGGTGGGTCAGATCAAGTGGGTTGGAACGAGGTGCAAGGGTTGGTGATGGAGGCAGATACGATCCAGACATTTAAAAGGGTTTTGGATAAGCCATGGATATGCAGTTATGAAGGAATATGAATCATGTGTTGGCAGATGAGTCTATTTTAACATGGCATCATGTTTGGCACAGACATTGTGGATCAACGAGCCTCTTCTAGTGCTGTAATGTTCTATCCATATTCTATGTTCTATAATGTTCAGCCCTGTCTCTCCCTAAGTGTTAAGAAATGCAGGCATGCCTACACTCCTTGATTCATTGTCGTAACCTATTTTAAGCATCATCTTCTTCTGCAAGTCAGATACAAGTGCGCATGTCATATACTGTCATATGCTGAGGTCTTGTCATATACTGAGATGGAGAGAGAGAGTATCATGGCATGGCAATGACTGACAGAGACTGTGCTGTGAGGCTGATGCAGGTTTATTGAGTGGATGCACCTCCTCTGCCTTTGATGGGGTAGGCTTTTTTTGAAGACCAACCCACTCAAGTGAGATCATGAAACTTCTCCCTGTACGGCATCTGCCTTCTGGGACCAACACTCCTGGAAATGATCCTTGTCCCTATTTCTTCCCGCTGCCCCCTCAACATTGGTTGGGAAGGCTTCTTCACCAGTAACACAGGAAACCCCTGCACCTTTCCATCTTTTCTCTGCATGCTCCAGTGCATATTTACAAATCTCAATGCATCCTGTTGTATCAGAGCAAAGGACCAGAATGCAAATTCTGCCTACCACTTCTTGCATCAACATTCCACCTTCACTTTAAAGGCTACACAAGGCCTTTAGGATGAGCTGGCAATCTGAGTAGACTGCTGATACATGCAACTAATGAGTGGTGTAGGCAATGCAGTAAAACAGCTGGCAACAAGACTCTTTTGAGTTGCCCACCAGGCCAACAAATGGACATGGTCTATTTGCTCAGCACATGTCTCAAACCCATTATCTGATTTAAAATCCAGTATACCTGCCGGAATCCATGGGAAGTTGTAGAGAGATCCAGTGTCACATTGAATTAATAGGATTGCGTACTTAATTTATATCTTGGATTTCAACATGGAGGATCCTATTTGAAGGATACACAGTGGATTTGTAAAGGTAAAAAGGATACCTGCAGAATAATATATGTAGAAATGTGACCCCCATCTCAGTAGTTCAAAGATCTTTAGATCAAACATCAACAGCTTTCTTTGAAAGTCAGTGAAAGGATGAGATTTTAAAATACGAAGATAGGGATTGAAAAGAGTGAGGACTTTTAAGATTGGATAATGGAGACAATGGTCAAATTTTCAGAAGTAATTAAATAGTTTATAGTATCATCATAGAGCCAGACAATGTGGCTATACTTTCTGTATGTTGGGCAAGAGAGAATAGAGAAATTGATTTTAGGTTTGAAGGCAATTTCTGCATGGCAAAAGACCATAAATCTGAAGAGTAAAAGTTTTAGGATTTAGAATGGGTCGAAAGGGAGACTAAATACTGAAATCTGAGGACATCAGCTTTGGCCTGAGTCCACACTCGCTAAAACCCGAAACTAAAATGGATAAGATCAGTTCAGAAGGGGAAGGAATTTGGTGGCTGGGGAAAGAATTAAATCTTCATCAGCTAGGTCAGATCCCATAACTCAGGGGCCCTTTGCCTCCTAATATGACTGTAATTACAGCAGAGTTTTCACGTGGAAGCTAAATTCTAATTTTATCAGCCAACCAATTAGTGGCTCCCAAAAGAGGTACAAACTGGGTCAGGATTTTTTTTAAAGTAATGGGCCAATTCAATCGACTTGCCGACAAAGCACACTATTCGCCTTTGGTTTTGGAAACTGCAGCACACATTTTTAATGGTCACATCCTCAACACGGGAAATTCAATTACATTTTGTAAGACCTTCACAATTGAATGGAAAATGAACATCATTGATAGCAAAGCAATTTCACACCTCAGCTATATTCAAACTCTTCACTTTCTTCAATGTTATAATTGACGTGTGCAATGACACACAAGGATTGTCCAATGTACCTCTATATCCAAATGAAGGGCTTTCCTGATATGTTTTGTTCCAAATGTTAATAAGCTGGCCTTTGTCTGCACTGTAGCAAAGTTTATTTGAATGGAAAGAGTGAAAAAGACCCGGTGGGCTGCACGGCCAGACGAAAAAGACCTTGTGGCCATGGCCTGTAGTGGGGAAGCCGCCAAGCTGAACCCTCTGCTCATGACAAGAAGACCAGAGACTAGAGAGGAGGGAGCCGGCGATGACGGACATGAGGATAAGGCCAGTAGGAGAATGAATGTGGGTCTGGCCTTCCGCGTCCTCAAAAATCGGCTGCAGGAAGCACTCCCGGGGCACATAGGTGGACGGGCGAGGAGAGGGATGTCGGTTTGCTAGACGATCCATGGTAAGGTGGTGGCTGGAGGCCCTGAGGTTCGCCTGGATCGGGCATTGCTCATAAGACCTAGAGCTTGGACTGGACTATGAAAATGGCACCAAAATTTTGCGTCTCTTGCATGGAGTCTCCGTGGACTATTTCTGTACACTTTGCTAATTGGATATTGTGCTTGGGTATGGCAATACTTTACTGTACTGTATGCCAAAAGAGAGTTTCACTGTGCGTTTGCACATGTAACATTGCACCATTGACCACTGACTATTGAAAACAAAGCAATTATAGGTTTGCATAGTCAGAATTCCTCAAGTCTAAGGAAAGTCTACCTGGATTTCTATTGCAGCACATGGCAGTTAAATTAAATTGGAAGTACAAACTGAACCCTCTGTTCACCGAGTCCATACCGATCATTGATTATCTCCACACATCAATTCTATGGTTACGGACATTTTTGCATCCACTCTCGACACACTCGGGGCAATTTTAAAGAAGCCTATTAACCTAAAAACCTGCATGTCTTTGAGATGTGGTAGGAAACCAGAGTTCCCGGGGGAAGGCCATTCGGTCACAGGTAGAACATGCAAACTCCACACAGACTGCACTGGAGGACAGGGTCAAATCCAGGTGGCTGGAGAGGTGAGGTAGCAGCAAAAACTGCTGTAACTCTGTGCTGCTAAAAATATTACAGTAGAAAGTATGGAATGCAGAGCAGATACTTGCACATCAATCTAACAAAAACAAGTTACCAGATTGTGCATTATAAGTGTCATATTCACTTGAATATGTATTGTGAGATGGACTGCAATGTCAAGTCAAGTCAATTTTATTTGTATAGCACATTTAAAAACAACCCACGTTGACCAAAGTGCTGCACATCTGATTAGGAAAAAAAAGAAACATACAGTGTGTAGAAAAGAACTGCTGATGCTGGTTTATATGAAAGACATAAAGTGCTGGAGTAACTCAATGAGTCAGGCAGCATCTCTGGAGAAAAATGTTCAATGTTATATCTAGCACTGTATTGTACCTTGTATTGTACCCTTTGTCCTTTACGTGTGCACTGTGGGTGGCTTGAATGTATTAATGTAGTCCTTTATGATGTAGTTATAATGTAGTCCTTAATGTAGACTGGATAGTACACAAACAAAAGTTTTTCCCTGTACCTCGGTACATGTGACAATAATACACTAACTAAACTAAACTAAACTAAACTAATTAAGAACGTTTTAGAGGGATATGAACCAAATTAGGCCAAATGGGACAAACATAAATGGGGTAATTGGTGTGGGAGAGTTGGACCAAAGGGCTTGTTTCTGTGCTGTATGACGGTGACTATATGAAGGCCACAAGACAACATGCCTCCGTTGTCCTCTACCTCAGAGGTTTTAGATGACAGCAAGAGGAAGAGTCTGGACCACCATTAACTTTGGGTATGTTGACAAGGTCTATGCATCCATCAAGATCAATAAAACTTGAATCAATGGCTTGTCAGCTGAATCATATTTGGCCCCCCTGGGAATGGATCATCTCAGAATTGTTGCCAGTGTCTGGCTCTCTGCGATAATCGGTCAGCATGTCAGAATTCATGTGCAAAACCATCATCACCTTTATCCACAATGAGGGAGAGATGGTAGGGATCAAATATTGATAACTGGAGATTGTATAGAGCTTGTACATTCTCCCCGTAATCTGCGTGGGTTTTCTCCGAGATCTTCGGTTTCCTCCCATATTCCAAAGACGTACAGGTTTGTAGGTTAATTGGCTTGGTATAAATGTTAAAAAATTGTCCCTTGTGTGTGTAGGGTGGTGTTAATGTGCGAGGATTGCTGTTCAGTGCAGACTTGGTGGGCCGAAGGGCCTGTTTCCGCGCTGTATCTCTAAACTAAATTAAACCCATCTTACTGCATTCCGTGGAGTATAAAATTGTGCCCAAGCATAATACAGTTCGAATCATACAGTCCGGTAACAGGCCCTTCGCCCCAACACATCCATGCCGGCCAAGACTTCCTATTCACCCAAGTTTGGCCCTTACCCTTATCTATGTACCTGCCTAAATGTCTTCAACTCTATCACCCTCTAAGCGAAAAAGTTGCCTCTCAGGTTACTATTAAATCTTTCTGCCCTCACCTTAAAATGATGCTCTCGAGTTCTTGATTTCTCTACCTTGAGAAAAAGACGGTGCATTCACCCTATCTTTTCCCCACATGATTTTATGCACCTTTTAAGATCACCACTCAACCTCCTGCTCGCCAAGGAACACAGTCCTAGCCTGTCCAAGCTCTCCCTATAGCCCAGGCCCTCGAATCCTGGCAACATCCTCGTAAATCACATCAGCAGCTTTTCCAGCTCAATGAGTCAAGTTTGCTGGTGATTATACCAGAGTAGAATTGCACCATACGTACAATAAAATATTTCTGTCAGCCTGCCTCACTCAGGGACATGCACGGGACAGGAGGGTCGACAATTGCTTCATCAGATCTGGCCAAGAGAAGGCATTTGACAGAATATGACACAGTAACTCTTGGCTTAGTTCTTCTGGTTTTATTTCCATCAAAATGTGTTTGATGGAAATGTCACCTGGCTTTGAGGGTCATCACCTATAACTAATTGTTGAGTTTAGTTTAGTTTAGTTTGGTTTTGTTCATAAGTTATCGGAGCAGCTGAACCCCATTCTCCTGCCTTCTCTCATAACCTCTGACATCCACACTAATCAAGTATCTGTCAATCTCTGATTGACAATCTCTGTCTTTTTCTCAAGGTAGAGAAATTAAGAACTCGAGAGCATCATTTTAAGGTGAGGGCTTAAAGATTTAATAGTAACCTGAGAGGCAACTTTTTCGCTTAGAGGGTGATAGAGTTGGACATTTAGGCAATCTCTGAAAAACATTCATTGACTTGGCCTGCACAGTCTTCTGTGGCAATGAATTCCACAGTTTCACCACCCACTGATTAATGAAATCCCACCTTATCTCCTTTGTAAAGGCAAACCCTTTTAGTCTTAGACTCTCCCACTAGTGGACACATCCTCTCCACATCCACTCTATCTAGGCCTTTCACTATTCAGTAAGTTTCAATGCTGTTCCCCCTCGTCCTTCTAACCTCCAGCGAATACAGGCCTCGTGCTGGTAGAGATACAGCATGGAAATAGGCCCTTCGGCCCACCGAGTCCATGCCGACCATCGTTCACCCTGTACTCTAGTTCTGTCCTATGCACTCAAGACAATTTACAGAAGCCAATTAACCTACAAACCTGTACGTCTTTGGAACGTGGGAGAAAACCAGAGCACCTGGAGCAAGCACACATGGTTACAGGGAGAATGTACAAACTCCGTACAGACAGCAGCCAGAGTCAGCAACTCTATCCTGTGCCACTGTGCTGCTGGCAAAAGATAGGAACAGTAACTAACAGTGATCCAGCCAACAGCAAGGTGGGCTGGAACAGAGCAAACCCAGACTGGCAGCATCTAGTACTGGAAGATGTTGTACAAATATGTACAAGAACATGCTGTGTAACCATGGAAACTAAACTGAATCCCCAATGGCACTACTGGTGAAACATGTGCAGCCAATTCTGTAAATGCAAGATAATTAGACATTATGAAAAATGGTTTGCAGTTTGCAATTTTCCATTAGAAACCAGTTGAATAATAGATTGAAAGCAAAACATTAATTATAGTCAGAGATTCTTCCCTCTGTGCTAATAGTATTATATTTAGTCTTGTTGACTGCCTTCAATACCACACAGGAAACAAAAAGTCTGAAGCAATAAAAAACAGAGAATTACATTGATTAGAGGCAAATAAAGAATAGAAGCAAGAATTGGGCAAATGGTCCTTCAAGACTTCTCTAGCATTCAGTAAAATCATGGCTTGGCCACCATCTCAATAGACAATAGACAATAGACAATGGGTGCAGGAGTAGGCCATTCGGCCCTTCGAGCCAGCACCACCATTCAATGTGATCATGGCTGATCATTCTCAGTACCCCGTTCCTGCCTTCTCCCCATACCCCCTCATCCACATTCCTACCTAAGCCCCAATCTGGTCATTAAAGTTTAGTGTCCATAGAAGATTCATTGATCTCACGTTTGATTATACTCAATGGCCAATTATTGCCAACACTGGAGTACAATAGTTCAAAGTTTCACGAACAACTGTGCAAAGGAATGTGTGACTCATTACAGTCCAGTATATCCCACCTTTATTCTAAGGCTATCACTAGGTTGGCATAGATTCAGCACAGAAGCAGGTAATTTAGTCCAAATAGTCCGTGCCAGTGCTTATATTCCATAAGAGCCTCATCCCATCCTCAGCTTCAGTCAGCATGTCCATCTATTCCACTAACATGTGTTCATTTAGCTTCCTTCAAATACATCAACGATTGAATTGTTCTGTTTATTTCTCCTCCGGAAAAGTGAAGCAAAGGGCGATTTAAAACAGTCATGAAATCAATGAGTGGTTTGATAAAGCGATCATAAAGATGTTTCTAACTGCAAGTTATAAATGTCATAAATAGACCCATAAATCAATCCAGGAGAAAATTCGGTGCAAAATGTCATTATAAGGTAGAGTTTCCGACTTCACAGAGTAGCTGAGGGAAGGATCAAATAAGTTTAAAATAAACATAATGTGAGGAAGAGAATAAAATGATAAGTTTTGATGCAACCTAAAAATACCTTCAGGGATTAAAGCTTTACTTTTGAAATACAAACATTTCCACTGCAACAATACAGAACTGTTTTGGCATATCACTGGTGAATAATAAGTAAAAGATTTAATGATTTAGGAACATATGCAATGCAGTGGAATGAAATAGGAATCAGCAAAAATTCATACACTCACCCTTGATTTGTTCCCCAGTCATTTCTGATGCAAAAGTGTTTATGGACAGGATCTCTTGTGTAGCCCTCTTGGCATCCACATTCACCTGTAGGAAATAAAGATCAGCTTTGTCAAAAGCTTCACTGCTCAGATAAAACAAAACCTGCAATTTTATTTTATGAAGGAAATGAATCTTTCCAACAGACAACTTGAGGATGAATTGCAATTAGTTTGACCCCGAATGCTAGCAAAAAATAATTTTACTAATTCATCTTAAGTTATAAACCTCATACACACATTCCTTACTTTAGGTTTCATGGTTGCAAAAGATAGAACATAGAACAGAACATCACAGGAACAAGCCTTTGGGTCCACAATGTTTGTGCCAAACATGATACCAGGTTAAAGTAATTTCAGCCTGCATGTGACACATATCCTACCATTCCCTGGAGATCCATGTGCCTATCTAAAAGCTTCTTAAATGCCACCATCAGTTGTGCCTTCACCACCACCCCTGGAGTGTGCTTCAGACATTCCAATCTACATGGGACTAATGTAGATAGGGTATGTTGGTCGGCATGGGTAAGTTGAACCTAAGGGTCTATTTCCATGCAGTATGAGTCGATGCTTCTATATCTATTCAAAGGATTATATTTCACCAAGTAGCTATGCCACAAGCTTACAAATACTGACCCCAATTCCATTCCAAGTCGTAAGCTTTACGGTTGTTACAGGATTCACTGATTGCATTAAATCAAAAAGAGTAGGACTGCCTAGTGGCACACCTGGTACAGCCACTGCCTACAGAGATCTGGCTTCAATCCTGCCTTGGGTACTCTCTGTGTGGAGTTTGCACATTCTCCCTGTGACTGCATGGGTTTTCTTCGAGTGCTCCAGTTTCCTCCCACATCCCAAAGAAGCGCAGGTTTGTACGTTAATTGGCCTCTCTAAATTGCCCCTTGTGTATAGGAAGTGGATGAGAATGTGGGAAAACATAGTGTGACTATCCAACTAGTGTGAACAGGTTGGGGTAAATCAGCGGGTCAGGCAGCATATCTGGAGAACATGAATAAGTGATGTTTTGGGTGAATCAGCCTGAAGAAGAACACAAAACGTCACCTATACATATTCTCCAGAGATGTGGCCCGACCCGCTGAATTACTCCAGAACTTTGTGTCTTAAATTGATTTGCGCTCATCGTAGGCAGCATGTTACAGTTTCCTCAGTGTCCCAGGGATAAGGAAGACATGGCAGCCAGGATTTCTGCATCTAGTCATGGTATATGGACCTTCATTGGAAATAAATAAGATATAGGTTGTAATGACAGGACCAACAGGAACAGGCTCAATGCTTTGATCATCTGCAGACATCAATGGATTGATTTCATACCCAGCTTGCAAAAACATGGAGGTCCTGACCAAAATCTTTGCCAACCTGCATTATTTGCGATGAAGGTTGAAAATTAATATGTACAAGCATGCACTTACTAAGCTAAAACGTTTTGTTTTCACTCTTGTTTACATAGAAGGGTGGTGGGTATACAAAACGAGCTGCCAGAGGCAGGAAGTATCACAACATTTAAAATATATTTGGACAGGTCTACGGATAGGAAAGGTTGAGAGGGATATGGACAAAATGCAAGCAGGTGGGACTAGTGGAGACACGGGCATCTTGGACAGCATGGGCAAGTTGGGCTGAAGGACCTGTTTCCATGCTGTTTGACACGATGACTCTAAGTGAATCTGTGGTGCGTGGAACTATATATGTTGGAAGCATGTATTGCCTCTATTCCTGCTGTGAGGCAGGAGTGAATGACTAGACATAAATGCTTCATCACAACATCTCACAATATATTTATTAATGTACATTCCTTGGCATCAACTCCCACATCTGGTATGTGCATGATTAATGAAATATTCCAAAGGCAATAGAGGAAGCAACATTTTTATTAATATTGACATAAATATCATTAATTAAAAGCATTCAGGAGACAGAATGCTGAGTTGATGCTGCCTTATTAATAATGTACACAGATTCAGTGCTAGGATCAGGCATCAAATATTGGCACAAGAGGTTCCCAAACTCTTTGTGCTGGACCCTCCAGACCCGATAAGTCACCTGTCCATGTTCTCCGGAGATGCTGCCTCATCTGCTGAGTTACTCCAGCACTTTGTGCCTTTTTGTGTAAAGCAGTAACTGCAGGTCCTTGCTTCTCCTATTCAGAATTTTTTTTCTGCAACCCTCACTTCACCTATTCTCCACTGTAATTATAAACATTAAATATACACTAGATCCCCTGGCTTAACCAGATCCTGCCTTGATTTTCATGAGGAATGAAAGAGAAAAAAAATAAAGCAATTAAAATGCTTTGCAAAAGGCATTAAATCATATTCAGTCAGCATCTCGTGAACAGATTCAAAATAACTTTATAAACATGATTTCCTGCAAAACTATTCCACTTAATTTAGCAGAACCTGTATATTTGAAATCATATTTGAAAAAAAAACTCCAATTCAATCTATATAACTCCACAGAGTAAATTGGTGATAAACTAAATGACACCCCATTTATAATATGTCCATAAAAATATTGCTACTGGTATTCAAAATCCCTACAACATTCAGTGTACGAATAAACACCAGAAATTAATATTCAGCGTGTGTGTGTTTGTGTGTGTTTATGTGTGTATATGTGTGTGTGTGTGTGTGTGTATGTGTGTATACATATAAGCACATATATACATACATACACATAAATGTACACATAAATATAGATGTAAAATCATTGTTGCTGTAACTGCTTCATTTATTCAATATCAGCGTTAAAGATTTTGACTAAACAATGATCTCAATCGGGTTTTAAAAAAATAATTTACAGGATGTGGGTATCACTGGCAAGGGCAACGTTAAGGCCAAAGGAGTGGCCCGGTGGCACAGTGATAGAGTTGCTACCTTTCAGCGCCAATGATCCGTTTCAATCCTGACTACGGGTGCTGTACGGAGTTTGTATGTTCTCCCTGTTACCGTATGGGTTTTCTCTAGGTGCTCTGGTTTCCTCCCACATTCCGTAGGCATGCAGGTTTGTAGGTTAATTAGCCTGTAAATTTATCCCTGGTGTATAGGATAGAACCACCATGAATAGGTGATTGTTGGTTGGCCACGGTGGGTCGAAGGGCCTGTTTCCATGTTGTATCTCTAAACTAAACTAAACTGAACGCCATCTCCAACTGCCCTGGAGATTTCTGATGTACAAGGGCCCCTGAATAATTGCTCACTACTCGCTCGCCCAGGCAACAACTCTCAGTTGCTCAGAAGAAGCTCAGCAACATCTAGGACACAGCGATCTCCATGATTGATGCCTCCTACCTATTCACCCAACACCTGCTAGATGCCTTGACCACGGGATCTCCTGTCTCTAAGATGCACAGCGGCAGCTCGTCGAGTTCCCTCTGACAGCATCTCTCATGTTTGCGACCTGTGCTGCCGGGAAGTAAAGGAGCACCAATGTCATGGGACGCCATCGCTTCCAAATCCCCCGCAAAGCATACATCATCTTGATTGCTATTTCGTCAATGTCACTGGGGCAAAGTGCTGGAATTCCCTAACTAGCATCTTTTTGGAGCCACCTTCATCACAATGATTCAGGAAGGACATTCACTGTCACTTTCTCAGAGCAGCTCAGAACTGGCAAAATAACAAGAAAAAAGAACCATAACTTCACTTCCATCAAACATTATCTGTAGCAGTTATAAGTTAAAACTATAGGATCATGAAAGGAATAGATTGAAGACTCTCTGCATCTACCCTGGGTATGGAAATGAAGAACCAGGGGACGTGGGTTTAGGTTTACGTGTAGGAAGTAACTGCAGATGCTGGTTTATACCGAAGATAGACACAAAATGCTGGAGTAACGTTTCGGGTCAGAGCCCTTCTTCAGACTTGGTCACCTATTATTTTTCATCAGAGATACTGAGTTACTCCAGTATTTTGTGTCTATTTTAGGATTAAGTTTAGTTTAGATTTGTGGCACAGCATGGAAACGGGTTCTTCGGCCAACTGAGTCCGCGCCGACCAATGATCACCCATATATTAGTTCTATCCCACACACTAGGTAAAAATGTATAGAGGCCAATTAACCTACAATCCTGCACGTCTTTGGAATGTGGGAGGAAACCGGAGCACCTAGAATAAACTTACGTGATCACAGGAAGAACATGCAAACTCCACACAAACAGCAACCACGGTCAGGATTAAACCCGGGTCTTTGGCGCTGTGAAGCAACAACTCTACCGCTGCGCCACTGTGAGGGGGAAATTTTAATTGGAACCAGGGGGGCAACATTTTTACACTAAGGGTGGTCGGTACATGGAACGAGCTGCGAGAGGAGGTAGTCGAGGCAGCTACTATCACAACATTCAAAAAAAGATTTGTACAGGTACATGGATAGGATAGGTTTAAAAGGATATGGGTCAAACGCAGGCAGGTGAGACTAGTGTAGATGGAGCATCTTGGTCGGCTTGGGCAAGTCAGGTCGAAGGGCCTGTTTCTACACTGTATGACTCTATCACATTCAGCAGAAAGTTAGTATCCAAGGGTTTATGCACGGTATTATTCTGTTAATGTATAGGAAATGTGTATTATTCTCGTAGATATGAGTGGAGGTAGATCCAGACCCTCTGTTTGTTTCTCTATCCCAGTTTGGAGAAGCACTTTTATACAATTACTTTTGGTCTTGAATTTTAATCTGGCTCACTTCTTGAACAATATTTCTGTGAAATATCATATGATATTTCACTCCATTAAAAGTGTTGCTATCACTGCAGACAGTTTCTCTCCTTTTACTCTGACAGATGTGTGGCTCAGTGGTACAGCCCCAGCATTCCAAGTTTGATCTTGACTTCTGATTCTCTCATTGAGGAGTTTGCATGTTTTCCCTCTCACTCTGTGACCTTCTCCAGTTTCCTCCCACATCCCTGGGTGGATGTTTTTTGGCTACTGTAAATTATTCCTGGTTTTGGTGGAGAATGGGCATATGTAAGAGATAAGGAACAAACTGGGGGAATGGGATTAATTCAATGATTCAATGGTACTTTATTGTCACATTACACCACGTGGACCCGTTGGGCTCAAACCTCTCCTGCATTGGTGCAGCACCCTCTCCTCCTTCCTCCCCCTCCTCCCCCTCCCTCCCCCCCTCCCTCCCCTTCCTCCCCTCCCCCCTCCACTCCCCCTTCCCCTCCCCCCCTTCAACTCCCCTCCACTCCATTCCCCTCAACCCCCCTGATCCTTCTTCCTCCCCCTCCCTCCCTCCCCCCTCCCCCCTCCCCCCTCCACCTCCTCCCTCCCTCCCTCCCTCCCTAGGAGATAGATTTAAACTTTAAAATGTGAATAACTTTAAAAATATGACACCAATTTCAATGAAACGTCTTCCATTAGCACCAAAGGCACAACGTTAGGATATTCCCTAGGACATTGAGGGAAGTTAGTGCAGAAATAGCAGGGGCTATGACGGAAATATTTCAAACGTCATTAGAAACAGGGATGGTGCCGGAAGATTGGCGCATTGCGCATGTTGTGCCTTTGTTTAAAAAAGGTTCTAAAAGTAAACCGAGCAATTATAGACCTATTAGTTTGACGTCTGTGGTGGGAAAATTAATGGAAAAGATACTTAGGGACAATATATATAATTATTTGGATAATCAAGGCCTGATTAGAAACAGTCAACATGGATTTGTGCCTGGAAGGTCATGTTTGACTAATCTTCTTGAATTTTTTGAAGAGGTTACCAGGGAAATTGATAAGGGCAAGGCTGTGGATGTTGTCTATATGGACTTCAGTAAGGCATTTGACAAGGTTCCACATGGAAGGTTGATTAAGAAGGTTAAATCGTTGGGTATTAATAGTGAGGTTGCAAGATGGATTCAACAATGGCTGAATGGGAGATACCAGAGGGTAATGGTTGACAATTGTATGTCAGGTTGGAGGCCAGTGTCTAGTGGAGTGCCCCAAGGATCTGTGTTGGGTCCACTGTTGTTTGTCATTTACATTAATGATCTGGATGATGGTGTGGCAAATTGGATTAGTAAATATGCAGATGATACTAAGATAGGTGGAGTAGTTGATAGTGAGGTAGATTTTCAAAGTCTACAGAGAGACTTGGGCCTTTTGGAAGGGTGGGCTGAAAGATGGCAGATGGAGTTTAATGCTGATAAGTGTGAGGTTCTGCATTTTGGTAGGACAAATCAAAATAGGACGTACAGGGTAAATGGTAGGGAATTGAGGAATGCAGTGGAACAGAGGGATCTGGGAATAACTGTGCATTGTTCCCTGAAGGTGGAATCTCATGTGGATAGGGTGGTGAAGAAGGCGTTTGGTATGCTTGCCTTTATAAATCAGAGCATCGAGTATAGAAGTTGGGATGTAATGTTGAAATTGTACAGGGCATTGGTGAGGCCGAATCTGGAGTATGGTGTGCAGTTCTGGTCGCCAAATTATAGGAAGGATGTCGACAAAATGGAGAGGGTACAGAGGAGATTTACTAGAATGTTGCCTGGGTTTCAGCACTTAGGCTACAGAGAGAGGTTGAATAGGTTGGGTCTTTATTCTTTGGAGCGTAGAAGGTTGAGGGGGGACTTGATAGAGGTTTTTAAAATTTTGAGAGGGACGGACAGAGTTGACGTGGGTAGGCTTTTCCCTTTGAGAGTGGGGAAGATTCCAACAAGGGGACATAGCTTCAGAATTGAGGGACAAAGGTTTAGGGGTAACATGAGGGGGAACTTCTTTACTCAGAGGGTTGTGGCTGTATGGAATGGGCTTCCGGTGGAAGTGGTGGAGGCTGGCTCGATTTTATTATTTAAGAGTAAATTGGATAGGTATATGGATAGGAGGGGATTGGAGGGTTATGGTCTGAGTGCAGGTAGATGAGACTAGGTCAGGGAGAATGGTCGGCGTGGACTGGTAGGGCCGGACAGGCCTGTTTCCATGCTGTAGTTGTTATATGTTATATGTTATATGTTGAGTAAGATGGGCCTACAATTGTTGCGCTATCGTGTACCATTTTGGCTGTAGTTCAGGAACAAACAAACAAACAAACAAACAAACAAACAAAAGTTTTAGTATATAGATGTATGGAGGTACAGTGAAATTGCACATAATTCAGTAAAATAATTACTGTAAAATAAAAGTGGGTGTATGGAATGAGCTGTTGGAGGAGGTAGTTGAGACAGGAACTACCACAATATTTAAGAAGCAATTCGACAGGTGCATGGATAGGACAGGTTTAGAAGGATATAGGCCAAACACTGGCAAGAAATTGTAGGGTTGGCCTGTAGAATGAGATTGTTCTAAGAGCCAGTATAATATCTATCTCTTTTTAAGGCAGAGATAGATTCTTGATTAGTACAGGTGTGAGAGGTTATGGGGAGAAGGCAGGCGAATGGGATTCGGAAAGAGAGATCGATCAGCCATGATTGAATGGTGGAGTAGACTTGATGGGCCGAATGGTCTAATTCTACTCCTTCCCCTTATTACCTTATGATCTTGTAAACAATCGGCCATATGGCCTCCTTCAATGTTGTGTAAAATATTTGAAGCATTCGAGATTTTGAATGCCTCAAATTTATTCATAATTTGCTCTATTCTATGGATAACAACCCCAATTTCTTCAGCAACATCACATGAATGGAGTCTTTATTTCCTGATGCCATTTATGTAAATCTCCTCTGCACATCACCTTGACTTTGTTTCCATTGCCGATGAATAGAGCTCAACATAGTTCTCCAGTGATTCACAGTGAAAAAAAAGCACAGCCTAGCATTACACGTAGAAATAAGTAATTAATTTCTGCATGAAATTTATTGTCATTGAGTTTGTACAGTAAGTTACTGATCATTTTCAAACTATCATGACTTGTGTGGATCATAGTGAATCACATGAATAGAATTGTAGACAGGACTTAAACTAAACAGGAAGAGGGATGGTTTCAAGGACAGTTTAATAAACCAAGAGGAAACGAGAGAGTCGTGCCGTGGGATAGTGAGGGGGAAATTGACAAGTAAAATGTGATAGGCTTGGGAAGAAGATATCAATGAAAGTATGTAGGACAAAGCAAATCTAGAGTTAGTAAAAAGACTGTAAAACAAAATAAAAATGTGATACTCTTTATTTGAATGCAGTAAAATAATTGAGTTGATCTATTAGCTGTTACATAGACATAGTTACACATTGACTCGTACGAGGTATGAATATTGCAATTTATGCAGTAGTGTAGTGGTAGACAGCTATATAGTATTAAAATAACCCCCAGAACATGCCCCTCAATAGGGCAGAGGTTAAATGGGGAAATATCGAGGGCTGTTTGAAGAAACTGCAGTTGTCATGGGAGACTTTACTCAATATATTAGTTTTAATTTTAGTTTTAGAGAGTCCATGCCAACCATTGATCCCCGCATACTAACACTATCCTACACACACAAGGGACAAGTTACAATTAAATCAAGCCAATCCCTAACAAACCTGTATGTCATTGGAGTGTTGGAGGAAACCGGAGCTCCCAGAGAAAACCCACGCAGGCCATGGGGAAAACGTACAAACTCTGTGCAGACAGCACCCATGGTCAGGATTAAACCTGGGTCTCTGGCGCTGTAAGGAAGCAGCTCTACCACTGCAACACTGTGCTGCCCTTTGATTGGATGAACCAGGGTAGAGAAGAAAAGTAATTTCTGGAACATATGAGGGATTGTTTCATTGTACGGTGTGCTATGGAACCTACATGCAATAGACTCATTTGGACATGAGTAGTGAGGAAGGGTTAAGAAGAGATTGCGTGGTTGAAGATTCCCTGAGAGGCGACGACCATAATGATGCAGTTTGAACACCACAGGAACAAAACTGCTGTCTTTGACTTTAATAAGGGCAATTAAAATGATATGATGGTGCACTTGTCAAAGATTGACTGGGAAAATAAGCTAATAAACTGGTCAGTGTACAAACGATGGCAGATATTCACATTCAGCAGGAATTTATCCCAATTAGAAAGAGCTACTCCAAGCGAAAGAGGCACAATATGTGGTTAATTAAGGAAGTCAATGATAATGTTAAATTGATAATTACGGCATACAACATGGCAAAGGCTAGTCGTAGGCTTATGGACTGAAAGTTTTTAGCATTCAACAGTTATAGTCTACAAAGTTGATAAGCGGCACAGTGGCGCAGTGGTAGAATTGCTGCCTTATAGCACCAGAGATCCAAGTTCAATCCTGACCATGGGTGCTGTCTGTACAAAGTTTGCACATTCTCTCTGACCACGTGGGTTTGAGACAATAGACAATAGACAATGGGTGCAGGAGTAGGCCATTCAGCCCTTCGAGCCAGCACCGCCATTCACTGTTATCATGGCGATCATCCACAATCAGAACCCCGTTCCTGCCTTCTCCCCATTTCCCTTGACTCCGTTGTCTTTAAAAGCTCTATCTAACTCTCACTTGAAAGCATCCAGAGAATCGGCCTCCACTGCCTTCTGAGGCAGAGAATTCCAGATTCACAATTCTCTGGGTGAAAATGTTTTTCCTCATCTCCATTCTAAATGGCCTACCCCTTATTCTTAAATTATGGCCCCTGGTTCTGCACTCCCCCAACATCGGGAACATGTTTCCTGCCTCTAGCATGTCCAATCCTTTAATCCTTTAAATTCCAGTGTATACAAGCTCAGTCGCTCCATTCTTTCAACATATGACAGTCCAGCTATCCCGGGAATTAACCTCGTGAACCTATGCTGCACTCCCTCAATGGTATGTATGTCCTTCCTCAAATTTGGTTTTCTCCGGGTTTCCTCCCACATTCCAAAGACGTGCAGGTTTGTAGGTTAATTAGCTTGTAAATTGTCCCTAGAGTGTAGGATAGAACTAGTGTACAGGATGATTGTTGGTCGGTGGGAACTTGGTGGGCTGAATGGCCTGTTTCCATCCTGTATCTCTAAACTAAACTGAACTTAAAAGGAGAAGACTGATTTTGAGAGAAAATCTGACTGTAATATCAAACCAGACAGTAATAATTATGGATACATAAATGGGAAGCAGCAAAAAAAATGTTTAAAGATACGAAGTGCTGGAGTGACTCAATGGGTCAGGCAGCATCCCTGGAGAACATGGATAGGTGATGACAGACAGAGAATATGGATAGGCAAATTTCAAAAAATATCGAGAAACTTGCAAAAATCCCAATCACAAGGGATGATGGATTTGAGAAACTCACAGGGCTAAAGGCAGACAAATCACTCGGACTTAATGGACTTAAATCCCACAGGATTTAAAGGAGGAGGCTGCAGAGAAAGTTAACTAATTGGTTGAAAATGTTCAAAACTTGTGAAATTCTGGAAGCTTTCAGAAGATTAGAAAACTACCAAGCTGCTTCCTTTGTTCAAAAAGGAAAGCAGAAGTCTGACAGCTAAAGGTTTAACATTTGTTGGAGACACAAGGACTTGCAGATGCTGGTTTACAACAAAAAAAAGACACAAAGTGCAGGAGTAACTCAGCGAGCAGGCACCATCTCTGGGGAACACAAATAGGCGACAATTCTGGTCTTAACCCTAATATTTGGATAGCATGCAAAACCATGCTTTTCACTGTACCCAGATACACCTGACAATAATAAACCTAAACTTAAACGTATTTTCTTCTGCTTGTGCGATAATTTCACTCAGGTTGCAGTAACGAGATAGATTGTAACAGAAAACAACAGCTGCATTTTCTTTGCTCGACAGATTAAATATAACCTAAAAGTCGATTAAAACTACTGAAAATGACAAACCCGAACATTGGAAAGATTTAAGCTGTCTTCATTTCAAATTAACTGGTGTGTTCTTTGGTGCAACTCTCGGTGACTTGTTTTGTTACCCAAAACCCTGTTAGGCAACGATTTGTTTCCTTTATGAAAAGATGCACTGCATTTTCTCAGTGAGGTCCAATTATTCTCATCTGTATTTTTCTTGCTTTATTCAAGGCATTTTTATGGCCTTCATTTAATTATCTAATAATGTATTAACACTCTGTGTTGAAGTTCAGCCTTCAAGTATGAAACATTTTCAAAGATAAGAATGACAACTTTTCCACTGTACTAACCTTGACGATAAAAAGATCAATGACACAACCACCTTATTTCTAGAAATAACAATAAACTTTCCAAAGATTCCCATTATAAGAATTTTATTTCAGAGGTAGGCAAATCATTAAAGGTTCAATGTGTGCTTTTCGATTAAGAACAAATGATCAAGGCTTGTCAGCCTCAGATGTTCATGGTAGCAGGGAGCTCCAATAAATTCAGAAGACATCGGAGCAGAATTAGGCCATTTGGCCCACGGTGTCTGTTCTGCCATTCAAACATGGCTGATCTACTTTTCCCTCTCAACCCTATTCTCCTTCCTTCTACCCTAACACTTGCTGCCCATACTAATCAACTATGAATTTCCGTTTGAACAATACCGAATGACTTGGCCTCCACAGTCGTCCCTGGCAATCAATTCCACAATTTCACCATCCTCTGATTGAATAAATTCCCAACATCTCCATTCTAAAGATATGTCATTTTCATCTGAGGCTGTGCACTCTTGTCCTGGACTCTCACCTACTGGAAATATCGTCTCCACATCCATTCTATTCAGGCCTTTCACTATTCGGTAAATTTCAATGAGGTTCTCCCGCATCTAACTCCAGCAAATGCTCATCATACATGAACCCAATCATCCCCATGATCGTTCTGGTAAATCTCCTCCTTACCTTCTCCAACGAAAGCACATCCTTCCTCAGATATGAGGTCCAATGTACATACCATAGTCCTTTCATAATTAGTTTAAGGATCTCCCAAAAAATCTGCTTTAAGATTCAGAATAAATGTTTAATTAAGTCCCAGCATGCTCAACCTCTCTCTATAGCTCCGACCCACGAGTCCTGGAAACATCCTTGTAAATTTTCTCTGCATCCTTTCCAAATTAAGAGCATCTTTCCTATAACATGGTGCCAGGAACTCGACATGCAGCCTCACCAATGTCTTATAAATGCAACATGACCTCCCAACCTCTATACACAATACTCTGACAGATGAGTCAATGCGCCAAACGCCTTTTTGACCACCCCACCTACCTATGAAACCTCCTTCAAGGAACTACATACTTGCACTCCTTGATCTCTCCGCTCTACAACACACCTCCCAGAGCCCTCTATTTACTGTTTTGGTCCTGCCCATGTTAGACTTCCCAAAATGCAACACCTCGCATTTCATCAACCATTCCTTGGCCCACCTGGCCAAGCGATTATGATCCTGCTGCAATTTTTCACTACCACCTTCACTATCTGTAAAACTCCCCACTTTTGTATTATCTGCAAACTTACTAATCTAGCCCTGTGCAGTCTAATATCAAATCATTAATATAGATGGCAAACAGCAGTGGCCCCAGCACTGAACCCCGAGGCACACCACTCGTCACAGGCCTCCAGTCCGAGAAGCAACCTTCCACCATCACCCTCTACTTCCTTCCATGAAGCTAATTTTCTATCCATTCAACAATCTCTCCTTGGATCCCATGAGATCTAACCTTCCAGAGCAGCCTACCATACAGAATCTTATCAAATGTATTGGTGAAATCTTTAGTTTACAGATACAGCGTGGAAACAGGACCTTCAGCCACCCATTGATCATCTGATATCCCAATTTTGCATCCTACACACCAGGGACAATTAATTTACAAACCTGCACGTCTTTGGAATGTGGGAGGAAACCGGAGCACCCTGAGAAAACCCACGTGGTCACAGGGAGAATATAAAAAAAGCCGTACAAACAATACCCGCGGTCAGGACCTGGGTCTCTGGCATTGTAAGGCACCACTATGCCGCCCGAAGTTATGTTTACTCAGATAAACATGGGAAGCTTAATAATTGGATCGAGATCCACTTGTTCTGTATGCATGCATTGACATTTATTCACTGGAGAAAATGTTACTATTTTGTCAAACACTTGATGTGAACTCTCTTTGCAAACACACTCATGGAATGATTCATTTGCAATAATTACCATTTGAAGCAATTTATCAGAGAATATCATGAAAGGATCAAGTTAAGTCCTGTGCAGACGTAAACTCAGACTTGAAGCAAATTCACCCAAGCTCTCTCTTTAATGTAAATAAACAAAAGATTTAAACTTATTTATCCTAATCTTATCTCAGAATAAAATACTTTTTTCCAACTGAATACAAGGTACTTCGAGGAACTCAACAGGTCAGGCAGCATTTGTTCAGGGAATTAACAGGCGATGTTTTGGGTCGGGACCCTCCCTCAAGACTAATTATAGTAGAGTAGATAAAGCTGGAAAAGAGAGATGGGGCAGGATAAAGCCTAATAAGCGAAAGGTGGATACAGTGAGGGGGGGTTTGTTTGACTGATTGATGGGAGTAAATACCAAAGGCTGAAGATGAAAAGGGCATTAGATACAGAGAGGTGAAATGTATAGCCAGAGGGAGGGATATATGTGGAAGATGAATGTGGGCAGGTGTTTGGGGGGGAGAAGGATGAGATATTGGAAGAAGTAGGTGGGGGGGGGTCAGGAAAGAGAGAAGGGGTAGGAGGTGCATTACTTAAAACTGGACAATTTGATGTTCATATCTTTGCAAATTCTCCATAGCATATTGTTTCGGCTGTGACATACTCTTAGAGACATACAACATGGAAACATGCCCTTCAGCCCAACTTGCCCATGCCATTCGAGATGCCCCCTTTATACTAGTTGCACCTACCCACATTTGGTCCTAAACCTTTCCTATCCATCTTAGTTTAGCGTAGTTTATTGTCACGTGTACTGAGGTACAGTGAAAAGTTATTATTGTGTGCTAACTAGTCGGCAGAAAAATTATAAATGATTACAATGGAGCCATCCACAGTGTACAGTACATGATAAAGAGAATGATGTTTAGCCCAGTAGATAGTAGCTTAGTACCACTCTCCAGATGTTGATTGGATGGTTCAGTTGTTTGGTAACAGCTGGGAAATTGGGAAGTTGTACCCGTCCAAATGTCTTTCCATGTAAACAGTTTTATTTGAGTTGCAGCTCTCCTGCCATTTATTTATTCAGCATTAACGGTGTACAGTTCCTCACTTCCTTCTGTGACTAGGAAGGACTAAGATCTAAGCTTGACTTCAACTATTGTTCGATCTATCAGCTCTACTCTTTTCAATGTCAGTACCCCGCACAAAGCACCTTTTCGGACTAACTAGTTTTCTCAATTTAATGTGTCTAAAATAATTGCCAAACAAGGTGGCACAGCGGTAGAGTTGATGTCTTACAGTGTCAGAGGCCCAGGTTCGATCCTGACTACTGGCACAGTCTGTACAGAGTTCTCCCTGTGACTTGCGTGGGTTTTATCTAGGATATCCGGTTTCCTCAGACACTCCAAAGATGTACACCTTTGTCAGTTAATTGGCTTGGTATTATTGTAAATTGTTCCTTATGTGTGTAGGATAGTGCTAATGTGCGGGGATTGCTGGTAGGCGTAGACACAGTGGGCCGAAGGCCCTGTTTCTGTGCTGTATCTAAACTAACAAAAAACAGAACTAAATTCAATGCAGGTTATCTCAAGTTCTCGATAAAGAGAGTGAAGCAAAGGAGAATTAATTTTGTTCCTATCAAAGCAAAAGGTTCTGCCTGATATTTGGGAAGTTAATTTAGGTTACTCAAAAGAAAAAGTTACATATGCTGGGAATCTGAGATGAAAACAGAAACTGCTGGAAATTCTCAGCAGATCCAACAGCATCTGCGAATAGAGAAACAGAGTGAATGAATCAGGGGCGGCACAGTGGTGCAGAATAGAGTTGCTGCCTCACAGCGCGAGAGACCTGGGTTCGATTCTGACCACAGGTGCTGTCTTTGGGGTGGGTGGGGGGGTGGGGAGGTGGGGGTGAAGGGCCTATTTCCTAACTGTTTGATCCTTATTGATCCTGATTGCGGGTGCTGTCTTTACAGAGTTTGTACGTTCTCCCTGTGACTGCATGAGTTTTCTCCGGGAGCTCTGGTTTCCTCCCACACTCCAAAGACATACAGGTTTGTAGGTTAATTGGCTTTGGTTAAGAACAATTGTAAATTGTTCCTAGTGTGTAGGATAATGCTAGTGTAAAGGGCGATAGCTGGTCAGCGCTATCTCGTTGGGCCGAGGGGCCTGTTTCCACGGTGAATCTATAAAATCTAAAGTCCAAAATCTAAAAGACTATACATGAATACAATCAAGCCATCACAGTGCACTGTTAAAAGTTAGAGGGAACAATATTTAATGCAAAGATACAACATTGAAATCTGATAAAGTCTAATTAAAGATAGTTCAAAGGTCTCCAATGAGGTAGATAAGAGGTCATGACCACACTCTAGCTGATGAGAGGACCGTTTGTTGCCTGATAACAGCTGAGAAGAAACTGTTCCTGCATCCAGAGGTGTGCGTTTCCAAACTTCTGTACCTCCTACCCGATGGAAGAGGGAAGCAGAAGGAGTGACTGGGGTGATACTGGCCTTCGATTATGCTGGTGACCTTTTTAAGGCAGTGCGACCACTGACCTCTTGTGGGAAAATGGGATGAGTAGAGGTAGAGACAAGAGTCGGTACTGTCGTGATGGGCCAAAGGGCTTATTTCTCTGCTGTTCGAATCTAAGATCCTATGACATGATCTATGTGCATACACAATTTACATTTATACATGAGAAGCATACATAAATGCATCCAATAATGTAAGGCCAAGTTCCATTTGAAAATGTAATCCAATGTTAAGCATGTTAAATGTTGCAACAAATTGTACGGATAAGCCTGAGAACATAACACTCTTGATATCAATTCCCCACATCCATTAAACGAGCTGCTCTGCTTTTTAATTGCAATAGTGATCTGATCCAAGCTGTATTGCATTGATTTGACTCAGCTTGTTAATAATTGGTTTATTTTACATTTCCAAGATGTGAAGTGCTTTTAGAAAAGAATTACGTCAAAGAAAATTACATGCTGATTTCTGTGGGCAGAAGTTGTATCGCCAGTTTG
Organism: Rhinoraja longicauda; assembly: GCF_053455715.1. Taxonomy (NCBI): domain Eukaryota; kingdom Metazoa; phylum Chordata; class Chondrichthyes; order Rajiformes; family Arhynchobatidae; genus Rhinoraja; species Rhinoraja longicauda. Next base: position 36,661,269 of record NC_135963.1, on the reverse strand, counting down.
TGAAAGATGGCACTATTGTATCATCCATTGCATGTTTTAGCAACCTACACATCAAACTGCATGGCTGCAGCTGATGGAGGTAATTCATGGATTCATGCTGTGGTCCACAGTCATGGATTGATGCATCCTGAAAAGCATTCTATTTATGAAATGTAGGTTCACCTTGGCTGGCTTGGTGGACATCCAGTCAACAGTTTTATGGCTGCAATCCAGCTTGCCACTTCTTCCATTCCAGTACTGAGGAGATAGTTTCATTTTTAGTTTAGAGATACAACATGGTAACAGGACTTTCAACCCATCAAGTCCATGCCACCCATCGATCACCTGTTCATTCTATTTCGGTGTTATCCCACTCTCTCATCCACCCCCTACACATTGGAGGCCGATTATTCATTTATGTTTAGTTTATTAATGTCACGTGCAGTGAAAAGCATTTTTGTTGCGCGCTATCTGGACAACAAAATGACTATAGATGATTACAATCAAGCCGTTCACAGTGTATAGATGCAGGATAAAGGTTATAACGTTTAGTAAAGTCCGATTAAAGATAGTTCAAAGGTCTCCATTGAGGTAGAAAGGTCAATCTCTAGTTGGTGAGAGGACAGTTCAGTTGCCTGATAGCAGCTGGGAAGAAATTATAGATTAACCTACAATCCGCACGTCTTTGGGATTTGGGAGGAAACTGGAGCACCCGGAGGAAACCCACGTGGCCACAGGGAGAACATGCAAACTCCACACACATAGTATCCCAGATGAGAATCAACCCATGCTTCTACTGACTAACCCATTGAATTACTCAAGCACTTTGCCTTTCTCTAACCCAAAGTGTCACCTATGATTTTTGTCCATACATGAGACTCACTGCTGTTCCGTTTGTCCTGAACTGCATTAATGTACAAAGGGATTTTAGGGTTCAAGACTTTAGCTTCCTGAAAGTAGCAACACAACTCCTAGCAACTTGAGAGCAGTCCTAAGCAACTATCCACCTCATTGGTAATCCTCAGACTATCTATGATCGGATTTTACTGGACTCTATCTTACACTAAACATTTTTCACGTTATTGCCTTTATCATGTATCTGCAGATGTCTCGATTGTAATCATGTATATTCTTTCTGCTGACTGGTTAGCATGCAACAAAAGCTTATCACTGTACCTCAGTACATGTGACAATAAATGAAACTTAACTCAAATAGACCAGGTGGTATAGATGGCATATGGTATGCTTGCCTTTTTCGGTCAAAGCATTGATGATTGGAGTCAGGAAGTCATGTTGCAGCTTTATAAAATGTTGATTAGGCTGCATTTTAAGTATCACTAGATGACCCGTGTAACCATTGGGTCCCGTGGTTACTAAAGGTTCTTCAGTAACTTGGCAGTTTCTTTGTTGAACTAAATTAAGGCACATGTTGCAATCAAAAGCGTTTGGACAAATGGTTGGGCAGAAAGCAGCCAACACGGTACACTATAGCGCAACAATTTGAACAAAACTTGATACTGCACAATAGATTGGATAAATGCATAAACCCAATCTCCAAACACCCCACCCACCCCACCCTCATCATACCTCCTACCCCTTCCCCTCCCTCCCCATCTCCCTCCCCCTCCCCCTCCCTCCCCCTCCCTCCCCTTCCCTTCCCCTCCCTCCCCATCTCCCTCCCCCTCCCTCCCTCCCCCCTCACTCCCCCCCTCCCGGGAGCAATCTGCGGTTGCCATAGCAACCCGCCTCCCGGCCCGGGCGGCCGCTATGGTGGAGCGGGGGTGGGGGGGGAGAGTCCTGTCCCGTCCCGGTGCGAGGATGTTAAGTGGTGGACAGTGGCGGCTCTCCCACAGTTGCTGAGCTGCTGGACTCTGGGCAGTGTGGGGAATGCACTGAGCCGGCCGGGGAGAGGAGGTGGGATGGGGGAGCTGAGGGCAGGCCCAGTGCCAGGCCCAAGCCTAGGACTCCACCTCCAACCTCACCGCAACTGCTGCTGCCGCCGTCTTTCCCCTTGGCCCATCTCAGGCTCGCAGTTACCTGGTCACATCCAGGTACAGGCCCAGGCTCCGGCTGCTTCTCCCGGCACCATGCTTGGCTCTCCCGCCCCCAAGAGACAGGCGGCCAAGCCCTGCCCAACGGTCCCCAACTGCGCAGGCACAAACGGGTTTGTTCTGCACACGCACGGATGTGACGGCCATCTTATGTAAGTACCAGATCAACGGAGCCCCAACTGCACATGCGTGGTTTTTTAAACTTAAAAATGTGAATAACTTTAAAAATATAACACCGATTTCAGTGAAGCCTCTTCCATAGGACCACGGGACGACGGCGAGTAAGGTGGGCCTAAAATTGTCATGCTATCGTGTACCATTTTGGCTGTGGGTTCAGGAACAAGCGAACAAACAAGAGCTTTGGTATATAGATTGATGTGCAATAAGGTTGGCTCATTCAAGGAAGGATGTGGAGTATTTTGGAGAGAGTTCAGAAGAGGTTTACCAGGATGCTACCTGGATCTGAATATAAAACCTATAAGAAATGAGTGGACAAATTTGGATTATTTTTTCTAGAACAACTTAGTTCTGTTAAAAGTGCATACAATTATGAGAAACATAGATAGGATTGACAGTAATATAGCAAGAGATAAATTAAGGTTAAAGTGTCAATTATTATCTAAATGACTAGCAGGGCAAAGCACAGCATGGAAAAATCAGAAGAGATTAACAACAAAGTAAATTAAAGAAAATAAAATGAAGAGGGTCTTTGGGGTCTTTGGAATGAAGTTAGTAAGGAACATGAACCGACATGTATACATTTCCGTGAGCTTAGGAAGGAAAATTAGAATGAAAACAGAACCACCGAGGGGTTGTCAGATAAAGTCAGCAAACTAGAAATAATAAATAAGCAATTTGCCTGTGTGTTTACCAGGAAAATAGATTAGATGAGTATGGCATCCGAATCTGAGATTAGAAATGCCTGCCAAAATATTAAATATATTGGTTTGACCACAGGAGGGTCCATCGACATCCCTACATTTTCAAACAATCTCAGGAAGATACTGCAGAGTTATTCTTACATGTTTAATAATTCATTAGAAAAAGGTGCAGGGCCTCAAGATTGGCAGATCACTAACATAATGCCTATATCTCAGAAGCTAGATAGAACTTATTCAGAAAACCGTAGACCTGTCATCTTAACAGCAGTGGCAAGAAAAATAATGGAATTCCTACTGAACGAAAGAATAGAATATCAGCGAGAATTTCAAAGCATAGGAACGAATAATCAGCATGGTTTCGAAAGGCGGACTCATTGCTTGATAACTATCATTGAATTCTTGGAGGTAGTAACCTGAAGTGACAATGTCATTTCTCTAGTTTAGTTTAATTTAGCTTAGAGTTTAGAACTATGGCATGGAAACAAGCCCTTCATCATACTGACTTCACGCTGACCATCAATCACCCGTTCACACAATTCTATGCTATCCCATTTTTACATCCACTTCCTGCACAGAACGGGCAATTTCACAAGGCCAATTAAACCCTGCATACCCGCACGCCTTTGGGACGTGGGAGGAAACCGGAACACCCGGAGGAAGCTCACTCGGCCACAGTGAGAACATGAAAACTCCAACCAGACAGCACCTGAAGTCAGGATCAAAGCGGGTCTCTGGAGCGGTGAGGCAGCAGCTCTACCAGCTGCGCCACCGTGCTGCACAAAATCTAGGTTCCTCAAAGATCTTTGATGAACCGCTACAAAAATGGCACAGCAATTAATGTTATTGAGAGAATGAGGAGATAGCTGGCTCCAAACTGAAAGCAGAGACGTAGAGGTGAAAAAGCAGCCCAGTTACTGAGTTTTGATAATTTGATCACACAAAGATTGGTGCAGGACCACTGTTATTTCAACTGGTTAGAAACTGGAATCAAAACTGGTTTCCAAATTTGTAGGGTAGAGACCCTTCTTCAGACTTAAATGGCTCACCGTTGTTTTAAAATCCTTTCATAACCTAACATGTTCAATCTTTGTATGATCTCTTACATGTGTAATCTCTTATCTTAAAGCCCTCCAATGCCTCTTACATGTGTAATCTCTTACATGTGTAATCTCTTACCTTAAAGCCCTCCAATGCTTCTACATTCTCCCTGTCCTGTCATTTTTTGCATGCTTAATTTCAACTTTATTAATTCCATCACTGTCTATCACCTTAGCGAATAGTGAAAGGCCTGGATAAAGTGAATGTGGAAAGGATATTTCCACTAGAGGGAGAGCCTAGGACCAGATGCCATCGCCTCTGAACAAAAGGACATACCTTTAGAAAGCAGATGAGGAGGAATTTCTTTAGTCAGAGGGTGGCGAATCTGTGTAATTCATTATCACAGACGACAGTGGAAGTCAATGAATATTTTTAAGGTGGAAATTGACAGATTCTTGATTAGTATGGGACTCAGGGGTTATGTGGAGAAGGCAGGAGAATGGGGCTGAGAGGGAAAGATAGGTCAGCCATGATTGAATGGCGGAGTAGATTTGATGGGTTGAATGGCCTAATTCTGCTCCTGGAACTTATGAACCTGTCAAGATGCTGATGGAAAGGATTAACGCCTACCACCATTGGCCTTTTTCTCCTCATTCAGTATTCTCTCTAAAGACCACCTCTTTGGCCACTTCTTCTTTCTTTCTCCTCCAAATTTACTGCAAGGACAAATGAGCCAATATTAGTGTCCCCTCCCAAGCATCATCACTGGCTACATAGAGTCAGCTGTGTTGGGCAACCCATATCTCGGCTGGATGTTTATTAAGTGTTGCTCAAACCCTCAACAACAATGGATGCTGCAAAGCTTAATTTTGCCCAAGGCGTTTAAAAAGCCACTTGAACTGTCCAATCCATTTGTAATACAATTGCTGCTAAAGTCTTCTTATTGTTACCATGGAAATACGCTTGACAGTACAGAGACATGCAGACTTCCAAATTGTTTCAGTTATGAAAATAACAGCTCTTCTTGAATGTTGCTGGCAGTTATGGAAATCTAATGATCCTTGACCATGCTCAACGGATGTGAAAAAGGAAAGGATAATATTTGATACGATTGAGTCAAATGGATCAAATTTAAACAATTGATTCTGGTGTCCTGGCAAATCACTCAGTTGCATCCAACCATATGTTTTTAAACACAATAAGAATTAAATTGATTGACCACAGGGCTCAAGCAATAGTCAATGTTGTAAATTACTTCTTCTGAACATCTGGGTCTTCTGTGGGATGCTGACCCACAGACTAGTCATCCAACAGCCTGGAACATTTGCGCAGACAAAAGCCTAACTTAGACTTCAACGAGTTTCAATCCAACCACTTCAGCAACCGGACAGTGGGTGGTGAATCTGTGGAATTCATTCCCACAGACGTCTGTGGAGGTCAAGTCATTGGGTATTTTTAAAGCGGAGCTTGACAGGTTCTTGATTACTAAGGGTGTCAAACGTTATGGGGAGAAGGCAAGAGAATATGATTGAGAGGGAAAGACAGATCAGCCATGACTGATGGGTCGAATGGACAAATTCTGCTCCTATGATTTCTGAACGTGACTCAATGCCGCAGAACTGGATCTTGGGGTCTCAGTTTCTGTGCACCTCCATTGTGACACATCTCCAATCGGCTGAGGATACAATGAGATACCAACGGATATTTTAGTCCTGCAGTAATGTTTCAGTGTGGCCAAAATCCCCCAGTCTTAGATAGGCCAAAAAGGAAACAAAGTGCCACTAAGGCAAACTGGTTTCTGAGAACTGATGCAATCTTTTTTTTCCAAAAAAGCTCTGCTTCCCTGCTTGCGCCTCTGCCAACGAAATCACTGAACAGGCTCGGCCAATGGCAATATCTGAGAACACCTCCCTCCCTCTTCCACACATAGACCATGCTAACACTCACCGCCAGGTTCCAACAGCCAGGCCTGTCTCCTAGAGTTGCCAAGACACAATGTATCAGCAAAATGTCGACAGATGCAATCCCCTCATTGCGTTTAATTTCAATCAGCCTTTATATTATTATCAGCACACAAAATCACGCAACATTAGATAGCAATTAATGCATAAACTGTGTCAGAAAATAGGTAAATTTAAGTATGACCAGCCTGGCAGTTTCTGGTTGAAACATAACACTCGATCATTTTTAACTGATAAACCAGCTACATCCCACTGCTAACACAGTGGGTGATTATGTACAAGTAGCATTGCCCTTCAGATTGCCTGGGTTGCCTGTATTTGCATTCAATGCATGTAAATATCACAGGCTGGTAGCAATTTGCTGATTCCTTGACACTGACTCTACTTAACTGCACAGAGAATGCATTAGGCAATGATTACAGTTAATAAATGAGCATTATTTCTTTCTCATCAAAATAAATCATATTCATAAATAATGCTTGAGAAATGTAGACTTGGCTTGAGTTTTAACTAGTTGCAAATCTGTGTCGGGTTTGGGCCTGCAATGAGCTGACCCGAAACATCAACTATCCATGTCCTCCAGAAATGCTGCCTGACCCGCTGAGTTACTCCAGCACTTTGTGTCTTTTTTTCTAAATCATCATCTGCCGTTCCTTTGTGTCTATGTCTGGCTTAGTTTGGTTTAGAGATACAGCATGGAAACAAGCCCTTCGGCCACCGAGTCCCTGCCAACTATCAATCACATGTTCACACTAGTTCTATGTTACCCCAAGTTCCCATCCATTCCCCACATGCTAGGGGTAATTTACAGAGGCCAATTTAACTACAAACCTGCACATCGTTGGTATGTGGGAAGAAACCGGAGCATCCAGAGGGAACCTACACGATCACTGGGAAAACGTGCAAAATCCACACGGGCAGCAGCTGAGATCGTCAGGAGTTGTGCATAATCAGGAGGTTATTAATTGGAAGATCTGGAGATTGTGCTGCCATTTCAAACTCTGCTGATCCTGAGGTTTGGGGTTGCTGAAGTTAAGAAAAGCCTGTCTAAGCAGACAGAAGGTTCATCCATTTATTCACATGGAGCCAGCTAGAGAGCAACTCTTCCACAACCTTTGGGTCTGCCGAAAGGTTATGTAATTGTCCTTGATCAACAACTTTGAGAGTTGAAATCAGGTTCCATCATGGCAGATGGGGAATTTAAATTTAATTCACTACTTAATTCGGAAGGAGGGAGAAGACATACTAGTGACTCCATGTCCAGGGCAATGCGGGTAACTTATATATGGCCTCTGAAATGTGCTCATAAGAGAGAATGAAGATTGGGACAGACACAAGGAACTACAGATGCTGGTGTATAATAAATAGACACAAAGTGCTGGAGTAATTCAGCGGGTCAGGCAGTATCTCAGGAGAATATGGATAGGTCAGGTCGTGACACTTCAGCAGACCTTGCGGTGGAATTGAAGCTTTTAGACGAACTCTTTGGCCATTGACATTTGATGTTCTTTGTTTCACCTGAATCTCTCTTCTTTTCTTCAGCTCACTAATACGTATGCATGCTATCACCGAGAATGCTTAGTCTTTGGTGAACATACAGAGACACAGAGATTTGTTGAGACATTTGCATCTGGCTTATTCAACCAACTAACTGCACTGTGTGTGTGTGTCTGTATCACACCACTGCCTGGTTCAATCAAGAACCAGGGGACATAGGTTTAAGGTGAGGGGGGAAAGATTTGAAAGGAACTTGAGGAGTAACTTTTACATTCAAAGCGTGGTGGGTGAATGTAACGAGCTGCCGAAGAAGGTAGTTGAGGCAGGTACTATTGCAACCTTTAAGAAACATTCAGACAAGTAAACATGGATAGGACAGATTTAGAGGATATGAGCCAAATGCAGGCAGGTGGGACTAGTGTAGATGGGACATGTTGGTCGGTTGGGCCGAAAGGCCTGTTTCCACACTGTACGACTATAAATCTATGACCTATTCCTATATTTACAAACTTTATACTTCTTTCCCTTTTTTGAACAGAAATATTGATTCATATATTGAAATCACTTGCTGGCTTAACCTATTCACAGTTTTACAATCTCTTTGAGCTTCTTAAAAGACACATTTTGTTGCTTTGAGAAAGGTGTCACTTCTTGACTCCCGTCAGTGGAATCTAATAGTTATAGAGTCATACAGCAGAGAAAACTGGCCTTTCAGCCCAACGTGTCCATGCCGACCTAGATGTCCCATCAAAGGTCGTCTCTTGTGCCATTTATTTCACATTAGCCATGGCAATAACGTCTGGACTACACTCATAGTCATTAAACCCTTCAATATTCTGTTTATCTGGAAGAATTAAGTAGCTTCCATGTACACTTCTAATTCTTTTGAAAGATATCAAGAATATCAATTTGTACGGAATGTGTCAACATCCTATTTCAGAATGCCAGATTTGTAAGATGATGTGAGCTCACAAACTCATTCATGTTATTCAAATTGCTTCACTGCATTTCTTGAGACATAATTTTGATTCTGTCTTGTCTATCTCTCTGGCACTCTCCCTCAAGGCTTGGCAGAATGAAAATCACTCGTTTACAGGGTCTTCTGTGGATTAATAATTCAGCAGGAGAATTATTTGTTTTGGATTGTATTGTAATTAAGCAATAGGTTTTCTAATCAAACCCTTATTCTCCATCCCAAATACTCTTGTTATTTTTTGTATCTTTGGGACTCTTGAACAATTAGAATTGATTGCTGACATAAGATGCTGGTTTACTAAAAAAGGCATAAAACACTGGAGTAACGCAGCAGGTCAGGCAGCAACTCTGGAGAACATAGATAGGTGACGTTTCAGGTCAAAATCCTTATTCAGACTGACCAGCAATTTTTGCCTATCCATGTTCATCAGAGATGCTGCCTGACCCACTGAGTTATTCAAGCACTATGGGTCATAATTGATTGCTACACTATTTCAGGCTGGAAGAAAAAGTGGAGAAGTGTGTGTATTTGCTTCTTAAAGACTCAAGTAGAAACAAACAGATCTGAGAACCATTATCTGAGACTTATTCTTCCAGGAAGCCATAACATGAAAAAAGGGATCTCAATATTATTGTAGTATTTTCTCTGAGAGTGCAGGAGCCTGTCTCATCTAAGTCATTCTGAGCAACTCGCTATGAGTATTCAGAACTCCGCTCTTCACATTGATCAACATGCACTTGGTCAATCCTACCTCTGCATTGGTGTCTTCACTGACGTGGCTGTACATTTGACAGGCAGCAGACCCATCTAACGGCTTTTCAAGATTTTCATCCAAGTCCAGGCAATTAACAACTTCTGGCAATTGCATTCATGCACATTACATTAGGAAATTCAGGGTGAAGCTCTTCAAAAATGTAGTCGTCTCAACAAACCACGTTTAGGTTTAAGTTTATTATTGGCACATGTACAGGGTACAGTGAAAAGGCTTCTTTTGTATGCTATTGAATCAATCAAATAATATTTTACATAAATATAATCAATCCAAACTCAAATATAATAGGTAGAGCAAAGGGAAAGATACGGAGAGCAGAATATGGTTCTCAGCATTGTAGTGCACCGGCTCCATAGATGAAGTCCAATGTCCACAATGGGGTAGAGGTGAATCTGGTACAACCCTACCTTAAGGTATCACAATTCTATACCCCCTTTTAACATAACCTTGTTTTGTTGACAACACTCATATTGCTAGTTATGGTCTTGTCTCTTGTCTTCATTTGGACATCTATCTACCTCAGCCTATTCTTTTTTTGTATGCTATTTTCAAACAATATCTTTGTTATTGAACCTGGAAAATCATTTCTTACATTTTTCAATGTGACGACAATAATTTTGCATATGTCTGATAATTATTTTGCTTATTTCTCCCTATGTCTGAATTCTCAACAGTCACCTTGACAACATCTCTGCATCAGCATTTTATTTTGAACATATATTCACTTTGGTAATTATATTGAAATAAAAGCCCATCTTTGCATTCTTAATGCAGCCATTGTTAATATTGCTGGATAAGAACCAGGAATTTATCTTGTCTGTGACCATAGTGTATCATCTGCCAGAAAGGAATTGTCAAAATCGTGGTGTTCCATAAACAATTTCTAATGTGTCTTTCTCAATTGAAGCATACTCTGATCCAAGCACAATGTGCTTTCTTGGCCATCATCCATTACATGACTGCTGACTGCTGCAGCTCCATAATTCAATGTTTCATGAGCAAGCATCAATGTATATCTTGTAAACTGACAAAAACTTGCTTCCCAGACTGCTATCATAAGTTCTACATCAATTTGCTGTTCTTTGTCCCAGTTCCATTCTTGTCTTTTCTTTGGTAACTGATGTAATGGCGGCAGTGCTGTTGCAAGACTGGGCAACCAGTGGTGCTTGATTAAACATATTTGGATATTTATCCCTGCCCATAATTTAATGATCTGCTGCCATGATCATGTCTGTGCACTGACTATTTAACCACACTGAGGTCTTGGAGTCCTATTGCTATTTTAGAAATCATTCTGCTATCTTACAAGTTATAGTAGAATTAGGCCATTCTGCCCATCTCACGTTCACAAATTATAGTAGAATTAGGCAATTTCGCCCATTGAGTCTACTCCACCATTCAATCATGGCTGATCTCTGGTTCCTAATCCCATTTTCCTACCTTCTCCCTACAACCCTTGATACCCGTTCTATTCAAGACTTTATCTATCACTTCCTTAAAAATATCCACTGATATCCTGCGCAGCCCTCTGTGGCAATGAGTTCCACAGATTAACTACCCTTTGATTAAAGAAGTTCCTCCTCACATCTTTTCTAAAAGAGTACCCTTTAATTCTGAGGCTATGACCTCTGGTCTCTGGTGAGACTCTCTCACCAGTGGAAACATACTTTCCATTTCCACTCTATCTATGCCTTTCATTTATCTGTAAGTTTCAATGAGTTCCTCCCTCACCTTCTAAACTCCAGCGAGTGGAGGCCCAGTGCTGTGAAGCGCACATCATATGCTAACCCACTCGTTCCTGGAATCATTCTTGTAAACCTCCTCTGGGCCCTCTCCAGAGCCAGCACATCCTTCCTCAGAGGCCCAAATTGACTCACAGTACTCCAAATGTGGCCTGACCAGAGCCTTATAGAGCTTCAGCATTACATCTCTGTTTTTGTATTCCAGTCCTCTTGATAAAAACGCTAACATTGAATTTGCCTTCTTTTGGAAATCTGCAAATGTTGTATGAGCCCAATTCTCTTGCACCCACTCCTGCAATGGACTTCCTTTCCATGGTTTTTAACTGTAAACGTATCCTCATTGTGCAGAAATCACCACAGATGTTGTTTTGATTCACTATCTTGGCTTTAAGCACACATGCTAACAAGTGAAACAGCTAACCGCTCCATCTCTCATGAGCATAGGTATTTGCTTTGCAACACTAATGATCTCTGCTGTTCAACAACATTAAATTGCCATTGCATTTATCCACTGCATTGGACAAAATTCTTTGGGATTTCTCAATGCTTTTTCCACAGATGTCACAATTGTGTACTCAAGCTCAAATGTTAGCTTCCAGCGTTTAGTTACTTGGCCAACTCTACTGATTGATCAAAGCACAAATAATGTTTCACCCAATGCATTGTCCAAGGTGCCAACAAAACTGCATAGAGGCACCACACTCAGTCTTGTTGATTTCTGATTCCTAGTTTCAAATTAGGAGGAGATAAGACTTTTCTTTGCCTTCCATCACAGTGAGGGTGTGCCTGGAGCAATCACTGTGATGGCTGTTTGTGTTAAAAAAAATGTAATTGTGTGTCTTGTGTTCTTTATTGTCTACTGCCGGACCCTGACGTGAGAGGACGCTGGCGCTATTTGTTCGCCGCTTCTCCGTCAGGATAGTTTGTCTGTTTGTTTTTATGTCTTGACTGCTTTTGTAAAGCGTCTTTGAGCATTTGGAAAAGCGCTATAAAAAATAAATGTTTATTATTATTATTATTATAAATTTGCAGCCCTTTTTGGTAGTTTGAGATTGAAATAACCCAGTGATTTTTATATTACTTCTCTAATCAAACCATCTGCTTTCCATGGCATTTAATATTTTGAGAATAACTTTCTTACGCTTCACAGTGGCACCAGGTAAAATTTCTAATGCTTCGTTGGCTGTAGAAAAAAAATCTTTGATGAACTGAGGCAGCTGGTGGTGTGACTGCCTCACAGCCCCAGAGACCCGGGTTCGATCCAGACCTCAGGTGATGTCTGTATGGAGTTCGCCCGTTCCCCCTATGACCATGTGTGTTTCCTCCAGGTGCTCCGGTTTCCTCCCACACTGTTGCTATGTCTACAAAGCTTTTTATCCAATTTCTGTTTTACTTGCAATGCAATGATTACAGTAGACAAACTAATCCAGGTCATAGGCTTCCTGATTCACTCACACTTGCCAATGGGCATGAAGACCATGGAGACACCAGGAAATGCAGATGTTGGAATCATACTGGTAGCTTACAACCCAACAGTTTGAACATAGAATTGTCCAATATTAAGTAATACCCGCTCTTTCCTGTGACCCCCTCCCATCACAGTGTGCAAACATTTCTCCCACTATCGCTTCCCTCTTTTCATTACCCCTTCCTCTCCTTCCATCTATATCCTGCCTTCTGGCTTTGCATTTTCACTCCTGTTCTCTTCTTCTCTGACAACCTTTTATCTCCTTTTCATCTCTAGCTTTTGTCCACGCATTTCCCAATCAAATCCCCCCTTACCTCCAGTCAGTTGTCAGGGTTTATCCCGCTCCCACCTGTTCTCCAGCTTTCTCTTCCCTACCACAATCAGTCTGAAGGAGGGTCCCAAACAGAAACGTCACCTGTCCATTCCCTCCCTCCACCATTGCTACCTGACCCTTGAATTACTCCAGCACTTTGTGTTGTGAACATGAAGATTATGTTATTTTGGTGATCTTGTATCCCCATCATCAGTTTGCGTTTGCCCGCACATGTGTTCCTTACTTCTGACCCAGACAATGCAGAGTTATAGAGAAATCAGGCACACGGAGAACATGTGAAAATGGTGCATTCCACTAACTACTGTAAATGTGCAAATCATGTATAAATTTAACTACTTACGATGTGGAACTGATTTGGTCCACAGACTGCCCTACAATGTGCATCATTTAGAATGTGCAAATAATATGAGATACCTAGATAGGGTAGACAGTCGGAATTTTTTTTTCCAGGATGGAAATGTACAACACAAGAGCGCATAGCTAAAAGGTGAGAGGCAGAAAGTTTAATGGAGATGTGTGGGGGAGGTTTTTTTTACACACAGAGAGTGGATGGTACCTGGAATACATTGCCTGGGGTGGTGATGGAGGCAGATACAATAGTGATGTTTAAGAAGCTTTTAGATGGGCACCTGGAAGTGCAGGAAATAGAGGGATATGGATCATGTATGGGGAAATTAGATCAGTTTTACTTGGCATGATGTTCAACACATACATTGTGTTCCTGTGCTGTAGTGTTCTAAGGATTCTAAGGAATAATGTTTTCAGCTATTTGTTCATCGGGAGCTCCGGCAGCGGCAGCGTGTTCGCCCGCCCCGGGGTCGTGGGGCTTGGGCCGCGGACATTTCACCGTCCGGCGCGGCCTAAAATATGCCGCGGGATTTTTCTCTGCTGGGCGGGGGCTTCAATGTCGGGAGCCACGACCGCCCTGACGTGCAGCAACAGCGGCAGCATGTTCGCCCGCCCCGGATCGGACTTATCATCGGCGGAGCCGGCCGTCTTCGGAGGCTGCGGGAGCGGCTGCGACTCGCCTTAGGCTCGGCCCGCTGCGGACCGTCCGGCGCGGCCTCCAACCACAACAACCTGGCCGCGGGAGAAGACGGCAGGAGAAGGGAAAGACATTGTGGCCTTCCATCACAGTGAGGAGAGGACTGGAGGAGACTCACTGTGATGGATGTTTCTTTGATGGATGTTTCTTTTTTTGTGTGTTTTTGGGGTTGTGTAATTTTAATGCCTATTTAATGCTTTTATTGTTGGACTGTGGGTGACTGAATTTCGTCCAATATTGGATGACAAATAAAGCTATCTTGAATCTTGAATCTTGAACAATGGGCAAATGGTGTATTCAGCAAACCAACAACAATGGGAAAATTAATATGCATCATACATTCATATGCTTTCCCGGCGGCACGGCCACCTCTTTCACCAAGATACTGCTGATAAACATAATGCGCGTTCAATTCTTCAAACTAATGGCAGTCTTTAGCTAATCCCTGCGGTCCTTGTGACCACAAGCACCTGGCCTTTAAGGAGTGGAAGGCGCCTTCAACAGAGCACCAGGCACTTGAGACACCGTGTCTCTGCTGACACACACGATCTGGGCAGTGTGGCTGGATGCAGCAATTATATGAAGCAGCAAGCAGCTCTAATTTAACATGCTGCCAGCAATGTAATGATCAGCCAAAGCCTGGTTGTACACAGCAATCCTTCACCTTGTTTTTATTTTATGCACCCTTATAACAGAGGGAGAAAAAAATCAGATTGAGAACCCAGGTCATGAAGGCAAAATGATAAATGCTGTTCTTAATCTCCTGATAGTTCTGTGAATATGACCGTACTAATGTTGTTGAAAAGATAACAAATGGTGATTCAAAACCTGTGTGACCCAGATACAGGACAGCTTTGAATTTTCAGTTGTTTTTCGTTGATTGATCACTTTTTTTGCTATGCCTTTTAGTGAACAGCAGTAAATCAAAGAATCTTTTTAGTCACTTTACATTGTAGACCTTTCCCCAGCTGGAGAGATACATTCTTTGTCCTCAGCAAGGAGGAGGTAACTGGACATGCAGGTAGTAGTAAGAGTATGCAAAAACATCAGCTGCTTAGTTTATATCTCACACATCAGGACAATCATGAGATTTTGAGCCTGAGGGGTTCAAACAGTGAGATGAGTATCTGAATTGCCTGATTGTTTGGAAAAACAGGGAACTGCAGAGGCAAGTTCTCCAAGGAAAGACACAAAATGCTGGAGTAACTCAGCAGGTCGGGCAGCATCCCTGGAGAACATAAATCATATGTAGAAACAAGAAACTGCAGATGCAAGTTCTCCAAGGAAAGACACAAAATGCTGGAGTAACTCAGCAGGTCGGGCAGCATCCCTGAAGAACATGAACATGTGATGTTTCAGTTCTGGACCCTTCGTCAAGTCTGAAGTAGGATCCTGACATGAAACATCACCTATCTGTGTGTTCTCCAAGGATGCTGCTTGACACGCTAATTTACTCCAGCATTTTGTGTCTTTCCTCACCCTATCATTTGATCTCCAATGAGTCTGGCAAAATTGTGAATAAGTCTGAATAAAACAAAAACTTTAGATGCAGTCTCCAAAGGATTTACATCATTAGTCTAAGAAGTTGTCATCAATATAACTGCAAAGATAAATTATTTATTTCTCTGCAGGTTTACTAAGCTGGTGTTGTCAGCACATCATGACAATGTTCCACTTATTAAATGATGCAAAAGGAGTGTTATAGTGAAGGTTCTTCTCCAGGGCTCGCTGGTCACATGGCAAGTGAGTACCCTGTATAGGATATCCCACCATGATTATCATAATGAGGAATTCTTCCACACAGGGAGATTGGCACTGATGCAGCAGGAGGGAAAAATATGCACAAGACAACACCCTTTAACAGTGCCTCAAAAGGGCAGCCAGCATCATCAGAGACCCTCTCCATCCTGGCCATGCTCTCATTTCATCCTGCCATCGGGAAGAAGCCGTAGGAGCCTGGAATCTGTAATGCTAGGTTCAGGAACAGCTTCATCCCTGCAGCCATCGGGTTATTAAATACACAACCTCCAAATAAGTTCTTCTTCTTGCGTTTGAGGCAGCAGAAGTTATGTAACGCCCTCCAGGCGCTGTAGCCTGTGCAATGTGTTGTTGTCGAGGGCCGTGAGGTCTACCCCTCCACCAGGGGGACGGAGGACAGTGCAGTTGAAAATGACGTGCTGCGCTGTTTGCTGGTTTGCTCCACACACGCAGGCTGCTGCAAATAAGTTCTGAACCACAGCGACTTGGAGGCATTGTTTGTGTCTTTGCACTATTATTGTTTTAGATTGTGATATATGAGTGTGTGTGTGTGTGTGTGTGTATGCGTGCGTGTGTGTGTGTGTGTGTTTGTGTGAATATATATACATATATATAAATATATAATATATATTTATATATTTGTTACCTTATATATTTATTCCCTTTATATATATATATATATGTGTGTGTGTGTGTGTGTGTGTGTGTGTGTGTGTGTGTGTGTGTGTGTGTGTGTGTGTGTGTGTGTGTGTGTATGTGTGAATGTGTGTGTGTGTTCGATATATATGTGTATAAGTATATATATATGTGTGTGTGTGTGTGTGTGTGTGTGATATATATGTGTGTGTGTGTGTATTATATATGTTGCATATATGAATATATATATTACATTAAATGGGCTAGAGGTGAATCAGACAGCACAAGTTTTCAGAGTTGGTGGCATGAAAGAGCAGGTGTGATCATTACAGGTAGCCCTTGGAAGGACTTTCCAGAATACAGCAACACGGTAGATTTCCAGCTATATGTAACTGTGAGGACAATGAGGAACACAAAGCTAAAACAAACCAGTTGAGTTTCAAAGGAAGAAAAAAAACTGCTGGAGGAACTCAAGTGGGTCAGGCAGCATCTGTGGATTGAAAAGGACCATCGATATTTCAGCTCAAGACCCTTCTTCAGACTGATGGAGTAGAGGGA
The DNA here is from genome assembly GCF_053455715.1 of Rhinoraja longicauda. Classification (NCBI taxonomy): domain Eukaryota; kingdom Metazoa; phylum Chordata; class Chondrichthyes; order Rajiformes; family Arhynchobatidae; genus Rhinoraja; species Rhinoraja longicauda. The sequence continues at coordinate 36,644,573 of NC_135963.1, read as the reverse complement.
GATAACAGGTAGAAAGAGGTGAAGGGTTATCTCCCCTTTACACCATCAGTCTGAGGAAGGATCAGAGCAGCACAGTGGCACTAGGGTTGCTGCCTTACAGTGCCAGAGACCCCGGCTCGATCCTGACTATGGGTGCTGTCTGTACGGAGTTTGTACGAATATGGATGAATTTGCCCCCTGCAGCCGGGATTCTGGAACTCCGACCTGGCTGGAGCCGGCTGATCCACTCCCGTGGCCGACTTCCGAGGGAACATTTCAGGCTGGCATCTCAGGCCATGGGTGGCCTTGGTGGACTGTTCTAGTACCGTGCGACTCCTCTCAAGGCCGTGACCTCTATCTGGCAAAATGGATCATCTGCCAGGGCTCTGGTACCAAGGGTGCCGGAAAATGGGTGGTGAACCTTGTATCTGCATTCTCATGTCTCCAATCCAAATGGTCCTCCGTGTGAAACCCACAATGGACGTGCTCACTCTTAATTTGACTTTCGCCACCAATATAAGGTGGATTTTAAAGCCAAAAAGTCCAATTGTTTTGATAAGGTGAGAAAGGAAAAACTGACCCCAAGGCAATGAGCATTTAAGATAATTAGAAGAAAAACAAGGAAAAGATCAAAAAACATTTATTTAGTCTGATTGCTGTCATGATGTACAATGCATTACCGAGAAGAACCAGATTCAGTAGGACTTTTATAATTGATGTACACTTGAAAAGCAAAACAATATCCAAGTCTATGGAGAGAAAGCAGAGTAGTGGCACTAATTGGATATTCTTTCAAAGAGCTGTCACACACACAATAAGCCGAATGGCCTTATTCTGCAAAGTATTATTCTTTGATTCTAAGATGTGCAATTGTAATTTAAATTAGTGTGCGGAGGGGGGTGATGTAATTGTGCTTGCACATTATGTAAATTCCAGAGAACTGGTTTACATTCCATGGATGTGCAGTCTCTGGTTAAACTGGGCCACTAATTCTTTGAGACAGTAAAGCTGGCAGGCCGCCTACAAAGCCACCAACTGAAACTATATCTTTTAACGAATCCCGATGTAAAGAACAAAGAAAATACAATAGTTTCCTCTTGCTTTCAAATAATGAAACAATTATGTGAATTAAATGAATCACTCTATAATGAGTTTTTCGGAAAACAGTTCAAGGCATGTTCTTACTTAGATGGTCTCTATAATGAAATATTTTGATAGAATATATTTACCACCAACCTGGTTGCGCTAATTTTAATTAATATTACTATTTAATGGCTTGAAAGAGTCTCAAAATAGAGTTAATAACACCACACCATATAAAGGCACAGGATTATTTTTCGGGGTTAGTATAGACAATAGACAATAGAAAATAGGTGCAGGAGGAGGCCATTCAGCCCTTCGAGCCAGCACCGCCATTCAATGTGATCATGGCTGATCATTCTCATCTATAGTTTAGAGATAAAGCATGGAAACAGGCCCTTCAGCCCATCAAGTCCACGCCGACCAACAATCATCCATATACTAGTTCCATATACTAATTTACAGAAGCCAATTAACCTACAAACCTGCATGACTTTGGAATGTGGGAGGTAACCGGGGCACCCTGAAACAACCCACGCGATCACAGGGAGAATGTACAAACTCCGTACAGACAGCACCCAAGATTAGGATTGAACCCGGGTCTCTCGAGCTGTAAGGGAACAGCTCTGCTGCTGCAGCACCATGCCTCCCCTAATTCAGGAATATATCAGTAGTCTGAGGAAGGGTCTCGACCCGAAACATCACCCATTCCTTCTCTCCTGAGATGCTGCCTGACCTGCTGAGTTACTCCAGCATTTTGTGAATAAATATATCAGTAGTTAGTCGTCTTTCATAGTTATATATTTCAGTAAGGCTTAGAATATTTTTTCTTCACTTTAATAGCTTTGGGAATCAATGTCATTACAATTTCACTCCAGAAATATCAGCACAAAAATCTAGGCCAATTCTTCTGGGCAGTACGGAGCGATCACCATCCTTCAAAATAGACTTGGAGCTGAGAATTTGTTTGTTTTCTCAAAGGATGTATAAGATCCAATGGTATTATTTCCAAAAAGAGTAATTCCTGTTATCATAATTTAATTAGATAACATTTTTAATGCAATATATTTATCGCCAAACAGCTCTAACTTAATTAATATCACCTTTTTAATACCGGGAAAGAGCCTCATTGTAAAGTTGCTCATGTACATTGTGCATTTGTGACAACACTTAACTACTGAATGTGATGCAATTCAGGAATGTTTTAGTAGTAACTGGACCAAGTGGACCCGTTGGGCCCAAACCTCTCCTGCATTGGTGCAGCACCCTCTCCTCCTCCCTCCCCTCCCCCACATCCAAGCCTTTCGCTATTCTGTATATTTCGATGTGGTCCCCCCTCATGCTTCTAAACTCCAGCGAATACAGGCCCAGTGCTGACAAACACTCATCATAGGTTAACCTACTCATTCCTGGTATCATTCTAGTAAACCTCCTCTGGATCCTCTCCAGAGCCAGCACATCCTTCCTCAGACATGGTGCCCAACATTGCTGACAATATTTCAAATGTGGCCTTACCAGCGCTTTCTAGAACCTCAGCATTACATCCCTGTTTTTGCATACAAGCCCTCTTGAAATAAATGCTTATTCTTATCTTTTTAAGAATAGGAAGAAATATTTGCATTTATATTGATCTGGTAATGTTAAAAGACTCGTTATTCTTCCAAGTACTGGCTTTCTCCCCCTCTCCTCCCTCTGACCCATTGGGATTCACACCCATTCCGCCTCTGCCCCTTACATTCCTTCTTCTAGCTTCATAATTCATTCATCTATCCATATCTCCTAATCTCACTCTTTTTGTCATTTCATTTCTGCCGTTTGTCCAATCAACTACTTATCAACACCTCCCTTTTTCATCTTTATCCACCTATTACTTGCCAGGCTTTGTCCTGCCCCCACAACCCTTGCAGCTTTCTCCCCCACACCACAACCACTCTGAAGAAAGTATCTCGACCCAAAACATCACCTCTAAATGTTCTCCAGAGATGCTGTCTGACCTGCTCAGTTATTCCAGCACTTGGTGTCTTTTCTGGTAAACTAGCATCTATGGTTCCTTGTGCCTCCTCTTGCTCAGTCAGGAGAGGATTGGTCACCATCCAACTGATTTTAGGGTCACAAATTTGTCATAAAGTTGTACAGCATAGAAACAGACCCGGCAGCCCACCACATCTCTGCTGGCCACCATGCCTATCTATATAATCCCACTTCCTTATATTCCTTATATAATCCACATTCTTCTATTCCTTGCTAACCTGTCCAAATGAGTCTCAAGTGCTGTCACTGTTCCTGTCTCCATCACCTCCTTGGGGAGCTTTTTCCGAATTAAGCTACACTTAGTGCAAGAAACGTCCCCCTCAGATCTCTTTTAAAATTTCTCCCTCTCACTTTAATCCTATGCTTTCAAGTTTCGCTGTCATGGGAAACAGAAACTAGCTATCTACCCGATCTTTGCCTAAAATTATGAAATTTTAGATACTTCTATCATGTCACCTCTCATCTGTCTTCATTACATAGTAAACAGCCCTACTCTATTTATTTATAACATAAACACTCCAATCCAGCAGACCACTAGACACCAATAGTCTATTTTCATTTTCCTGTCCAGTACCTTTGACACAATTATTTCTGTACATATTAATGTACCTTTGCTCTGGAACTGATACACGACAATGTTGAGAACTATATTCTGCACTCTGGTATCTTTATCATTTGGATTTTTAAAGTTTAGTTTACTTCAGAGATACAACATGGAAACAGGGCCTTCAGCTAGTTCCATGTTATTCCGCTTTCTCATCCACTCCCTACGGGCAATTACCAGAAGCCAATTAACCTACAAATCAGCAAGCCTTTTGGTTGTGGGCTGAAACCGGATCACCCAAAGGAAATCCATGCATTCACAGGGAGAACGTGCAAACTCTACATGCACAGTTCTCAAGGTCAGGATCGATACTGTGTGTCTGGTGCTGTGAGATAGCACTTCTATTATCTGCACCACTATACCGCCTACTTGCGTTTGGCTTGATTGTATTCATGTACAGAATTATCTGATTTGAACAGCATGTAAACAAAAGCTTTTCATTGTACCTCACTACACATGATAATACAAAATCTAAACTTAAGGCCTTTTGGATTCTGTTAAGTGTTGGTCATGCACTTAAAGATTCACTTGGGTATCAGTCACTACTTCAATATTAAGCATCATGCAGTGATCAATTGCTTCAGTAGATATAATACTGATGGTCTAATTGTTTCAATATGTTTATAATGACCAAGTCTAATTGTTTCATACTGTAGCAAAGAGCTTATTAATGCACAGGGAAAAGAAAAGAGTTTTAATTGACTTGCGATTCCCCATTCTTATATAAAAGGCAGAAGAACATTAACAAAGTCACAGACAGGCAACATTCTAATGTTTTTATTGACGCACAGGAGTCATAATGAACTCACGTTGCTACTTTCAGGATGACATCATCCAAACTAATTTGGGAGTCATAGATGCCGGAATCTGGAGCAAAAAAATAAAAAAACTGGTGGAGGAACACAGCAGATCAAGCAACATTTGTACAGGCAGAGATGCTTGATCATTCTTTTGCCTACACAGAGCTCCACCAGCTACTTCCTTTTAGCTCCAGAGAGAGCTTGTTCTACCACACAACTTGTAAACATGAGGAGATAAACAGGAGATAAAGCCTTGAAAAGTGAAACAGTTCACTCAGGTGAAAGATCCCCTGTTATTTTCCAAATGTTCGATGAGTTGTGTACTCTAATATTCTTTCGGTCTGATTCATTCATCATTCTCTTTTATTTTTCCATCTTGGTTTGATTTGATTTAGTCATATGATAACACAGGGGAATTGCATGTATCAAATCTTGGCTGACCTGCGTCAATTTTGGATGAGTCAATTCAAATAAAAATTAGGAACACGGAACGTCAGATGCTGGTTAATGCACAAAAGGGCACAAAGTGCTGGGGTAATTTAGCAGGTCAGGCAGCAACTCTGGAAAGTCAGGAAGCATACAGAAATGCTGCCTCGCCTGCTGAGATACTCCTGTACATTGTGCCCTTGTGTCAAGTAAGAATTAACTTGAACATTTACTGTCACAATGTTTAAGGAATATTTGGACAGGTACATGGATAAGCCAGGTTTAGAGGGACATGGGCTAAATGCAGGCAGGTGGAATGAGTGTAGATAGGACATGTTAGCTAGTGTGGGCAAGTTGGGCTAACGGGCCTGTTTCCACGCTGTAAGACTCTATGACTCTATTTGTAAACTGTTCGTTTTAATTTATTACAGGACTCAAATTAATTACAGGATTCAAATAAGAATTATCTTGCTCATTTGAAAATTGTTCAATATAATTCTTGACAGGTTATGGTGAATTCAAATACAAATTAACCTGACCATCTGCAAACAGTTCAATTTCATTCATCACAAGATGATGGCCAATTGAGGGATTTATACATTTCGATCTCTTTCTCCCTGCTGATTTGGTGTCCAACATTAAAAGGATCCTGGGTGTCACCACTATATTATCAAACCTTTAAAGGATATAAGTTCCATTCGCTCAGAACCTACAGTCAGTGGGAAGTCCCTGAAGTTCATGATGTACTGACAAATCTAATGCCCAGCTTGCTTGGAGTGAGAGATTTGTAGGTGGGCAGCAAACGTTTTAAGGGCTCCTTGAAAAAAAATATATAATATCCTCACCAACACATAGGAATCTCCCACCTGCAGCTGAGCACTGAGGACATCTGGGTATTGGCTTATTATGGTAATATGTGCTTTGGTACAGTGAAGAGGTACAATTAAATCAGTTCACGCTACACATGATTATAATCAGGCCCTACACTAGTTCAACATGTAGAGCATAGAGAAAAATTACCAGAGTGCAGAATATAGTTATAGAATATAAAACAAGGAACTGTAGATGTTGGTTTACCAAGGTAAAACAATAAAAAGGAGTACACGGATTAGGCAGCATCCCTGAAGAACATGGATAGGTGAAGTTTCAGGTAGGGACCCTTCTTCAGACCATGAAGTCTGAAGACGGCCCCGACCCAAAACATCACCTATCCATGTTCTCCAGGAATATTACCTGACCCGCTTAGTTACTCCAGCAGTTTGTGTCTTTCCTACAGCATATAGTTTTAAGCATTGTAGCATAATTCCAGAGGAAAAAAAGTCTAATGTTTACAATGAGGTTCAATAGAAGCATATGGAAGTTCAGGATGAATGGCAGATTTGGAACACATCCCTGTATACCCTCCACCTCCCTCTTCAAGCACCTCCAGGCCCAACTCCCCATTGTGGCCTCATCAGCCAACTCAGAACTGGAGTGGTAGCAAATCCCCTCAACCTGGGGAACTGTCTTGGAAAGGAGTTCACTTTGGAGGCTAGACTCATTCCAGGGATGAAATGAAAGGCATCCAAAATTAGAATTCCTTAAAGATCTAAATCAGCATCTCGATGAAACTAGAAAAGTCGGCTTATGATAAATGTTAAGTTTCTAATGGGGGTGTCAAACGATTAAGGAAATTAGGCACAATTAATCAAGTGAGAGAAAAAAAGTGCTAATCACACTTTTAATTAAACAGAACACCAACCGTTTACCTTTCTTAAATAAAGTTGAGTTTAGTTAAATATGTTAATTGATTTTAAACACATTTTTAATTATTAAATATTTTTCAATTTTTTAATAGTTGCATCACACTTTCATGGATCATTTTCATTAACACAGCTTGGAAACAGGCTTTCAGCCCACCGAGTCCGCACTGATCAATGATCACCCGTACACTAGTTTTAACCTACACACGGGGGACAATTTACAGAGGCCAATTAATCTACAAACCTGCACGTCTTTGGAATGTGGGCATAAACTGGAGGACCCGGAGGGAGAACGTACAAAGTCCGTATATACAGGTCCATTGTCAGGATCGAACTCTGGTCTCTGGAGCTGTAAGGAAGCAATTCTATCGCTGCGTCACCATGCCAGCCATTCTGCCTCCCTTGCGTGTCAGCTGTAACAAGAGCACAATCCTATCGCTGAGGCTTCAGGATGGCCTTGAGTTCTCAGTGGAGGAAGCACTCAAGGTAAGTGCAGGCAATATGCAGGTTAACAACTTGTGAGCGTTACTAGTCAGAGGGAGAATATCTGGGCCAATTCTCTTGGTAACATGTGCAACTAGCACAATAAAATAAACAATTCATTGACCATATAACCTATGATTAATTGGCTGCCCTCGTTAACAAATGAGTGTAGGAATCAAGTAGGATGCAAGTCCAAGGGAGAACTATTAAAGAAAATTATTGGGAATGAGGGAATGCAAATGTCCAGTTTAGCAGCATCAATAAAGTCTTTTGAGGGATAAAAGCAGAAAATGGTGGAAACGGTCAGCTGGTCAGGCAGCATCTGAAAGCAAAACAGAGTCAACATTTTAGGTCTAAGACCTAAGACAAGTCAGATAAAAGGCACTGGACCTGAAATGTTGACTCAGTTACTCTTTCTACAGTTACAGGCTGAGCTGTTGAGCGTTTTCAGTTTTTATTTGCGTCTGTAGTTTGTTGATTTTCAAGTCTTTTAATGGAGTGTGGGATATCTGCAAACATTATGTACCTGCAGGAGCATCATGTAGATCATGGAATGAGTAGGCATACCTACTCCGGCACTCGTTCCATACACCCACCACCCTTTGTGCAAAAAAGTTACCCCTCACCTTAAACCCGTGTCCTCTGGTTCTCAATTCCCCTGCTAAGGGCAAGAAACTCTGTGCATCTACCTGATCCATTCCTCTCATGGTCTTTTATATGTATATCCTGGGGAAAAAGCTTCTGACTGTCTACCCTTTCAATGTCTCTCATAATTTTATAAACATATATCAGGTCATCCTTCAGCTTCCGATGCTCCAGAGGAAACAATCCAAGTTGGTACAACTTCCTTTCAGTTTATACTCTCTAATCCAAGCAACATTGTGGTAAACCTCTTCTGCACCTTCTCCAAGGTGTGGAATCTGTTTCAACTTAATCCTTGAAGTATCCTTTATCCTTTACCTGTACACTATGGGCGGCTTGATTGTAATCATGTATAATATTTTCTTTGACTAGATAGCATACAACAAATGCTTTTCATTGCACTTAGGTACACGTGACAATAATAAACTAAACTTACTTACTAAAGACAATTAGATATCAAATAATAGTGAATATTCAGCTGCTGGGTCCAACTATAAATAACAGGCTGTGTTTCTGAGTTCACTCAGGTCAGAAATATTTCCTGGTCATTGGTGTGTCTGAACCCCAAGTGGAATTGTACATTTTTGTAAAGTATTCATTTAAAAGATTAATCGCCTCAAAGTGCTTTGATATTTGTGCTTTATTCATCAACAACAGCAAGAATTGTAATTCTTAAGGCATGTTTAATGTACTAAAATGATCCATGGGACTTCGTAGGAGCATAATAGGTCCATCAATTTAACCGGACTTTAAATGTGTTTCTTTTTTCATTCGAATCAAATAATAATTTAATCAGAAAAGTGTTTATTTTTAAATTGGTAATTTATTCAGTGATCTATGGGACACTGAATTTTGTCGAACAGAATTCAGGGAGACGAGGAAACATTCTCACAAACATCACACTTTCTTAGCTGGAGTAGGCTAAGTAGGGTTCCAATCTGAAATGTCACCTATGTATGTTCTACAGAGATGCTGCCTGGCCTGTTAAACTCATATTTTTTTGCCTCATATTTTTTTGTAAACCAGCATCTGCATTTCCTTGTGTCTACATTTTCTTAGTTAATCAGGATATCCAGCAGTTACTGCCTGCAGTTACTGTCCATTCCTACGAATCATTAAAGGACACAAAGTGATGGAGTATAAAGTATGACCCGATAGTCCATCTGGTGAGAAGCTTTCTTCAGCACTGCCTGCTGTCTCCTCATACTTTAAGGGTTATGCCTGCATCATGCTTAGATGTATAGTGTACAGTAGACTATGCAAAGAACCAGGAAACTCTCACAGAGGAGTACATGAAGGGCCTCCTGAACAATCCAGCATCAAAATCACTCTCCATGCAATGTTCATAGCAACCCTGTGGCTTTGGTTGCATTTACAATCTCCAGGACCACCAGGACACTGGTGTGGGCCAAGGAACAAAGGTAAAGGAGGTAGCCTTTGTCCTTCAAGAGTCTTTTGAACATCATGAAATAGAAAATGAACGTCACACTGTCTCAGAATGAACCATGTAAGATATCCGAGGTGCAAGTCATTGGCATTTTGCAGGTGCTCACAAACTGAGAGGGATCACGAGTAAAGTACCTGATGTTTTAAGCAAGATAAAAGCTTCACCACCGAAATCTTCAAAGCCTGGAGAGCCATAGAGTCATGGTGCATAGAGCGTGGAAACAGGCCCTTCGATCCAACTTGCCCAACCGACCAATGTCTCATTTACACTCGTCCCACCAGCCTGCATTTGGCCCATATCCTTCAAAACATGTACCTATCTAAAAGTTTCTTAAATGTTGTGATAGTACCTGCCTCAACTACCTCCTTGGCAGCTCATTCCATACCACCCACCACCCTTTGTGTAATAAAGTTACCCTTCATGTTCCTATTAAATCTTTCCCCGCTCACTTTAAACCTATGTCCTCTGGTGTTCATTCACCTATTCTGGGCAAGAAATCCTGTGTTTACACTATCTATTCCCCTCATGATTTTGTACACCGCTATAAGATCACACCGCATCCTCTTGCTCTCCAAGAAATAGAATCCTAGCCTGCTCAACCTCTCCCTAAAGCTCAGACCCTCTAGTCCTGGCAACATCTTTGTAAATCTTCATCTGCGCATTTTCCAGCTTGACAACATCTTTCCAATAACATGATGATCAAAACTGAATACACCACTCTCAAAGTAGTAGCAGCTACTACCAACGTCTTATATAATTACAGCATGACCTCCTGACTTCTATACTCAATACTCTGACTGATGAAGACCAATCTACAGAATATAGTCACAAAGTGTCGAGAACTTCACACTTCTTTGTGACTGGTCTCCCTGAGCTCTATGGGGATGTGTGGGGCAAGTTACTTTCCTTCACAGAGAGTGGTGAGAGCCTAGAATGTATTGCCAGTGGTGGTGGTGGAGGCAAATACGATTGTGGCATTTAAGAGGCCTTTATTTAGGCGTATGGAAGTGCAAGGAATGAAAGGATATGAATCATGTCAAGGCAGAGGGCTGTAGTTTAATTCAGCATGTTGTTCAGCACAGTCATTGTGGGCCGTAGCTGTACTGTGGTGTACTGTTCTATTCCAATGGCCTCTTCAACAAACCTACCAGTGATTAATGATCTCTTCACTGAGTGGAGTTATAGGATTAGTCACTACTGTTGAGACCTGATGTGCTGAATGTGGTCCAGGGTGAATGGTGATGCATATACATGAATCAGTTCCACGGAGGAGTCGTCAAATGTGCACGAGGATTGACATCACCTCTGCAGGTTCTATGTGATGCAGGCAAATGCACATGTCCTGCACAAGACAATGTGGTCAAATGTTCATCACGCAATGCGCATCTAGCTATTTATATTGCACTACCGTACAATCCCTTGGCACGTAGGAAGTGTGCATTCTGTAATTGGAATTTCAGGCCTAATTTTCTATCTGAATTGCTCCTCTGTTTTTTGGTGTTTGCGAAACAAAAGCTAGGACTGGCTTGAATTGTAATGCAGCACGTTACACATTGCAGCGACAATGTCTTTGCTTTCTGCTTGGTTGGATTCACGTTACATTCTAATGAAGTGTTATATCGGCTGCAACTTTCCTTCGGTGACCTGGAAGATCCCGCATTGTCATGTCTGGGTTTTATTATAAATGAGGAAAGGTGCCAGTAAACTAATTGCAAGGCAACAATTCAAGCTAATGACTCCATTGATAGATATGCACACCTTTATTTTCTGATTGTAAAAATGTCCAAAGCTGATTTATTTAATGTAGTTTACAGTTACCATTATAATCAGTAAATTGGGGCTGTAAACCCATTTCAGGCTCTCCATTTATAATGTAGTCTGCAATCGACATGTACAGCACACTGAAAAAGGTCCACCAAAAGATTCAATTACACTGGTGGCTATGTTTTATAATGCTGATATGTTGATTTGGTTTGTTTAACTGATCATAAGTATGCAGCAGATTTGTGCAGCTGGTAGTGCTGTTGCCTTACAACGCCAGAGACCCGGGTTCGATCCTAACATTGGGTGCTCTCTGTGTGGAATTTGCATGTTCTCCCGGTGGCCACGTGGGTTTCCTCAGGGTGCTTCGATTTCCACCACAACCCAAAGATGTGCGGGTTTGTATGTTAATTGGTCTCTGTAAAATTGCCCCCAGTGTGTAGGGAGTGGACACAAAAATGGGATAATATGGAATTAGTTTGAATGGGTGATCGATGGTCCGCATGGACTCAGTGGGCTGAAGGGCCTGTATCCATGCTGTATCGTTCAATCAATCAATTCAATAAGTGTCAGCTGGGAAGTAATAGCACTGTGAATGTGTTACATGCACACACATGGAGAATACACAAGCATGCAAGAATAGTGATAATCACGCAAAGCTCAATGGGAGGCTTCCTTGTTAAAATAAACTGAGGGATTGATCGTAACATCACAGGGCCATCAGAACCACATTAAGTGATATGTCAGTTTATGGCATAAGACGTTGGCAGATATTTAAGACATTGGCAGCAGACTGCCATCCAGTCGGGGTCAATCGTTATCATGTGGAACCAAAGTAGAAAATGGTAGCAAAACCCATCAGCTCAGGTAGCATCAGATGCCTGATGCAAGGTCTCAGCCCAAAATGTTGCCCATTCCTTCCCTCCCCATCTGATGGGATTTCACACCTTTCCGATTGAACATGGCAGTAACTGAGTGGCTGCAGACAACTTGAGAAATCATGCAAAGGTCAACCATTTGGGATGGGTCAGACTGGGAGTATTGTGTTATACCTAAATAGGATTTAAATGTGACATCTGCCCTTGGCTGCTAACTTTCCATGAGAAGGATGGACATTTGGTTAAAGTAGTATTTAGTTGCTGGTGCTTGCTCAAGCACATTAGTACCCAGGGGAAATGAAAGGAGAAAATGAGGCTGGAATACTAATTTAGGAAGGTAAGAAAGTCAGTTCTTCTAAATACTCTGTATTAATCTTATTACCTTAATGCATTGTTGGCCCTGTTATAATATGAATAGAACAATTGCAAAGCAGCAAGCTATTCATCTCAAAGACTGGTGAATATTTGCTGAGGCTGAGTCCTCTCTCAACTTCCAATCTGATTAAATACAACATTCAGAAACTGCATGTTAATGCCTGTGGTTGCTTTGTTTCATTTTTATCAATTAAATATACCAGAAAATTAAGACTAACTTTATGGCACTTGATAACATGCCCAGAGTATGATGCAACCTGACTATTTATGCCGAATTTGAGTCAGGATGAATGTTTCAAGCATTCGGGGGCAGATCAATTCCAGTCGGGTAAGGGTGTTCACCCTGGTTCAGCGTGATAGACAATAGACAATAGACAATAGGTGCAGGAGTAGGCCATTCAGCCCTTCGAGCCAGCACCGCTGGTTCCATTACCAAATGCTAGACGGAACGAGCTGCCAGAGGACATGGTAGGGACAAGTACAATTAGGACACTTAAAAATAAAACACATACAGATCTTGTAGACACAAAGAATAGCAGATGGTGTTTTCCCCCCAAAAAACACAAAGTGCTGAAGTAACTCAGCAGGTCAGGCAGGTCAGGCAGGTCAGGTCTGGAGAACATGGATAGACGACGTTTCGGGTCGGGACCCTTCTTCACATTGATTGTAGTAGAATGGACAAAGCTTCAAGAGAGGTGGGGGTAGGAGACCTTGTACATGGATAGGGGAGATTTAGAAATATATGGGCCAAATACAGGCAAATAATAGGCATCTTAGTCAGTGTGGTTGGGTCAAAAGGCCTGTTTCTGTGCTGTATCAGCAATTATAGGTTTAATTTCAAGTTTATCCTGGAGGATCTTACTTGAGGAACTGCTCCATTGACCATACCCTGAGCACATACCAGCCACCATTTAATTATACACTCACTGAAACTGTCCATGTGGACGTCTTGGAGGACAACATAGCACCAAGATCTCCAGGTTCAATATCACCAGATGAGATGGTAAGGATCATGTTGGCTTGGCTTCCCTGAGGATCTGATCACACACATGTTCTACTGCATTCTCCTATTGAGTTAGAGATTTAAATAGGCCAGCCATCAGAAGGGCAGCTTAATCACGCACACCTGCGTTAATATTCCTTGAGAACAGAGAACATACAAAAGGAACAGGCTCTTCAGATCACAATGTCTGTGCCGAACATGATGCCAAGATAAGCAAATCTATTTGATCTCCTCCATTCCGTGCACCCAATTAAATGCCTTTTCAACATCATTGTCATATCTGCCTTTTTCATCATCCTTAACAATACATTCTGGGCACGCAACACCCTCTGTATAAACAAACTTGCCCCGCACATCTCATTTAAACTTTGCCCCTCTCACTTTAAAGCTATGCCCTCTAGTCTTTTTTTTCTACCCTTATTTCTACACTTTACTGGAGAAAGTTGTTTGCATTTGTTGATCAGGCAAGAGATTGTTTACAGAATGTTACCAGGACTTTAGGAAGATGTTGCCAGGACTCGAGGGCCTGAGCTATAGAGGGAAGTTGAGCAGGCTATGTATTCCTTGGAGCACCGGAGGATATGGGGTGATCACATAGTGGTGCAGAAGATCATGAGAAGAATAGATAGGATAAATGCACAGAGCCTTTTACCCAGACTAGGATAATCTTAGAGGTTTAAGGTGAGGGAAGAAGGATTTAATAGAATCCTAAGAGGCATCTTTTTTACACAAAGGATGGTAGGTATGTGGAACGAGCTGCCGGAGGAGGTAGTTGAGGCAGGTACTATCACAACATTTAAAAAACATTTGGACAGGTACATGAATAGGATAGGTTTAGAGGAATATGGGCCAAATACAACCAGGTGGGACTAGTGTAGATTCGGCATGTTGATTGAAGTGGCCAAATTGGATGGAAGGGCCTGTTTCCACACTTCTACGTTTCTATTCTTCGACTCTATGAATAGGGAGAGTCCCAACTTGCCCACAATCTCAGGTATTTGGAAGAGAGGGTGGTGACAATCTTAATAAGGCACACAAATTAGTTTCTTACATCAGCACAGCCAGCTCCGAAAATAGAAATTCTGTGATGTATGTCCACCACTAACTTTCCTATTCCCTGTTTCCCCTTATCAATTTCCCCCTCTCTGAAATGGATGACCCTGTCAGTTTTACACAATGTTCAATCAGTCACCTCATGAGCACAAGTGGTCGCGGTTCCTTGATCAACACTTCTGTAATCTCCACCTGAAACCTGGGACAATTCGGTCAGATGAAAATTGTAAATGACCAGTGTCAAGCACAGCCACAGGCAGAGTTGTTAGATGCAGGAAGTATCCTCCTAAATTGGGACCTGACGTTGAACATTCCCTGTAATTATTTCCTCTGTGAGGTCAGGTTTTGTTTGATCTGCTGCACAGTCTTTCATTTGAGATTCTTTCATGACAGACACATAAGGTTGTTTTCCTTGTTGCAGTCTTTCCATGTCTCTTGTTCTTTTTTCACCTTTATCAGCGGTACCACTGTAGTGACTGGTATAATTGAATTGAAAGATACAGCATGGAAACAGTTCCCTTCAGCCCACAACTCCATTGATCACCCATTCACACTAGTTATACGTTATCTGATTTTCTCCTCTGTAAGGGAAATTTACAGAGATTATTTAACCTACAAACTGGCACATCTTTGGGAGGTGGGAGGAAACGCGTGCGGTCACGGGGGAGAATGTGCAAATTCCACACAGGCAGCAGCCCCATGTCAGCTTAGTTTTAACTTTAGAGATAATAGGCCCTTCGGCCCACCGTTCACGCCAATCATCGATAACCCGTACACTAGTTTTGTGTGATCCCAGTTTTGCATCCAACACACTAGGGGCAATTCACTGAAGCCAATTAACCTACAAACCCGCATGTCTTTGGGATGTGGGAGGAAACTGGAGCACCTGGAGAAAACCCATTTGGTCACAGGTGAGAATGTACAAACTCCACACAGGCAGCATCTGTGGTCAGGATCAAACTCAGATGACTGGTGCTGTGAGGTAGCAGCTCTACCAGATGTACCACTGTATATTTTGTATGGCATCTTTAGCATAATATTGACAAAAGCTGCCGCAAGTGTGAGCAAAAGCTCCATTACTGGGAGTTCAGAATATCCAGAATTGACCTGATTTAATGACTCTCTCTCCGTCCATTAAAATCCAGAAAAATATTTGACTACGTCTGTTGTTTTTTGTTTTAGTGACAGTTAATCATTTTTCATTGAATTATAAAGCACAGAAGGCCAGACACACAAAATTTGTGGTAATATCTACTTAGCTAACAAAGAACTTATGAAGCTCAGCTCAAAGGAACAAAGTACCAAAGATACAATAGGTGACCATTTAATGCTTTGGCCCTCCAGTTTGGTTTAATGCGCTTATTTCTGATTTGTGATCCAGCCTTATATCCCCATGTTTCTCACACAGCTTTCCTTCCTAAAAATCTATCATCTTAGCTTTAGTTTAGAGATACAGTATGGAAATAGGCCCTTTGACCATCATTCACCCGTACACTAGTTTTACGTTATCATAGTTTTTTGCAACCAACACCCTTGGGGCAATTTACAGAAGCCAATTACCTACAAACCTGCATATCTTTGAAACGTGGGAGGAAACCAGTTACCGTTAAACTAATCTCAAAGGTTCAAAGGTACAAAGGTCTTTTATTGTCACATGTACCAATTAAGAAAGAGTGATATTCGATGTATCCCCTCTGCCTGCACATGATCCATATCCCCCCATCCCATCGTACCATCAGAAATAATTGAAATTAAAAAAAATAATGCAGACGCTGAAAATCTAAAATAGAAACAAAAAATACTGGGAATACTCATTCAAAGATCTGAACCAAGTTCTGACAAATGGCCTTCAACCTGAAATGTTAACTCTGTTTCATTCCCAACATATACAGAGTGATTTGCTGAATACTTCCAGTAGTTTCTGTTTTACATTAGAGCAGATATATTTTCTTCCTAACAACTTTTAGGAACTTTTATACATCTTTAATATCTTTATAACTTCCATCATCATCAATTAACTTTCTAAATTCCAGACTGGTTCTTTAGTCGATTTTCACATTCCAAGCATCTTTCTGGAAAATTTAAAGTTCACATCCTGCAAGACGAGAACATCCTAACCCATGGCTCATTGCGCCAAGTTGCTCGTTGTATGGTTGTGGGTGTGTTGTATTCGTAGTTCATATAACTTTTTTCAGCCACTATTTCTATTGACTTTAGATAAACACAAAATGTTGGAGTAACTCAGTGGGTCAGGCAGCATCTCTGGAGTAAAATGATGGGTGAAGTTTCGGGTCGGTACCCTTCTTCAGACTTTTGTGAGGTGCGCATTTTTTTAAATCTGAAGGAAAGATTGTTGGATTAAGATTGGGTTGAGAGTTTGCTAATTTGTCTGTCACGGAATGTGCTTGTCAGCATGAAAAGCTGCATCATGTAATAATTGCTCCAATTTCTTTTTAGTCTTCACTTTCTGAGCATCTCTGTAAACCTCCGCTGTCAAATATACAAAGTCAGTTGTATTCTTTTTTCCTTTCACTCATCCATCATCTATTACAAAGATAAATGCATTTATATTCCTCAATATAATATGCAGGTATTACCTGTCATTTAGCCATACTATTCTCTCACAAAATCCATCTCTTGCTACAAGACATCATTCTCTTGTCTTTTCACTCTCAAGAAATCACACATTCCCTTTTGTCAGTCTTTGTCATTGAAACACAAGTACTCTTGGACTGATCATTCAGAGCAATGGCCTTATGTAAGACATGCACAGATTGTTCAAGCCTTAATTTTCATCACAGATAAGGAAAGTTATTGAAGTTATATTCTGACAACAATCTTAATTGATCCAATGCTGATTCTGGCTGCCTCGATCTGAAAGATACACCCTGGACATCCAGAGAACTCTGGGGTAATTAATTTCAAGACTTCACTGTCATCAGAGAAGAAATTCCTCATGATGTCCATTTTAAATAGAGACTTTTTATCCTGAAACAGTACACTGCAGTTGTCATCGAGCACAGAAACAGGCCCATGTGTCCAATTCATCTAAACCGATAAGCAAATCCAATTTCCCTTTTCCTATCCATGTGATGAAGTTGGCTACCTAGCCTTGCCTTGCAGAGGTTGATGAGATGCTTGACTAAAGAAAATGTGGCAAATAAAAATGTGTGTACTGCACAAGTCAAGCCCAGACAGCCAATTTGTTTGCAGAGTTACTTAACTATTGTGTACCTTGTTAGTTGCATGGAAGTTGTAAATGGCCTCAACTGCCTTCATGTCTGATTACACCAATATGATAATCACCTCTATTGTGTACATGGTTGGGTTGGATGTACGAATGTAACAATGACCTCAACTGCCTTCATGTCTGGTTCCACCGATGTGATAATTGCCTCTATTATGTACCTTGAACACTAGAACTTGTGCTGAAAGAAAGCTTAGCTCTGATAGCTAACTTGGAGCAGGTCTATTCCATATATGGTAAAGCCACCTGTTTGTGGATTCCGCATGTCACCTCCATAATAAAAATAAGCTGTATCCTGCTAATTGCTGAAGTGGGTGCTCAGATCCGTCAGCAACGTGCTTGTTGCCGGCTCTGCCACTTTCCTGCCTTAGTGGGTAAAGCTTTTCGTGTTTTAAATCGATTAGCGTGGTTGTCTATTTGTTACAAGGTCAAGAACTTTAACACATGTACCCATCCAAATATCTTTTAATTGTTGTAATTGTACCCTCATCTATCATTTCCTCTGGTTCCAGATACCCTCTGTGTAAAAACTTGCCCCACAGATCCTCCTTAACTTTTTCCCCTCTCACCTTATAACTTTGTCCGCTAATCTACTCACCCCAGAACAAAGATTGTAGCTATGTACCCCTTCTCTGCACCTCATGATTTTATAAAGCATCATAAGTTCACCCCTCAGCTTCCTTTGCTCCAGGGAAAACAGTCCCAGATGATCCAATCTCTTCTTTTAACACATGCTGTACAATCTAGATAACATCCTGGTGAATTGTTCCTGAGCTCGTTCCAGCTTAATAACCTCCTTCAAATAGTATTTATTCACAAAATGCTGGAGTTACTCAGCGAGTTACTCCAGCATTTTGTGAATAAATACCTTCGATTTGTACCAGCATCTGCATTTATTTTCTTATATCCTTCAAATAGTAGGTCCCCTTGGGGATAGCCATGCTCAAAGCATCCAAGCTGTCAAACCATCTTATACACCGTAAGACTATTAGACATAAGAGCAGAAATAAGCCGTTCATCCCATCGAGCCAGGTCTGCCATTCAATTGTGGTTGACCTATTTACCCACTCAACCCCATTCCCCTGCCTTCTCCCCGTAACCATTGACACCCTTACAAATTAAGAACCTATCAATCTCCGCTTTAAAAATACCAAATGACCTGGCCTCCACAGACATCTGTGGCAATGAACACCACAGATTCACCACCCTCCGGCCAAGGAAATTCCTTCTCATCTCCATTCTGAAGGTACTTTTATTCTGAGGCTGTGCCATCTGGTCCCAGACTCTCCCACTACTGGAAACATCTTCTCCACATCCACTCTATCTCGGCCTTTCATTACTCAGTAGGTTTTAATGAGATTCCTCCTCATCCTTTTAACTCCAGCGATTGCAGGCCTCGAGCCATCAAACACTCCTCATACGTCAACCCAATGAACATGGGTTCATTCTCGTAAACCGCCTCTGGACCCTCTCCAACACCCACACTTCCTTCCTCAGATGTGGGGCTCAGAACTGTTCACAATATTCCAAATGTGGACTTTTAAGCCTCAGTATTACATCCTTGCTTGTATATTCTAGTCCTCTCGAAATGAATACTAAAGACAAAAGACACTAGAGGAACAAGATAGACCACTTGACCCTAAAAACCGAAGTACGTCACGGCGCCATTTTAGTAGGCAGAAACTTGCAGAAACATTTAAAAAGAAATATAACAAAAATCTGTGAGTTGATAGATGAGATATATTCTGCATTTTAATGGTATCATCACACAAAACACTGATTACACTGCGAGAGGCATTGCGAACGGCAGGTTTTCCCTACTAAAATGGCTCCTTTGCGTACTACATTTAAGTATACACGATTTCAACAGAGTGGTCCATATAGTCCCTCTAGTATCTTTGTTAAAGACCTTGTTGATCTGAATCAACAAGTTTCTCATAGGATCTCATAAGTACATAAGGGCAGCACAGTGGCACAGTAGTAGAGTTGCTGCTTTCTTGAACCAGAGACCCGTGCTTGATCCTGACTATGGATGCTATCTGGACAGAGCTTGAATGTTCTCCCTGTGACCGTGTGGGTTTTCTCTGGGTGCTCCGGTTTCCTCCCACATTCCAAAGACGTGCAAGTTTGTAGGTTAATTGGCTTATGTAAATTGTCCCCAGTGTTAGCATATGGGTGATCGTTGGTCGATGTGGACTCGGTGGGCTAAATGGCCTGATCCATGCTGTATCTCTAAACTAAACTAAAGTACGAGAGGCTGAGAGTGTGGACCAGATGCGGCCTGCAGTGGCACAGAGCAGTAGAGCAAAGGTGGAGGAGGCCAATGGCTATCCATCGCCAGGCCAAGCCTGCTTGGACAAGGGGTCTTCAAGGTCAGGTTAAGAGCTCTTCACCTATAACAAATGGGACTTGAAAATAGCACCAAATCTGCGAATCTGTGGACTGTCTCATTGTACTATACACTTTCACTGTGTCTGAGATGCTTATCTAAGATGTATCTAAGTGCTTATGTGGAATGATACTTGTACTGAACTATATACAAAAATGAATTTCACTGTACCTCGGTACATGTGACAAATAAAATACCACTGAACTGTTGAGAATGTGGGCCAAATAGCACTAAACTCGACCTGCTGCCTAGACTCTGCAGTCAAGATTCCCACCTACCAATGCTTGACTGGTCCAACTGCTGAACACCAGTAAAGTTGACCTTTCACCCGGAGAAAGTCCAACGCGATATCAACAGCCAGTTAAAGAAGTCACTTTTCTCTTGGTTTTGTTGCAGATAAAGTGAAATGTTATCTTCTGTTAGCCCTTCCTAGTTCCCCCTTAAATTTCTTGTTTTGCTGAGGAAGTATTTCTAATTGAGACAAGTTTATTTTCATGACCATGGTTGATGGAGGATAATTTGGTTTGGGAATGACAAATGCCTTGACATGTGACATTTATATTGCATACATTTTTCATTTCTGCAAAATTGAAACCTCAAGGCACAGAATTTCTCAACCCTATGAGTTATTCATCAATAAAAGCTTTTTACAATTGAGTAGTTCAGCTTTCTTCCAGTCAAATCAGCACCTAGAAAGATGCAAATATATTTCCAAGTCGGGAGGAGATGTAACTACAAATGCTGGAACTATATTACCCCTGTTACAAAATGTATAAACATTTCAATATTATTGTCGTGGCTTTAAATATAATTTTAGCTGATGTAGAATGGGTCACATATCCCAATATTGTGTGCAAAATATTCAAGGTCAAAGTCAAAATTAATGTGGATTTAATATTCAGGGCAAAGTACTGCATCAGCAAAGGTACTTTTATATTCATTCAAGTCTATCCAAGATTGTTTTCCAATGTCCACCTTTCGTATATCAAGAAATCAATCAACACAAACAGATGGAGCAACGTGGAGATTTCATTTGCAATGGAATATATATATATACAATCACAACCAAGATCTTGCACAACAACCCATTCCATTCAGAAATATTGCCCTACTCTTTGTCCATTGCTAGAGTCATGGTGTCATGGAGTCTTGGAGCTAGACAGCACAAAAACACGCCCATTGGCCCAATTTGCTCACACCTACCAACATTCCCTTCTACATTAGTCCCACCTACCAGTATTTGTCCCATATCCTATCCTAAATCTATTCTATCCATGTACCTATCTAAATGCTTCTTAAATGTTACGATAGTACTTGCCTCAACTACCCCCTCCAGCAGCTTGTTCCATACACCCACCACCCTTTGTGTAAAAAAGTTACCCATCAGTTTCCTATTAAATCTTTCCCTCACACAAACTATGCTCTGGTTATTTTCCCTCATACCCATTTAACTCTCTATTGACAGCTCTGATTGATGTTATTTGCATCACTCTCTCTGGCTGTGAGTTCCAGATCGGAACTAACAACTATTCATAAAAAAAAGCTTGTCAAAACATTCCTCTTTTACTTCCTGCACCTTCCTGTTTAATTCCAGATGTCCAGTAATCTGCAGTTGTTGGTTTCAATGTTGTGTTTTGTTTATTTAGATAGGTTCATGGATCGGATACGTTTAGAGGGAAATGGGCCAAATGCAGGTGGGCCTAATGTAGGTGGGACATTTTGGTCACTGTGGGCAACTTGGGCCGAAGGGCCTGTTTTGGTGCTTTTTTACCCTATGACTCCATGACAACAACTTTTCCAAATGGG
Organism: Rhinoraja longicauda; assembly: GCF_053455715.1. Classification (NCBI taxonomy): domain Eukaryota; kingdom Metazoa; phylum Chordata; class Chondrichthyes; order Rajiformes; family Arhynchobatidae; genus Rhinoraja; species Rhinoraja longicauda. Next base: position 36,622,827 of record NC_135963.1, on the reverse strand, counting down.
TTGTTCTGCAAGATATTGGTTGTGATTTGATAGGTAAAATCGCCTTTTATTGTGTCTTAAATATTTTATGATTTTATAAACCCAATATCTCCAAATTAATTTCATTTTTCATTTAGGCCTTCATTTTGAACCCTAACTAAAAATTATAGTCTTGTGCTACATTCCTGTGGATCAAAATGCCACATTATCACTGGATAGATTTAAGAGAGAGTTAGATAGAGCTCTAGGGGCTAGTGGAATCAAGGGATATGGGGATAAGGCAGGCACGGGTTATTGATTGTGGACGATCAGTCATGATCACAATGAATGGTGGTGCTGGCTCGAAGGGCCGAATGGCCTCCTCCTCCATTTTCTATGTTTCTATGTTATGAAAATTAACTTGTACAGTCATTTATGAGGTAACATAACCCAGTTCAGGGCAAAGTGTATGACTGGGACAAGTCACCTCGTGTAAGGGCTAGCCACTCTCCATGCTATTAAATTAAGTTTTGTGCCCTTTATTTGATTGCTTAAATGTGTCAAGAAGAAATTTTTCAGATTCTTTTCCCCAATTGGCCAAGGTTGTTAAACTCTACATTTTTCAGTCGCAATTCCACGGTTACACAAGGATAGGGACTGCACGTGTTACAATGCATTGGGCATTGTAATTATACAGGGCAGGTTTAATGGAACAATGGCTCTTTACCCATTCATCATTTTTTGTTTGTCATGTGCTGAACTAAATTTCAAGGAATCGGCAATCCTAATTAAATTTTCACACTGATGTTTATATTTTCCATTAACTGCACCAGTGGCTCCACTGCTTCTATAATTTACAATTACAAGGTCCGGACCTATGCAAGGCTTGACAATCAATCTCAGAATATCACTGATAATCTCTTCCTTCATCAGAGAGACTGGGATACAATGATATCTTGTCACCTTGAGTGGAGTTGATAAAGGGCTGGCATGTTCGAGATATACAAAATCTCAAGGGCGGCACAGTGGCGTGCCAGTGCCTCACAGTGCCAGTGATCTGGGTTCGATCTGACTATGGGTGCTGTCTATGTGAAGATTGTGTGCTCTCTCTGTGACCACCCAAATTTACTCCAGGTTCTGCTGGACTCTCCCACATCCCAAAGACGTACAGGTTTGTAGGTTAATTGGCTTCTGTAAATTGTTCCTAGTGTGTAGATAGAATTAGTGTACGGGGTAATAGCTGGTCAATGTGGACTTGGTAGACCAAATGGCCTGCTTCCACGCTGTATCTCTAAACTGAACTCTAAACTAATGTTTTCTAAATGAGGGAGATAAATTGGGTAGATCGTAAAACATTTGTTTCTTTCCTCTAATGGGTGCGTCAACAAGAAGGTACATGTACAGAGTGAGAAACAGGAATTTAGAGGGATCCAAGTGGGAATGTTTTCACACAGAGAATGGTTAAATTATGGAACTAATTCCTGAGGCAGTACTTCTTGACATTTAAGAAGCATTCGGGTAAGCAACATAACTAAATTAAAGTAAGTGGGATTGGTATGGAGAAGTGCAATGGTGGTGGGTACACAATAGAAATAGGCCTGGAATACAAGAGACTGCAGATTGGAAGAGATGGACTGTCAGTATTTGGGGCTGAGACACTTCTTCAGTCAGACCCTGAGATGTTATTTGTCCATCCCCTCCACAGATGCTACATCAGCTGCTGTGACCATCCATCATTTTGTGTTTTGCTCATAAAGGCAGGCCCTTCAGCCCACCATGGAACTCTGCTGTTCAACACCTGCTTACTTGTTGACAGTATAACACAAGTCCATGTTCCCCCAAAAACATTTTGGGGTTTTCAAAAACATATTTGGTCAGTAGTTTCCCTGGTTCTTACAATTAACTCATCCTAGTGATAAATAGTTTTGAAGAAGCATTAATGAAATGGTGAAAGGTTTATTTATTGACTTAACAACATAACAAAATAGGAGCAGTAGTAGGCCACTCAGCCCCTCAACCATGCCTTGCCACGCAACATGATCATGGTCCATCTGCCTCAGGCCTCATCTTCTCTGTACTAGTTCTGTATACCCTATTATTGTTCAATCTTTTAAAAATGTATATCCCCCTGTTTTTAATGTCATAACAACCTGGCCTCCACAGCATAACTGTGTCTCAACAGGTGCAAGAAGAAATTTGGCATTTCTCCAATGACTCTTACCAACTTTTACAGATGCACCAAAAAATGCAACCTGCAGGGTTATATCACAACTTTGTTTGGAACAGCTCTGCCCAAGATTGCAAGAAATAGCAGAGTTGTAGACATAGACCAGCCTGACACACATGGACCAGACTTCCCACCATTGCCACCATCTACACTTCATGCTACCTTGGAACAGCAGCCAGCATAATCAAAGACTTGTCCCAACCCGATCATTCCTTCTTTCCCCTGCTCCCATCTGGCAGAAGGTACAGAAGCTTGAAAGTACACATGACCAGACTCAGGAATAACTCTTTCCCCTTTGTTATCAGGCTTCTGTATGGCTCTTCCACAGGCTAAGATATTGTCGGATTCACCTCTACCCTATTATGGACATTGTACTTTGTCTATGGAACCGATGGACTACAATAGTGAGGACTATATTCTGCACTCTGCATCTTCCCCTTTACTCTATCTATTGTGCATAGTTTTTCTTGATTGGATTTATGTATAGTATGTCTGATCGGTTTGGATAATATGCAAAACAAAGCTTTTCACTGTACACGTGACAATAATAAACCTAAACCTAACTCTGTCATTGATTATGTTCAAGTTTGAGGTAGATATTTGGATTTGGATACGGGCAAGGTGACTGGATGGGAATGTGAACTTGAGCCCCAAGATCAGTCATGACTTTACTGAATGTTGGAGTTGGCTCGTCCCCCAATACCTTCCTTCTGCGTCTACATTTTATGTTGATATGATGATGAGGAGCAGGATTTTGTGAGGTCAGTTTTTCTTCTTGTTCATTGACAAGGTGGATGTCATGCCTGGATTCATACTTAGTATTGAAAGACAGTAGTTAGCATTCCAGAGGTCCATTATCAGCCATACAACAATGGAACGAGAGTTACATGCAGTATTGAGCAAGGATAGCAATTATGTGTCGGAACGAACTGCAGATGCTGGTTTATACCAAAGATAGATACAAAGTGCTGGTGTAACTTAGTGGGTCAGGCAGCACCTCTGGAGAAAAGGAATCAGTGATGTTTCGGGATAGAACCCTTCTTCAGGCTTCCAACCTTCAACTATCAACTTTTTCCATTGAGGACATATCCAAACTTCTTCTTCTTCTTGCGTTTGAGGCAGCAGAAATTATGTAACGCCCTCCAGGCGCTGTAGCCAGTGCAATGTGCTGTTGTCGAGGGCCGTGAGGTCTACCCCTCCACCAGGGGGACGGAGGACAGTGCAGTAAAAAATGATGTGCTGCGCTGTTTGCTGGTCTGCTCCACACACACAGGCTGCTGATGAACGCAACCCCTAATGATGCACGTTGGGTCGCTGCATGACGGGAGAAAGGGCGAGGAGTTGACAGGCGTTGAGGTCCCAGTTGCTGTGAATCCTGGGCGAGGTGGTGCAAAGGATGTTTGGCGTCCGATGGGGCCTTGCACACCAGCCTATGAATGGAGAACTCTCTGCGAAGCTTGGCGGGTGCGATACCTGTGAGCACGGGCAGGAGATCCGTTGGAGTAGGGCGTAGGCAGCCAGTGATGATTCGCATGGTGTCGTTGAGGGTGGCTTCTAGCTTGCTAGTATGAGCGCTGCGGCACCATGCTGGGGCGGCGTACTCAGCGGCGCTGTACACGAGTGCAAGAGCACTGGTTCGAAGAGTAGATGTCCTGGCACCCCATGACGATCTGGCCAAGCAACGCAGGAGGTTGTTCCGTGCCGAGACTTTAGCACGGAGAGCGTCAAGGTGTTGCTTGTAGGTCAGCTGCCGATCTAGTTTCACCCCAAGATGTGTAGGAAATGGGTTGTAGGGTAGGGGTGACCCATTGAGGGTGACGGTTAGCTGCCGTTGAGCTTCCTTGTTGTTCAGGTGAAAGGCCATTGTGGTGATTTTGCCACACTCTCCAGGTCTTAAGATAGCTCGCGACAAGTTCCATATCCGCCGAGAGCACATCCTCAACATTTGACCAACTCTTGTCCGAGTGCAGTAGGGCCAAGTCATCTGCGTACCCATACTGGCGCGAGGTCGTGCGTGGCAGATCGCTGATATCGAGATTGAAGAGCATGGGGGCCAGTACCGAGCCTTGGGGGACTCCGTTTCTTAGGCGTCGCAATCGGCTAGATTGTCCATCGCTGGTCTTGAGTTCAAAACTGCGGTTGGCAAGGATGTTGGCAAAGAACCGTACTAAATGACTGTCAAGGATGGTTCAGAGGAGCTTCAAGATCAAGCCCTGGTGCCACACAGTATCATAGGCGGCGGTGAGGTCCACCAGTGTGATGCCCACCTTGTGACCCTTTTCGAAACTGTCTTCGATGTCATTGGTCAGCTTGACTATTTGGTGGGTGGTGCAGCGTCCACGCCGAAATCCGGCTTGTTCAACGGGTAGTTGAGGGTCAATGATTGGATCGAGCCGGGCCAGGAGAAGCCGTCCGAGGAGCTTGTACGGGACACAGAGGAGTGAGACGGGCCGATAGTTCCTTGGGTCGTCCGCAGGCTTGTTTGGTTTTGGTAGCGCAATGACGGTGGCTTTCCGCCATATCTTCGGAATAGACTGACCAACGAGGCAAGAGGAGTAAAACTCACGGAGCCAGACCAGGCATTTAGGACCGCAGTGTTTCAGGAATTCTGGGGGGATGTTATCAGGACCCCAAGCGTTTCCACATTTCACTTGCGAGATGACAGAAGAAAGTTCTGCAGAGGAAAAGGGTGCTGACAGGTGCTCATCAGTGCCTGGAGCTTTCCAAAGATATCCAAACTCAGGGAACTTCACTGCTTCTTAGTTAACTCATGGTCAACATTACAGATACAAACATTTATTTTCTTCTAACTCTACATTATTTAGCTATTTGAATTTAAATTTTCTAGCTGCTACAGTGCATTTCAAATTTATGCCATAAAGATTAATCCAAGCCATTGGATTATGAAACCTCATGCATTCCAATAAGGATTTCCAGATCAAAAGACTTTTGTTAATGCACTTTGGACAGCACATCCCACATTCAAATTCTATCTTCAGAAAATAATTGACATCCTCTCAGGACCTCTGGGTGTTTAGCCCTATCACCACCATTGCTAAAGGCACACCAGTGAGCCAGCCGTTTTAAAACGTCATAACCAGTGAGTTGGTATGTGTAAGAGGATTAACTTTGCCACTTGAATGCCTTGAATCTGCTGGATTTGACACAGGATTAACAGGAAAACATAATTCCCAGCTGCTACAAAAAACACAACTTCGAAACAATAAGAAAGAAACAGACTAGAGGAATAATAATATAAAAGCAACATTTTCTCATGACCTAAATTGGATTCAATATCAAATATAGCAATTTGAACTCTGCATGTGTTATAAGACGCTTTTGTTTTTTTCTCAAGGTATTCCACTTATGGTTAAATGGTTACAAAAATATAACCCATGTAGGAGTTTTGCGAGGAATAGTATTATTCCAGTAAAGCAGACACATGTTAATTTATATTTGCAAAATAATTATTTTATTATGCTCTGTCACTTGAGATTTACACCTTAACATGCACTGTTATGCATCAGCCAGTTTTATTGTGATTACAAAACAGATCTGTTATGCTCAATTCCTGATCATTAATATTATCTATCTATGTTACTAAAACTCTCATCTTGTTTGGCTGTTCTGGAAAGACAACCAAAACGGTACACAATAGCACGGCAATTTTAGGCGCACTGAGGGTGCTGCATAAATGCAGGAGAGCTTTGGGCCCAACGGATGACTGCCAGATACGCGCGTGCGCGGTTGGGGGAGGGTTGCCATTTTGTGTTCAGCTCCGGTGCATCCGCAGTTGGGGGAGGGTTGCCATTTTGTGGTCAGCTCCGACCACACGCTCGACACCCGTTTGGTCCGGGTCCGACGTGGGGGGAAGCCGGCGCTCCCCGCTCTGATTGGTTGCCGGCGCGTTCTGATTTGTTCCTGCTGCTCACCCCCATATGGGGTCGATTGATTGGCTATGGCCTCGCTCTCGACACCCGATTGGCCCGGGTGCCCATGTGGAGGGAGCGTCGATGTTCCCCGCTCTGATTGATTGGTGTCCATTGATTGGCTACAACCTCCCTATCGATGCCCGATTGGCCTGAGTCCCCACGTCGGATCGAATGATTGCTCCGACCTCCCGCTCGACACCCATTTGGTCCGGGTCCCACGTGGGGGGAAGTGGTTTCTTCCCGCTCAAAGCAACTGCCATCGCAGTCGAGCTATCACTGCTGCTGAATGAGGGCACAGTCTCGAGGATCTCCAAGAGAGGATTTTAACCATAAAAACCAAAAACATTCCAGATAGGATTAATTTTATTTTGAAGAAAAAAAACGCCATTTGTTTCAAAGAACAAACGAGATTTTCCCATGTCACGATGGGAACCTAACGAGGACTGGGCCCAACGGGTCCACTTGGTCTAGTACATTACTAAAACTCTCATCTTGCATGTGGGTTTGTGCTTATATTTGATCTGGAAATACAGCCAAAATGATACACGATAGCGCAACAATTTTAGGCCCACTTTACTCACCACTGTACTGGGGTTCAAATCATTGATATATTTTTTAACTTAAAAAAAATACACTTTTTAAACTTTAATAAATTTGATTGCCTCTACCACCTCCCCCCCACGTGGGGTCCAGTGCGTTCTGATTGGCTACATCCGTGTTTGACATCAAAATGGGGACCCAATGGGTCCGCACATGCCAGACTACAACCTCCAGCGGGCAGCGCGGCATGCACACGCACACGCACACGCACACGCACACCTCCAGGGTAATAATAAAAATAATAATAATAATAATATAATATAAGAATCATCATAATAATAATAATACTTAAAATATAATAATGCAAGAATATAAAATGTCATCTTGTATATCTTTTAATATATTTAATCTCTTGCAGGGGAGGGGGATGTGGGGGGTCTGATTGATGCCTGGGTTGAGGGGGGATGGAGTGGGTGAGTGGGGGAGGGGGGTTGAGGGGAGATGGAGTTGGTGAGTGGGGTGGAGGGGGGGAGGAGGGGGGGATGGGGGGGTGAGGGGGGATGTAGTGGGTAAGTGGGTGAGGGGGAGGGGAGGAGGGGGTGATAAGGGGGATTGAGGGGGCATGGAATGGGTGAGTGGGTGGAGGAGGAGGGGGGTGTAAGGTGGGTTAAGGGGGGAATGGAGAAGGTGAGTGGGGGGGAGGGGAACGGGGAGTATGGGAGGGGAGGGTGCAAGATCAATGCAGGAGATCTTTGGGGGAGTTATAAAGGGGGTTGAGGGGGAATGGAGTGGGTGAGTGGGTGAGGGGGGTGAGGGGAGGAGGGGGGGATAAGGGGATGTTGAGGGGGGATGTAGTGGGGGAGGGGAAGGGGAGGGAGGAAGTGGGGGGAAGTGGGAGAGTGTGGGAGGGGAGGGTGCTAGACCAATGCAAAAAAAAAACACAATTTATTTTGAAGAAAAAACGCGATTTTCATTGAGATATATACTTTTTTTTTAAATGCCATTTATTTAAAAAAAACACGATTTTCCCATGTCAATGGGAACCCAACGAGGTTTGGGCCCAACGGGTGCACCCTTTACTAATTAATCATAAAATTCACATTACTGTAGTTCAACTGCACAACCAAACATCAAAGTGATTCTATCCAATGGCATAACACTGGTTCTTCGAAGGTGTGAAGAAACATCAATAACTCCAGCAATCTTGTCTTATCTTTTCTGCTATTGTTAAACCCTTACTGCAGGTGCATGTCATAATTAAGCAGGTGCATGTCATAATTAAGCAAATAGCCTTGACCTCAAATCATTTTTAGGCCAGCTTTTCTGGTGCATGTTTGACAAGCTCATACAGAAAGAGCTCGAACAGCTACAATAAGTAGTTAAACATGCAAAATTATCAGAAGAAGATATTAAAATAATTGAAAGATGCAAGTCAAAAGGGTTAGTAGCAGAGCATTTTTTTTGTTGAAAAAATAAAATTATACATGTTTGGAATACCAAAGTAAATTAATTGATAACCTGCAGCAAGATGGAGCGAGAACCTTCTTGCTTGTTTCTGTAGATAGTGCATTATAAAATATGGTTCTGGTGAAACCATTATCTGCAGTGGAATTCTCTTATAGTATCTGATGATTGCTAATAACCGTACTTTAAAAATATCAAGACAGTTAGAACCTTAGAAGCACTTAATGATTTTGTCCACAGGTTGATTGTGCTAAGAAGACCACAGCTTCAATGGCCAGTGTGAACAGTGTGAATTATCATCTGGAGTGTAGGTGGATAAATACAGAGGCAATCCATTTACAAAATTATGCCAAAAAAGGGACGCAGTTTGCATTTATTCTGCATCTTATCCTCCATTCAGAGTGCCCTGAAGCATTTTAAAATGAATTACTTTTAAAGTTGTTATTGTTAGGTGGTAAAGTACCATAACCAATTTTGTGCACAGGGAGCAGTAAATTAAATCAATCAACAATTAACCTTTCTTAAAATGGCATTGGTTGACTGAGGACTATTAACCAGGAAGAAGTTTCCTATTCTGTCGCACAGTTTTCCCTTTGTATTTGTTCAGGCCTTTTATTTGAAAGTTGGTCCATGTGGCACTGATGCTGGTGACATTAGGCTGGATTTTAGGTGCATATCTTAAACCACGGATATTTTCCACAGCTTTCTGCCTGAAGAATACAACCAACTGAACTGAAGGTTCACACGAAGGCTGGTTTCGTTAGTTGAAGACAAATTATTATTAACCCAGATATTGTTGCTGAAGATCGAGGGTGACTCACTTCAGCTCTTGTTATGATGCACCAATGTTGAAACTACAGATTGTTCCAATTAACTGTTATCTTTATCTCTCGTTATCAAGGAGTCATAGAGTCATATGGCATGAACAAGGGCCGTTCAGCCCAACTCGCTCATGCCAACCAGCTTGCCAGGCAGGTGGTGTCTCAAGAGGCAGCCGGGTGGATAATTTGTGAAGTTGTGCAGTTCTTCTGTCGTTTGTGCTTGCGATGCTAGGACCCAAAATTTTCAATACCATCCTGAATGGTCCCTTAGTAATTTGAACAGTCATGGGTCAGGGATTCCTCGGAGTCAGTTCCTCTGGTGGCAGGATAGCACAGTGGTAGAGTTGCTGCCTTATAGTGACCCGGGTTTAATCTTGACTACTGGTGCTGTCTATACTGAGCTTGAAATTACACCTTGTGACCACGTGGGTTTTCCCTGGGTGCTCCAGTTTCCGCCCCCACTCCAAAAACGTGCAGTTTTGTAGGTTAATTTAGCTTTGGTAGAAAGAAAGTAAATTGTCCCAAGTCTGTGGAATAGTGCTAGGGGCTGTTTCCATGCTGTGTCTCGAAAGTAAACTAAACTAAACAGTGGGAATGCAGAATTTAACATGGAAGCTTGGAGTTCATCCTTGAATCTTTTCTTCTGTCTACCTGGTAATTTCTTCCCATGACTGAGACCACAGACAAAATACCCAACAATCCACTTCTATCAATTTTCTCCACCGACATCGCCTCCTCACTGATAATCAGCACGCCAAGGCTGCATGCTTAGCCACCTGCTCTACATTCTTTACACCCACGACGACGTGGCTAGGCAAAGCTCCAAAGTTGACATTGAGTGAGGGTTATTGTTGCGGCACTACTGCACCAGGTGTTCTACATGATGATTCATCATCTGCATGATGATTCATCATCTCCTGTAATTCAGCCAACCACAATGGTGTCATCTGTGCATTTATCCTATCTATTTCCTCTCATGATTTTGTACACCTCTATAAGATCATCTGTCATCCTCCTGTGCTCCAAGGAATAAAGACTTAGCTTGCTCAACCTCTCCCTATAGCTTAGTCCCGCGAGTCCTGACACCATCCTCAGAAAAAAACTCTGCACCCTTTCTACCTTAACAACATCTTTCCTATAATAGGGTGACCAAAACTTAACATCATACTCCAAATGTGCCCTCACCAATGTTTTGTACAACTGTAACATAACCTCTCAACTTTTATAATAATAATAATATATTCCTTTATTGTCCCACACCGGGGAAATTTGCAGTGTTACAGCAGCAAAGTGGATAGCAAGAGACATTCATTATAAGTAAAAATAAAGACAAGGATAAATTGTCATCAATTTACTGTGTATTCCTTAACTGTTACTGTTCACTCATCTGCTGGGAGCAGTGCTGGTTGTGCAGTCTCACAGCAGTGGGAAGGAAGAACCTCCGATATCTCTCCTTCACGCACTTGGGGTGAAGGAGTCTGTCACTGAAGGAGCTACTCAGTGCAGTGACCGTGTCCTGCATGGGGTGGGAGTCGTTGTCCAGCAGCGATGTTATCTTTGCCATTATCCTCCTCTCTCCCACCACCTGTACTGAGTCGAGGGGGCAACCCAGGACAGAGCTGGCCTTCCTGACCAGCTTGTTGAGTCTCTTCCCCTCCGCTGCTGAGATGCTGCTGCTCCAGCAGACCACTCCATAGAAAATGGCTGATGCAACCACAGTGTTGTAGAAGGTCCTCAATATGTACTCAATACTAATGAAGGCCATTGCACAGAAAGCCTTCTTGACCACCCTATCTCCTTGTGATGCCACTTTCAAGGAACCATGTACCTGCATTCCTAGATTGCTCTGCTCTCCAGAGCCCTGCCATTCACTGTGTAGATCCTGCTCTGGTTAGACTCCCCAAAATCCAACGCCTCACACTGATCTGTATTAAACTCCATTAACCATTCCTCAGCCCACCTGTCCAATCAATCAAATCTCGCTGCACATTTTGACCATTTTTTTTGTAGTGTTTTCTCTCTTTACTGTCTTGCAGAATTTTAATGTATATTTTATGTATAATTCATGCTTTTGTGTGTTAGTCTATGTGCCTGTGGTATAGCTGCAAGCAAGATTTCCATTGTACCTGTACCTCACCATACTTGTACATGACAAGAAACTTGACTTGACTTGTTCAACCCCTCACTCGAACCAATATAAGTAACACCTAACCTCTCCCAACATAATCAAAATCTCATTGAGCCTGATTTAATCAACATCTCAGTATGACCAAAATAATCTATATCTTACTCCTGCTCATGTAATCAACATCTCACTACAATTAAAAAAGGTCTACATCTCACTGATGTCAATATACTTAAGATCTCATTCTTTTCATTGAAGGAACCTGCTTTAATGCTGTCAGTTCTGGAAAGGGAGAATGCTTGCAGGTTAACAAATAAACTCTTGGAGGAACTCAGTGGGTCAGGCGGCATCAGGTGGTAAATGCATAAATTACATTTTCTGTCAGAACCCTTGTTTAGACTCCAGCCAGACACCAGATTGAAGTCTGAAGAAGGATCCTGACCTGAAGCATCATCTGTCTTTTCCCCTCCACAGATGCTGCCTGACCCGTGACTTCATCCAGCCGTTTGTTTACTTCTCAAGATTCCAGCATTTGTGTCTCCTTCGGTTCACTATGTCCATGATGACTTTTAAATATTTATTTTGAATAATCCACATACCAACACTTTGTCCATACACTTGGTGTTTTGAATGCTTCTCTAAATACTAGTGAAACATTGTGAGGTTAATGATCTCGACTACAAGATGACGTTCCCATCAACAAATGAGCTAACAATAACTTTCCATGCATCAACCTTGTCCAGCCATTCATTGGACTGGTGAAACAAATGAGGCACACCAGATGTTGGCCATTTTTTGTGACCATCCTTTCAACTCCCCTTGTCCCATCCATTGTCCGGAAGGCAGTGGAATGTAACAGAATACCCTCCACTTATTTGGACATTTGCCAGAGGTGGTGGTGGAGGCAGATGTAATAGTGGTGTTTAAGATGCTTTTAGATCGGCATATGGAAGTACAACGAATAGAGGGGTATGGATCATGGAGACAATAGACAATAGACAATAGGTGCAGGAGGAGGCCATTTGGCCCTTCGAGCCAGCACCGCCATTCAATGTGATTATGGCTGATCATTCTCAATCAGTACCCCGTTCCTGCCTTCTCCCCATACCCCCTGACTCCTCTATCCTTAAGAGCTCTATCTAGCTCTCTCTTAAATGCATTCAGAGAATTGGCCTCCACTGCCATCTGAGACAGATAATTCCACAGATTCACAACTCTCTGACTGAAAAAGTTTTTCCTCATCTCAGTTCTAAATGGCCTACCCCTTATTCTTAAACTGTGGCCCCTTGTTCTGGACTCCCCCAACATTGGGAACATGTTTCCTGCCTCTAACGTGTCCAACCCCTTAATAATCTTATACGTTTCGATAAGATCCCCTCTCATCCTTCTAAATTCCAATGTATACAAGCCTAGTCGCTCCAGTCTTTCAACATATGACAGTCCCGCCATTCCGGGAATTAACCTAGTAAACATATGCTGCACATCCTCAATCAATAGCAAGAATATCCTTCCTCAAATTTGGAGACCAAAACTGCACACAGTACTCCAGGTGTGGTCTCACTAGGGCCCTGTACAACTGCAGAAGGACAGTGAGATGAGATCAATTTAACTTGGCGTCATGTTCAGCACAAACATTGTTCCTGTGCTGCACTGTTCTGTATTCTGTGTTTTATCTCTAATTGCATGACCACTCAGTCTGAAGATGGATTTCGACCTGAAACGTCACCTATTCCTTTGGCCCACTGAATCCGTGCCGACCAACAACAATCATCCCATACACTAGTTCTATCCGACACACTAGGCACAATTTACAGAAGCTAATTAACTTACAAACCCACACGTCTTTGTAATGTGAGAGGAAATCGGAGCACCTGGAGAAAACCCATACAGACTCCGTTCAGCCATCCATGGTCTGGATGGAACCCGGATCTCTGGCGCTATGAGCCAGCAACTCTACTGTTGTGCCACAGTGATTAATTATTTCAATGTTAGATCCACGTGCATAGATGATCCATGAAAATTTGACTTTTCAGTACATCCTAAGACCTCATCATTTGTACGCACTTAATTCAAGAATCAATACATATTCAGCATTGGACAATAGCAAAAGATTTGCTTTCAGTACAGATAAGACTTACATGCGTTAATTGTTAAAGGCGTGGACTATAAGATGAATGACTTACCAGGTAATGCTTGAGGATAATCTTTTAATCAATTAATCTTTTCGTGATTCATTCAGTTAGGTAACATTTTCAATAGAAGCAAGATTAATTGAAATGGCATACATTTTCAATAGGTGGATGGATGCAAATACACTCATGTTCATCATCACCGTTCAGACATACTTTTTCTGCAAAATGATTAATTATAAAATAATGAAAGACTATTGCTACAAATTGCACAGGCACAGGTGATGAACTACATTCCACACCATAAGAAAGAAAAGCTATAATTTGTCTTATGCATTGTATATTAGTCAAACCCTCCAAGGTCTTCTCCTATATAATCAGCAGGCATTTGGAGCTTTAGCAGCTGCGCTTTTCTTTTAAGTAGGCTTTAAGATGATTATTTTTAGCTGAGTCTGTTTCAATTTTTGCCAAAGTATGAAAGATTAAATCATTAGCTTCATTGACTGTTCTATATTTTAGAGTTGAGACTTTCTTTGTTCAACTCACCACTTTTTGCAACTCATTTGCAATCATGCTAAAAGTTACTTCGGTGTGCTTTTCTTTCCCCAATGGGTGATAATCGTATTTTGTAATTTGGCAACAAACATGTGTTCATCATTATGGTTAAATGCGTAACATTCGGTTACCCCAAACTCAAACTGAGCCATGCCTACTGGAAAGATCCAGCATTTTATTCCTCCAGCTTAGCCCTGCACAAATTAATGCTAGCCTGATGCATCAACAAAGCTTTACCATGATCTCTGTATCATGCTCAATAACTGAAGATTAGCAAGCATTCTTGCATCAGATTAACCATATTCCTGTTTTTTTGTTGCAAACTTGCTGTACACAAAATTATTGTAACTCTTTCTAAGTTATAACATATCACTTTGTAAACCCTGTATTTGTTTCAGTGCTTTTCAATACCCTGATGGAGATGTGAAAGTTTCCATATCACTGCAAGATTCTCTTTTAGAAGTAGACTACCAGTTTCAAGCCTATTGAATGGACTTCTCATAAGCTAAGGATGTATTCCATTCCCCAACCTACCTCGTTGCAGCCCTCAGTTTGTTTGCACATTTCTGTAGCTGTAATACCATATTCTGTACTCTGTATCCTTTCCTTTTGTTTAGTTTAGTGCAGAGATATAGCACAAAAACAGGTACTTCAGCCCACCGAGTCCACGCCGACCAGCAATTCGAGCACACTAAAACCATCCCACACACTCTGGACAATTTACAATTTTACCAAAGCCAATTAACCTACGTCTTCAGAGTGTGGAAGGAAACCAGAGCTACTGGAGAAAGCCCACGCAGATCACGGGGAAAAACGTACAAACTCCGTACAGACAGCACCCATAGTTAGGATCAAACCTGGGTCTCCGGCCCTGTAAAGCAGCAACTCGACGCCTGCGCCAAAAATACTCATTTAATTTTGTATTGTAATTATAAATGAATGTTTCCCACTGTATCTAAATAATAAACTGTAATAAACCAATACCAACCAGAGAAACCCTATATCTGCCCATGTGTATTATCTTTCAGCACTCTCTCTAGGATCCATTTAAATCCCTCTTACATTTGATATATAATGAGGGAAAGTTTTAAACACAAATTCTACCAATTTTGGACTAGAGCCTACTCTGATTACACTGAACATAACTGGAGAATTGGACATCCACTGGGAAATCAAAACTTTATACGGTGCAAGGAAGGAACAAGTTGTGAGATCAGATAAAGTAACTGCCTCTTTTATCCATGCTGTCCAAGAACATTGGAAGAGAAATTGTGACTTTCATTTGAATTTGATCAACCTCACTGTGGTGATGCACACATCCTCCATGGCTAGAGGAAGTACAGGAAGCTGGTTTGGAATTGAGGCCAAATACCTGCACGGTGACGCAGCAGTAGAGTTGCTGCCTTAGAGAGCCAGAGACCTGAGTTTGATCCTGACTAGGGGTGCTGTCTATGTCTAGGAGTTTGCATGTTCTCCCTGTGACCACGTGGATTTCCTCCAGGTGCTCTGATTTCCTCCCACATTCCAAAAGATGTGCAGGTATTTGGGTGAATTGGCTTCTGTAAATTGCCCCTAGTGCGTATGATAGAACTAGTGCATGGGTGATCGCTGGACGACACGAACTTGTTGGGCTGAAGGTTCTGTTTCCACACTGTATCTCTAAAACTAACACTAAAAACTAAATAGTTATTGAGTGACTTTCCAAAAGGTGCCCATGTGCAACTTTTGTGAAAGGACCAGTTGATCTTTTTTAGATTTAGATTTAGATTTAGAGAAACAGGCCCTTCGGCTCACTGGGTCCGCGCCGCCCAGCGATCCCCGCACATCAACACTATCCTACACCCACTAGGGACAATTTTTACATTTGCCCAGTCAATTAACCTACAAACCTGTACGTCTTTGGAATGTGGGAGGAAACCGAAGATCTCGGAGAAAACCCACGCAGGTCACGGGGAGAACGTACAAACTCCGTACAGTACAGCACTGTACCCGTAGTCAGGATCGAACCTGAGTCTCCGGCGCTGCATTCGCTGTAAGGCAGCAACTCTACCGCTGCGCCACCGTGCCGCCCATCTTGATTGCGGTGAAGTGCATGCCAAATAATTTAACCACCCTCATACAGGTGGAAGATGTATTTAAACCAGACACTTGAATGGGTAATGTAAAATCGGCAAAATTATATCATATAATAAATCTCACTGATAAAGACAATTAATTCCGCTTTTTGAATAAATACTTGCTTTTATTTCCACAAATGTTTTTCCCACCTTATAATTTTGCATTCCATTCCTTTGTAAATCAGAGACATATTTTGAATAAATAATGATATGGTTGTTTTCTTCCTCCACATTATTTGGAATGCAAACTATTGGGTCACTTTGGAGATTTAATTGTAGTGGTAACGTGGATTTGTGGTTTGGGTATCAGTGGGTTGATAATAATTATAACACTAATGGAAATTGTATTGACTAAGACGCACATTTAGACAATTAGGGCACAAACTAATACACTTCTTTAAAGCTTTGCAAATTGCAATCTCTAACTGGTTTGAAGTGACTTCTAATTAGGTTTAAAAAAAAATTTAAACTTGGGATAGGCTTCAAAGAGATGCAGTTCTTTGTAATTCTTTACCTGTTATTAGTTTTAGTGATACAATATGGAAACAGGACCTTCAGCCCACTGAATCCATGCAGACCAGCAATCACCCATACACTAGTTCTATCCTACTCACTAGGGTCAATTTACAGAAGCCAATAAACCCTACAAATAGGCACTTTTTTAGAATTTGGGAGGAGACCGGAGCACCAGCAGAAAGTACATGCGATCAAAGGAAGAACATGCAAACTCCATAGGGACAGCACCCATATTCAGGATCAAACCCAGTTCTCTGGTGCAATGAGGCAGCAACTCTATCACTGAGGCACTGTGCCACTCTGTATAGATAGTTCAGTGGAACAAAAAGATCAAATTGTCATTTTTTAATGACTACGCCTACAAAACATAATCAATATTGCGCTTTTAAAAATTACTCCAAACAATGAAGTTAGTTAAAGATAGACACAAAATGCTGGAGTAAATCAGCAGGTCAGACAGCATCTCAGGAGAAAAGGAAAAGGTGATGTATCGGGTTGAGACCCTTTGTCAGCCTGAGAGTTAGGAGAAAGAGAAACGAGAGTTATAGACGTTGGGAGAGAGATAGAGAGAACAAATGAATGAAAGATATGCAAAAAAGTAACAGAGAAAGGAAACAAGCCATTATTAACTGTGGGTTAGGTGAAAACAAGTTACAGACAAAGAGACTCAACATTTGAAATTAGTACAGTGACCTGGGTGGGGGAGGAATGGAGAGAGAGGGGATACAAGGGTTACTTGAAGTTTGAGAAATTAATATTCATTCCGCTGAGTTGTGAAATGCCTGAGCGAAATATGAGTTGCTGTTCCTCCAATTTGAATTTGGATTCACACTGACAATGGAGGAGACCCAGGACTGAAAGGTCAGTGTGCGAATGAGAAGAGGAATTGAAGTGTTTGACAACCAGGAGATCAGATAGGCCCAGGCAGACTGAGCAAAGGTGTTAGTTGAACAGGTTGAGGCATACAGTTGTGCTAACTGTTTCATATACCTGACATCTGACATTCCAAAGGATTAATGTTTTCATGAAATAAACATCAAAGAAAATATTATTGATGGTCTCATGGGATAACATTAAGACACCTCATGACATTGACCGCTCCCGTTCACAAGATAAAGCAAAATTAAAAATTAGCATTAATTCACAACAGATGCAAATCAATGGTCTTTATTAAACCATTGAGGGGCGGCAGAGTGGCACAGCGGTACAGCTACTGCCTTACAGTGGAAGAGACCCGGTGCTCCATCCATGGCCACGGGTGATGTCTGTACACAGATTATACGTTCTCTCTGTGACCGTGTGGGTTTTCTCCAGGTGCTCTGGCTCCTCCCATATTCCAAAGACGTACAGGATTGTAGGTCAATTAGCTTTGGTAAAAAAAAATTGTGGTGTGTACGATAGTGCTGGTGTATGGGGTGGTCATTGGTTGGCACGCACTTGGTGGGATGAAGGGCCTGTTTCCACACTGTATTTCTAAAGCCTATTCAGCTGGAAGACCGACTTTGGATTATTTTCTTATTATTTAAAACTGCTTTATAAGAAACTCTACAAGCATAAACCTATGACTATGTTCCTGCTCCTTATTTGTAATTCACCTCCCACTAACCTCTCCTTAGTCCACCAAACCAATATCACACCCCCCATCTCCCACCAATTCCCAATTGCACTGCAACATTAAAGATATACTCTTATTATCTACATGAAGTCTAGAAACTTACATTGCACATTGGTAATTAATTTGTTTAGCTTAGTTTAGTATCATGTGTACTGAGATACAGTGAAAAGAAAGAAAACTGCAGATGCTGGTTTAAATCGCAGGTAGACACAAAATGCTAGAGTAACTCAGTGGGTCAGGCAGTATCTCTGCAGAGAAGGAAGAAGGGTCTTGACCCGAAACGTCACCCATTCCTTCTCTCCAGAGATGCTGCCTGTGTTACTCCAGCATTTTGTGTCTACCTTCGAGATACAGTGAAAAGCTCTTTTTGTTGCAAGCTATCCAGTCAGTGGTAAGACGAGACATGATTACAATCAAATCATCAATAGCAAACAGGTACAGGATAAAGGGAATAACGTTTAGTGCAAGATTAGATCCAGTAAAGCCTGATTAAAGATAGTCCGAGTGTCTCCAATGAGGTAAAGGGTAGCTCAGGACTGTTCCCTAGTTGGTGATAGGATGGTTCAGTTGTCTGATAACAGCTGGGAAAAAAACTGTTCCTGAATCTTGAGGAGAGACACAAAAT
Organism: Rhinoraja longicauda; assembly: GCF_053455715.1. Classification (NCBI taxonomy): domain Eukaryota; kingdom Metazoa; phylum Chordata; class Chondrichthyes; order Rajiformes; family Arhynchobatidae; genus Rhinoraja; species Rhinoraja longicauda. The sequence continues at coordinate 36,604,203 of NC_135963.1, read as the reverse complement.
CTTAGAGTAAACTCAGCGGGACAGGTGGAGATGTATGTGTTTTCACACTTGTGTACAAATTGACACTATTGACTTTTGTTTATTGATCTGCTGCTTAACACAAGCACACATTGGAGAATAAAGCACACCAAATCCAGGGAACCAAAGATTTACTGTGAGTAGCGATTTTAACAAAGCACTCTCCTTTTTTCGAGCAGAAGCAACTGTGAGTTCTACTCCTTGCAACATTCACTTAATAAAACATGCTCATCAATCTTTTTAATAGCAAAATTAAAATGGAAAAATAAATGATCTTCGGGAAATAAAAACAGCATTACCTTTTAAAGGTGAGCCTTTGCAATGCATTGAGTGCAAAGGAGATGGATGGCTGTTCCATTTCAAGACAGCAACAATTGCCCATCAAAGCTCGGAACGGAAAATGTGTCATTAATTTGTAAAGAGCGGAAAACAACTTAAGCAACCAAGCTAATGACAGCCAACCCAATTACAGGGTCCGTAGAGCTTCGAAGCAGGGCAGCTGTTGCTTTACAACAAGTGCAAGAAAGACACTTATCCCACATGGAAAATGAAATAATTACTTTAATGCTGTTTACACTCTAAATGTTCATTATAATTAAATCCTCTTTCCCTTTTAAATTAAAAAAGCTTTTCTGGGTTCAATTCAAAATCAGTTATATAAATTGACAGCACGTTTACTCTTTAAAGAAAGTGTCAAGCGCTAATATTAATGCAGAAATTGAATGGATTTAGTTGCAAACACTAAAAGTACTTTTAATTCTTCTTTTGATAAGCTTATTTGAGGTTAAATTATCGTTCTTTGTGGATTGCAATAAAATAAATCCACAGAATTATTAACATAGCTATAATAATCCCAATAGCACTATTATGTAATCTATGGTAAAGCCCTAGTTCAGCATGACCTATAACGTAATCTTATAGGTTTAGGTTTCAATTTATTATTGTCATGTGCACCAAGGTACATTTAAAAACTTTGTTCTGTATTCTTCTAAGCACATCAGATAATACCATGCAGAAATACAATCAAAACAAACTCAAGTACAATATACACTATCTTTTCAGATACCTTTAAGGACACTGGAAGCCTTTTTACAACCAACTAAGTAAATTTAAAATGTTGTTAACTCCAAGTGTACTAAAACTACAAGATTACTAGATACAATGAACTGCAGATGCTGGTTTACAAAAAAAAACACGAAGTGCTGTTGTAATACAGTGGGTCAGGCAGCATCTCTGCAGAATACGGAGTGGTGATAATTCACCTCAGGACCCTTCTTATGATATGATACGATACGATAAAACTTTATTCGTTCCCGGAGGGAAATTGGTCTGCCAACAGTCACAATGGAGGGCGTGCAGCGTAGGTTCACTAGGTTAATTCCCGGAATGGCGGGACTGTCGTATGTTGAAAGGCTGGAGCGATTGGGCTTGTATACACTGGAATTTAGAAGGATGAGGGGGGATCTTATTGAAACATATAAGATAATTAGGGGATTGGACACATTAGAGGCAGGAAACATGTTCCCAATGTTGGGGGAGTCCAGAACACGGGGCCACAGTTTAAGAATAAGGGGTAGGCCATTTAGAACGGAGATGAGGAAGAACTTTTTCAGTCAGAGAGTGGTGAAGGTGTGGAATTCTCTGCCTCAGAAGGCAGTGGAGGCCAGTTCGTTGGATGCTTTCAAGAGAGAGCTGGATAGAGCTCTTAAGGATAGCGGAGTGAGGGGGTATGGGGAGAAGGCAGGAATGGGGTACTGATTGAGAGTGATCAGCCATGATCGCATTGAATGGCGGTGCTGGCTCGAAGGGCTGAATGGCCTACTCCTGCACCTATTGTCTATTGTCTATTGTCTATAACATACAACAAGGTACACGAAAACTTGAAACTAAAATTAAATTGAAAGTGAGAAAAAAAAGAAAAAGACAAGCAACTGTTGGCTGGCTGCCGTGTGCACAGCGCCTCGATCGAACGAACAAACAAATGAAGGAAGGTTTATCCCCTAGGCAGAGGATTAAAACTAGAGTGCCCCCCCCCCATTCCTGCACACCGGGTCCCCTTTGTTCTTCACGGCGGTCCCCCCATGCCGGGTCCCCATTGTCTTCCCCTCCCCCCCACCCTCATCGACCACTGATCACGGGTTGATCACGAGGTCCCACTGCCACCGAGGCTCCCACTGCTGCCGAGGCTCGAGGCCACACCACCGCCTACGTATGATCTTATGACTTGTATCTGCTAAACAAATCGAAATCTCAAAAACCCGCCAAAACAGTTAACGCAAAGATAGTTGAAAAAAATATATATATAACTTTTTTTTTCTCGACTGAACAGGTGATGTTTTGGGTCAGGTCCCTTCTTCAGACTAATGTCTGAAGAAGGTCCCGACATGAAACATCATCTGTCCATGTACTCAGGAGATTGAGTGTGAATATTCTGAGTAGAAAAAAATTGATGCATTCACTGCAAGAATAAGATAGAGTTCTGGCTGACCATACCAGTGTGAAGCTGCTGTTAAACATTCCTGTAAATCTCAGCAGGAGAAATCTACAGTATATTAATGTGAAACTCTGTCATAGTAAGTGCATCACAGCATTCTAAGGTCCTGACCAGAAATGTCACCTACCATGTTCTCCAACATGGTTCTGCCTGACCCACTGAGTTTCTCCAGCTCTTTGTATCTTTTTTTAAACAATTGGAACTGTTGTTTAGAAGGAGCAGTAAAAGATGGCCTGATGGCATCTTTGAAGAATGCAAAGGCAGTATTTTGCATTACATGGATTGCACCAGAATGCCAATGGCAGATTTGCTCAACAGCCCTGAGCTCAAGTATGTGCTCATCACCAGCATGCTTCCTCATGCCTTATCAACATAACTTCAAGTCTTTCTCTCCAGTGTTTAGCTTTGCTGAAACCACATCTGTACCACCAGCATCAATTATTCCTTATGTCTACTTTAAACTTTGCCCCTCTCCTTGAAGCTATGCCCTTTAGCCTTTAACTTTTCTGCCCTGGGAAAAGGTTTCTGACTGTCTACCCTATCTATGCCTCTCATAATTTTACATACTTCCATCAGGTCTGTCAATTGCAAATTTTGCTTGTCCCATCAAACACACGAGTGCTGCAGAGGTGTGGCTTTTTAAAAGTACTTTTTGCTTCCACTTTTTATATCTACTGGTCTCTATATGCTTGAAGTAACCTCCTGCAAGGTTAAACCAGCAACTCCCCACACTGGGATTTTGATTCTAAAGGGAGATTTCCAATTACATTAATTGCTAGCTCTTTCCATCATTGTCCTTTCATTGTGCTTAAAAGTAATAGGGGGAGATATTTTTGTTAATCATTCACCAGATGTGAACTTTACACGCAAAGCCCAATTATTACTGCACATTTCCAATGGTCTTCACAGGGTTGTGAGTCACTATCCATAGAATTGAGGACCTAGTTCTTGATTGGTCAAGATGGGCAGGCAACATTGTTTACAGGCCTGGTACCACATTCCTGAAACAGATGAATGAATGAATGAATAAGTTTATTGGCCAAGTATGCATATACAAGGAATGTGCCTCGGTGCTCCGCTCACAAATGACAACACAAACATACAGTTAACAATTAAGAATAAAGCATAAGCACATCAAAACAATAAGGATACAACATTACTATCTAAACATGTGGGTGAAAATAAACCAGAGCAAAAAAGAGACTACAGACTTTGGTTATTGAGTAGAACTATCACTCGTGGGAAAAAAGCTGTTTTTATGTCTGGCTGTGGCTGCTTTGACAGTCCAGAGTCGCCTTCCAGAGGGAAGTGCTTCAAAGAGTTTGTGGCCAGGGTGAGAGGGGTCAGAGATGATCTTGCCCGCTTGCTTCCTGGTCCTTGCAGTATACAGTTCGTCAATGGGGGGGAGGTTGCAGCCAACAACCTTCTCAGCTGAGCTCTGTCAACGGAAGAGATGATAGACCAAAGAAAAAATTTCAAGGATATGCTCAAAACCTCCTTTGAAGAAATGCAATATTCTCCCTGACACCCAGGAACCTCTGGCCAAGCTCTACCCAAAGTTGAGAAGGAACGTTACGGTGGCGCAGCGGTAGAGTTACTGCCTTACAGCGAATGCAGCGCCGGAGACTCAGGTTCGATCCTGACTACGGGTGCTGTCTGTACGGAGTTTGTACGTTCTCCCCGTGACCTGCGTGGGTTTTCTCCGAGATCTTCGGTTTCCTCCCACACTCCAAAGACGTACAGGTTTGTAGGTTAATTGGCTGGGCAAATGTAAAATTTGTCCCTAGTGGGTGTAGGACAGGATAGCGGGGATCGCTGGGCGGCGCGGACCCGGTGGGCCAAAGGGCCTGTTTCTGTGCTGTATCTCTAAATCTAAAAAATCTAAATCTAAACGTTAGGGATAATATTGAGAATCTCATACCTATGGAACAGAATTACGCAGGACTCCTAAGCAACAACCAATTATATCTGTGGAGATGATGTAGGTTCTCAACTTGACCTTATCAACTCCCTCAGAACCAACACCAGAGTTGGAAGCAAGCCATCTTTGATCCTGTGAGACTGCCTAAAAACATTCATAAGGCCACTCCTGTTATGTTTCCAGTCATTAGTGACCTCACTGATGTTGATGGTGGGGAACTGTGCAACAGAAATGCTGTTGAACGGGAAAGAAAAATGCTGACACATTTTATCATTGGCAATGAGCATCACCGGAGGAAAATGGTGGCACAAGGGACTGCAGATGCTGGAATCTTGAGCATAAAAGGAGAACAACCAGAGGACGGCAAAGTGACACAGCGGTAAAGTTGCTGCCTGACAGCGCCAGAGACCCGGGTTCGATCCTGACAACGAGCGCTGTATATACGGAGTTTGCACGTTTTTTCTGTGACCGCATGGGTTTTCTCCGGTGGCTTCAGGTGTCCTCCCACACTCCAACGATGTGCAGATTTGTAGGTGAATTGGCCTCTGCAAATTGGCTTTAATGTGTAAGATAGTGCTAGTGTTCGGGGAGATCTCTGGTTGGCAGGGACTCGGTGGGATGAAAAGCCTGCTTCCACTCTTTAAGTCTAAAGCCGAAAACAACCAGAGGAACTCAACGAATCACCTAGCATACGATACAATACAATATGATAGAACTATTTATCCTAGGAGGGAAATTGATCTGCCAACAGTCATAAAAACACAAAATATATGGAACATAAAATTAAAGTGGGATAAATGGGTCCCTTTCAGAATGGCAGGCAGTAACTAGTGGGGTACCGCAAGGCTCGGTGCTGGGACCGCAGCTATTTACAATATACATTAATGACTTGGATGAAGGGATTAAAAGTACCATTAGCAAATTTGCAGATGATACAAAGCTGGGTGGTAGTGTCAACTGTGAGGAAGATGCTATGAGGTTGCAGGGAGACTTGGACAGGTTGTGTGAGTGGGCGGATGCATGGCAGATGCGGTTTAATGTGGATAGGTGTGAGGTTATCCACTTTGGTTGTAAGAATAGGAAGGGAGAGTATTATCTGAATGGTGTCAAGTTAGGAAAAGGGGACGTACAACGAGATCTGGGTGTCCTAGTGCATCAGTCACTGAAAGGAAGCATGCAGGTACAGCAGGCAGTGAAGAAAGCCAATGGAATGTTGGCCTTCATAACAAGAGGAGTTGAGTATAGGAGGAAAGAGGTCCTTCTGCAGTTGTACAGGGCCCTAGTGAGACCTCACCTGGAGTACTGTGTGCAGTTTTGGTCTCCAAATTTGAGGAAGGATATTCTTGCTACGTGCAGCGTAGGTTTACTAGGTTAATTCCTGGAATGGCGGGACTGTCATATGTTGAATGACTGGAGCGACTAGGCTTGTATACACTGGAATTTAGAAGGATGAGAGGAGATCTTATCGAAACATATAAGATTATTAAGGGGTTGGACACGTTAGAGGCAGGAAACATGTTCCCAATGTTGGGGGAGTCCAGAACAAGGGGCCACAGTTTAAGAATAAGGGGTAGGCCATTTAGAACTGAGACGAGGAAAAACATTTTTAGTCAGAGAGTTGTGAATCTGTGGAATTCTCTACCTCAGAAGGCAGTGGAGGCCAATTCTCTGAATGCATTCAAGAGAGAGGGAGTAAACTATATTGTTCAGGGTGCTCTGCAGTTTGAGGAGCATCCTCCCCTCCAAGACCACCTCCCATGAATCCAACACCGCCCCCACGATGGACCTAGCCTTCCTGATGAGTTTGTTGATCCTATTGGCATCCGAGGCCTTCGCCATGCTGCCCCAGCACACGGCAGCAAAGAAGATGCCTCTGGCTACCACCGATTGGTAGTCAGTAGATTGGTAGATCTGTGCAGGGATTTGGATAGTGGCCTTTATTCTCCTCCTTCCATGCAGCATTGTGGCTCAGCTGATGATACGGTCTATGTCCTTATGTTGGTGCTTGTTTGTTGAGTTGAGTTTAGTTTAGTTTATTCTCATGAGTAATAGGCACAGTGAAACGCTTTACAGTTTTACTTAGTTGTCGATCTAAGTCCTTGCAATTGACCCATTTTGCAGGGTATCTTGATGATCCCTCTTCCTTCATGCCCAGAGACAAGGAACTCGTTCTCTGTCCTTAAGCTCACAACGAAACATAATCTATTCCAGCCTGGAGATTCTGACATCTGCAATAGATTTGACCGGAAGTTTGTATCAAGCCTTAAACAAATCAAGATGGTGGTAGTTTAATTTCTAGGTTTCCTGCACCTGGATAATTTCCTCCATATAATGAGCAAGCTCTGGAGCCAACCTTTGATTATCCCAACATATATTTGGTGCTTGTTCCTTTTGTATAACCAACCAAAAATAAACGATAATTTACAACATTGCAGAACAAATACTGTAATTTTTCTTTTCTTCAGGTAAATATACCCATTATTAGCACCTTCGATTTGACAAACCAATATCAAGATAAAATTGAAAACACATCCCTTTTAGAATCACGGTATGAAGCTTGCAGAATACAGTTCAGTGGATAACCTTATCAAATGTTTAAGCTACACTCATTAAATTACAGAAATACAGTCTACAGGGAAAAGGTTTCAATTTTGTGTGGCAAGATATTTTTTCTTGTTTAATTTGATGACTGTTTCTAGCAGAAAATTACTCTGCTGCCTCAAATTAACTACACTAGAAGTAATGTTTTCAGGACCAGGGAATAACAGAAGATGAAAGTAATCCATAAAAATGTGTTTTCCTCAGAGAAAGTGGGCAGAGGGAGAAGAGACAGAAAAGGAGGTTCATGATGTTGAACTGGCTGGTGATAAAAACTAGCAATGGAATCAGCTTCAACCAAGAACATTTTCTATTTCATGTCCATTTACACTTGTTAGAACCTCTTCCTGACATGTATCCGTGATAAGCCAAAGACTGATGGTGCCAATTACCAATGTCTGATTAGTTGACACAGCACAGGAGTAGAAAATAAAACTTTTTTAAAAAGTTGACGCACTAAAGTTTAACACGTATCTGACAAATGCTTTAACTTTTAGTTTGGTAATTAGTTTAGAGAGACAGTACAGAAATAGGCACTTCGGCCCACCGAGTCCATGCCCATATACTAGCCAATTAACGTAAAACTTGCTTGTCTTTGGAATGGGAGAAGAAACCGAAGCACCCAAGAAATGTCATGTGGTCACAGAGAGAAGGGACACAGATAGCACCTGTAGTCAGAATCAAACCCAGGTTTCTGATGCTGTGAGGGCCAGCAGCTCTACTGCAGAGTTACTGTGCCACCGGCAACTCCAGTTGTTTCTCCAATTCTTTCCACAGGAATGCTTTTTATTCTGATTTCCCATAAGGTGTGAAATGTTGCTCAAAACTCAATTGGAAGCACATGTTTATCGGGTTGTTCTGGGTTCTTGAATAATGTATTTACATAGTTGTGGCTTTCAAAAGCTTTATTACGTTGTCTGTCCAAACTGAGATATGCATCTTCACTCAAGCAAAACACAAAGTGCCGGAGGAACTCAACATGTCAGGCAGCATCTATGGTGGGACTGCACAGGTGACATTTCAGGTTGGGACTCTTCTTATTATATAGCGGGAGAGAAAGCTGGAAAAGAGAGGTGGGTGAGACAAAGGCTGGCAAGTGATGGATGGCGAAACAAGGAACTAAAGGTTCTGGTTTACAAGAAATGACCCTAAGTGCTGGATTAACTCAGCAGGTCAGGTAGCAACCTGTGAGAGATAAACAATGTTATTGTTTCAGGAAATTGCTCTATCATGGAGTCACAGATTTTACAGCAAAGAAACCCTTCAGCCCACCACATCCAACCTATTCTATTTGCCTGCATTTATTAAGAAAGACATAAGCAACTGCAGATGCCGGGTTACAAAAAAAGACACAAAGTCCTGGAGTAACTCAGCAGGTGAGGCAGCATCTCTGGAGAAGATGGATAGGTGACGTTTTGGGTCAGGACCCTTCTTCAGACTGATTGTAGGTAGAGCAAGAAAGCTGAAGGGAAAGGCAAAGCGTGGCAGGTAATAGGTGAACACAGGCGTCGTTGGGGGGGGGGGGGGGGGGGGGTGAAAGGCAGATAAAGGCCAGAGATAATAAAACAGAACATGTGAGACAAAAGAATTGAGGGAGGGATATAGGTGGAATGGGAGAGGGTGGAGGGGAACAAAGAAAGATAAAAGGGAAATTAAAACAAGGGAGATCAGTGTATACAGAAACAGCTTCACTGTTATGCTTTATAAGTATATAATAAAGAGAAACATATTAGCTGTATTGAAAATGTAAAATAAAGATTTTAAAAAAGCAAAGACATCCCTCCATTCATTACAACACAACAGATAAATGATTGATTTCCATGCTAAAGTTTATGAATCTACAGCCAATTATCGACTGTGTAAGAGATGTTTTAAAGGGAGAGCAGCATAATGATGTTCTACAATTTTCTAAATCCATATGTGTTTACTAAATACATCCAATGGTATAAAAATACTTCCTCAGTCAATATCCTTCCCTCCAGAGCAAGCTATTATTTTTACATATAACTGTGCTGCTATATAATGGTGAGAAGAAAACTGCAGATGATAAAAATCTAAAACAAAAGCAGAAAAAGCTGGAAATACTCAGAAGGTCAAGCAGCATCTATGGAGAAAAAAAACTGAGTCAATGATATGATCTTTCATCCAAATCTTTGTGGTTGTGGTAAATACTGGGTCAAAATTATGATAGTTGTGCTATTATCATATCATATCATATATATACAGCCGGAAACAGGCCTTTTCGGCCCACCAAGTCCGTGCCGCCCAGTGATCCCCATACATTAACACTATCCTACACCCACTAGGGACAATTTTTACATTTACCCAGCCAATTAACCTACATACCTGTACGTCTTTGGAGATTTAATGGAAAACTTTTGAGCCCTTAATTTTCATACGTTTGTATGGCACTATGCAAAGTTTGCAAATAATATACCATATGTCCAAGGGATCCCAATCTATACATAAACAGTCATTCAATCTTTTATATTTTTAGATGCTGCCTGACCAGCTACTGAGTAGTTCCAGCATTTTGCATTTTTTGTAAACTGGATTTAAATCCCAAAGTTCCCCAGCAAAGAGCACTGTAGGAGAGGTTCCGCTCCCAAAGGACTGTAGTTTAGTTTAGTTTATTATTGCACGTACAGAGAAAAGCTTTTTTGTTGCATGCTATCCAATCAGTGAAATGGCAACACATGATTACAATTAAGCTGTCCACAGTGTTCAGACACAGGATAATGGATTAACGTTTATTGTAAGATAAAGTCCAGTGAAATCCAATTACAGGTAGTCCGAGGGTCTCCATTGGGGTAGATGGTAGGTCAGGTCCACTCTTTAGTTATCACTCACCTATCACTCACCACTACTCTCTCAAGAGTAATTAGATTTGAGCAATAAATATTGGCCTTGCAAGCACACATTACTAAATATTTCACCAAAATAAAAGACTTCTGAGTCAAAGGTTTACAATGTGCTGCAAACAGTCCTGGCGAGTCTAAGAAAGAGCTCTAGTTCAGAAATCTGGGTTGACATCCAATGGATTAATAATCAGCCAACCAGGTGGTAAAACAAAGCGATCACATGACTGTGCAATCTCATGGACCCATCCTATCTCAATATGGGTCCATTTAATATTGAGAAAGTTCATGGTGAAACCATTCTTCGCTTGACAGCATTCTTCCACAAGCGAAACTTTTAAGGATTCAGCTGAAATTACTACTGCTCAAGGAAGCGTGCACTATTATTAGTGCTATTAATAAGTCCACCAGCACTCAACTCCCATTAGATTCACACTGCCTCTCTTGGACAGACCTCCTGATGCCAAACAACTTCCAATTCAACAACGGCAATCTATTAATAATGATACGCTGCCGACTGGATCAGACCAATTGTTCCTCCAGTATATTTGACATGGGTAGCATATTTAACTTTTTATTGGTTTAATCTATTCATTTGTCAGTGTTGACTCGACTTCCTGTAGTATGTGATAAGACAAATGCTCTTAACTCTCATAAAGGATTCAGTAGAGATGGTAATAGGATTATGTACCAGTCAGCTCCTGGCAAAAGATGTGTATTTAATGTATTAACTGGCACATTTGTTTCAGCTATAAGAATTCTTCATCAAGGATATTCTCGACACCACCTTTTGCACCAATAATTATTTTGTTCCATGCCACTGTTGACAAATCTATTTGTTGAGGAATGACATATTTCAGATCTACACTTTATGTTTCAGAGACACAGCATGGAATCAGGCCCCTCAGCCCAGCAAGTCCATGCCGTCCATTGATCTCCCCTTCACACTAGTTCTATGTTATCCCACATTCTCATTCATTCCTTACACTCCTTACAATTTACTGAGGCCAATTAACTGTTGGTTTCCATTTAGAGCAATGTTTTGTTATTTTCAAGCCAAGATGCTCATGGTAGCACATTGTGATGTGATTTTGGCCAGGGACATGGATAGGATAGGTTTAGAAGGATATAGGTCAAATGTGGGGATGGTTAGGCCAAATGGAGTTCAAACTCCACATAGTCAACATCTGTAGTTAAGATCGAATCCGGGTGACTGGCTCTATGAGGCAGCAACTGTGCCGCCCAGAGTGAGCTGAACTCGTATAGGTAATGTTGTTGAAATCTCTTTCTTTAAACAAGGGTGCACTGATAGGTCATTTATAGCCTACTGGAAATAAATATGTACTCTTGTTTCAAGAAAGTGGCTTCAACAATACCATTAGTGTTAGTTCAGCTCAATTGATCCAACATAAAAGGCAACTTACACAACCTGGCTCAGCTGCCTCCTGGTACAGACCACAAGATCAATTAACATTTTGTTGCACTAAATAGAGAAGATGTCTGAATATACCATGCCAAGCCACAATCAAACAAAAATAATGCAAGGCCAAAGAGTGAGGTGCAATGAAAGAAATGGCTATTGAGAGAAATCTTGAATCCAAGGAGGGAAGTTGGGATGATTAACAAAGTTCCAACCATCAACTCCCATTTTCTGAGGCATTATCTCACAAACCATGCCTTGGTTTGCATTTGTAAATCATGATCCATCGTTGTTTCTGCAGCTCAAATCTACAGTATCTGAAGAAACGTCCCAACCTGAAATGTCATCTCCACAGATACTACCCAACCCATTAAAAAGTTCCTCCAGCAGCTTGTTTTTTTGTTTAAATCAGGAACTTTTAAAAAAGTTTGTTCAATCTTATGTCAAGCCATGAGCTGTTACTTACTGCTGTACAAGTAGTCTTTGAACTGGTCATTCATCCATTGATACACAATGTCATAAATCGGAGCCTCTTTAAGTATAAACATCGAATTAACATTTAATGTGTGACGATTATTGAAACAATTTACTCAAACAAAAATGGATGAAGCAGTTAAAGTCATATGCTGTGCACAAAATAAGCATTGAGAAATATAAAAGGAAAAGTAATCAAATTAAGTCCCATCCACAAACAGCATTTAATGCAGTATCAGTGCTGATATGGGTCAATATCTGGGATATGTACAGATATCAGTCTTGATGCCAGTAACTGGCTGGGAACGAAGGGGGGACCTGGAGGGAAGCCTTAGGCTATGTTGCTGTGAGAAGATTGATGAACTTTTTGTAACTTTGTCAGCAACAGAAACGTGACATTTCTTTAAGTACTGCCTCGGTGAGGTCTGCTGCATGATTTTACTGGATTGTATGCAAAAACAAGGAATCTCACTGTACCTACATACATGTGCCAATAAAGTATCATTGAGGCTGGAAGGGTAAAATGGTTTACATTTGCCTCTGTACCTCTGTTATTTTATTGGTTTGGAACTCAATGCAAGAAATTTGATTCAAATTGCACTCAAGTTCAAGTGTGAGTTGGGTGTAACTTGGGACTTTGCCCTGTGTCATCAACACCGTTCTCCAGCACTGTTCCCTGTCAACTCTGCTGGAAGAAGAAAGTTTCCTGTGACATTGTAAATTACAGCTTAGCATGAGTCCAAATGTATTTAGAAGCTGCTTACAGCCTGCTCTGCAGATTCCTGTCAAAGTCAAACATGTTATTACTCTCGGCATCATTATGTTATTACCAGAAGGAAAGAATAGCCCAGAAATCTAAATTAGAGAGTAAAACCAAAGGGAAAAACAATGGAGCATTGGATCCAAGCAACAGGCAAAGAGACATATGACTGATGGGCTTAGTTTGTGCCAAAGTAAATCTGTCAGGAAGCAACTAATTAATTGAAGTCAAATCTGTTGGAATTTTACAAAAATCTATTGGGTAAGGCATTCCAGTATAGTGGAGGAAGATATTTCTTCCACTTGTAACTGATGTTTTAACCAGTAACATGCCATTAATTGGCTGACATAATTGTTTCATTGCAATGATACTAGAGTAATATTGGGGAAAGTATGCCCTGCCATGGAATGTCAAGATGCACACCATTTCCAATCAAAGCTTTTTGACCATTGGTTTCAGTGAGTGAGCTGTGCTTTTCAGTTTTATGTTCACTCTTCTTGAAAATGTAGTTGCTAAGTCAATTCAACGTTACAACAGAACATAAATATCAAATATTGGACAAAACAACAGTTGATGCAATCATAAAATTGGTACTAAGAGAGTTTCAGGACAACTGATTCAAGTGGCATTCACTTGTTTTCATAGATAATGGCGGAGTAGACTTGAGGGACCTAATGGCTGAATTTTGCTCCTACACTTATGCACTTATGAAATGTTATAAACTTCTGAATAGATCAATGAAATGATAATTACAATAATGAGAAAAGTAATATCACAATTGGACTTCCATTTAATTGGGTTATGAAATACAATTTGTTCTTGGACTTATAACAACATTTCAAGGTAGCCTTGAGACCAAAAAACTGGTACTTCTTAATTTTTCATGGAATTGCAGTATTTAGGGAATAGACAAGTTTGAAATGTTTCTTTCCCACAGATTCAGATGGCATGCCACTTTAATGGAATTTTATAGTTAACAAGTTCAAAGCTTCAACAAAATAAAAGCAATATACAATTATGCATTAATTTCATTGAGAAATATGGAATTAATCAACTGGTGTTTACATGCCAAAGCTTCCTCATCTGTATTTTTGAAGCATTGTTGCAACAAATTCATAAATTGTTTAAGGTACAAAATATATCCAAAATCACTTATTTTGGACTAGCAGAGTGAAAGAAAGTGTCAATGATTTGGCTACTTTTTCCATTAACCAAGTCTCAATTAACATCTAACAAAATGTTCATCAGCAGTCTAATTGTAAATGTGTACAATTTTGGTCACCACACCACTGTGGTAGCAAGAAAGAGAGGGTGCAGAAATGATTACAGAAACAGAAGGCTGCAGTTATAAAGAGAGATTAGACAGACTGGGTTTATTTCTCCATGGAATTTAATAGGCTGGAGGGAAGGAAGGAACGGAGGGAGGGAGGGAGGGAGGGAGGGAGGGAGGGTGTGAGGTTTCTAAAATTATAAGGGCATAGATAGGATAGATAGTCTCTTTCTTGGAGCAAGGAAGCCTAGTTGTAAGCTCAAATATTGTGGTCAAAAGGCCTGATACTGTACTGATCTATGTTATACGTTGTAATTCTACACATTGCACAAGTTCTCATTGCATGATACAAGTCGCAGAATCAGCATGGTTGGCCTTGTTAGTAAGAGTAAGATGTACCTGTGTCTACGTCGCACTCGTGTTCGCAGGGGTCGATCAGACGGCATCCACATAACTCCATGATCCAGGGCCCACTGCTATTCTGCTGGTGGTACAGTAATACCTGCGCCGGATTCAGCCAGTCACGAGCAATGAGTTGGCTTCCGTAAAGTAAGACAAATCTGCTGCCTAGATAGAGAAAAGAACCTGATTGTGATATCATGTTATGGGAGCAGAATTAGGCCATTTGGCCCATCAAAGCTACACTGCCATACCATCATGGCTGATCTATCTTTCCCTTTCAACCCCATTCTCCTGCCTTCTCCCCAAAACCCCTGACACCTGTATCAACTCCATCTTAGCTTGAGACTACAAAAAAATCTATTTATGCAATCAATCACATAAAAGGAAATAATGTGACCTAAATGGAAAGGAGAGAAACAGGAAGCATAAACTTGAACATCATTTGATGACAACAAAGTCAAAGAGGATTGAAAGTGAGGGGAATGCATCAACTTCATTTTCTTGAATAGTGATATTTGAATTATTAAATAAAAAGGATCAGGCAAACTTAAACATCCTAAAAGGAGAGAATTAATTACCTGTAAAATGTAAAATAAATACAGATGTTGGTTTATACCAAAGATAGATACAAAATGTTGGAGTAACTGAATTGGTCAGGCAGCATCTCTGGAGAAAATGGATGTGAAGTTTCAGATTGGGATGTTTCAGTCTGAAGAATTGTCTCCTATCCATTTTCTCCAGAGATGCTGCCTGAACCATTGAGTTACTTCAGCATTTTGGGTCTATCTTTGATCAGTTATACACATGGGAACAGACTACTCCAAGCCTGGGAAGATGAGTTCAGTTTGAAATCATCTGTTGTCGGGGAGAACTTTACATAGAAACATAGAAACATAGAAAATAGGTGCAGGAGTAGGCCATTCGGCCCTTCGAGCCTGCACCGCCATTCAATATGATCATGGCTGATCATCCAACTCAGTATGCCGTACCTGCCTTCTCTCCATACCCCCTGATCCCTTTAGCCACAAGAGCCACATCTAACTCCCTCTTAAATATAGCCAATGAACTGGCCTCAACTACCTTCTGTGGCAGAGAATTCCACAGATTCACCACTCTCTGTGTGGAAAAAAACCTTTCTCATCTCGGTCCTAAAAGACTTCCCCCTTATCCTTAAACTGTGACCCCTTGTTCTGGACTTCCCCAACATCGGGAACAATCTGCCTGCATCTAGATCAAAATAATTAATAGACTGATTGACTGATACAGTATAGAAACAGACCTTTCTGTCCACCGAAGCCAGGTGACCATTGATCACCCATCCACATGTTCTATGTTATCCCTCTTTCACATCCACTCACTGCACACACGAGGCAATTTACAGAGGCCAAGTAACCTACAAACCCGCACATTTTTGGGATGTGTGAGGAAACCGGAACAGAGGAAACCCATGCAGTCACATAAAGAACGTGCAAACTACACTCAGACAGCACCCAAGGTCAGGATCAGACTCGGGTCTCTGGCTCCGTGAGGCAGTGGCTCTCCCAACTGCACCAATGTGCTGCTCATAACGCGATCTGCTGATGGAGTTTTGCTCCACAGTGTTTCCTAACCAAAATGAATATTCCACTGGTGGGATATTACGAGTCGGGATTGCACAAGGACTGATCTCAACTGTAAGCACTCTTTGCGTTAAACATCCATTGAAGGTTTGTGCATTGATGTCTTGCAGCCAACATCAGCCAATCTCAGTTTGGAGTGGTTGGTGAGAAAAATTGAAATATAATTGTTTGGGCTGTTTTACGATATATGCATCATTTATGCTCAAAAGCATTGAATTTCACCTGCACAATGTACAGAAACATTGCACTGTGCTAAAGAATTCCAGTATTTGTGAAATGTCAGCAATCTGACAATGTCAGCAAACGCAGTGACAACATATGCGATGCCGGCAGTTCTCAGGAGCACAGCTTAAGCCTGTGACCATATTGACTCAGAGGTGTGAACACCACCACTGAGCCAAGGTTGACACCTAACTATTTCTACCTTGCCTTGTGAAAGTGTTGCTTGCTGGAGAACACAGCTGCTATGCCGTTGACATTTTACCAGCACCAGAGATTGAAGCTGCAATATTGGATTCATCTATGCATTATCTTTTATGTACAGATTACACATAGAAATTATGTTCGCCAGGAGTACATGAATTATGTTGCCAGAAATTATGTTTGCCAGCGGCACGGTGGCGCAGCGGTAGAGTTGCTGCTTTACAGCAAAGGCAGCGCCGGAGACTCAGGTTCGATCCTGACTACGGGTGCTGCACTGTAAGGAGTTTGTACGTTCTCCCCGTGACCTGCGTGGGTTTTCTCCGAGATCTTCGGTTTCCTCCCACACTCCAAAGACGTACAGGTATGTAGGTTAATTGGCTGGGTAAATGTAAAAATTGTCCCTAGTGGGTGTAGGATAGTGTTAATGTATGGGGATCGCTGGGCGGCATGGACTTGGAGGGCCGAAAAGGCCTGTTTCCGGCTGTATATATATGATATGATATATGATATGATACTCTCAGGATTGTTACTGGGTGAAATTGTGGCCATCAGGAGGTTGCCTCAATACACAGAAAACCATTTCTGGTGAAGCTTGCCTCATAGCACCAGGAATTTGGGTTTGATCCTGACCTGGGGTGCTGCTGTCTGTGTGGAGTTTACACATCCTACCTGTGACCACGTGAGTTTCCTTTGGGTGCTCCGATTTCCTCCCACATCCCCGTACCTTTAAACTAAACTTATCGGGTGTGCTCAGGACTACTAAGATCAACAGTGTGGAGCTTGGGACTGGATGACCCTTCGAACAACGACACTACCATGGGTGGCAGATGTTTGAGTCAACTGGCTGGGACACAAGTCCAAGGGAATTGTTGCCAGTGGTTGGAAACTAGATGTTGTGCTGCATAGAGCCAGCTATTCTCCCTCTGGACTGGGAAATCTTTGACATTATCATCGATCTTGCCAGATTGTAGTGTGTCAACCCCTCTCTACATAGTATTCAACTCCCTATTGGCACCAAACTGTGCGGAGCTAGCATCAACCGTAGATTTGATAGATAACGATGGAGCTTCCATAGACACACACAGACAGTGCATCCATGGAACTGAATCTTCATCCATCATCTACTACAACACTTCCTGGTTCCATTAAGATGGCCACCACTTCTACACTGACAAGAATGAATTGTTGGTTCAACTGATTTTGGAAGAGGACTCCTCATCTCCATGACTTTCGGCGCAGACATTATAGGCTGAAGGGCTATTCATGTGCTATACTGTTCTCTGGACACCAGTTTCACCAATGACCAGAGACTTAATTGGAGCAGCCATAGAACCAGTGTGGTTTGAACAGAAAGACAAAAGGTGAAGCCTCTACAAAGAGACAATCGCTTTTTGACTCCTTGTAGCCTTTCTAACAATTGCAAAGCACAATTCAATGGCAAGATAGTTTTGTTTAGTTAAGTTTATTATCATGTGTACTGAGGTACAGTGAAATACTTTTGTTGCATGCTTACTAGTCAGCGGAAAGACAAAACATAAGCACAATTGAGTCATCCACAGTGTACATGATAAATGGAATCATGTTTAGTGCAAGATAAAGCCCAGTAAAGTCCAATTAAAGATAGTCCAAGGATCTCCAATGAGGTAGATAGTTGCTCACGATCACTCCCTAGTTGTTGATAGGATGGATAAGTGCTTTCAACGTGTAGAGTTTAGCATAGATTCAACATGCTCAATGCCATTTAGATCAAAACTGCCAATATGAGCAAATCTCAAATACCGTGCAACATCATGCCTAGATTTCTTCACCTTTATCTTCCAAACTAAGCTCTTCACCTTCTTGAGAACACGGACCTCTCATCACTGGCATACCACAGTTGCATCTTCCCATTCACATCACACATCACACAAATGTCTATTGTTAGAGCTTTATCATTGCTGGGGAAAAGTACTACCCTTCAAAACTCAACTGCGTGAGAGTCAAATGATGACAGCATGTGAAATATGTGATTCTTGAGGAATGTTTTGGTTGAAAATAAAGTGTTGTCCTTGTAAATGATGCCAACATCCAATAAGTAAATGAAATATCTTATCATATCTTTAATAGATGTTGATGGATGAATGCCGAAATTTATGTGATGATTTTTTTCCCACAAACTATAAGACATGGGAGCAGAATTAGACCATTCACCTCATCAAGTTTACTCTGCTATTCAATCATGGCTGATCTATTTTTCCCTCTCAACTCTATTCTGCCTTCTCCTCGTAACTTGTGACCCCTTACTAATCAAGAACTGATCCATCTCTGCTTTAAAAATACCCAATGTCTTGACCTCCACAGCTGGCTGTGGCAATGAATTCCTCAGATTCACCACCCTCTGGCTAAAATTCCTCCTCATCTCCATTCTGAAGGTACGTACTTTTATTCTGATGCTCTTCCCTCTGGTTCTAGACTCTCCCTGTAGTGGAGGCATCCACTCCACGCGCATTCTAGCTAGGCCGTTCATTATCCAGTAGGTTTCAATTATCCTTCTAAACGCTAGTAAGTACAGGCCAGAGCATTCAAACGCTCCTCATATATTTATCCTATTATTCCCAGGATCTTTGTTGAGTCTAGTTTAAAGATACAACGTGGAAAGAGGCTCTTTTGCCTATTGAGTTCATGCTGTACACTGGTTCTCTCCTTCACATTAAGAACAATTTATAGAAGCCAATTAAGCTACAAACCTGCACATCTTTGAAAAGATAATCTCAAGAATTAATTGACCAAGAGTAACAAAATAAACCAAAGAAGATCTTGATGGTATAATCACTGCAATGAGCTTGCGCCTATTTGTGAGCTGTCCCTTGTTCCTTTAACCACACCAGTTATCAAATTAATTGCCATAGTCTCATCCAATTTAAAATATGTTAAATGCTGTGGAGTCATGTTATGTAAACACTTAGAGACAGTCATTCACAGGAAAGAGTCAATATGTGCACACACTGGGAGATGCCTTACTTTACTCAGTGCCAGACAAATGTGTGGAGAAAAGCAATGTTTTACTGCCTTTTGAACAGCACGGCTGGAAGATTTTTGAATGTGTTTAAAATGTAAGTCAGGTATATTTATCCAGTTTGCCAGCTTAATCGAATTCTGCTATTTTATTTCTTTTGATAAGATGGGGAGACTGATTTTTCCAAACACATTAAATTTAAACGGTTATCTGGTTTGAGAAAATATTTCCTGCTGTTTCAACTAACGTGATGTGGAGGGTTTTCATTAAACTAAACGGTTGGGGGGTCCCACAGCCTATCCGATGGAAACATTTTAACCAACTGGACGCCTTCTCAACTTTGAGAAGTGCATCCATGCAGTTGTGTTGATAGATTTGAGAATCTTACATAAATCTAAATTGAAACTGTGGAGTTCCAATATGGACCTCATTAGATAGCTGACAGTGCCCAGTCCATCACGAGCACTGAGCTCCCCACCATCAAACGGGATCTCTATGATGCACTGCCTCATCAAGGCAACCAATATTATCAAAGACCACCCTGGCCACACTCTCATTTCATTCCTATAGGAAGGTTGAAAACCGTGACAACCAGGATTCAGATTAGCTTCTACCCAACAACCATCAGGCTCTTGAATACGAGAAATCACTAACTAAACTATGAACTGTTTATGTACTGAGGACTTTGGGCTTCGTGCAATAGATTTGATTTGTTTAAACTTATTGATTTTTTTTTCAATTTATTATGTTATCTATGAGTTCTGTGTTTACAGACCTGTTATGCTGCTGCAAATAAGAATTTCATTGTTCCAGTGTCAATTAAACACTCTTGTCTCTTAACATTGTGGTAAAATTGATACACAGTAAAACTCAAATAATTTAGCAACCTCAGAGGTGCTTGATTGGCAGATTTTCTGGATTAATGGATAATACTCTGGGGTGGCACAGTGGTGCAATGGAAGAGTTACTACCTTAAAGCGTCAGAGACCCGGGTTCGATCCTGACTATGGGTACTGTCTGTACGGAGTTAGTACGTTCTACCTGTGACCGTGTGGGTGCTCGGGTTTCTTCCCACACTCCAAAGATGTACAGGTTTGTAGGTTAATTGGCTTTGGTAATAATTATAAATTGTGTGCAGGATAGTGCTAGTGCATGGGGATCACTGGCCAGCAAGGACTCGGTGGGCCGAAGGGCCTGTTTCTGCGTTGCATCTATTGTCTAAACTCTACTCCCGCACATTTTTCATTCACTTTTATTTTGAGAATATGTAGTTGATTAATAAATGTTGTAGTGAAATGGATGAGTTTAAAGGATAGAATAGACATGGTCCTATTGTGTTTAAAAGGAATGTGGGATTTCAGTCAAGGAATTGTTTAAAGGAAATGGAGCATGGAACGGTTTAAAGGAAGGTGGAAGAAAGGGCCCAGAAATGGTTAAATACCATTTCCACTTCAGGCTGCATTGTGAAGTCCACCAGCATAATCAAGGACCAGAGTAATCCAGTCACTCCCTCTTCTTTCTCCTCTACCATCAGGCAAGAGGCACAGAAGTTTAAAAGTGCATACCTCCTGATTCAGGAAAGCTGTTATCAGGCAAGTGTGGTCCTGACCTGCCATCTACCTCATTGTAGAACTTCAAACTATCTTTAATTGGACTTTATCGTACTTCAGTGTTATATCTTGCACTAAATGTTGTATCTTTATCTATGCACTGTGGATGGCTTGATTGTATTAATGTATGGTGGCGGGCCGAGCCACTTTGGTATCGAACCTTGCACTAAATGTTGTATCTTTATCTGTGCACTGTGGATGGCTTGATTGTATTAATGTATGGTGGCGGGCCGAACCACTTTGGTATCGACTGTCGGGCTCAAACTCTCGTGTGGACCAGGCGTGATCTGGGCCGACCAACCACGCGGTCAGGGGAGCGGGCATTCGTGTGGCAGGAGAACAAAGGATTTGGCAGTTGGGATTTGAACTCGGGCACGCGCGGGTGAATGCACCCAACTGCATTTGGTTAATGATTAAACAGAGTGTTTACACGACGTGTGGACCTCCACAGTATAATCTTTATCTGGACTGGATAGCATGCAAAAAGCTTCTCACTGTATCTCAGTACACGTGACAATAATAAACAAATCAATTAAATTAAACTATACGTGGGAACAGGGCCCAGGTGAAGTTGAAGGAGGCATATGAAATGGGTCCTGAGTGAATTTAATGGGACCCTTGGAAACCAAAGTGGGTGAGCCAGATACTAAACCATCAAAACTCCCAGTCAATCAAAAGCTTATTTGAGTTTTACCACTGGATCATTATTTCATAGGGTCATAGATGTACATAGATTATGGAAACATGCTCTTCGGTCCAACTCATCCACCTTAATGACATAATTCCAGTATCTGGGCATCCAGAAGCACACACTGTACTCCACATGTGGTCTCACCAACATCTTGTACAGTTGTAACATAACAACCCAACACTTATACTCTATGCCATGACCAATGAAGGCAAGCATACCAAATGCCTTGCTCACCATCCTCCCTACTTGTGCTGCAACTTTTAAGGAACGATTCACTTCTAAACATTGGCCACTCTGTTCTAGAGCAATCTCCAGAGCTCTGGGGCTCTCTGTGTAATTATTGCCATAGTTTAACTTGTCAAAATGCAACACTTTGCACTTGTCCAATTTAAATTCCACCCATCATTCCTTGACCCACATTCTAGTTCATCTATATCCTGTTGTAATCTCAAATAACCTTTCTTACAAGACTACAAGCCCACAAGACTACCAAATGTTGCTGTCATCTGCAAGCTAACCAACCATGCCAACTTCCTTTTCATCCAAATTGTTCATATAATGACAAATATTTCCCAACTGGATAACATCTATCATCTCTCATTCCCCTTCCTTATTGAATTGTACTGCAACTGCAGGTCACAGAATTTAGAATACAGCAGGAAAGAAAGAAAAAATCCCATTTAAATTGTAGTTTTTTTTAAAAAATGTCTCGGCAAAGCCACCGGCATTATCAAGGACTAGTCTTACCCTGGTCACTCCTTCTCCCCTCTCCCATCAGGCAAGAGGCACAGAAATGTGAAAAAGCATACCTCCAGATCCAGGGACAGTCATCAGGCAACTGAACCAACCTATCAATAACTAGAGAGTGGTCTTGAGTTACCATCATTGGAGACCCTCAGACTATCTTTAATCAGACTTTATCTTGCTCTAAACGTTATTCCCTTTCTCCTGTATCTGTTCACAGTGAACAGCTTGATTATAATAATTCTGCCGGCTAGATAGTAACAACAACTGTATAGTAACAAAAGCTTTTCACTGATTTCGGTACAAATGAAAATAAACTAAACTATGTTAGTGCTGCTGTCAGAAACAAAGTTAGATTATGGAGGTCCTAAGGTGATTTTATTTTGGGTTTTAGAAACTCCATTGTTAATGCCGAAGATTAAAAGTAAATATAATTGTAGCTGTCTTCCTCTGGGTGAGTATGCAATTGTACTTTGACATAAACCTGCACAAATGGGACTCACAAATGGCAATAAATAATATGAAGTAAGGTGTGAAGAAGCTCAGCCTATCTCTGTTTCTATAAAAGCTAAGGAACATTGTATGAGAACGAATAAATTCCGGGAAATTGGAGATTAAAGAGGAAATGCAAGTGCAGCAAATCAATGAATATCTTTATTGAAGTAACAGCAGATCAATGAACCTGCTGTTTGTAAATTCCAGCTGATTCCATTTGAATTGACAGCCAATTGCTAAGCAGCACGTGTTAGTTAGATCGGGAAACTGACAGAGAAAAGGGAATTAGCAATCAGGAGGCAGGAATCATGCCACTGCCAAATAAAGCATCTCAGGAAACTTTTCACAGAAGATTTACGAGGATGTTGCCAGGACTTGATGGCCTGAGCTATTGGGAGAGGTTGGGCAGGTTAGGACTTTATTCCTTAGAGTGCTGAAGGCTGAAGGGTGATCTCATAGAGGTGTATAAAATCGTGAGAGGAATAGATTGGGGTGAATAAACATAGTCTTTTTACCCACAGCAGGGGATCAAGAACCAAAGGACAATTTATTCTATTGATGCTTGTGCAAAGACACCTATTAAAATAGTAACATTGTCTTTTGTACATTTGGTTGCAGGAACAAAAATAAACTTATTTTTATTGAGAATTCCTTTGTGCAACACACTTTTGCCAGGTTTTATTGGCCTGAGAGGAAATGTGCTGTAGATTTAGAAACAAGACACTGCAGATGTTTGTTTATTAAATAAGACACAAAGTGCTGGTGTAACTCAGTGAGTCAGGCAACATCTCAGGTGAATATGGTGGGTGATGCTGATGCTCATATGCTGAGCTACTCTTGTCCTCCGTGTCTTCTGTGTTGATGTATTAGAATGAAACCTATCTGTAGAAGGGTTCCGACCCGAAACGTCCCCTATTCCTTTTCTCCAGAGATGCTGCCTGACCCTTTGAGTTACAACAACATTTTCTGACTATCTTCAGAATAAAACCACATCTGCAGTTCCTTCCTACACAGAATGAAACCAGGGTAAATTACAAGTGGAGATTCGACAAACTAGGGTTTTCATCTCCTGGAATATATTTTTAAAGTCATAATGGCATTTCGTGGGATGGGTGTTTCTCGTCCATCAGATTCCATTCTATCCAATCAGCTTCCCCCAAAGGGAACAACAAATAAGTTAGTTATAAGAAAATCAATGCCGAGCAACCCTGTGAGAGATTTTCACTGCTTCAGCCTTTAAGCAATTTCAGCTGAGTGCAGCAAACAATTTCTAATTGTTGTTTTGATTTATCCCAGTGGAGAACATTTTTTTGTCTGGCAGCTTATATTAAGACTTTAACAAG
Source organism: Rhinoraja longicauda (assembly GCF_053455715.1). Lineage (NCBI taxonomy): Eukaryota > Metazoa > Chordata > Chondrichthyes > Rajiformes > Arhynchobatidae > Rhinoraja > Rhinoraja longicauda. Next base: position 36,580,068 of record NC_135963.1, on the reverse strand, counting down.
GAGCAGCAGTTTTTTGCAAATAAGTTCTTTGACAATTTCATTCTCAACCTTTGGGTAAATGAAAACAAAGTATCACTGGGAAGGAAAATGAAATGAGTAGATTTCAATATATTTTGTTTCAATTTTATCTTTGGTGAATGCACAGAGTCCTTTCCCCCCAGAGTAGTGGAACTAAGAACCAGACGATATGGTTTTAAGGTGAGTGGGGAAAAATTTAATAGGAAGCCGAGGGGCAACTTTTTCACTCAAAGGGTGGTGAGTATAAGGAACGAGCTGCCAGAGGAGGTAGTTGAGGCAGGTCTTGTAATAACATTGAGAAGACACTTGGACAGGTCCAGCCAGAGACAACCCTAGAGGAGATGGATCTCGGTGTTGAGCTGGGATATTGGAACATAAAACAGTTCAGCGCAGGAACAGGCTCTTCGGCCCACTATATTTGTGGTGAACATAATGTGAAGATGAACTAATCTCATCTGCCTGCACATGATCCATATCCCTCCATATCCATGTACCTATCCAAAAGCTTCTTAAATGCCCTTATAATATCTGTCTCCACCACCACATCTGGCAGCACGTTTCAGACACCCACCACTCTGCTTACCCACCAGGGGTCATTTATAGAAGGCATATAACCTCCAAAAAACCCACATCTTTGGGATGTGGGAGGAAACCAGAGCACCCGGAGACAACCCACGTGATCACAGGGAGCACAGACAGCACCAGACAGCACTCCAGGTCAGGATCGATCCCAGGTCTCTGGCTCTGTGAGGCAGCGGCTCTACCTGATGAGCCACTGAGTTGCAGAAAAAGCCATTGCCTTAAAAAAAATATTTAAAAGCTTGCTTTTGCAGAGAGGGTTTCACAGGCTCTAAGTGTCAGCCGGATATTTTCTTCCCGCAGCATTTGATTGTAGAATGCACTGATACACTGTCAGTGCATTAATCGCAGTTGAACGGCAGAAAGTCTGCAACTATCTGATTGCAGTTTTTTTGCCAAAGTCTTTGAAGGACACTGAAGTTTTAGATGTCAGGGAAGCCATTTCAGGAACATGATGAGTTTTCATATCAATACATTAACAGCAATGTTTGAGAATTGTTATCAGCTGAAGAGTTATGTTTACTTAGAAACCACAGCAAGTAAATACATTAGACAGGACCAGAGGACTCGCGTTTAAATTATTTAAGTGTTGGGGTAAATTGTTCAGCAGTTCTTCTTCATCCACAGATCAATGGCTCTGAAACATGTTGCCAGATGCTCTGTTATATGCTGACTGCATGCTGGCAGGAGAGTTGGACTGGTTTCTCAACAGAGCAGGGATTGTTGCCGACAGAAAAGTAAGTATCCTTAACACGAAAAAAAAGACACAAAGTGCTGTTGTAACTCAGAGGGTCAGGCAGCAGCCCTAGAAAACATGGATAGGGTAGACAGTCAGGATCTTTTTTTCCCCAGGATCAACATGTCCAACGCTAGAGGGCATACCTATAAGGTGAGAGGGGGACGTTTAAAGGAGACTAGACCAAGTGGATCAGTTGGGCCCAAAGCTCTCCTGCATTGGTGCAGCACCCTCTCCTCCCCCATTCCCCCCTCCCCCTCCCCCCTCCTTCCCCTCCCCCCTCCTTCCACCCCCCCCTCCTTCCACTCCCCCCTCCTTCCACTCCCCCCTCCTTTCACTCCCCCCTCCCTCCCCCCAAACCCCCTCCTTCCCCCTTCCCCCTCCCCCACCCCTTCCCCTCCTCCCTCCACCCCCTCCCACCACCCCCCTCCCTTTCCCCTCCCATTCCCCCTCCCCAATTTCCCTCCCCACTCCATCCCTCTCAACCCCCCTTATTCCCCCTCCCTCCTTCCCCCTCCATCCCTCCACCCCCTCTCCCTCCCCCTCCCCTCCCCCCACCACTCCATCCCCTTCAACCCCCCCTTATCCCACCCCTCCCTTCTCCCCCCTCCCCTCTATTCCCCCCTCCCTCCATCTCCCCCTCCCTCCATCTCCCCCTCCCTCCCTCCCCCTTCCTCCCCTCCCTCCCTCGGTGATAGATTTAAACTTTAAAATGTGAAGAACTTAAAAAATATAACACCAATTTCAATGAAACTTCTTCCATTAGCACCAAAGGGAGTGAGGTGGGCCTAAAATTGTCACTCTATCGTGTACCGTTTTGGCTGTAGTTCAGGAACAAACAAACAAACAAACAAGAGTTTTAGTATATAGATGTGAGGGACATGTTTTTTTTTTACATAGAGAGTGGTGATGGCCTGGAGTGCACTGCCAGTGGTAGTGGTGGTGGACAAGTTACAACAGTGGTGTTTGAGACTTTTAGATAGGAACATGGAAGTGCAGGGAATAGAGGGATATGGATCATGAACAGGCAGAGATTATTTTAACTTGGCATCATGTTCAGCACAAACATTGTGGGCTGAAGGTCCCGTTCCTGTGCTGTACTGCTCTATGTTCTATTAAACTGATCTCATCTGCCTGTACAGATCAATATTCCTCTATTCCATGCATTTACACGTGCCCATCGAAAAGCCTCTTAAATGCCACTGTTGTATCTGCCTCCACCGCCAACCCTGGCAATGCGTTCCAAGCCCCCCACTACTCTCTATGTAGAAAACTTGCCCGGCACATCTCCATTAAACCTTCCCTCATTCACCTTATAGTTATGTTGAACATCTGCACCCTAGGAGAAAGGTTCTGAATATTTACCGTATCTATGCCTCTCATAATTTTGTATACTTCTTTCAAGTCACCCCTCAACCTCCGAAGCTTCAGAGTAAAAAATCCAAGTCTATCCAACCTCTCCCTGTATCTAATATTCACTAATCTAGGCAGCTTTCTGTTAAAGCTTCTCTGCACCCTTTCCAAAGCCTCCACATCTTCCCATATTGGGGCAACCAGAACTGGATGCAATACTGCAAATATGGCCAAACCAAAGTCCTGTAGAGCTGCAACTTGTAATGAATGCAAAGGGGAGATAAAGATGCTGATTCCCTTTATTCACAATCTGTTTGACAGATTAATTTGCTCTGAAATGCTCATGGTTATAACACTATGCGAAGCCGCTACTATTTTTTTATTTTAAGTACAAATGTTTGCAGCTCTAATTAATGTTATTACAATAAAATAAGCATGCTCCCTCCCTTTCCTAACCCCCGTAAACAACATTCTCTCCTCTAATTGACAATGCTGAGATATGATATACAACCAATTCAACAATATTTGTTTTGCCTTGTTCATCATCCTCCAAGGCTGTGCACCAATAGATCATTGTACTCACCATCAGCAATAAGGTGCTCGGGCACATGAAGAACAACTTTTACTGACAGAGGACAGGTCAGATGGGAGCCATAAACCAACCCAATTACACATCCTATCACGCTTATCAGTGTAAGGGTGGTTTTATTGATGGGGCTTCGCGGAGATCCTGGAACCAAGAAAAGACAAAGAAAAATATATATTTTAGTACGCTACACAGACAAAAATCCATTATTTATGAATATTGGAAAGATAAAAGCTGGTGGTGGTGCATGGTGCAAGCAAAGGAAATGTCTGTATGCAAACAAAAGTGTCAGAGAAATCCATACGTAATTCTCACAATCAATCTTTTTCTTAGTGGGAGTTGACTCAAACAGCTGAGAAACTTACCTTTTTTTTTCATTTCCAAAAATAAGCTTTATTCAGAATTCAAATATATCCAAAACCAGAACAGTGAAAAATCTCTTCAGACATTCTCAGTGTCAATGCATTCATTAGTGTCACAGAAACTTTTCAATAAACAAAAGCTGAGGGAAAAACCTACTGGAGATCCTTTGGTTACTATCTTGTAACTTCCAAGAAAAAGTCAGTTCATCCCACACTTTCCCCTGAGTGAATTGAAGATTAGAAAATAACGGGGGTTCTCCCCTCCTATCATAAATGAGGTCCTCAGTCGTGTCTCCTCGGTACCCCGCAGGTTTGCCCTTGCTCCCCCTTGTCGCAACAGAGACAGAGTCCCCCTAGTCCTTACCTTCCACCCCATCAGCCATCGCATACAACACATAATCCTCCGAAATGTCCGCCACCTCCAACAGGATCCCACCACTAGCCACATTTTTCCATCTCCACCTCTTTCCGCCTTCCGCAGACACCGTTCCCTCCGGAACTCCCTGGTTAACTCATCCCTTCCCACCCAAACCACCCCCTCCCCAGGTACCTTTCCCTGCAACCGCAGAAGATGCGACACCTGTCCCTTTCCCTCCTCCCTCGACTCTTTCCTGTGACCCTGACAATCCTTTCCGATTAGGTAGAGGTTCACTTGCACCTCCTCTAACCTCATCTACTGTATCCGTTGTTCAAGATGTCGACTCTTATACACTGGCGAGACCAAACGCAGACTGGGCGATCGTTTCGCGGAACACCTTCGCTCAGCTCGCCTGAACCAACCTGATCTCCCGGTTGCTGGACACTTTAATTCTCCTTCCCATTCCCACACAGACCTTTCTGTCATCGGTCACCTCCATTGTCAGAGTGAGGCTAAATGCAAATTGGAGGAACAGCATCTCATATTTTGCTTGGGCAGCTTACAGCCCAGATGTTTGAATATTGATTTCCCTCACTTCAGGTAACCCCGGCATTCCCTCTCTCTCTATCCCTCCCCCACCCAAGTCGCACTAGCTTCCCATTTTCACCCTATAAATAGGTTACAATGGCCTGTTTCCTTTATCATCGTTATTTTTTGCATATCCTTCATTCATTATTCTTTATCTCTCCGCATCACCGTCTATATCTCTCGTTTCCCTTATCCCTGATCTGTCTGAAGAAGGGACTCAACCCGAAACATCACCCATTCTTTCTCACCAGAGATGCTGCCTGTCCCGCTGAGTTACTCCAACGTTTTGTGTCTTTCTTCGGTTTAAACCAGCATCTGCAGTTCCTCCTTACACAACCTTCTGTCAATGTTGTTTCATTGATATTTTTCAATGAATGGAACTGATGGAAAAATACTTACTATCATTTACAGGTCATTTCAATATTTCCTCTATGCTCTCAAGGAAATGATGTATTAATTCGGAAACAATATGCATTGAATACGATACTGAAGCCTCATTCATCATTAACACACACAAAAGATTAATGGGCATAGCTTTAAGGTGAACGGGACCAAGTTTACAGGAGATGGCAAACCTTTTACATCGAGGGTAGCATGTCCAAGGAACACAATGCCAGGATTTGTGATGGAGGCAAATATGATAGTGGTGTTTAAGGGGATTTTAAATGGGCACATTGATGCGCTGGAAATGGAGGGACATAGTTCATCTGCAGGCTGAAGAGATTAGTTTATCTTGGCATCATGTTTGGGACAGTCATTGTGGGCCAAAGGGCCTGTTTCGGTGCTGTACTATGTATGTTCTGTGTCTCTGTCCATGGTGTTGACAGTTTGTTTTCTGATGTCTTGTTATGTGTAGGTAATACCCAGACTGAAATAAGTGAAGATAGACACAAAGTGCTGGAGTAACTCAGCAGGTCAGGCAGCATCTCTGAAGAAAAAGGATAGGTATAATTTCAGGTCTTGTGCCTATCTTTGGTAAAAACCAGCATTTGCAGGTTTTTGTTTCTAAGATAAGTGAATGCTTATCCAAGAATCTCCACTGTATTCCTTAGCACTGCAATAACATGTTTTTAGAAATATCAATTTGAGGAGGTAGAATTTGCACTTCTTGCATAGATCCAAGGTCTGGCAGTCCATGGACATGGAGAATGCTGAGTAAAGCATCTTTCAGATGATCATGACATTTGACTGTTGTTGTCAGAGGTTTAAGACAAATGTGCCAAGTCATAAAACTATTGGGAAAAAAAAGACACAAGTTGCTGGAATATCTCAACGGGTCTGGGAGCATCTCTGGATTACATGGATAGGTGATGGTTCGGGTTGGGACTCTTCTGCACATGTCTGAAGAAGGGTCATGACCCACAAAGCCACCTATTCATCTTCTCCAGAGGTACTGGCAGAGCCGCTGAGTGACTCCTGTACATCGTGTCTCTTTTTTTTGTAAACTAGCATCTGCAGTTCCTTGTGCCTCCAAACTACTGGAAAGGTTGGCACGATGATAACCAAAGACAACAAAAAAAGTAACTAATGAGGGCAAGAAGTGAGCTTGAGAGCGATATAATGATAATATATGGTCAAGTGACCAGAATAAATTGGATATTACTGGAGATACAGGAGATGGCATATGCTGAAATTGGAGTAAAAAAACTGCTAGAGGAATTCAATAGTCTCAACCTGAAACATCAATTCCTCTGTCTCGACGAATGCTACCTGAACCATGAGTTTGTATTGGCTTGCATTTTATTGGGCTAATTTCTATCAATTCCATGTATTAATTTATTTTCATTTATTTGCATTTCTGGAGTTTGGAGATCAAAGGTAAAACTGACATATAACTTTGGGTGAAATTTGTATTGCAGCACTGGTTCCAAGTGGAGGGATCTCACGTAAAGACGTGCATTTGTGTGCGTGTGAGTGACCGTGGAGCAAGGATGGCAGAGTGGTGCAGCTGGTGGAGCTGCTGCCTCACAGAGCCAGAGTCCCAGGTTTGATCCTGACCTGGTGGGATGTCCGTATGGAGTTTGCTCATTCTCCCTGTGACCACATGGGTCCCCTCCAGCAGCCTCGGTTTTCTCCCACATCCGAAGGACATGTAGGTTTGTAAGTTAATTGGCTTCTGTAAAATTCCTCCTCATGTGTAGGGAATGGATGGAAAAGTGGGATAACATAGAACTGGTGTGTGTGAAGGAACTGCAGATGCTGGTTTAAACTGAAGATTGATACAAAATATTGGAGCAACTCAGCAGTCTGAAGTCTTGACCCAAAACATCACCCATTCCTTCTCTCCAGAGATGCTGCCTGTCCCGCTGAGTTACTCTGGCTTTTTGTGTCAAAAGAACTAGTGTGAATGGTTTGCATGAACTCAGTGGGCAGAATGGCCTGTTTCCATGCTGTGTCTCTAAACTAACCTAATCTAACCAAATGAGGAAGCAGTCCAAACCAATACAACATTTTTCAAAATGGTTCCTGCTTAGTGTTGGAATCATTGTGGAGATATAGAACACACAAGGGATTGTAACACTTCACTATAATGACTAGTGTTCTGTAAAACCTATTAAAGACTTACAAAAGTATATTTAATTTTTGTATTTACTGTTGAGAAATGTTATCGATTAGTTTGGAACATTTTAGTTATGCCTTTTTTTCAGACACTAAACTAACACTAAAGTCAATCAAATATGGCTGATCTATCTTTCCATCTCAACCCCATTCTCCTGCCTTCTCCCAATAACCCCTGACATCCTTACGAATCAGTCAATCTGCGCCTATAAACATCCATTGACTTGGCCTTTTTCTCCAACGATGCTGTCTGACCCATTGAGTTATTCCAGCACTTTGTGTCTATCTTAGGTATAAACCAGCATCTGCATTTCTTTGTTTCTATTTCCAGAATAGAGTAGTTACTCAGACAAGGAACATAAAATATGATGTTCGGCAAACACTACATCTTTAATTAACATCAAATTAAGAGTAAAACAATCAACCTGTTCGCTTAATCACAATGTGGCAAGAAGAAATTCAGAAGCTTCGTTTAGCTTGAAATACTGAGCATCATATCTACAGTGCATTCAGAAAGTATTCAGACCCCTTCACTTTTTCCACATTTTGTTACATTACAGCCTTATTTTTAAATGGATTAAATTCTTTTTTCTTAATCATCAATCTACACACAATACCCCAGAATGAAGAAGCGAAAACAGGTGTTTAGAATTTTTTGCAAAGTCATTAAAAAGAAAAAACTGAAATATCACATTTACATAATTATTCAGACACTTTGCTATGACATTCAAAATTGAGCTTAGGTTCATTCTGTTTCCATTCATTATCCTTGAGATATTTCTACAACTTGATTGGAGTCCACCAGTGGTAAATTATATTGATTGGGCATGATTTGGAAAGGCACACACCTGTCTATATAAGGTCAATAGTCAATAGTCAATAGTCAATAGTCGTTTATTTGTCACATACACATAAATGTGTAGTGAAATGAAACATTACCCGCAGTTGAACAATAAGACCAATAAGAATAATCAATAAAAATGCAATAACACATACAATCACAACTAACACCAAACAAAAAGAAACACCCATCACAGTGAATCTCCTCCAGTCCCCTCCTCACTGTGATGGAAGGCCAGAATGTATTTTCTCTTCTCTGCCGTCTTGTCCCGCGGTCAGGCTGTTGGAGTTGCCACGTCGGGGCGGTCGGGGCTCCCGACATTGGAGCGCCGCGCCAGACGGTGAAAGGTCCATGGCCTATTTCAGGCAGCGCCGGACGGTGAAAGGTCCGCGGCGGGCCGACCCAAGCCCCGCGATTCGGGGCGGGCGAACACGCTGCCTCTGCCACTGCCGGAGCTCCCGATGTCGGCCCCCACCCAGGGGCCTGCGGGCTTCCGACATCCACGCTGCCCGCGGCGGAGCCTCCGGAGACGAATCGCAGCCGCTCCCGCAGCATCCGAAGGCAGCCAGCGCCTCAGGTGGTGAGTCCGGGCCGCGGGCTCTGCGAACCAGAGCCCAGGTGGTCCCAGGTGCATGGCCGGTGGTAGGCCGCAACGGGAACGGAGACACGACACAGAAACAAAGGTCGCGTCTCCGTTCGGGAGAGAGAATTTTACAGTTCCCGTTCCCTCCCCACCCCCCCCCCCCAAACATAACATACAAACCCTACACCATATTAAACTACAATTCAGACAAAAACAACAAAAAACACAAAAGACAGACGGACTGCAGGCAAGCCGCAGCTGCGATGGCAGTTGACACAGTTGACAGTGCACGTCAGAGCAAAAGCAAGCCATGATGACGAAGGAATTGTCCGTAGACCTCTGAGACAGGATTGTGTTGAGACACAGATTTGGGAAAGGGTACAAAACAATATATGCAGCAATGTAGGTCCCAAAGAGCACAGTGGCCCCTGTCATTCTTAAATGGGAGAACTTTGGAACCACCAGGACTCTTCATAGAGCTGGCCGCCCGGCCAAACTGAGCAATCGGGGGAGAAGGGCCTTGGTCAGGGAGGTGACCAAGATGGTCACTCTGACAGAGCTCAAGAGTTCCTCTGTGAAGATGGGAGAACCTTCTAGAAGGACAACTATATCTGCAGCACTCCACCAATAGGCCTTTATGGTAGAGTGCGCAGACGGAAGCCACTCCTCAGTAAAAGGCACATGACAGCCCGCTTAGAGTTTGCCAAAAGGCACATTAAGGACTCTCAGACCATGAGAATCAAGATTCTCTGGACTGATGAAACTAAGATTGAACTCTTTGACCTGAATGCCAAGCATCTGGAGAAAACCAGGCACTGCTCATCACCTGGCCAATACCATACCTACGGTGAAGCGTGGTGGTGGCAGCATCATGCTGTGGGGATGTTTTTCAGCAGCAGGAACTGGGAGACTAGTCAGGATCGAGGGAAAGATGAACGGAGCAAAGTACAGAGAGATCCCTTAATGAAAACCTGCTCCAGAGCATTCTGGACCTCAGATTGGGGTGGAGGTTCACCTTCCAACAGGACAATGAACATAGGCACATTGCCAAGACAACACAGGAGTGGCTTCGTGACAAGTCTGTGAATGTCCTTGAGTGGCCCAGCCAGAGCCCGGATTTGAACCCGATCGAACATCTCTGGAGGGACCTGAAAATAGCTGTGCATCGACACTCCACATCCAACCTGACAGAGCTTGAGAGGATCTGCAGAGAAGAATGGAAGAAATCATCCAAATACAGGTGTGTCAAGCTTGTAGCATCATACCCAAGAAAACTTGAGGTGCCTCAACAAAGTACTGAGTAAAGGGTCTGAATACTTATGTAAATGTGATATTTCAGTTATTTATATTTAATTACTTTGCAAAAATTTCTAAACACCTATTTTCGCTTTTTCATTATGGGGTATTGTGTGTAGATTGATAATTTAAAAAAAAGAGTTTAATCCATTTAATAATAAGGCTGTAACGTAACAAAATGTGCAAAAAGTGAAGGGGTCTGAATACTTTCTGAATGCACTGTATCTACCTATTCAAGATCACGTGTCAAAACCTCTTCCCAGGACAGATTCAACTGGTGCATCTATTATTAATTCCAATTTTTGCACCCAAATGCTCAAGAGAACAACCACATGAAAGAGCATTGAGCCACCTTATTACTTCTCCATCATTACATCAAGTAAGAGAAATTCTTTGGAAAATAGGAAAATGCTATATAGGAAAATGACATGAACAAGTTATATCTTCCCTGAAATAAATAAATGTGATTAAAAAATGGGAGCAGTCATCAACCTAACAGATCCAGAGTCTGAAGATGTGTCCCAACCCAAATCGTCACCTATCCATGTCCTTCCGAGATGCTGCCTGAGCCGATGATTTACTCCAGCACTTTGTGGTCAACACAAGATTCTGGCATCCACAGTTCCTTGTGTCTCCAGTGGCTGGATTTGCTGTTTGCACAGATATCCTTGGCCGAGGATAAACAACAATTCTGCTACAATAACATTTGTGGAGAATTCTTTTGAATTTGGATCTGATGAATTTCCTTCAAAATCTCTTGATACCAAATATGGGCCAAACACAGGCAGGTGTGCCTAGCATTGATGGGACAAGTTGGGCCGATTTCCATGATGTATGACTCTATGACTCTCAATGGCACTAAACACTTTTGCTTCTTCGGCATGAAGATTCGTTTAGTTTAGTGACACAGCATGTACACAGTCCCATTGGTCCGAGTTCATGTCAACAAATGATCACCTGTCCACTAGTTCTTCCTACACCCTAGGGACAATTTACAGACTGCAAACCTGCATGTCTTTGGAATATTGGAGGAAACCAGAGCACCCAAAGAAAACACTACATGGTCACAGGGAGAACGTGCAAACTCCACATAGACAGCATCCATAGTCAGGATCGAGCCCGGGTTGCTGGCGCTGTAAGTCATCAACTCTAATCGCTGTGCCAGAGTGGCACCCTGAAGAGAATTGGTGGCAATCGTTCCTCTATTTTTTCTTTGTTCCTCTCTTTCACAATAAAATCATTCAAGAGACTGCCCAACAAAGATTGGCACAGCCCCTGAAAACTGGATAGCGATCTGATGGATCCGGTGGCACAGTGTCACAGCGGTAGAGTTGCCACCAGCAGCAGAGATCTGGGTTCAATCCTGACCACGGGTGCTATCAGTAAGGAGTTTGCACGGCCTCTGACCACCAGGTGGCGCCGTGAGTGGCAGCCTCGCCAACAGCCTGTCTCGTCCCTTTCTTCTTTGTTGTTTTTAGTCTGTTTTATTTGTATGTTTTAGTTCATCTTTAGTTTTTGCATAAAATGTGGGGGGAGATGGGGGAAACTTTTTTGAATCTCTTTCCTCGACGGAGATGCGACTTTTTCCGTGTTGTATCTCCGTCTGCACTGAGGCTTTAACATCATGGAGCTGGCAGTCCGTTTGCTGGGGTTCAACCTCGGGAGCTCTAACCGCAGGAGCTTCGATCGCCCCAAGGCGGGGGCTTCGATCGCCGACTGCGGGAGCTTAGATCATCCCTACTGCGGATGTTTCAATCGCCGGGACCGTGGGAGAAAAGGAGGAAGAAGGTAAAAGTTATTCGCCTTCCATCACAGTGAGGAATGTGAGGTCGCTGATAAACAAGATGGATGCTGCCTGCACTGGCGGGGACTCGGAAGGATTGCCGTGAGTGCGGTGGTCTCAGTGTTTGCAGGGACGTTGCGCCATGGGAGTGTCCTGGAGTCCGGTGCAAGTGCGGACAGCTTTCTGAATGTTTGGGTGGACATGGACTGCAGAGAGTGCGACAAGTGGTCGGTGCAACTCTGGTCACATCACCGAGAAGTGGCCCGGACATTGGACTGATGGCTGTGGGTCTCCGCCTTTGCCGTGTCCCCTGGGGATTCTCACATGCCCTTGTGGTGGCTGATTATGTTTAATTTTTAAGTAATTTTGTATCTTGTTGCTTTTGTTGGTATGACTGTATGGTCACGTGACAATAAAGGACTATTGAACTCCCTGCGACCGCGTGGGTTTTCCCCTCATACTCCAGTTTCCTCCCATATTCCAAAGACATGCAAGGTAGTAGGTTAACTGGCTTCTCCAAATTGTCCTGAGAATTATCCCATAGGATAGAAGTAATGTGAATGGGTGATCGACGTGGACTCAGTGGGCCGAAGGGCCTATTGCCAGGCTGTATCTCGAAACTAAACTAAACTATCCAGGTAAAAGGTTTCTGAGCTGACATTCCCACATGGAGAGCCAGGGACAAGTGCTAAGTCAGCTCGGCTGGCTGTCAGTGGAGTCTAAGTCAAGTCAAGTCAAGTCAATTTTATTTGTATAGCACATTTAAAAACAACCCATGTTGACCAAAGTGCTGTACATCTGTTTAGGTACTAAGGGAAAAAATGAAACATACAGTAGCACACAAACATAACAGCACATACAAAACAGTTCACAGCGCCTCCTCAATGGGCCTCAAACGCTAGGGAGTAGAAATAGGTTTTGAGCTTGAGTCGATGGAGGGGGCAGTTCTGATGGGGAGAGGGATGCTGTTCCACAGTCTAGGAGCTGCAACCGCTAAAAGGTTGTTTCCAGCTACTGTAATCGTTCTATCAAATTTTCAGCTGACTCCTGGTTCTTGACTCCCACTTTCACGAGTGTAAATTGATTGAGGCAGCAGCTCCTCATCCCATTTTTCATCCTAACCTACCTCTTGTGCTTTGAGAGCATACAATTAGGAAAGTTAGCTTGCGGTGCAAGGGTCCCTTGTTCTTTAATAATTAGTCGTAGGAGATTGCAGCAGTGCTTACAGCCAAGACTCAAATCGGACCAAGGAGGATTAAAGATGATTGATTTTTGGTGTTGAAAACTGACAAATGTGGTTTTGATTTTAATTTATGCCACAAACAGCACTAATCATCCTATTTTACTGCTGCAAATACGCATAACCCAGTAGTTTCTCAGTGCATGGTACTTTAGTCAGTAAAGATAGGGAAGAAATGCATTGCGTGAAATTTTCCAATAGGAAGCAAAATAAATTAGCATAATTTGGAAATCAAGGGAAATTGAAAGGCTACATTAACTTTCAGCTTTGGACATTCGGAGTGATGCAAAAAGAGAAAGGCAGTGGATATAGGTCAGCGGGTGATAGGGGTGTGGATTTTAAGGGACAAGTGAGAAAGTGGTGGAGGGTGAGATACTCAGAGGGGCGAGGAGTGGGAGGAGCAGCAGACCAAGGAATGGTTGAGCAGTGAAGGTCGCACTGCCAGTAAAATAGTGGTAGAGGAATCAATGGTAGAGGAGGGGCAGCACAGTGGCAGGGCAATAGAGTTGCTGCCTTCCGGCACCAGAAATCCAAGTTTGATCCTGACTCCAGGCGCTGTCTTTACACAGTTTGTATGTTCTCCCTGTGACTGCATGAGTTTTCTCTGGGTGCTCCGGTTTCCTCCCACACTTCAAAGACATACAGATTTGTATGTCAATTGGCTTTGGTAAAAGGATAATGCTGGTGGACGGAGTGATCACTGTTCGGCGCGGAGTTGTTGGTTCCGAAGGGCTTGTTTCCCTCCTGAATCTCTAAAGACTAAAGTCTAAAGATGTAGCCAAACTGGAAGGAGGGGCAAGGCAGGGGAGAGCATCGTTCATCAGTCAGGTTTTCATCACATGGCAACAATGATGCAATCATCCATAACAAGTTCGTGGATAGCATGGCCCTTTTTCACAAATGCATGGATAGATCAGTCCTCTTGAAACCAGTATAAAGATAAAGATTTAACAGACCAATGTAAAACAACAAGGAAATCAAACCAGGGCAGTACCTGAACAGTGAATGTTAGGGCTTTGGGGAGTGTTGTCGAGCAAAAGGATCTAGGAGTATGGGCACATAGTTTCTTTAAAGTGATGTCACAGCTAGATAGGTTGGTCAAGAAGGCTTTCGGCTCATTGGCCTTCATGAGTTAGACTATTGAGTAATAGAGGTTGGGAGGTTATGTTACAGTTGTACAAGACATTGGTGAGGCCACATTTAGAGTATGTGTTCAGTTTTGGTCATCCTATTGTTGAAAAAATGTTAAACTGGAAAGAGTGAAGAGAAGATTTATGAGGATGTTGCTAGGACTCAAGGGTCTGAGGTAGAGGTGGAGGTTGAGCAGGCTAGGACTTTATTCCTTAGAGCGCAGGAAGGATGAGGGGTGATCTTATAAAAGTTTACAAAATCCTGAGAGGAATCGATCAGGTAAATGCATAGTCTTTTACCTGGAGTAGGGGAATCAAGAGCCAGAGTACATAGGTTTAAGATGAGGGGGAAAGATTTAACAGGAACTAGAGGGGTAACTTTTTTACACAAAGGGTGGTGGGTATATGGAACAAGCTGTGGAGGAGCTAGTTGAGGCAGGTACTATCACAATGTTTAATAAACATCTGGACAGGTACTTGGATAGGACAAGTTTAGAGGGATATGGGCCAAACGCAGGCAGGTGGGACAAACGGAGATGGGGCATGTTGGTCAACATGGGCTAGTTGGGCTAAAGGGCCTATTTCCATTCTGTATGACTCTATGACTAACAGTATTCATAATACAGTCCGGGTGGCATGTACAATCCAAGTCTTCCTCACCTTTCCCCATTTGGCATTTTTGCTACTCCCATCGTGCGACTTCAACTTATGGCGTTCGAGGCAACCAGAGATGAACTATGCTTTGCTTTACCAAATCAATAAAGTAGTGTTTGGGGTTACTTCAGCTTTCTTGTGACATTTTAATATAATTAGTATTCAGTTGCAGACATCCGTTGCTGTGGTAAAATTGGCTAGCTCGTCCTGAGAAAGTTTCCCAGAGGATTTATTCAAATCAAACATACAATATGCAGCATCAACACACTGTGCTTCAACTTGTGGCTCAGGGTAGTGTTGAACAAGGTGTTTAATATGATCATAAACCTCAACAAATCGTGACTGAATATCTACACAGAATTCTAATAATTGGAAGCTGCCCATCTTTGGGCTGAACAAATTTCGGAAGATAGAGATGTTACCATTCTCTGGGTGGTACATGTTTCTTTCCTGCAAACATTAACACCTCCTTTAAAACAGTCAGACATGAGCAATTTATTTCCTACCACCAGCACAGTGCAGCACCAATAAAACGCTATTATGCACATCAGTAGCTCCAAATTATACCAGAACCACAAATAAACTCCATTATGTGCATGTCAATTTGAAAATAATTACCATTCTGTGATTTGTATTTATAATTTTGTGAGTTGATAATCAAACTGAAAACGAGTTGCTCCGAATACTGAGATCTAAAACACATTATCTGTATAAGCTTTGCAATTCCATTTTTTTCCGGTTTGTATTCAAGATTATTGATTTTGTCATAAAGCTACTTAAGGCATATTTCTTCACATTCATTTTATTGCTGTCATGTTGACCAGTGCCATAACATTAGCAGTAGACTAGAGACCTGGTTTGCCAGCAACTGAAGCACAATAAATGTGCCACATTTGATCACGCAAAGCCTAACATGCCCAGACAAATTTGGTTGTTGCAAGAATTAATGAAACTAAAAGTAATGCTCTGGACTGTGACCACCAGGTTCACAAATAGCATATTTGCAACAACCATCAGGCTCTTGAACACTACATAACATTAACCTTGACTATAGACTGTCTTTGACTGTACTAAGGACTATGTTTTGCACTAGTCATAGAGTCATAGAGTCATAGAGTCCTACAGCACAGAAAGAGGCCCTTCGGCCCATCGTGTCCGCGCCGCCCGTTACCAAACACAGTCTAATTTTAATCCCATTTTCCCGCATTTGGACCGTAGCCCTGAATGTTGTAGCATTTCAAGTGCCCATCCAAATGCCTCTTAAACGTTGTGCGTGTTCCCGCCTCCACCACCACCCCAGGCAGTGAGTTCCAGACTCCAACCACCCTCTGGGTGAAAAAGTTCTTTCTCACATCCCCCCGAAACCTCCCTCCCCTTACCCTGTATCTATGTCCCCTCGTTGTTGAACCTTCCACCAGTGGAAGAAGTTCCCCGCCATCTAACTTATCTATGCCCCTCATGATCTTGTACACCTCGATCATGTCCCCTCTCAGCCTTCTCTGCTCCAGGGAAAACAACCCCAGACTGCCCAGTCTCTCCTCATAGCCGAGGTCCTTCATCCCTGGCAGCATCCTGGTGAATCTCCTCTCCTAGTGTTCGGTTATTGTTTAATATATATTATCTATGTGTATTGTGTTTACAGGTTTATTATGTTATGCTAGTATGCTAGTATGCAAACTTAAAGCACACAGTATTGTGGGTTCAGTATTCGTGGGAGGAGTTGGCTGCGCCTAACGGCTGCGGCTCTCTGGCAGTCTGTTTGTCTTTTTTTCTTTTTTTTTGTTTGTGTCGGTGCTGGGATGGTTTTTGTTTCTGTTTTTGGCTGTGTATGTGTGGGGGGGGGGGGTGGGTGTGTTGGGGGGGGGGTGGGGTGGGGGAAACCTTTCTTTTATTAGGTCTCTTCCCCGGGGCGCAGCTCGCCCGCGGGGCCTTCCATCGCCCGGCGCGGCTCGGCCGCTGGACTTAACATCGCCGGCGCGGCTCGGCCGCGGGACATTTCAGTGCCCGGTGCGGCTCGGCCGCGGGACTTAACATCGCCGGCACGGCTCGGCTGCGGGACGTTTCAGTGCCCGGTGCGGCTCGGCTGCGGGACTTAACATCGCCGGCGCGGCTCGGCTGCGGGACGTTTCAGTGCCCGGTGCGGCTCAGCTGCGGGACGTTTCAGTGCCCGGTGCGGCTTGGCTGCGGGACGTTTCAGTGCCCGGCGCGGCTCGGCTGCGGGACGTTTCAGTGCCCGGTGCGGCTCGGCTGCGGGACGTTTCAGTGCCCGGTGCGGCTCGGCCGCTGGACTTAACATCGCCCGGTGCGGCCGCGGGACGTTTCGGTGCCCGGGGCGGCTCGGCCGGGGGGCTTTCCATCCCCTTGCTGGGGCTGTGCGTGTCGGTTGCCTCGGTAGGGGTCGAGTTGTCTGTCCGTGGGTGCGGGGGGAGGAGAGGGGAAGTTTTGTTGCCTCCATCACAGTGAGGGGGTGTTTGGAGTCACTGTGATGGATGTTTGTGTTGGGGTCGTGTGTCCTGTGTTCTTTTCTTTTTTTGCTGTGACTGCTGAAATTTTGTTCGGTGTTGTGCCGAGTGACAATAAAGTTTTGTTATGTTATGTTATGTTATGTGGATAGAGAACTGGCTGGCACACAGGAAGCAAAGAGTAGGAATAAACGGGTCCTTTTTAGAATGGCAGGCAGTGACTAATGGGGTACCGCAAGGCTCAGTGCTGGGACCCCAGCTATTTACAATATATATTAATGATTTGGACGAGGGAATTGAATGCAACATCTCCAAGTTTTCGGATGACACGAAGCTGGGGGGCAGTGTTAGCTGTGAGGAGGATGCTCGGAGGCTGCAACGTGACTTGGATAGGTTAGGTGAGTGGGCAAATGCATGGCGGATGCAGTATAATGTGGATAAATGTGAGGTTATCCACTTTGGTGGCAAGAACAGGAAAGCAGACTATTATCTGAATGGTGGCCGATTAGGAGAAGGGGAAATGCAACGAGACCTGGGTGTCGTGGTACACCAGTCATTGAAAGTAGGCATGCAGGTGCAGCAGGCAGTGAAGAAAGCGAATGGTATGTTGGCATTCATAGTGAGGGTATTTGAGTATAGGAGCAGGGAGGTTCTGCTGCAGTTGTACAGGGCATTGGTGAGACCACACCTGGAGTATTGCGTACAGTTTTGGTCTCCTAATCTGAGGAAATACATTCTTGCCATAGAGGGAGTACAGAGAAGGTTCACCAGATTGATTCCTGGGATGGCAGGACTTTCATATGAAGAAAGACTGGATAGACTCGGCTTGTACCTGCTGGAATTTAGAAGATTGAGGGGAGATCTTATAGAAACTTACAAAAATTTTAAGGGGTTGGACAGGCTAGATGCAGGAAGATTGTTCCCGATATTGGGGAAGTCCAGAACAAGGGGTCACAGTTTAAGGATAAGGGGGAAGTCTTTTAGGACCGAGATGAGAAAGTTTTTTTTCACACAGAGAGTGGTGAATCTGTGGAATTCTCTGCCACAGAAGGTAGTTGAGGCCAGTTCATTGGCTATATTTAAGAGGGAGTTAGATGTGGCCCTTGTGGTTAAAGGGATCAGGGGGTATGGAGAGAAGGCAGGTACGGGATACTGAGTTGGACGATCAGCCATGATCATATTGAATGGTGGTGCAGGCTCGAAGGGCCGAATGGCCTACTCCTGCACCTATTTTCTGTGTTTCTGTGTTTCTATGTTGCTGCTGGTAAGAATTTCATTGTTCTTATATCAGTGCATATGACAATTAAACACTAAATAAAAGAGGCACTATTATTGTTTATGTCATTTATCCCGAGGGCTTTCTTGAAGATTGAGGTTTCTGTAAAAAGTCCATGAGATAATAATATTTCAGAATCCAAGAACTGGAAATTAGTTTGATTATCACCATATTGAAACAACAAATGACCCAAACAAAAGAAAATATTGAAGGCAATGGCACACTCCGATGGGGTAGTGAGGCTGGAATGGGCAGAGGTTTACTGTAAGAGAGGGTTAATCAACAACTTAAGATAGACACAAAAAGCTGGAGTGACTCAGTGGGACAGGCAGCATCTCTGGAGAGAAGGAATGGGTTGAGACCCTTCTTCAGACCCAACCCGAAAAGTCACCTCTTCCTTCTCTCCGGAGATGCTGCCTGACCCGCTGAGCCACTCCAGCTTTTTGTGTCTATCTTAAGTTGTTGATGAGTTACTGAGTTACTCAACCTGAGTTACTCCCGCTTTGTGTGTCTATTTTCGGTTTAAACCAGCATCTGCAGTTGTTTCTTACACATTAATCAACAACGTTCATTTATCTAAATAATGGAAGAAAGATAGCATGTGGGGGCGTGGCTGTGTCCTGCAGCTGCGGCTCACCGGCAGTCTCTCTGTTTTTCTTTGTGTTTTTTTGTCATTGTCGTCGTTAAATGTACGTTTTGTTTTATTTTTAACTCTGTGTATGTGGGGGGGTGGTGGGGGGGTTGGGGGAAACCTTTTTTCAAATCTCCTCCTCAACGGAGATGCGACCTTTACCGTGTCGTATCTCCGTTCGCGCTACGGCCTAACATCGTGGAGTCGGCGGCCTCCAGCTGGGATCGACCTCAAAGACTCCGGTCGCAGGGCCTGGACTTACCATCTCGGAGGCTTCGGCCGTGGGCCCTGCAGACCGCAACATCGGGAGCTCGCAGGTCCCTGGCTGGCGACCGGCTTTTGGGAGCTCCAGCCGTAGCAGCTTCGACCGCCCCGAAGCGCGAGGTACGATCGACCCGCCCGCAGGCCCTTCATCGCCCTGCGTGGCTCGGCCCTGGGACTTTCCATCACCCGGTGGGGGCTCAGGACTTTCATCGGCCTGCTCGGCTCGGCTCGGCCCTGGGACTTTCCATCGCCCGGTGGGGGCTCAGGACTTTCATCGGCCTGCTCGGCTCGGCCCTGGAACTTTCCATCGCCCAGTGGGGGCTTCAAAAAGTTGGGAGCCTCGATCACCTCGTGGCACCACGGGAGAAGAACGAGGAGGAGATAAGACTTTGCCTTCCATCACAGTGAGGGTATGCCTAGAGCAATCACTATGATGGCTGTTTGTGTAAAAAATTATATCTGTGTGTCTTGTGCTTTTTAATGTCTACTGCCGGACCCTGACGTGAGAGGACGCTGGCGTTGAGTATTCGCCGCTTTTCCGTCAGGATAGTTTGTCTGTTTGTTTCTATGTTAATTGTTTTTGTAAAGCGCTTTGAGCATGTGATAAGGCGCTATATAAAATAAATGAATTATTATTATTATTATTATGTGGTATTGTGATGGTCAATATCTTGTCTTGTTGTGAATGCCCATGCAGTCCTGTTCATAGGTAGCACAGGGCAACAGGGTGGCGCAGTGGTAGAGTCGCTGCCTTACAACACCACAGGCCTGCACATCTTTGGAGTGTGGGAGGAAACCAGAGCACCCGGAAAAAACCCACACAGTCACAGGGAGAACGTACAAACTCCGTGCAGACTGCACCCATAGTCCGGATCAAACCTGCTTCTCTGGCATTGTACGGCAGCAACTCTGCTGCTACGCCACTGTGCCACACATAAATTGATTTCATTCAATTAAAACTAAATAGAATACAAAAAGGAAAACCATTTCAGGCATCAAAGTCATTTTCACAAAAAGAATGCTATTATCCAATGAGAAATACTAATTGTTTCTTGAATTATTCGAGAGATTTTACCTGAGCAGCCCAACTGAAGAGCATTTCTGTTGATAGTCACATTTCAAGCAGTTACGTCCTTTTATATCCAAAATTGTATGATTTTACACCTCTGTCCTAACCTTGAAATTCTTCACAAGATTAATGGTTTTTATTTCACTTCATATCTTTTATATTGCTGATAAAATCGCCACTCATTCATCAAATTCTGAGCCCTGGACAAAATCTTCTAAATTTTTCACTTTAGGCACATATCTAACACTGCATCGGTCCTTCCTCGACAAGAAATAAATGTAGTGTTCAACATACCTACGTGAGCAGGACACTTGTTGAGCATAAAGCTCTCAAAATGATAATCTCGACCTGAAACGTCACCCATTCCTTCTCTCCTGAGATCCTGCCTGACCTGCTGAGATACTCCAGCATTTTGTGAAATGAATACCTTCGATTTGTACCGGCATCTGCAGTTATTTTCTTACACTATTCATTTCGTTGGATACCTTCAGACTGCTCCGGTTTCCTCCCACATTCCAAAGATGTGCAGGTTTGTGGGTTAATTGGCGTCTGTAAATTGTCCCTTGGCTGCAGGATAAGAACTAGTGTACGGGTGGTCACTGGTCAGCATGAATTTGATGGGCCAAAGGGCCTGTTCCCACGCAGTATCTGTAAACTAAACTAAACTGTCATTTTCAGTTCCCTATGATCTATTCATTATTTTTCCTTCAACTCTAATCCTCCTGGAAAATTACCTTGAATCAATTGCCATTATTTAACAATATCATGCAAAGGTAAATAGAATTTTCTTCGGAGAGATACAAGACACTGCAGATGCTGGAATCTTGACCAAACACAAAGTGCTGGAGGAAATTGGTGGGTCAGGCAGCATCTGTGGAGGGAATGGGCAGATCTCTGAGGGAATCTGACCTCCCAGCACCCATAGTCAGCATTGAACCTGGGTCTCTGGTGCTGCAAGGCAAAGACCTGGTGAATCATTGGCATTGAACTGGTGATGCTTCTTCTGACTGCTGAATACATGTTTCACTGAATGAGGTCAAAAGAGGAATCTCTTGAATCTCCTAATTTCTCATTCATTTGTTTCAGTCAACCATTTAGTTTATACTTTAGTTTAGTTTTCATTTAGAGGTACAGCATGGAAACAGGTCCTTCAACCCACTGAGTCCACTCTGACATCAATCACCAATTTACAATAGTTTTATATTAACATATCCACTCCCTACACACGCAGGACAATTTGGAGAAGACAATTAGTGAACATCTTTGGTATGTGGAACGAAACAGGAACACCCAGAGGAAACCCACACAGTTACAGGGAAAATATGCAGACTCCACATAGACATCACATTAGGTCAGGATCAAACCCAGGTCTCTGCCTCTGTGATGCAGCAGCTTTACCAGCTGTGCAACTGTACCACCCCTATTTAAAGGATAACTACACTTAGTCACCAAGTCATCTTTTCAAAGATTAATTTTATTTTTGGAGGAAGTAACGCATGTTGAACTGGGTTTTCAAACATGGAACATCACACTTCTGACTCATTCATCCTTCCTCTATTCCAAATTAAAAATCCTTTTATCTGAAAACACACTTTCATTGCCTGTCACAAACGTCTGTTATTGGAAACCAATATATGCTTTATTTCTGAAACAATGGTATCCATATTGGTGGTTACATTGAAGGGAAGAATTGTTTCTCTAGCTGCAGAAAGTTCTGTCCGATATTCCCGGATGGCGTCAACGCAGTCTGTAGAAGGGTCTCGACCCGAAACGTCACCCATTCCTTCTCCCCAGAGATGCTGCCTGACCCGATGAGTTACTCCAGCATTTTGTGTCTATTCCAGGATGAAAATGGGCACTCCAAGATTTTCAAAGGCACTCAAGGTCAAATACGACAAGTTGCCGGATGCATCTAATATTTCCCAGTGAAACTAAACACATCAAAATGTCTCTAAAGTATCCCTGACTAGATTTATTATGAGGACTCACTTAATCAGTCACTTATTTTCTTCTGCCAGCACTTTGACATCCATGGAGATTTCTGCCAAACACTGGAGTCAAAATGAGTAAACAATGCCCTCATCCCAGTCTCATTTCCAATGGCAAACTGGCAAATAACATGAACTTTCTCTCAAAGTCTCAACAATTGATTTCCCTCAGATTTCTGTTCATTAGTAGTTTGAACCTTCTCTTGACGCTTCTTATACAACCTGTGTCAATACATATTGATTCCACTTCCAACTGAAATATGATCTAAACACACTTATCCCCACAATACATTAATCTTCCTGCTCACTCCAAGGTTTTGTTCAATGTTGTCTCCAAAGACAGGCTGGGGCTTTTTGCTGACATTTCATGCCTCTGCTTAATAGAGCTACACATCTGTTGAGTACCAGGGAATGCAAGACCGCAAAAAATTGCAAAGAGTTGTGGACATAGCCCAGAAAATCACGCAAAACAACCTCCCTTCCATGGACTCCATCAACACTTCACACGACTTTGGCAAGGCCACCATTATAATCAAGGACCGGTCTCACCCCGGTCACTCCCACTTCTCTCCTCTCCCATCTGGCAAGAGATGCAGAAGCTTGAAAACGCACACCTCTAAATCCGGGGACAGTTTATTCCCAGCTGTTATCAGGCAACTGAAGCAATCTCTCACCAACTAGATTGAAGTCCTGACCTCCCATTTACCTCATTGGAGACCTTTGAACTATCTTTAATCAGACTTTATCCTGTATCTATTCACAAAATGCTGGAGTAACTCATCAGGTCAGGCAGCATCTCGGGAGAGATGGAATGGGTGACGTTTCGGGTCGAGACCCTTCTTATCCTGTATCTGTACACTATGGATGGCTTGATTGTTGTTATGTTTAGTCTTTTTGTAGACTGGATAGAATGCAACTAAAAAAGCTTTTCACTCTACCTCGGTACATGTGCTAATAAACTAAACTAAACTATTAACATCTTTGCAACATTGATGAGGCAGGTAGCATTGCTGCCTCACAGCTCCAGCAACCTGGTTCAATCCTGACATCCAGTGCTGTCTGTGTGGAGTTTGCATGTCTCCCTTGTGGGAATCACCCTCTGGGGTCACCCACATTCCTCAGGGGTGCCGATTTATTGGCGGATTAATTTGCTGCTGTAAATTATCCGGTGTTGGCTGTAAGTACATCGAAGAGGATTGAAAATGCGTTACAGAGAAATGTGTGGGGCAATGGGACTGATCGGGCAGTTCTGTGAAGCGTCATAGAGTCGATGGGCTGAACGGCCTCGAACTATGTCACGCAAAATATGACAAATGAATTATCATACTGTATTAGGCAGTATAGTTCATGCAATGGAAGAATGGAACAAAATAAAAATACAACGTCTACAAAGGAGTGGCATAGATTCATAGTGTACAGTGGCGCAGCGATAGAGTTGCTGCCTTACAGCGCTGGAGACCTGGGTTTGATCCTGACTATGGCTGCTGCCTAGATGGAATTTGTACATTCACCCTGTGACCGTGTGGGCTTTCTCTGTGAGTTCCTCCAGCATTTTGTATCTTTCTAAGAGAAAGTAACAGTTACAGTGACTTACAATTTGGGATCTAATTGAGGATTTTAAAGTTTAAGAAAATGCGCATGTGCAGTTGGGGCTCTGTTGATCTGGTACTTATGTAAGATGGCCGCTGCAACTGCGCGTGCGCAGAAAAAACGTGTCCGTGCCTGTGCAGGTGGGGCCTGATGAGCAAGCTCGGCTGCCTGTCTCTTGGGGGCGGGTTTGCCGGCTCCGTAGCAGCAGGAGAGCCAGGCCTGGTGCCGGGGGAAGCAGACGGAGCCTGAGCCTGAGCCTGGGCCTGGACGTGACCGGGGAACCGAGAACCTGAGGTGGGCCAAGGGGAAAGGCAGCAGCAGCAGCAGCGGCAGTGAGGCTGGGTGTTGGTGGAGATGGAGGCCTAGGCTTGGGCTGGCGGAGGGGGGAGAGTGAGAGGGGGGAGGGGGGAGGGAGGGGGGTGGGAGGGGGGTGGGAGGGAGGGGGGTGGGAGGGAGGGGGGTGGAAGGGAGGGAGGGGGGAGGAAGGGTGGGAGGGAGGGAAGGTGGGAGGGAGGGGGGGGGGAGAGGGGAGGGGGAAGCGGGGGTGAGGGGGGAGGGGGGAGGAGGGGAGAGAGGGTGCTGCACCAATGCAGGAGTGGTTTGGGCCCAACGGGTCCACTTGTTCTCGTACTATATATAAATACAATCAAACCTAACTCAAGTACAAAGGTAGAACAAAGGGAAAGGTGCAGAGTGCAGAAATAGAGACAGATTTACAGTTGGAAAAGAGGATTTACAGGGAGATAGACACAAAAACCTGGAATAACAGCGGGGCAGCAGCATCGCTGGAGAGAAGGAATGGGTGATGTTTCGTGACGAGACCCTTCTTGAGACTGAAAGTCATGGGAAAGGGAAACAAAAGATTTAGGGATTTAAAGATTAAAAACTGTTTCATTGATTTTTGAAAGCTTTATGGTTTCAGTTTCTACCTTAATCAAATATGTTTGCACCAATTTCTATTTAGAACTAGCATAATGTTAATTAAAAAATTATAATCAAAAAGCAAACAACAGTCTACACTGTAAGTGGGAAAACAAGAATCATAGTGAAGTAGATAGACATATGAGAGATAATAAATTGTAGGGCGATTGGGAAATAAGGGGCCGTACAGTAGTGCAGCTGGTAGTGCTGCTGCGTGATAATGCAGGACATCCAGATTCAATCCTGACCTCAGGTGCTGTCTGTGTGAAGTTTGCAGGTTCTCCCTGTGACCTAGTGGGTTTCCTCCAGATGCTCTGGTTTACTCCCGCATTTCAAAGACGTGCGGGATTGGAGGTGGATTGACTTCTGTAAATTGCCCCTAATACGTAGGGAATGGATGAGAATGCAGGATAACAAAGAACTAATAAGAACAGGTAATCAATGGTCAGCATGGACTCGGTGGGCCGAAGAGCTTGTTAGCATGCTGTGTCTTTATATTTTAAAAAAATAGTAGTTGTTGGATGTCTAAATTTAAAACAGAAAACGGCAGAAGTGCAGATGTGGTCAGGTAGCAACCAGCGACAGATAAACAGTGTTATTGTTTCAGGATAAAGCCCTCTCATGGTGTCACAGATTGTACAGCAAAGAAACCTTTCAGCCCATCACATCCATGTCGATCTTTGTGCCTGTCCTATCCATTAACCTGGCTAATTGTTTCTGACACATTGCAATTGTCCCAGCCTCAACTACCACTTCTGGCAGCTTGTTCCATACACCCCCCACCATTTGTGTGACAATGCTACTCCTCAGAATATTATTATATCTTTCCCCCTTCACCTTAAACCTATGCCCTCTGGTTCTCCATTCCCCTACATTGGGCAAGAGACTCTGTGCATCTACCCAATCTATTCCTTTCATGATTTTATACACCTCTATAAGATCACCCCTCATCCTCCTGCACTCATAGGAATAGAGTCCCACCCTGCTCAACCTCTCCCTATCAATCAAACTCCTGGCAACATCCTCGTAAATCTTTTCTGTACCCTTTCTAACTTGACAATATCTCTCCTGTAACATGGTGCGAAGAACTGAACCCAAAAAGGTGTACACCTCTATAATGTGTAGAAAACCTCCTTTGCTTGAGGGAAAACCAGCCCAGCCTATTCCCATAACAAAATCCTCCAATTTGGCAACATCCTGGTGAATCTCCTCTTTGGTCTCTCTCTTTGTGTAGCCAAGCCATGCTCTCTCATCAGTATTGAGAGGTTGGAATGTTGTGTTTGCTTCCTGAAATGGTCCCTGTGAGAATTCTTCAATGTGACTGGAAATTCAGGCAACTTGATCATGTGCAGCTTCTGAATTCTGGAGAAACTTTGAACTGATACCAAAAAACAACTGGTATTAGATAAAAGGGACATACTTAGTTTATTGGTTTAGTTTAGTTTATTATTGTCACACGTACCAAGGTACAGTGAAAACCCTTTTGTTGCATGCTGTCCAGTCAGTGAAAAGACTGTACATGATTACAATCAAGCTGTCCACAGTGTAAGGATAAAGGGTAAAGGGGATAATGTTTAGTGCAAGATAGAGTCCAATAAAGTCAGATTACTTGTCACAGGGATCACAGCGTATTTACGGGGAGATGTGATCAATGTGGTAAACCATTGCATCACACCTAAGGGCAAGATCTGGACCAGGAACATAACAGTGGTACACTGGAACATTAATTCCCAAAATTCACACCTCTCTCATGTCG
Organism: Rhinoraja longicauda; assembly: GCF_053455715.1. Taxonomy (NCBI): domain Eukaryota; kingdom Metazoa; phylum Chordata; class Chondrichthyes; order Rajiformes; family Arhynchobatidae; genus Rhinoraja; species Rhinoraja longicauda. The sequence goes on along the minus strand of NC_135963.1, from coordinate 36,553,445 downwards.
GGTGGCACAGTGGCAAAGCTGCTAGAGCTGCTGCCTCACAGTGCCAGAGACCCAGGATTGATTTTGAACTCGGGGTCTGTCTGTGTGGAGTTCACATGTTCTCTCTGTGATCGCTTGAGTTTCATCCAGATGCTCCGGTTTCCTCCCACATCCCCAAAGACGTGCCAGTCTGTGGATCAATTAGCCTCCATTAAATTGCTTCTAGTGTGTAGGGAGTGGAGGAGAAAGTGAAATAAGATGTTACTAATGTGAAAGGGTAATCGATGGACTCAAAGGGCCGAAAGGTCTGTTTCCAAGCTGTATCTCAAAACTAAAACTAAAATGTTATCTCTAGTAGTACATCAAAGAACATTCATTTCTGTTGTCATGTCTGTTAACACTGCAGAAATTGTTGGAGATACATTGCAAATAAATATTTGCCATAGTTCCATCTTTCAGATATTTTCTTTATCATGCCATCGGCATGCTATTGCATCAAACACAATTTTCAATTCATAAGAGATAAAGGAATATAAAATTCAAATACTATATTTTAACTGGAAATTTCAGTCTGAAGAAGGGTCTCGACCCGAAACGTCACCCATTCCTTCTCTCCCGAGATGCTGCCTGACCTGCTGAGTTACTCCAGCATTTTGTGAATAAATCAATTTGTACCAGCATCTTCAGTTATTTTCTTATACTATATTTGAACTGTTCTTCACTCTTCTATCTCTTTGGATTTATGTAATATCATCCTATCTTTAACCTTCCTTTTCCAGTATCATGAATACCTTTCACATCTCAGACTAAAGAAACCATTGGCACATATCATATAAACAGAGTAATCCTGCCCATTGTATCCATTTCAGATGTATGTCAGAGCACAATGGGGCCAGAACAAGCCCACCCTCTCCCACCTCCTGAATCTTAAACAATAAAGAAAATCTTAACGGCACGGTAGCGGCACGGTAGCGCAGCGGTAGAGTTGCTGCTTTACAGCGAATGCAGCGCCGGAGACTCAGGTTCGATCCTGACTACGGGTGCTGTACTGTAAGGAGTTTGTACGTTCTCCCCGTGACCTGCGTGGGTTTTCTCCGAGATCTTCGGTTTCCTCCCACACTCCAAAGACGTACAGGTATGTAGGTTAATTGACTGAGTAAATGTAAAAATTGTCCCTAGTGGGTGTAGGATAGTGTTAATGTGCGGGGATCGCAGGGCGGCGCGGACTTGGTGGGCCGAAAAGGCCTGTTTCCGCGCTGTATATATATGATATGATATGATATGATATGATATGATATTAACTGCTGGTCATGCTAATCTCCAGTTAAACTGTCGGTCAAGATTTTCAAAACAAAATATTAAAAATTAAGCAGGTACTCAAACACTAAAACAACTGGTTTTACTGGTGACACAAACAGCCAAAAAAAAACAACTGAAGGATCAGAGATTTATTACTGAAGATTTACACATTGTTTTTTGGGGCTAATGATCTGAGGTGTCACTGTTAAAAATGATTGAAATATGTAATTGAACAGAAATATCAACTACCTTATATTTTCATGGCCCATCATAACTATGATAGCCATCACAGACATGAATATAGTGGAAGGTTTCTAGAATACAATCCAATGAAGATAGCCAAGTGATTTATAAAAAAAGAACAATTTGTCCCTTCCAGTGAATTACAAACTTTTATCTCACTGACATATTCAGGCAATTTTCCACAAAGAACAATGGATTGTCAGACTAACTGCAGGTTGTAATCCAATTCACAGATTTATATATAATTGGTATGTGGAACAGAGAAAATAGGAACTGGGTTACAGGCTGTAATCTAATCGAATGCATGCAGTTTAAGTTTAAAGTTACAACTACTCACGTAGACAGGTTGATGGAGAATTGGGAGAATGGCATTGAAAGGTAACTTAGTTGAACGATTCAGATGACATAAAGAAAATAGTCTACACCTTAGAGCTGGTACAATTCATAAATCACATTTTAAGGGTCGGGTTACTTCATAAATCACATACCTGAGAAAGCAGAAAACTATGGTGCAGTTTCTTAAAAACTGCCCTCAAGCTTTTTAGAAAGTTCTGTTAATGTTCATTTCATAAAACATAAGATCAGAGGGAAGTTGATTGTGGCTTATAAATACAATGTCGTTTTTCATATGAAGTCATGGGAATCCAGTTAAAAAGGGAGGACATTACAAATTCCATTAGTTCAGACTCCATTTATTAATATATCCCAATAGTTCAATATCTGTCTCATTGGATGCTTCTTTCTCTGCTCCCTTTAAGCTTGCCAGGACCCCACTTCCTGCAACTCTTCTTTAAACTCACTTTTTCCTGGTTCCCACATATATCCTTTAAATGCACTGGGCCCCAATTACCATGCTCCCTTTACACACACTGGGATCCTGGTTCCAATGTATTCTTTAAATACAATGGTACATCAGTTCCCATGTTCCCTTTAAACACACTGGGACCCTGGTTCCCACATTCCTTTTGCAGACATCATGCCCTTGGTTCCCACGCATCCTTTAAAAACACTGGGGCCCCAGTTACAATGTTCCCTTTAAACACACTGGCGTCCTGGTTCCCACATTCCCTTGAAGACCCCATGGTCCCCATGTACCCTACCATGGCCCTGCTCCCCAAGCATCCTTTAAATGCACTGTTGGCCCAGTTACAATGCTCCCTTTGAACACACTGGTGTACTGGTTCACATATTCACTTTCAGGACCCCCATGGTCCCCACGTACCCTTGAAATACAATGGGACCCCAATTACCATGCTGCCATTAAACACACTGTGGCCTTAGTTTCTCTGTTCCCTGGTTTCTTTGCCTGGACCTTGTTTCCCACAATTATTTAGACACGAGATTCGATGGTAAATTGATTGTCTTACAATATCTAGAAAAAAAGTGCTGGGGTATAAACTGGGATAACATCCAGCATTTTGGGAAATCCACCATCTGGGCACCACTAAAGTCACAAGGGAGCTGGATTAACAGAGTTTGACAGTGTTTGGATTTTCTGAATAAATTTGACATTAAGGCACGTTTGACATTTGACATTGAAAATCTTACAAAAAAAATTAATGACAGCAGGCTGTATGGCCTGGAGATATGGATGAAGAGAGACGAATGACGTTTAAAATGCACTGGCCTGAGTAAGTTGGTGGACACAAGACAGCAAAATGCATTGTAAGTGATGATAGTTGTACACATGGTAGGAGCGATGAATCATTTCCACAGAGCCAGGGACCCAGGTTTGATCCTGCCCTCGGGTGCTGTCTGTGTGAACTTTGCACATTCTCCCTGTGACCGCACGAGTTTCCTCCGGGTGCTCCGATTTCCTCTCACATCCCAAAGACAAGCAGGATTGTAGGTTGATTGGCGTCTAAATTGCCCATAATGTGTAGGGAGCAGATGAGAAAGTGTGATGCCAAAGAACTAGTGTGAATGGGTGGTCAGTGGTCAGGTGGACTCGGTATGCCGAAGGGCCTGTTTTTATGCTGTGTTTGTAAAATAAACTAAAGGCTGGAATGCCAAATTGATTTGAGTGTGTTACTGGGCATAAATGATATCATATTTGCAATGATTATTTAGGGGATTCAGTTCCAAGAAGACCATTTAATTTTTATCAAGATCGGTACTTGGAATTCTTATGTGGCTCCAAATGTAACAAAATTTGATTGTGGACTCACTGGAGATTTTACTTTCTTCCTACCTCATGACATGCACTGAATGCTATATTAAAAGTCCCATGGTACATCACATCTATCGACAGTACTGAAGAATAACACAGGTTCAGCACAGAATAACTCGACGATGCCAGGCCTTAAGTACGAATGGCAACGGAATTTGTTTAAAAAAGAAGATTGAATGGGTATTTTAATGATTTTCTTTCCAAATAATAGAACTCATACCAAGATGCAGTTATTCATCAAGAGTTAAGAGTTTTTAGTTGTCATATGTACCAATAATGGAACAATGAAATTCTTACTTGCAGTAGCAATATATACTCATATGCCAAAACAATCCAAGTCTGTCCAACATTTCCATGTAGCTAATACCCACAAACCCAGGCATCATTCTGGTAAACCTCTACGCCCTTTCCAAAGTGTCCACATCCTTCGTGAATTGGGGTGTCCAGAACTTCACACAATATTCAAGCTTTACACATATGCCAATGAAATAAGAGTAGTTCTCAAGCATACCTCTGCTTCGACGTCTACTGCGGGATGGATCTGTGTAAAAGGTCAGCTGTGGTTCATTATCTGCTTCGGTTCCCGAATCACCTTCCGGGTTCAAAAAGGCCGATCCAGCTGCAAAGAGAAACGAGCAATGCAACCTATGGTCAGCTGCAGGGAACTCATGTTAGCAATCAGTATACACCACTTCATAGAAATGTAATTAACATGATAAGTTAGGAAACTAACTCCATGCACGTGTGTGGGCAAAGGCCGAGACATCCTCATTCACTCCAACCTTTTTGGAGACCCTCGGTCCATCTTTAATCTGACTTTACTGGACTTTACTTGCATTAAACGTTATTCCCTTTATGCTGTATATGTACACTGTGAACGGCTTTATTGTAATCATGTATAGTCTCTCCGCTGACTGGATAGTGTGCAACAAACAGCTTTTCACTGTTCCTCGGTACACGTGACAATAAATTTAAAAAATCAGAATTGATGCACATTTATTTTAACAAGTGGCACTGAACTACGGTCCAATGAAACAGATCCACGAAAGCTTTACTCAATTTGATTGATTGTTTGATTGAAAGATATAGCGTGGAAACAGACCCTTCAGCCCACCCAGTCCATGCCAGCCATCAATCGCCTATTCACACTGGTTCTATGTCATCCGACTATCGCCGCCACTCTCAACACCCTCCGGGTAATTTATGGAAGGACCATTCAGAAGCCTGATAACAGAGAGGAAGAAGTTGCTCTTGTGTCTGCTCTAAAAGGGGTTATTTGGCAATGACATATGGAGAATGCCATTGCAGGAATCCTCTAACTTGCTACACCCCTCCACACAGTGTTCTGTTGCTGCTTCCCCTTCTATAATCATAGCTGATCAGTGAACTGATGCAAACTGCAAAGACATAAATTATTTTTAATGCAAAAATCCTTGAAAATCCTGTACCCATTCAAATGAAGTGCGATTGAGCTTTTAAGAGCATGCAAAACCATAAGTAACTAAATTATTCAGAAGCCATTGTCTGTGTTACATTGTCTGCATGTCGCTGCAAGTTGATGTCACTTTATTATTAACATGCACTAAATATCAGGAAATTGCATTTTTGAGAAGAAGTTGTGGAATGAAACTGCCAGATACTTAAAGCAGGTAATTATAAATCTAAGTACAATGAAATGCAAATGAATAATGTCTCAGAAATTGAAAATTGATTTATCTGCTGACAATTAACTATCACAAAAATAATCCAATTTCACAAGTTTTCAGGCAGATTTTGAAAGTCCCAAATTTTAAGTGGAATTTATTTATTGCCTTTTTCATCGCGTTCCTTTTCTGTCAATTAATCTAGCTTTTCTTTTTCTCTCAAAGAATCACTGAGAGAACATGCCCTTACCACCCACCACATTCTGACTGTGATGCCTCTGGACACTCATCTAATTTGCCTGGATTGGGTCCGTATGCTCCTTTTCAAGAGTCCAGAGTCAAGAGTGTTTTATTGTAAATAGTCCCAAACAGAACAATGACATTCTTACTTGAGGCAGCACAGCAGAATATGTAAGCTTCTATCAGACACCCAAATATCTTTTAAACATTGTGATAGTATCTGTCTCCACTATCTCCTCTGGCAGTTCACCCCAAACATTCCCCAATTCCCCACTCACTGGTGAAAAAATTGTTCCTCAGATCTCCTTTAAATTTCTTCCTTCTCACCTTAAACTTTTACCCTCTAGTTCTAAACCACTCTCCCCTGAGTAAAACAATTTAATTTAATCGTCCCACATAAATGTTTAAAACTACGATAAGTTCACTTCTCAGCCTCCTATGCTTTAGTGAGAAGAAATCCAGCCTCTCCAATCAAGTACAGCCTTCCATTCCAGGTAACATCCTGATGGTGAACCAACCCACACAACCGTAATCCTACCTCAACAACGTAATACTTGCACTACAATGGACTTGCTTCTTTTTTCTGATTGTTTTGCACTGACGTCTTGTTCATTGTACAATCTTTTTTTTATTTTGACTGTTGTGCAGAATTTTATGTGTAAGTTATGCATAATATATGTATCATTTATGTTTTGTGTGATTGTCTCTGTCTATGTGCCTGTAATGCCACTGCAAACAAGAATTTCAATCCACCTTATTGTACTTGTGCATATGATAATAAACTCAACTCAACCCAATGCTTATAGGGAATGCCTTTGCTTTTCAAGGCAAGCATTGAAAATGCCATTGGTAAACCATTATTTGCAGTTCCTTGCGTCTACCTTCCAAATGGCTTTATCTTGGCCTGATCCATCTGTCCAATCACTTTCAGTGAGCTATGAACTGGCACTTCTTTTTATGTCTTTTTCTCTACTTAATTTAAATTTGCATTCACCTCCTTTTATTTACATTGCTTCTCATGCTGAGGATATATCAGGCTGACTGATTTGTTTACTTAGGTCTCAATTACACAACAGCATTACGACAATAGTGGATAAAACCCATGGATCTGAATGTGTGGAAGTACTCTCGTTTCTACAGCAGTTCTCTTGTTCATGTCTAGTTGAAGTTCTGCTGGTATCACTCCCAAGACGGGCCCAGTTGTCCTGGTCCTTGCTGTGATGCTGTACGCTGTGACCAGGCTATCCTGTGGCTAGAACTGTCTAGGAATGCCCAACTTAGGCAGCACAAATATCTGCAGTAGATTGTATGCCGTCACTTTCAGTGTGCACTTTGGCAAATCCAGTGATGCAGAAAATATCCAAGTATTTTTATCCAATTAGTACCCTGTAAGGGGGGGTGATATATAACTTGCCATCTGCCAAATGTCCAATATCTGTTCTGGTACCTTGCAGATGGCATTTTACCCATTGCTGATGCCATCTGTTGCAACCTGGAATAAAATGGCAGAAGAACTGGACATCATGAGCACCCATGAGCAGGGTCAATGTTGTCAATTCTGCTGTAAAGGGGATGCAGGTCACTGAGTAACTGCCTGCTCATAAGATCATGGAGGGGTACACCGTGGAAACCGATCCTTCAACCCAATCTAATCAAGCAACCACCCAATCCTAGACTAATCTTAAGCTAACACATTCTGTTCTCATTAATATGAAGGCTTCACAGACAGTGAGCCTTTGTTGCGTTCAGCTGAAGTTGCAAGTCTGAGAAGCGGCCTTTGGTTTTCTTCCTGGCCACTGCAAGGTTATGTCAATCATGTTAGCAGCTGTGCTCACTACGTGAGCTGAGTTTAGTTTATTGTCACGTGTACCAGGGTACAGGTGAAATGCTTTTGTTGCACACTAACCAGTCAGCAGAAAGACAAAACATGATAACAATTGAGCCATGTACAGTGGACAGGTACAGAATAAAGGGAATAATGAGAATAAAGTTTAGTGCAAGATAGCGCCCAGTAAAGTCCGATCAAAGATAGTCCGAGGATCTCCAACGACGTAGGTAGTAGCTCAGGCCTGCTCTCTAGTTGTTGGTAGGATGGTTCAGTTGCCTGATAACAGCTGGGAAGAGAATCCCTGAATCTGGAGATGTGCACTTTTATATTTCTATACTTCTTGCCTGATGGGAGAGAGAAAAAGAGGAAGCTTTGCAGCACCAGAGATCCGGGTTTGTATGGGTTTTCTCTGGATATTCTGGTTTCTTCCTACAGTCCAAAGATATACAGGTTTGTATGATATTTGGCTTAGACAAAATTGTAAATTGTCTTCGGATAGTGTTTGAAAAGAAATTAGAGTTTTAATTCACACAAGTTCCATATTATTCCACCTTTTCATCCACTCCTTACACATTAGGGGCAATTTTACAGAGGCCAATGAACCTACAACCCTGCATGTCTTTGGGATGTGGGAGGAAACTGGAGTACCTGGAGAATGTGCAACTCCACATAGACAGTACCGGGGTCAGGATCGAACCTGGGTCTCTGGTGGTGTGAGGTAGCAGCTCTTAAAGCTGCGCCACTGTTTAGTTTAGTTTTGAGATACAGAGTGGCTACAGCCCTTCAGTCCACCGAGTCCATGTCAACCATCGATCACCCGTTCCATCCTACACATTAGGGACAATTTACAGAAACCAAATAACCTACAAACCTGCACGTCTTTGGAATGTGTGAGGAAACTAGAGCACCCGGAGGAAACCCATGCAGTCACAGGGAAAACATACAAACTCCATACAGACAGCACTCACAGTCTGGATTAAACCCGGATCTTTGGCATTGTAAAGCAGCCACTGTACCACTGTGTCAATATGCCGCCAGTCTGTGAAGTCTGAAGAAGGGTCTCGACCCGAAACGTCTCCCATTCCTTCAGTCCTGAGATGCTGCCTGACCTGCTGAGTTACTCCAGCATTTTGTGTCTACCTTAGATTTAAACCAGCATCTGCATTTTGTTTTCCTACACATTATGCTGCCAAATACTGAAAAAAGCCATCCATTATATTTTGGAAGTAACAATAAGAAGACTTACAACACATCATTGCAAGTTTAAAGGAAAAGGTACAGAAGAGCAAATTAAAGTCTTCAGTAAATAATTTTAAAAACTAGTTGAATGCTGCATTGTGAAATACAATAGAAAAGCAAAGAAATCTTGAATATAAATTATTTTTCAGTTCATTTATAGTTTTCAACATTGCAAAATTGAAGAATGCAGAAGATGCAGAGAAATGTTTTAATATAAACTTGGAGTGACAAAAAGTTGAAGAGAAAATTTAGATTTTTTTGAAACCCAAAGCTGAGAAGCATGAGAAGCCTAAAAGAAAAATGTAAGAATATGAGGAACTAATATAAGGTAATACAAGGTAATCATCAAAATTACTCCATCACTGGGCAATATGGTAACAAGAGAACGTAAGTTTAAGTTAATCATATTAAAAAAATCAAAAACAAATTGCCCATTGACTAAAAGTTGGAATTTGATGTTAACATAATTGAAGTTATATCCTTATACTGTATATGTTCAATTCATAATTAGTTGCTTGAAAGGGGATGGTTGAAGGTTGAGGAGTATGGACAGAAGATTGAGAGTAGTGTTCGAGCTAGAGGCTCAAATACTGAACAAACTGCCAGAGATTTAACGTGTTAATCTATGTTGAAGTCAGTTTAAGGATAAGGGGGAAGTCTTTTAGGACCGAGATGTGAAAACATTTCTTCACACAGAGAGTGGTGAGTCTGTGGAATTCTCTGCCACAGAAGGTAGTTGAGGCCTGTTCATTGGCTATATTTAAGAGGGAGTTAGATGTGGCCCTTGTGGCTAAAGGGATCAGGGGGTATGGAGAGAAGGCAGGTACAGGTTACTGAGCTGGATGATCAGCCATGATCATATTGAATGGCGGTGCAGGCTCGAAGGGCCGAATGACCTACTCCTGCACCTATTTTCTATGTTTCTATATCACTATGCATATAGTGGGTCATGCCAGGTCTGGGGTGGGACAGGCATTATTTTTGCGTCAGAACCGTTCTTTAGAAAGTAGGGGTCTGAAGAAGGGTCCCAACCCAAAACATCGTATGTCCACTCCCTCCCCAGATGCTGCCTGACCCAGAGTTCGTCCAGCACATCAGTTCACGTTAGTTTAGTTTATTGTCACGTGTGCAGAGGTACAGTGAAAAGCTTTTGTTGCATGCTAACCAGTCAGCAGAAAGACAATACATGATTACAATCGATCCATTTACTAAGTGTACAGCACTTTGTGTTTTACTTAATATTTGAGTACTAGTCATAGTAATCATACGGGATGGAAACATGCCTTTGGCTCAATTCTCCCATGCCGACCAAGATGCCCATTTACACTGGTCCCACCTGCCTGCATTTGCCCCAAATCCCTCTAAATCTTTCCCATCCATGTACCTGTCCAAATGTCTTTTATTCCAGCATCTACAGTCCCCCGTGTCTTCACAATACACTTAGATGCAAGAAGAAAATAATATATTTAACATATTAGGTTTTGTGAAGATTAGTCACTGATCCACACAGGCTTTAGTTAGAAGCATAACAACATAGCCAGGAGCTGCTGGGCAACAAAGCCAGTTCTCCATTCAGTATGTAAACATAACACGAATCTTCATTATTTCAACTTGATATGGTAATTCATTGAGTTATTAGGTGATGCAGTGAAAAGGATAAATGCAGAAGCCTTTACTACCTCAGCAATTAATGCAATATCACGCTAAGACTGTGGTTGAATGGTAATTTTGAGCATTGTTTTTTCCACTTAGATTTCCACTATCTGCACCAGAAAGTGAGAAAATAAGACACAGTGCAAAACAAATCAATCTACATGAAGGTGACTTTCAGAACAAGAGTATATGCAGAAATGGTGAACTATACAGCTGACATTCTTCAGAAATGATTGAAATATCTTGCTTTTTTAACTTTTTGAATTTTGTGATACCTTTGTGGAAGCATTACATCATATTTTTCAGTTGAATCTAAACCTTTCTTCCAGCCTTCATGCTTGCTGAAGTGAGATTCTGATAGTAGGACATTTGCTTGAAGATATGAAGCTACATGGTGTTCAGTGAGTATCGGAAAGAAATGCAGATGCTGGTTTAAACCAAGGACTGGCACAAAAAGCTGGAGTAACTCTGCGGGTCAGGCATCACCTCTGCAGTAAAGGAATCGGTGACGTTTTGGGTTGAGACCCTTCTTCAGACTCAGGAGAGGCTGTTGTCTTGGCACTAGGTTCGAGGTTCTCAATTTCCTTCCTGTACTCTGTCTCGTCATTATTTGATATACGGTCCACTATGATGGTGCCCTCTGCAAATTTGTAAATCGAGTTGGATTGGTATTTGCTGCACAGACATGACGTGGATAAGGAGTATTCACTTTTCAATATTTTGTGTCTATCTACGATGTACAGCGAGTTACCTATAGCCTCATAAAATAAATGTTTCTTCCATGATGAAACTAATAGTGTATCTATCATGGATAAGCCATCTGGTGAGCTCCTCTGTGGCCCTGGTTGAGTTAATGAATGTCATTGGGTGCTGATCAATGGAATAGCATCGTGCATTTGCAATTTTAAAAACCTGCCGGCTTCTTCAAACTAATGAACTAAAGATGAAAGCCCAGAGTATATCTCACATTTTAAGTGCACCATTGAATATACTAGGAAAAACAATTTGTAAATTCCAATGCAATTATGGACATGCTTTTGGCAGCAGTTGCCTAAGGAACTTGCTGTGAAGGTTCTTTTTGTCATTTATTTATCTTTCAGGATCTGGGCTTTGCACATTTGCCAAGGGCAGTATTTTTTGCCCATCTCTAAATGTCTGCAGAATGTGCTGGTGAACTGCAAGTTACTCTAACAATGGTCAAGATACTCTAACAATGTCTTTCCGTAGGTAGTTCCAGGAATTAGACACAATGGAATGGCATCATATTTCCAGGTCAGGATAGAGCATGGTTTGGAAGGGAACTTGCAACCTCACATCTGCCTGCCATGCTTGTCCTGTTACATGGTAGAGAGTGTGCAGATGAGTAACTGCAATCAATTTTAGTTGAGAGAAACAGCATGGAAACAGGCCCTTCGGCACACCGAGTCCATGCTGACCATCGATCATTTGTACACTGGTGTTGTGTTATCCCAGTTTTACATCCGACGCACTAAGGGTGATTTACAAAAGCCAATTAACCTATCAAACCTACATGCCTTTGGAATGTGGGGAGAAACCAGAGCACCCGGAGAGAACCCACAGACTTTTTGAGAAACGGCATGGAAACAGGCGCTTCAGCCCACTGAGTCCACATTGACCATCGATTGCCCCATACACTGGCACTATCCTACACAATAGAGACAATTAAAACATTTTCTACTAACGCCAATTAACATACAAACCTACACATCGTTTTTGGAGGGTGGGAGGAACCTAGAGCACCCAGTGAAAGCCCCCATGGTCACGGGGAGAAGGTACAAACTACACACAGACAGGACCTACAGCTCGGATTAAACTGGGGCCTCTGGTGCTGTAACATTGGTGGCACAGTGGAAACTCTACCACTGCGCCACCCTAAATTATCTAGATGGTAAACACTGCAGCCAATTTGCACTGGCAGTACAGTGTGTTTTCGTGTGGTGGATGGGATACCAGTCAAGTTGGGCGCTTCGTCCAGCATTTATCTCCACTGTCCAGCAGGCCAGCTGCACCTGACTCAAGTTCATGGGGAGGATATCAGCTGTAGTGCTAGCTGCCTGTATTATGTTCCGTATGCTGCTCAATGGCTTCCTTGACAGGATGGAGACAGAGGTCATTAAACCTTTGGGAGATGTCATGGTATCAATAAGCGCTAATTTACACAGGCAGGTGTACAAATCTCCTAACATTACTTGTGAGTTGTTGAAGGCTAGCTAGTAATGGCAGGAATGGTTATGAAAGTGACTGCAATGAAACAAGTATATCAGTATTATAAATTCACTAAAAGAGAGCCTTGGAACACAATTAAACTAATGTTCAAAATCAGAGACCTTTCAGAAATATTGAACTTGCTTCCGAATATGGAACTTTAGTCTTGGTTTAGTTGAATTTTAGTTTTGAGATTCTGCTTGGAAACAGGCACTTCGGCCCACCAAGTTCCTGCCGATAACCCGTACACCACTTCTTTGTTATCCCAGTCTTGTATCCCACATACAAGGTGCAATTTACAGAAGCTGTAACCGACAAACCTGCACATCTTTGGAATGTGGGAGGAAATCGGAGGACCCGGACGAAACCCAGGCGGTCACGGGGCGAACATATAAACTCCACACAGACAGCACCCATAGTCAGAATCAAACCCAGGTCTCTGGCGCTGTAAGGCAGTACTCTAGCGCTGTGCCACCTCAGGAATATTAAAAGAAGAAATATCTTGTTTTTAAGTGCTTTGGCAAAATAGGAAATATTAACCTAAGAGATTAAAATATACACTCATTTTAAATCAATTTTTTTTTCAAATGGAAAATAAAGGGGTAAAACAAATTATATGCTTCTAGATTCGAAGCTAATATTTACACGCTGCCCACAAAGATCAAAGTAAATTAAAACCCAAGGGCTGGATTAACGATTTTTTGGGGGGGGGGGGAATTATCCGGAGAACTACAAACATAAATAAACTAGAGATTCAGTTGAAAATTGAGCGGTTGTATTATTTTGACAAACATCAAACAAATGGAGAATTCAATGTTTTCTTCTTCTTGCGTTTGAGGCAGCAGAAGTTATGTAACCCCCTCCAGGCGCTGTAGCCAGTGCAATGTGCTGTTGTCGAGGGCCGTGAGGTCTACCCCTCCACCAGGGGGACGGAGGACAGTGCAGTAAAAAATGACGTGCTGCGCTGTTTGCTGGTCTGCTCCACACACGCAGGCTGCTGTTGAACGTAACCCCCAACGATGCATGTTGGCATTGAACCGGCCGACCCCTGTGCAGGGCCCCGGTTCAGGGCGACCCACTCTTTGCGGGGCATGTCCGAGCCGGGTGGGCTGTGGTGTTTGGTGTGACAGTGGATTGAGGAGGTCACGATGTCTGTTCAGCTGGTTTTCCATGCTGCTAGTTTGTTGAAACTGGAGCCACAGAGGGTCGCTGCATGACGGGAGAAAGGGCGACGAGATCACAGGCGTTGAAGTCCCAGTTGCAGTGAATCCTGGGCGAGGTGGTGCAAAGTATGTTTGGCATCCGATGGGGTCTTGCACACCAGCCTATGAGTGAAGAACTCTCTGCGAAGCTTGTCGGGTGCGATACCTGCGAGCACTGGCAGGAGATCCGTCGGAGTAGGGCGTAGGCAGCCAGTGATGATCCGCATGGTGTCGTTGAGGGTAGCGTCTAGCTTGCTAGTATGTGCGCTGGGGTACCATGCTGGGGCGGCGTACTCAGCGGCGCTGTACACGAGTGAAAGAGCAATAGTTCGAAGAGTAGATGTCCTGGCACCCCATGACAATCCTGCCATGCAACGCAGGAGGTTGTTCTGTGCCGAGACTTTAGCATGGAGAGCTTCAAGGTGTTGCTTGTAGGTCAGCTGCTGATCTAGTTTCACCCCAAGGTATGTAGGAAAAGGGTTGTAGGGTAGGGATGACCCATTGAAGGTGATGGTTAGCTGGCATAGAGCTTCCTTGTTGTTCAGGTGAAAGGCCGTTGTGGTGGTTTTTGCCACACTCAGTTTTAGTCTCCAGGTCTTAAGGTAGCCTGCGGCAAGTCCCATATCCGCCGAGAGCTCATCCTCAACATTTGACCAACTCCTGTCCAAGTGCAGTAGGGCCAAGTCAATTCAATGTTCATCCCATTGGATTGTAAGAATCTAGTCTAAGACAGTTCACAACCACAGAAATTGTTTATTTGTAGTGTGTTAACCAGTCAGCAGAAAGACTATGCATGATTACAATTGAGCAATCCACAGTGTACAGATACATGATAAAGGGAATAATGTTTAGTGCAAAATAAAGTCCAGTAAAGTCCAATTAAAGATAGTCCGAGAATCTCCAGTAAGGTAGATAGTACCTTAGGGCTGCTACTAGATGTTGATAGGATGGTTCAGTTGCCAGATAAAAGCTGGGAAGAAACTGTCCCTGACTCTGGAGGTGTGCATTAACTCACCAGGAAAAAGCAGAACTACTGCTACCATTTTCATTGTGGATTCAACACTTGATACCGATTTAGCTCCATATGTTCTTGTCTTGTTGAGACTGCACCAACCGCTGCTGTTGGGCTATAAACGTGCAATCAGAGTGAATGCAAAACTATTTCATCCATTCTCTGAAGCCCAACTGCATTTTAAAAGCTCTTAATGATAGTTTTGCACAAAGCAAGCTTTGAGCCTTTTTCAAAGGCAGTAAGGATCTCAAGCCAAAACTCATAATCAAATCGTTCTCAGTGTCAAGCAGAAGGTAATAAAACAAAAGTTTCTTTTAAATTGCATCACAACAAGATGTTGTAATGCCTACATTACTAGCCATTTGTGGCTTGTTTAGATTTGCAAATGTTTAAACTAATTATATCTAAGTGTTTCCTTCAGTTAATTCAAGTTATTGTGTTGTTCCATTAGCTCACTAATTACAGAGATGATAAAATGCAGACTAGTTTTGTTACACCAATCTGAGCACCAGTATTGTTGGCATTATGGCGAGTTATAGCTTAGTAGCATAGTGTGAAGCCGACCTCTCCCTTAACATCAGCAAAACAAAAGTATTGGTTGCCAACATCAGGAAGCAATGTGGAGTACTCTTCCTGTCTCTCGATGGCATTGAAGTGGAGATGTATGAGAGATTCAAGTTCCAAGGTGTAAATATCCCACCCCAATTTGTCCTGATCCAACCAGGGCGCACAGTGGCGCAGCGGTAGAGTTGCTTCCTTCCAGCGCCAGAGCCCCGGGTTTGATCATAATTATGGGTGCTTTCTATACAGAGTTTGTATGTTCTCCCTGTGACTGCATGGGTTTTCTCCGGGTGCTCTGGTTTCCTTCCACACTCCAATGAGGTTTGTAGGCTAATTGGCTTTGTAAAATTGGATCAATTGCTTTGACCTCAAGAAATTGCAGAGAGTTGAGAACACAACCCAGTCCATCACGCAAACCAGCCTCCCTCCTTTCGATTTGCCACTGAACATTTCCTCCTCACTGATCATCAACACAGTGCACATTGACTGAGTGGCTAAGCTCAGTTCCAATGCCATCTACAAATTCGCCGATGACACCGCTGTTATTGTGCGAATCACGGATGTAGAGAGAAAGAGTACCTAAATGAGTGATACCTCAGCAACAATCTCTCAATTAATGTCATCAAGACCAAGGAACTCATTGTGGACCAGTATAGTTTAGTTTATTTTACAAATACAGCGCGGAAACAGGCCTTTTGGCCCACCGAGTCCGCACCATCCAGCTATCTCCGCACATTAACACTACCCTCGACGCACCAAGGGCGTCACATTAATACCAAACAATTAACCTACAAACCTGTACATCTTTGGAGTGTGGGAGGAAACCGAAGATCTCAGAGAAAATCCATGCAGGTCATGGGAAGAACGTACAAACCCAGTAGACAAGCACCCATAGTCGGGATCGAACCCGGGATCCGGGGCTCTGGCGCTGTAAGGCATCAATCCTTCCGCTGAAATAACTGTGCCACCCAGAAAGGGGAAGTCAGGTAACCATGTGCGTTTTCATCGAAAGGTGGGCGGTGGCATCTCAGTTGAACTGCCCTGGACCAACATATAATTGTGCGGCACAATGAGAGAGTTGCTACTTCACAGCGCCAGAGACCAGGGTTTGATCTTGATTACGGGTGAAGGAGAAATCATGTTTGACTAATCTTCCAGAAATTTTTGAGGATGTAATAAGTAGAATGGATAAGGGAGAGACAGTGGATGTGATGTATCCAGACTTTCAAAAAGCCCTTGACAAGTTCCCACACAAGAGATTAGTGTGCAAAATTAGAGCACATGGTATTGGGGGTAGGGTATTGACATGGATAGAGAACTGGTTGGGAGGCAGGAAGTAAAGAGTAGGAATTTATGGGTCCTTTTCGGAATCGCATGCAGTAATTAGTGGGGTGCCACAAGGCTCAATGCTGGGACATCAGTTATTTACACTATATATTAACGATTTAGACGAGGGAATTAAATGTAACATCTCCAAAATTGCGGATGACACAAAGCTGGGTAGCAGTGTGACCTATGAGGAGGATGCTATGAGGCTGCAGGGTGACTTTGAAAGGTTCGGTGAGTGGGCAAATACATGGCAGATGCAGTATAATATGGATAATTGTAAGGTTATCCACTTTGGTGGCAAGAACACGAAGGCAGATTATTATCTGAATGGTGTCAGATTAGGAAAAGGGGAAGTGCAACGAGGCCTGGGTGTCCATGTACATCAGTCACTGAAAGTAAGCATGCAGGTACAGCAGGCAATGAAGAAAGCTAATGGCATGTTGGCCTTCATTAAGAGAGGATTTGAGTTTAGGAGCAAGGAGGTTCTACTGCTGTGGTGAGACCGCACCTGGAGTATTTTTGCAGTTTTGGTCTTATAATTTGAGGAAGGACATTCTTGATATTAAGGGAGTGTAGCGTAGGTTCACCAGGTTACTTCCCAGGATGGCGGGACTGACATATGATGAACGAATGGGTCGACTGGGCTTGTATTAACTAGAATTTAGAAGGATGAGAGGGGATCTTATAGAAACATATAAAATTCTTAAAGGATTGGATAGGCGAGATGCAGGAAAAATGTTCCCCATGTTGGGGGAGACTAGAACCAAGGGTTACAGTTTAAGAATAAGGGGTAGGCCATTTTGGACTCAGATGAGGAAAAACCTTTTCACCCAGAGAGTTGTGAATCTGTGGAATTCTCTGCCAAAGAAGGCAGTGGAGGTCAATTCACTGGATGTTTTCAAGAGAGAGTTAGATATAGTTAGATTAACGGAATCAATTGATATGGGGAAAAAGCAGGAACGGGGTACTGATTTTGGATGATCAGCCATGATCATATTGAATGGTGGTGCTGGCTCAAAGGGCCGAATGGCCTACTCCTGCACCTATTTTCTATGTTTCTATGACCACATGGGTTTTCTCTGAATGCTCCAGTTTCCTCCCACACTCCAAAGGCGTACTGGATTGTAGTTTCATTGGCTTTGGTAAAAATTGTAAAATAGTCCCTAGTGTGTAGAGTAATAATAATAATAATAATCCATTTATTTTATATAGCGCCTTATCGCATGCTCAAAGCGCTTTACAAAAACAATTAACATAGAAACAAACAGACAAACTATCCTGACGGAAAAGCGGCGAATACTCAATGCCAGCGTCCTCTCACGTCAGGGTCCGGCAGTAGACATTAAAAAGCACAAGACACACAGATATAATTTTTTACACAAAACAGCCATCACAGTGATTGCTCTAGGCATACCCTCACTGTGATGGAAGGCAAAGTCTTATCTCCTCCTCATTCTTCTCCCGTGGTGCCACGAGGTGATCGAGGCTCCCAACTTTTTGAAGCCCCCACCGGGCGATGGAAAGTCCCAGGGCCGAGCCGAGCAGGCTGATGAAAGTCCTGAGCCCCCACCGGGCGATGGAAAGTCCCAGGGTTGAGCCGAGCAGGCCGATGAAAGTCCTGAGCCCCCACCGGGCGATGGAAAGTGCTGCGGCCGGGCCAACGCAGGGCGATGAAAGGCCTGCGGGCGGGTTGATCGTACCTCGCGCTTCGGGGCGGTCGAAGCTGCTACGGCTGGAGCTCCCAAAAGCCGGTCGCCAGCCAGGGACCTGCGAACTCCCGATGTTGCGGTCTGCAGGGCCCACGGCCGAAGCCTCCGAGATGGTAAGTCCAGACCCTGCGACCGGAGTCTTTGAGGTCGATCCCAGCTGGAGGCCGCCAACTCCACGATGTTAGGCCGTAGCGCGAACGGAGATACGACACGGTAAAGGTCGCATCTCCGTTGAGGAGGAGATTTGAAAAAAGGTTTCCCCCAACCCCCCCACCACCCCCCTACATACACAGAATTAAAAATAAAACAAAACGTACATTTAACAACGACAATGACAAAAAAACACAACAACAAAAATACGGAGAGACTGCCGATGAGCCGCAGCTGCAGAACACAGCCACGCCCCCAATGTGTAGTGCCAGTGTAAGGGGTAATCACTGGTCAATGCAGGCTCGGTGGGCCAAATGGTCTGTTTCCGCACTGTATCTCTGAAGTCTAAACTAAAATCTATAATAGTAATTATGAAGAAAATTTATACTGAACTGCATGCAAAAAAAAAGGAATTTTGCTGTGCTTAGTTAAATGTGACAAAGTGCCATTGAACCATGAAATCCAGAGCCCTGCCATTTACTGTGCAAGTCCAGCCCTGGTTTAACTTACCAATAGGCACTTGAATGAGTGAAAATCCTACCACTGTCAGGCTGCCACTGCGTGATCGTTGCCTGCCACCCAAACCTATGAAAACAACCCAGAGCAGCTTTAAGCTATCTTCAAGGCTGCCGACACTATCCTCCACTGCAGTCAATACCCTTTTCGAAGCCATACCAAAGCCATAGGACAGGCACTAAGAATGCAACAAGCCCATGTAAACAGGCAATAAGAATGATTAATTGATTTTGTACCTGATACGGGAGGGTTTCATTCAGAAACTTGGTGTGGCTTCTTTTTATTTCTTTATTTATGCTTTGTTAGGCAACAAATGACTGCCTTTAAGATATAAGACTGTGATTGAGTCACAGAATCAGTCATGCAGCATGGAAACAAGTTCTTCGACCCATCTTGCCCAGTGTTGATTTCCTTCGGGTGTTCTGGTTTCTCCTCTATTGCAAAGATGTGTGGACCAGTAGGTTAATTAGCATCTCAAAATTGCCCCGAGTATGTAGGTGTGTGGCAGAATTTGTGGGGAATTGGTGACAATATTGAGAGAATAAAGTTGGATTAGATTAGTGTTGGTTTGATGTTGATAGTCAGTGTGGACTCAGTGGGCCAAAGGGCCTGTTTCCATACTCTTTCCTCTCCCTTTCTCATACTGAACTGGGAATTAAAACACACCTTTGTTCAAATTAAATCACAATAAGGTTCTCAAACACTGTTTGTTCAAAGCAATGATCCCGTCACAGTCTGCTTCATAATATTCTTCATGCGTCAATGGTTTATAATTAATTTCCTAATCTCAACTTTCATAATTAAATTTGGAATATCGTTTCTTATGGAGTTACCTTACTAGTGAATGAATTAGCCATGACTGCATCTGTCTTGAAGCGAAAACAACTAAGATGCATTTTATTCTGCCGTGTAGTGTGTTAATTGCCATGTAAACACACTGAGAAATAGATTGTTAGATTTAAGCAGGGAAAAGAATAGCCATGGTGCAGAGAAATGTAGTCATCTTTCAACTCCTAGAAATGGCCCATGATTAGGCTTCAGGAAATTGTGGTATAAGAACAAATCTGTCAAGAGATGGTGGGACTTGCCCGGTCTGTCGTGTCTTTATTTGGTGAAACTGAACAGTGGTGAATTGCATGGACTGTGACCAATTTGGCCAAGCATCTTGCTGCAAATTCTATGTAAAATGCTGAGCTATTCCCTCCAATTCAATTTCCCAGTCTTTTCTGATTTTATTTGTTATTTCTTTTCTTGCAAATAATGGCAAGTAAAGTTTTCCAGAATATGAAAGGAATTGGTCAAATTGATTCCCTTCAATTAGATACCACGGTAAAAGTTTCAAGGCTACAATGCTGCTTGAAAGCCAGAGTTGGGGAAAATAAAAACACCAGAAACTTATATCCAACTATTTTGCACAAAAGAAAAGAATCAATGGCCTAGAACTTTATGCAACTTCAAAAACTGTTGTGAAGTTGAAATTAAATGAATAAATTTTGCACACATTTCTGGTCATGTGTTTAGACAATAGACAATAGACAATAGGTGCAGGAGTAGGCCATTCGGCCCTTCAAGCCAGCACCACCATTCAATGTGATCATGGCTGATCATTCTCAATCAGTACCCCGTTCCTGCCTTCTCCCCATACCCCCTGACTCCGCTATCCTTAAGAGCTCTATCTAGTTCTCTCTTGAATGGATTCAGAGAACGCCTCCACTGCCTTCTGAGGCTGAGAATTCCACAGATTTACAACTCTCTGACTGAAAAAGTTTTTCCTCATCTTCATTCTAAATGGCCTACCCCTTATTCTTAAACTGTGACCACTACCTGCTCATTTTTGGGTGTGATCTTTGTGTTTGCTTGCCCCATTTATCTGGTGTGAAACACTCCCAGTGACCTCAATGGGCATGGAATGATTGAGGTTCGCCACCTGTACAATGTTCAACTGCATTGGCCTGGAAAATGGGAGACTTTGTTCAAAGGGCCATCTTTTTTTTTTTTTTTTCTTTTTTTTAAATTTTTGAAAAGCATATGTACAAATAGAAATAAAAGACACATTTGTTACAGAGTTCTTACATAGCTTCAATTTTAAAAATTTTAAAGAGAGAAAATAAAAAAAATAAAGAAGAAAGGAAAAAAAAACACAAAAAAAACCTATAAACTATTGGGAAGAGAGAATAAGAGGATTAAAAAAAAAGATATAACTATAAAAATTAAAGGGAGTAGATCCGGGAGACAATAACCACAGTTGTACATCCAACCCCTAACTCAAGTTTCAACTTTTAATTTAAAAATTTTATTTTAGTCCTGTGCCAAACCCATTTACTTTTCTAAAAATTCAATAAATGGAGACCATATTTAAAAAAATAACTCAGGTTTGTCAATTAAGGCAAATCTTATTTTTTCCAAATGCAGGGCCTCTGTCATTTCCGTAGTCCACATTTTAATTGTGGGGGTTATTGGTTTTTTCCAAAATTTAAGTATTAATTTTTTCGCAGTTATTAGACTGTAATCAAGAAAATGTACCTGACTTGTTGTAAAGTTTGTAATATGTTCTGATAATCCTAATATAATTAATTTTGGATCCATATCCAATTGCTTGTTAATAACTTTAGAAACTATTTTAAAAATCTCCAACCAGAAGTTTTGCATTTTTATACAAGTTACGAAAATATGAGTTAAATTAGCTTCTTGAAATTGACATTTATCACAAATAGGAGATACTAGGAAAAATCCTATTTAATTTCGTCTTCGAATAATGTAACCTATGTATTATTTTAAATTGTATTAAGGAATGTCTAGTATTTAATGAACATTGGTGTATATGTTGTAAACTTTCATCCCATATATCTTGCATTAGTTGATTCAATTCGTCCTCCCATGCACGTCTATAAGATTCTGATGACGGAATGTCAGTGTCTAGGAGAGTATTATAAATAAGGGCCATCTTTTACTGGTTCTGGAAGCTTTGAGAGTTATTTCAAGGCTCAACTATACATTAAACCTGCACTCACAGTCAGACCTGCTGCACAGCACACCATTATCACACACACTACTCACGGCTCACAACAAAGACTAATGTTAGATGCCACCTAAGCCAGGTGACTCTTTGCATGCTGGTCCCAGAAGTGGATCTGTAATCATGCATTACAATTGTTCCATCCCTTCAACCTCTACTTGAAACAGCAACATTTCTTACTTTAACTATGTTCTTCTTAATCTCCTCAGGTCTGTTAATTCTCTGACTCCCAGGTCCAGAAGACCAACTGGAACGACTCTTGGCATCATGCGGACCCCACCAGCGAGGCCTACTGCGACTGCCGAGCCTATCAACAACCAGAGAGTGGTCCTGTTCTCCCATCAACCTCATTGGTGACTCTCGGGCTATCTTTAATCGGACTTTACCTTGCACTAAACATTATTCCCATTATTATGTAGCTGTACATGTGGATGGCTCAATTGTAATTATGTATAGTCTTTCCATTGACTGATTAGCTCACTACGAAAGCTTTTCACTGTACTTCGGTACAAATGACAATAAACTGAACTAAACTATCTTTAGATACTTTGCTGCAACTGACCTACAATGTTCATTATGTCTAAACCAGACACTGTTGTTCATGGAAGATATTCCCATAAAAATACATCTCCTACATACTATAGGAGCCAATGGAGAACACACAATAGAAGGTTTCCAAGGTTTCAATAGGGAACACTGTATCACAGGGAACAATGCTAGTACAGACCTATATTTTAAGTTACTTATTTATGTCTATCTTTTTTGGATACCTGCTCAGAAACAATATCCTAAAGCAGACATTTTTAAGCCAATTTTCTTTATGAATTAGAAAACACACAAAAATCACTCATTCCGGTAACCCTCCCCCCCCCCCCCCCCCCCGTATTGCCACAAATGTTATCAAAAACAGACAAGATTGATAAGGAAAAAAACCAATCACCAATATTGGAGTAAGAGTGGAAAACTTTTGGAATGAACGCGTGTCAGACCTTTGAAGTTAATAATATTATGGCTGCTTGTTCTTATGTAGGTGTGTCCATAAGTCAGGAATTCATAACGCGGAGATGGCTTTAGACTTTAACCTTGAGAAATACAAGATGGAAACAGGCCCTTCGGCCCACTGTGTCGATGCTGACCTGTGATCACCCATTCGCACTAGCACAATCCTACACACTTGGGACAAGTTACAGAAGCCAATTAACCAACAAACCCACATGTCACTTGTGAGAGGAAACCAGAGCACTGGGACAAAACCCATGCAGTTATAGAGCGACCATCCAAACTCTGTACAGACAGCATCCATAGTCGGGATCAAACTAAGGCACTACAAAGAAAATGATAAGCTTGCATCAACATTTCTCCGAGGACCAAAGGCTATGCAAGCCGTGTTTCCATAAGTCCCCGTAGGTGTAACTTCATTAAATCCCAAGTACACCTCACAAATGTGCCCTTATTGTTCTCACTGTCAGAGTCCACTCTAGCTCATACTCAACATCCTTGGCTCAGGATTGTTCCAGCCATGTTTGCTGACATATGGTTATCTTCCACTTGAGCAGCTTACAACCCAACAGCATAAACATTGAATTCTCCAATTTTAGGTCATCTCTAACTCAGCCCCCTTCCCTCCCGGTGCCCTGTGTCCCACCTTTTGCAGATATCCAACAAAGATGGACACAGATAAGTAACTTAAAATATAAGACAATGTACTCCTTAAATCTGGAAATAATTGAATATAATTCAACATTGGTTGTAAATGATAATCGTTGTTCTAATGGTACATCCAAGGAAAACCTTATTGCAGTTATGCAATTTTTAAAGTGATCATTACAGTGAATTATTAATCTTCTCTGTATTATCTTTTAAAATTCTTTTTCACAGTTCTAAACTCTTGATTGGAACAGAGAACATGGAACATCACAGGAACAGGCCCTTCGACCCACAAAGCCTCTGCATGCTCATTATCCATATCCATTTCCAGCATATCCATGCATCCATCTAAAAGCCTCTTAAATGCCACTACGTTCCAGGCACCCACTATTCTCTGGGTAAAAACTTGCCCCACACATCCCCTTTAAACTTGGCCCCTTTCACCTTCAGGCTATGTGCTTGAGTGTTTGATATTCCCACTCAGGGAAAATGGTTCTGATTTTCTACCCTATTTAGTATGATGTTCTCAATCCCGGTTTACAGACAAAAATGAGAAAAAATTTCCTTCGATCTTGGTAGACTGGACATCTTTGGTCATCTGCATTCAACATTACTTAAGACAACCTACAATAGAATACAAGGCAGCCAGCAGCGGAAGACTGCAACTGACCTTGGTATTCTACACTGCTCCTAACCTTTTAGATTAACTGGTTATCTTCACTGAAAACCATACCTGTAGAATAACTTGTGTGGTATGGCTTATCAAATCTGCGGTGTTATCTGAGTTGAATATTGGCGAAAAGCCATATCAATCATACACTGAGAAAGATTCCATTGTGGGGCAAGAGCCCAGGGGAAATTGTGCATTGTCCACACCATGAAAGGTATTTGAATTTAAAAATAATGTAAATTCTCCCTTCCAAAATATAACGAGGAATATGTGTGATGTTGAAATTTAATCAGAAAGCCAAAGCTTTTCATCCTTTTCTGAAGAAAAGTGCCAAGAACTTGGTCCCTGGTTTTACAACAAAGGGTTCCTGTCACCTCCACAACCTTTACTGCATTACATAATCCTGGCAAGGTAATCAGCACTCCAGCAGTTCACACAAGAAAGTCCAAAAAAAAAGCCTCAAACAGAAAACTATCAAGGCAGGACCAACCTGTAGAGAGATACATTCACATTCTCAATGTGTCCATTTGTAAAGTATTAAAGCCAACACTTGGAAGTTCACAGTTTTGGCCAAGAATTCTGAGTTTCCAAATGAAATTGTTATTCAGTTTATGACACACTAACACTAGGTTCTGATGATCCACCTTAATTTTTTTTTTAAACAGCACAAAGTGTTGGATTAACTCAAAGGGTCAGGCAGCATATCTGGAGGACAGGGATAGGATAGGACACGTTTCAGGTTGGGACCCTTCTTCAGACTGTTTGTAGTGGGGGGGGGGGATAAAGCTGAAAGAGAAGTGGGGGCAGGACAAAGACTGGTGGAAATTGTGAATCTTTTACATCATAGTGTTAGTTTATGGATGTAATTAGCTCTGAATTTCCATACATATATGAATGACTTATATTTATGTTGAGTTTTTAATGTGGTAAAATGTACTATGACATTTTCTGCCCATAGAATAAAATAGGAGTTATTATGGTGGCAAAATATATTGTTCAATGTTGAAAGAAAAACGATCCCACTTAAAGTCACCGATTATACCAATCATTTATTGACATTTCTAAAAATGCTTCACTAATTGAAATTTGATTGTGTCCATGCATAAGCGAACAAAATGAAATCAGTCACAAGGATGCAAAGTATGGATAATTGGACCATTATTGATTCTGTTCTGGCCCTGGCTGTGGCTGTGGCTTCTGATAAGACAGCAAGATGTCTTAAGGCTTCATTCATTGGCAATTTTCCAGTAGCACAATGATCTCTAAACGTTCACAGCAATAGTCAGGAAGAAAATGGATTCACATAATGGTTATAGCTGAGATGAATAATAATTTAATGGGCACACCAAAAATAAAGCTGCAGCGATGGCAATTACTTCTGATTGTAATGGCTAGCTTATCTAAGGTAAAACCGTAAGGATGGGAAGGCCTATTCCAGTTTACATGGGGCTGCAGCTGAAAGACATTTGGACTTGGAGCTCTTTTTGTCAAATAGAAATATTTGAAATATAAGCCCCATTCCATACATGGCATTAAAGATAAAGATATAAAATTGTTGTAAAAAGTATCAGTGAGACTGAAAGGGCCCACAGTTATTTAAGAGCTAAATCAAGTATGGAGGAGCAGGCATTGGATAGTGGGGAGGGATTTGTGCAGACCACTGGCTGAACGTGAAAACTGATAGGCCCCCAGCTGAAGATACATTACAGTTATCTTTCTAACATCAGCATCCTTTTATCTAGCTGCCTATTCAAGGGCATTGGGGAGTAATGACTCCAGTAGTTCCATTGTAGACACAAGGTAGACTCATCTTAGAACAGGGCAGAGATTAATAATGAACAATTAATCTACCTCACACAGGATATTAACTACTACCATATGGTGTCTAATTCTTCAATTTTTAGTTTTTGTTGGATGGATCAAAAATACAGCATGGGAATACAAAAATAAGCGATATAGCATGGGAAAAGGCCCTTCGGCCCACCGAGTCCATGCCAACCATCAATGACCCGTTCACGCTCGTTCTACATTCTCCCACTTGCTCATCCACTCCCTAGACACTAGGGGCAACTTGCAGAATCCAATTAACCTACAGAGCGGCATGTCTTGTGGGAAACCAGACTAGCCAGAGGTAATCCACGCGGTCACAGAGAGAACACACAAAATCCACATGGAGAGCACCCGAGGTCAGGATCAAACCCGTGTCTCTGGCTCTGTGAGACAACAGGTCTACCAGCTAGTCCACTGTGCCACCCTAAAATATTTTCCAAAACATATTTTTTTGTTTGTTCTGTCCCTTACTTAATTCCTTCCCTTCTTCCTCTTTCCTTCTCTCTTTTTCTGTAACTGAAATGATTTTGAAGTCATAGTTCCAAGCAACAGCTCATTGTTTACATTTGAGCTGTTGATTTCATAATCTCTCATTAGATTTTCTGAGGAGACAATCAATCACACCATCGGCTCTGTTCTCCACTGCCGCATGAAACATCTCACACCATTTTCAAATCACTCCTCTGAGCAGAGTACTGCACAATCTATCAAGAGGATAAAGCAGGTAAAATCAGGTTTAACTAACCATTCAGAGTTGGTTCCAGATACCTTTGTGCACATAACTTTTCTGAGTCTGCCTGGACTGTAAATAGTGGTCTAGGTGATCATCAGCATGGATTAAGTGAATGCTTACAGACTTGTTGCCAGGGATGAGGATTCTAAAATGAGTGGTGTCGGAAGGAACCACAGATCTGAGACACATTGCCGATAGACACAAAATGCTGGAGTAACTCAGTGGGTCAGGCAGGATCTCTGGAGAAAAGGAGTAGGTGATGTTTTGGGTCAGAACACTTTTTCAGTCTGAAGAAGGGTTCTGACCCGAAACGTCACCTACTCCTTTTCTCCAAAGCTGAAGACCATGGGCTGAAAGTGAGGGGGTGAGATTTAAGAGGGAGCTCAATGGCACCTTTTTCACTTAGAAGGCAGTCCATAACTGGTCCGTAAACTGCCAGAGGAAGTTAAATAAGCAAATGCAATTACAACTTTAAAGGACATTTGGACTGGATTTAGAGGGCTATGGACCAAATACAGGCAAATGGGACAAGACCAGAATGCCAACGTGGTCTGCATGCACAAGGTGGGCCGAAGGGGCTGTTTCCATGTTGTACAGCTCTCTGCCTCCACGAGCAGCTGCACCTTTTGATTGAGCAGTTGATTGAAAAATATACTCGCCAAAACTTTTACCTGACAAGCATTTACCCACTGCATTTAAAAAGGCTGACTCTTGATGGAGGGGAGGGCTGGGCCATGATGGACCAGGGAGAGTGAATAGTATCAGCTGGGATCAATTAAAGTGTATCCTTCCTTTCAAAGTGCAGGGAACATTGAGAGGAAATATACATTTGGCTTGTGACCACTTGCTCTGAACATGTCCCCATGGCACTCATATTCTCTCACAGTCCGATGAGATCTGCTTGTTCTAAACAGACCTAAATTAAACCCTCATCAAGGCCAACCTATTAAATTACCATTGCCTGAGGTAAATTAGCTTTTCTACCATGAAAAGGGAATCATTTTCTTCTTTGTTTCCTGGACAATATTTATCCTTCAGCCAATATAATTGAATTGGCTTGCCTAACCCACTGGTTTATTGCCACAGCGAGATCATTCCCTGAGTAAATTGATTGCTGAATTTTCTATGTCAGTCCTACTTGATATTCCACAAGTGCTTTAAGATCTCTGGTGTTTAAAAAAGGCATTGTAAATATACAAGTGTTTGCTTTTATCTGCAAAGGATGACTCAGCTGGAGTAAGTGCACAGGATTTAAGACAAGAAGATAGGACATATCTTGTTCATCGACTGTCCCACATTAGTTCTGCTGCTATGGACAAAGTGACTTTGAGGGGTGACTTACTGAAGTAGTCTACAAGTATAAATGATGGAATGCTTTTGGTATAGAGTTACGTCCAGAATGCTTGCAAACAAATCTGAAGAGAATGCAAGAGACAATTTATAAATTAGATAAGGCTTTGTGCAAAGCGTGAAGGAATGTGGGTAGCATAGTGGTGCAGCAGTAAAGTTGCTGCCTCACGGAGATCCGTGATTGATCCTGACCTCGGGTGCTGTCTGTGTGGAGTTTGCACGTTCTCCCAGTGACTGCGTGGGTTTCCTCAGAGCCCGACAGATTCCATCCACATTCCAAACAAGTGCGGGTTTGTCGGTTAATTGGCTTTTGTAAATTGCCCCTGGTGTGTAGGACATAGCACTAGTGAAAGGATGATCAATGGTCAGGGTGGATTCGGTAGGCTGAAAGGCCTGTTAATACGAAGAATATTCTCTTTATTGTAGAAAAGGTCACCTCCATCAGCATTGCACTGTGACACTGTCTCTCACAACAAAGCTGCCCCCTTCCATTCTATATACTGTATGTATGGCCACTTTGGAGCACAGACATGTATCTTCTTAGATAGTTTAAAATATATTTTCCAGGGATAATGTTATTGTATACCTTGGAAGGGTTCCAGAATGTTGATGCCTGAGCTCTTGGTTAAAATAGTTGGATCAAGTGATGGGGCATTATTCAACCTATAGCCAAAGACATCCATATTCTGAAAGGTTGAAATAAGCAGAAACCATGGGAGAGGCAACACGAGTTAGCCTGACATATGAGAAACAGTGGACAGGACTGATTAGTGTTGGAATTAATCTATGAGTTATAATGAGAAGTTTGTTGGATGATGAAGTGAAGAGCCAAGGGACATTTGAAATTAACAAAAGTCCGACTTAACATATCCTTTGGTATTAGCTGTAGCCATGGTTACATCTCCACCTATTACCATGTCTAACAATTTGACCTTTTCATTGGGAGAAAGGACACAGCAACAAGCTGGCTCTTAAGAGTGATGTAATATGTCATATCTTCCTGCAAGTAAATGGAAACCATATTGGCGAATGTCTCAAACTGATTGGAGAATATATTTCTCATGAACGACTTACTCCATTGTTTTGGGGATTTGTGAGCTGTGAATGTGACATTTGAAGTGGTGCCAAGCTTGGAGCACGATTCTTGACCAGATGCATCAATCTGGTCCATTGGTGGTGGTATCACTCAGCTCAGTCTATTGCATGGTGCTATCTACGTTTGGCACACATAGTGTAGTCGTATGGCGCAGGCCTGGATAGAGTGGATGTGGAGAGGATGTTTCCAGTAGTGGGAGAGTCTTGGGCCAGAGGCCAGAGCCCCAGAATAAAAGGACATACTTTCAGAAAGGAGATGAGGAGGAGGCCAAGTCAATGGATATTTTTAAGGTGGAGATTGATAGTTGTACTGTATTTTGTTCTGTTTTTCTAGGTGGCTTGGTCAGTACAAGGTCAAGTTTCGTTTAGTTTAGAAATACTGCATAGAAACAGGGCCTGTGGCCCACCCAGTCCAAGCCAACTTGCAATGACCTGGTCACTAGTTCTATGTCCTATACACAAAGAGCAATTTACAGAAGCCAATTAACCGACAAACCTGCAAGTCTTTGGAATGTGGGAGGACCCGGAGAAACCCCCCGTGGTCACAGGGAGAATGTACAAATCTGTGCAGATAGCACCCATAGTCAGGATTGAACCCAGGTCTTGGCGCTGTGAGACAACAGTTCTATTGCTGCACCACCGTGCTGCATCAAATTCTGTATAGAGAGCAACCGTAGTCAGGATCCAACCCGGGTCTCTGGTGCTGCTGCAAGTGTTGGTTCATTCACTACCTGTCAGACAATTTGACTGCTATGTTGTTCAAGATCTGAGAACTCAGTCAGCCGTGGTGTTTACTGAACCATATTGGACATGATTGTTAAGGACCCATAGAACATTCTGTGCATTTAATCCTGTCAATGCATTGTTCAACACGGGGGAGCACTCATTCATCAACAGAGGGAGGATGTTAGGTTATAATCAGAAGGTGGTATCCTTGCTCATTTTGACCCGATGTGTTGAGCCATCATGAGTCAATATCTTGGTTACTTACTTAATACATTAAATAATGGACGACCACCAAATGTAGTAATACTAACCCGAAATAGTACCACCAATTCATATTTTAGTTTAGTTTACTTTAGTTCAGAGATATAGTGCGGAAACAGGCCCTTTGACCCACTGAAACTGCGCCGACCCGCGATCTCCATACACTAGAACTATCCTACACACAATGGAGAATTTACCATTTTTACTGAAGCCAATTAACCTACAAACCTGCACGTCTTTGGAGTGCGAGAGGAAACCCGGAGCACCCGGGGAAAACCCAGGCAGGCCACTGGGAGAACATACAAATTCCGTATAGAGAGCAACTGTAGTCAGGATCCAACCCGGGTCTCTGGTGCTGTAAGGCAGCAACTCTACCACTGCACCACCGTGCCGCCCCCCGAGGGATAATTAAAGCTAGTCAAATGTAAACTACAAGTTGGACAATGAAGAATGGTCAGGAACTGTTCGAATATAAAACGTTACATTTAGCAAACTTAAATTGAAGATCAGTGCTTATTAAATCAGATTTTCCATTAAAAGCTATTTTACCAAGGAGTGTATTTCTCTCACATGCACTACGAATTTGTCATTTCAAGAAGGTTTGCCAGCATGAAATATTTCTCTTTAAGACACTTCAAAGTTTAACAAACTCTATTGGATCACATCACAGTGAAATCACGGTGAGATGTGCACAAGAATAATTTCCATTAAAAGGGATCATTGTGAGGGGTAAGTTGCTTTCATCCTAAAAATTCAATGTGCTCTTAAAAAAACCTTGATGTATTTGACAGCATCTTCACCTTACTGCATCTAGATTGTGAAAATCCTTTGTGAATAGGAACTGCAGATGCTGGTTTAAACCGAAGATAGACACAAAATGCTGGGGTAACTCAGCAGATCTGGCAGCAACTCTGGAAATAAGGAATAGGTGATGTTTCAGGTCAGACCCAAGTTGATGACCCATCAGTCTGATGAATTATCTCGACCTGAAACGTCACCTATTCCTCTTCTCCAGAGATGCTGCCTGACCCGCTGAGTTACTCCAGCATTTTGGTCTATCTTTCTTATACACACATTTCATTAGAAGTTCTTTAACTATCGACAAAACAATGTATCCCTTTACAATGTAAATACACAATGCACAATCTTTCCTCGGCATCCCAATATCAAAGGTCTATTCATAATTATCCAACATCCCTTGCAGCCAAATTGATGTTTGGGTTATACTATGATGTTAATTGTTTACTTTGTAAATTATTTCACTGTGAACTAAACTGAATGCATGTGGTGTTTGAATGTGATTTTGCACACTGTTCACAGCCACAATCAGGTCAAACCAGTGCAATTAGCAACAGCATCACTGGGCATTGGAAAATAAATTTGCTTGGGTTGTTTCTTCCAATTGTTAGCCAGCTGGATCTATTGGAAGGATAGTTATAGGGTCGTACAGCACAGAAACAGGCCCTTTGGCCCACAAAGCCTGCACGGACCAGCAGCCACATATGTACAGTAAACCTCTGCAAAGATTATTTAACTACCTCCTCATTCCCATCAGTAACCCCAGATTGCACTACTCACACACACACCAGGAGCAATTTACTGAGGCTAAGCAACCCACCAGCCTGCACGCCTTTGGGGTACAACCAGAGGAAACCTACACAGTCAGCGAAAAACATGCAAACTCCACACAAACAGCATGATTAGTTATTGGCAATGATATTTCCTGTAGGAGTGGAATATTAGTAGTGCTGTGCTCTGTTGGTGAGGGGGGGGGGATTGGGAGTGATGTGTTCTGTAGGGGTGGGGCATTACAGTGCTGTGTTTTATAAAGGCTTCCATAGCTTCAGGAACACAGCAGTTGTCGATGAGGATATACAGATCGAAAGCAATTAAAATCAGTGGCACAACGTTGCAGCTGGTGGAGTTGCTGCCTCGCAGCGCCTGGGACCTGGGTTCGATCCTGACCTCAGGTGCTACCTGCATGGAGTTTGCACATGCTCCGTGTGACCACGTGGGGTTCGTCCGGGTGCTCTGGTTTCCTCACACATTCCAAAGATGTGCAGATTTGTTGGTAAATTGGCCTCTGTAAATTGCCCCTAGTATGTAAGGAAAGTGAGATAATGTAAAATTAGTGTGAACAAATAATCAATGGTTGGCATGGACTTGGTAGGCTGAGGGGCCTGTTTTCACTCTGTATCTTTAAACACTAAAACTATGAGCAAGGCAAACACAAAATGCTGGAGTAACTCAGCGGGTCAGGCAGCATTTCTGGAGAGAAGGAATGGGTGACATTTTGGGTCGAGACCCTTCTTCAGGGGAGTGGGCGGGACGGAGATAGAATGTAGTTGGAGACAGTAAGACTGATGGGAGAACTGGGAAGTGGGAGGGGATAGAGAGAGAGGGAAAGCAAGGGCTAAGTTAGAGAAGTCAATGTTCATACCGCTGGGGTGTAAGCTACCCAAGCGAAATATGAGGTGTTGTTCCTCCAATTTGCGCTGGACCTCACTCTGACAATGGAGGAGGCCTAGGACAGAAAGGTCAGATTGGGAATGGGAGGAGGAGTAAGTGCTGAGCAACCGGGAGGTCAGGTAGGTTAAGGCGGACTGAGCGGAGGTGTTCAGCGAAACGATCACTGAGCCTGTGCTTGGCCTTGCCGATGTACAGAAATTGAAACTTGGAATAGTGGATACAGTAGATGAGGTTGGAGGAGGTGCAAGTGAACCTCTGCCTCACCTGGAAAGACTGTCAGGGTCCTTGGATGGAGTCGAGGGGGGAGGTTAAGGGACAGGTGTTGCATCTCCTGCAGTTTCAGGG
Source organism: Rhinoraja longicauda (assembly GCF_053455715.1). NCBI lineage: Eukaryota > Metazoa > Chordata > Chondrichthyes > Rajiformes > Arhynchobatidae > Rhinoraja > Rhinoraja longicauda. The sequence goes on along the minus strand of NC_135963.1, from coordinate 36,520,304 downwards.
GAAAGTACCTGGGGAGGGGGTGGTTTGAGTGGGAAGGGACGAGTTGACCAGGGAGTTGCGGAGGGAACGGTCTTTGCGGAAAGCAGAAAGAGGTGGAGATGGGAAGATATGGCCAGTAGTGAGATCCCATTGGAGGTGGTGAAAGTGTTGGAGGATTATATGCTGTACGCGATGGCTGATGGGATGGAAGGTGAGGACAAGGGGGACTGTCCTTGTTGCGAATGGGGGGAGGGGGAGGGGGAGGGGGAGCGCGAACGGAGCTGCGATATCTAGTGAGAGCCTCATCTATAATGGAAGAGGGGAACCCCTGTTTCCTAAAGAATGAGGACATCTTCGATGATCTAGCATGGAAAACCTCATCCTGGGCACAGATGTGGCATCTGCAGTTCTTTCCTATACATATGCATGAGCAAGATGACAATAATGTTAAACAATAAATTCATAAATGCTACCAAAAGAAATATCATCAAAGCACTAATTCTCCGTATGTTCCTGAGTTATAGTTTAGAAATTGCTGAATTGTAGGTAAATAAAGGAGATAAAAGTATGTCCAAAAATAATCTGATTTATAAAGACTGCAGTGGAGAAATCTTCACAGATTGTTTTAAATTGGTTAATCCTCAAGTGTGAGACAGCACATATGACATATGACATAACGCGTATTGATTTGAAAGAAGACTTGGTTAAAAACAACAAACTAAGGGAAGTAAACATTACAAGTAAAAGTTGGGCATATGATTGAGTAATGGGAAGGAAATGAGGCACAGCAAGATGACAAATGTCAGCGATATCTCAGATGATCATAATGGGACCATTACCTATCGAGCAGAGCACAAATTTGAATGGTAGTTCAGCTGTAGGATGATTATAGTCAGAGGAGATTAAGCTGGAGTACTCAACAGAATATGTACAAAGTCTTGGAGAGGATGTTTGCATGAGGGTAGTTGGTAAATTGAGTTTCATGTCAGTATTGCACATTAGATTGTACAGGATAAATAACACGACAAACCATTTGCCCAATCTTTGATCCATGCCAGTATTTATTCATCACTCAAACACCTTCCTATCTCTCCCCATCTTAATTCATCACCCAACTCAAACCCATCCTTACTACTCATCTCAACCATTTCCACTGTAAGTGAGTTCCACGTTCTTAACAATCTTTAGAAAAAGAAGTTAATTCTGAAGGTTAAAAGAGATGCATGTGCTTATTGAGTATTTTAGGACTCATCGAGAGGAAAACATGAAGTTCAGGTGTTCAAAGCAATGCAGCAGAATGTAGCAAAACTAATCCCGATGCCAGGAAGCAGGGCAATAAAGGACTATGTAAGTAAATTGTACAATCTGGGTTGGTGAAAGAGGAGCAGCTAATGAGAATATAAGGAGAATTTAGTTAATGGGGTAGGATTGCTCCATGAATCAATATAGATTTGATGTCTTTCATCTTTGTCAAATATAGAACATTTTCAAAGTTATACAAAATCATAAGCAGTATGTAAAATAACTCTGAAGCAAACCTTCGGAAATGCTAAGATAGCTTGTAAAAGGTTAAGGGATCAGGAAGAAAACTTAAATACGTTGAAAAGAAGGCCAAGTTTGTACTCTTCATCGTTCTGATGTGGGTGTCATAAGCAAGTCCAGTAAACATTATCCCGTTGCCCTGAGAAGGAAGCATTGAGCTGCCTCCATGAATAATTTTCTGTCCATGTCAGCATTTTGCTGGAATATGGTTAAAAGTCAATCAAGTTGCTTCAGGTCCAATAATAACTCGCAAAGCCAAACTAAATAAAAATAGCAGCCACTGCTTCTTAAAAATCATTGGCAATGTGTTTTTGCAAATATCAGTGGTTCTGCATCATTATTAACAATTTTGGCTTTTTACTTTAGACCTTAGAAATGCAGCATGGAACCAGACCCTTCATCCCAGCAGGTCCACACTGACCAGTGATCACCCTGTACATTAGCACTATCCTACACACTCGGGATAATTTACAATTTTTACCAAAGCCAATTAACTTACAAACCTGTATGTCTTTGGAATGGTGGAGAACACTGGGGCACTGGAGACTACGGGCGCTGTCTGTACGAAGTTTGGACGTAGGTTTTCCCCGGGTGCTCCGGTTCCCTCCCACACTCCAAAGACGTACAGGTTTAAGGTTAATTGGCTATGGTAATAAATTGTCCCTTGTGTGAAGGATAATGGTAGTGCACGGGGATCGCTGGTCGGCGCAGACTCGGTGGGCCAAAGGGGTTGTTGTTGCGCTGTATCTCTAAACGTAACTAAACTAATTGAGATTGTAATGGGTTTGTTTTCATAACTGTTGACACCGTGTTGATTGTAGAAATATCTCCATCTAAGTATATGTTCTGAGTTATTGCAAATTCATCAAGTGAACAACAATTTCCGTGATGCTGAGTGCAGGACACAGTGAAAGTGGTAGGGGATGAGTCAAATGGTTCATTTCTGTGCAATAAATTACAATGATTCTCAAATCACATATTGACACAGATATTTACAACTAAAAAATGAAGGATAATTTAAGATATCAGGGTTAAGGAATCAAGAACTAAAAGACATTGGCTTAAGATGAGATGGGAAAGAGTTAATAGAACCTTTGAGGCAACCTTTTCACTCAGAGGACACTGGCAGATGGAACCAGCTGCTAAGGAAGGAAGCCAAGGCAAGAGCAATAACAACACTTAAAAGACATTTGGACAGGTACATGGATAAGAAGGGATTGGGGGGATATGGGGGGATATGGGCAAAATGCTAGCAAACAGCCTTGGTGGAGCATCTTGGTTGACATGGACGAGTTTGGCTGAAAGACCCGTTTCCATGCTGTATAATGACTCTATAATTAATGAATGGTAAGGCTGGAAATTCTGAATTATTTCACTGTTTTTGTTTGTAATGCCACTATATTTCAAGAAGACATTATTACCAGCATGAATGCACCAGATTTGTAATGGAGAAGAACAAATTGATTTCAACTGAGAATAAGCTGTGGAGGATTTTGCTCTGTGCATGTTGATGCAAAATACAGTAATTATAATTGGGCGTAAAGACTGTAATTGAGCCTGTTAAAATATTTGCATTTAATAATGAGTCAAACACTGAAAGACTTCTTAAGATTGGGGAGCAATTTCAAACGCAACTCAAAATGACAGGATTGAGAAAAAAGCCAAAACATTATGACCACTGACAAGTAAAGTGAATAACATTGATTATCTTGTTACAATGGCACCTGTCAAGGGGTGGGATATATTGGGCAGCAAGTGAATAGTCACTTCTTGAAGTTGATGTGTTGGATGCAGGAGAAATTGGGCAAGAGTAAAGACCTGAGCTACTCTGACAAGGGCCAAATTGTTATGGCCAGACAACTGGGTCAGAGCATCTCTGAAACGGCAGGGCTTGTGGGGTGCTCCCGGTCAGCAGTGGTGAGTACCCACCGACAGTGGTCCGAGGAGGGACAAACCACAAACTAGCAACAGGGTGTTGGGTGCCCAAGGCGCATTGATGCGTGAGGGCAACGTAGGCTATCCCGTCTGGTCCGAACCGACAGAATGTCTACCGTGGCACAAGTCACGGAAAATGTTAATGGTGGTCACGGGAGGAATGTGTCACAACACACAGTGCATCACACCCTGCTGTGTATGGGGCTGCACACGGAGGACCAACGGCATATTAGGAAGGTGGTCATAATGTTTTGGCTGATCAGGTCATAATGTTTTGGCTGATCAGTGTAAGTCATTATGAAAGGATACTGAAGGAGTGGTAGAATTCAGTCCAAGTAGGCTAGTGGTCCAAGTGGAAAAGTAGGGAATCAAATGTTTTGAGACGGGCAAAGGGTAGGTCAAACCATATGTATAAGAAGATAACTACAGATGCTGGTACAAATCGAAAGTTTTTATTCACAAAATGCTGGAGTAACTCAGCAGGTCAGGCAGCATCTCGGGAGAGAAGGAATGGGTGACGTTTCGGGTCGAGACCCTTCTTCTGTATGGTAGGTCAAACCAGATGGACCTGATTAAATGTTTTTGAAGAAATGACTAAAATAGTGAATAGGGAATATCATATAAATAAGGTGCAAATATATTTGTTAATGTCCTTGTAAATGCCTGTTGCATAATATGAAGCCCATGGGATTAAGTAGTATATATTGATCGGCACAGGAAATTATCTGAGCAGCAGGAGACCGTAGAGATAATGGACATGTGCTCCAATTGGTAGAATGACACTTGTGGCACACTGTAAAAAGACACCACAGAGAGCATACTGTGTTGCATCACAGCTACATTCAGTAACAACTCTGCCCAAGACTGTAAGAAACTACAGAGAGTTGTTGATGTAGCCCTGTCCATCACACAGACCAGACTTCCCACCATTGCCTCCATCTATTCTTCATGCTAGCATGGAAAAGCAGCCAACATAATCAAAGTCTTGTTCCAGCCCGGTCATTCGTTCTTCTACCTGCTCCCATCCACCTGAAGGTACAGAAGCTTGAAAGCACAGACCACCAGATTCAGAAACAGCTTCTTCCACCCTTTATTCAGGCTTCTGGATGGTCTTTCTATAAGGTAGGGTATGGTCTGATTCACCTCTACCTTATTGTGGGCATTGGACTTTGTAAATGGAAACAGCACTACATTGCTGAAAACTATATTCTGCACACTGTATCTTTCCCTTTGCTCTTTCTATTGTACTTGAGTTTGATTTGATTGCATTCATGCATTGCATATTCTGATTTGATCGCAGGCAAAACACATGACGATAATAAACCTAGATCTAAGAATCTGTGCTAAAGCCAAAATTAATTGATGAGTTCATCATTGAGTATGGTGAAGAACGTTAAGCACCCGAATTTCTTGATGACATAAAAATAAGCAGTGTTGAAGTATAAAGAGTTTGTGATGACATGGTGATATCAACATGTTAAGTCAACAGGCTAAATTAATGCAAATAGATTTTAGTTCAGGCAAACACGAGTTCACTGACCTTAGACCTACAAAGGATAGAATCAGAGACTGTCTTCATGGTGAAAAGTCTGAAGAATCCAATGAGACGTAAGTCTATACATCGATCGATAAGGTATTGCAGTTGGGGCAGGAAAGTAATTAAAAAATGATCAACTAATATCAATGGGAGAGACCAGAGGGCGCAGCCTCAGAATCAAAGGATGTTCCTATAGAATAGAGATGAGGGGGAATTTATTTAGCCAGAGGGTGGTAAATCTGTGGGATTAATTGCCACATATGGCTATGGAGGCCATGTTATTGGGTATTTTAAAACCAGTTTGATAGGTTTTTGATTAGTAAGGGCACAGGGAGAAAGCAGGAGAATGGGGTTGATTGGAAAAAATAATTCAGCCATGATCAAATGGCAGAGCAGACCCAATGGACTAAATGGCTTAATTGTGCTGTTATGTCTTTTAAGGTCTAAAACTTAACTTTACCTCTGGAGAATTGGAGATAAAATGCAATGAATCATACCACAAATACACTAAGTCCTTGACCAGCCACAGTGACCACCCTGACAGCAGTTCTGGGCCTAAACTTCAGGACTAATATTTGGCCTTGCAAGGTACGCAGTGATGAACAACACCAGAATTTGTAATGACTAAAAATTAAGAGCAGAAGTTAAAAAAAGTCTGGAAATTGGATGGTTAGGAGGTGATACATTTGTTTTGTTTTTCAAAGATTTAAAAGGGACCAGATGGGGTAGCTGGAAAGAAACTAAAGGGCCTGTCCCACTTAGTTGATTTTTTAGGCAACTGCCGGCGACTGTCAAATTCGTAGCAGATCGCCAAAATTTTCTTTTACCCAACGACAATGACCACGACAATGACCACGACAATGACCACGACAATGCCAAGTCAGGTCAAGATTAGACCGTCTTTGGAAACATCGCGAAATTCCCACGCTGTCAATGCTTCTCTGGCATCCTCATTTTCGCTGAAATCATTGACAAGTCGGTAATTACTTGAGAGTTTTGAAATATAACATCTTGCCCGGGTTACTTGAAAACCAAGCTTCACGGTAACTAGGCATAAACCGGATTGGCTTCCAGTTTACTAATAGCAGTATTAAGAAATTTAATTTTAAAAGTGGTTAAATGGATTTTTGTGCGGAGTGTGGGCATTCTGTGAAAATCTACGGGAGATGCATATCTGGTTTCTGGGTTATATATCTGGGTTGGAAGCCTACTTTAAATGTAATCGCTGATGGCCATAAACATCGCAAAAATTCCCACACTTACCTGACCGTCAAACTGTCACCTCCAATCTACCTGTCAAATGTCCTGACGGTAAATAAATTGGTTAAACTGGTTAAATTGGTTAAATTGGTTTTATGGTATCTCAAATGACTTTACTTAATTTAATATTACGTGCTTCTAAATGCATCTAAGAAAACCTAGCAAACCTGGGGACAGCATGCGACAGCGCCCGCAATAAGCAACGATACCTGGCGACAAGCCGGCTGTCGCCGAGAAATTTCATACCGGATGATTTCTCAGCGACGCGCCAAGATCCACTACGATTCTCTGAAGACACCTCACGATCATGCCCGCAACACCCCAGCGAACTGTCAGCGACAGCCTAGTCGCCGGCAGTCGCCTTAAAACTGCTTAAGTGGGACAGGCCCTTAATTCAGGAGTCTGAAGAAGGGTCTTGACCCAAAACATTAATTATCCATGTTCTCCAGAGATGCTGCCTGACTTCCTTTTACTCCAGCACTTGTGTCCTTTTGTGAAGAAACTAATTCAACTCATTAGGCCCGGCGGACAAAAGATTATGTTTAAGACAATTGGAGTCAGTCCTTTCAGGAGTAAAGTGGCAATCAGTACCAGGTTGATCATTAATTTTAATTCTGAGTTTAATAGACTTGTAATCATCAAAATGCACAAGGAGTTTGGGGAACCTAAAGATACAGGGGCTCCCCGGGCTACAGAAGACCCGACTTTATTCAAATTCTCCCATAAATTTTCAAAGAATTTTTCAACAAATAATAAAATGTTTTGTGGTATTCATTAACAACTGGATACTATGTGTGTTCCAATCGTTTAGTTATATGCCATGTGAGAGAGAATATCCAATGAAATGAGAGAATTAGAGGAATTACATGTTGTATTGTTCGACTGTTTGGGTGAATATTGTTTAATTTAATTGAATGTTCAATCTAACTGTCAAGCAATATTACAGAGAATATGGAACCATATCGCCCTTCTGCTACAATTTCTGTACCAAACATGATGTCAAGATAAACTAATCTCATCTGCCTACATATGACCAATACCCCTCCAATCTCTGCCTATCTAAAAGCTTTTAAATGCCAATATCATACCTGCCTCCACAACTGCCCCAGAGGTGTTCCAGGCATCCACCACTCTCTGTGTAAAAAACTTGCCCAGCACATCTCTTTTAAACATTTCCCCTCTCACCTTAAAGCAATCCCCCCAATGGTGCAGTATTAGAGTGTATCTGACCTACAGAAAAATCATCTTACAGACAATTCTTGGACAGAGTGGATGTGGAGAGTATGTTTCCACAAGTGGGAGAGTCTAGGATCAGAGGTCACAGCCTCTGAATAAAAGGACATATCCTTAGAAAGGAGATGAGGATTTCTTTAATCAGAGGGTGGTGAATCTGTGGAATTTATTGCCACATAAGGTTGAGGAGACTAAGTCAATGGCTATTTTTAAGGTGGAGATTGACAGACTCTTGATTAGTAAGGGTGTATGAGGAAAAGATAGGAGAATGAGGTTGAGAAAGATAGATTAGCCATAATTGAATGGCAGAATTGACTAAATGGGCCGAATGGCCTAATTCTGTTCCTATAACCAATGAATTTATTAATTTATGAATTATCAGGAGCAGAATCCTTGTGTAACCTGGGGCTTCCTGTATATGTAGCTGACCATTGATCTGCCATGATCTGACTAAATGGAATCTTGAAAAGTTAAATAGCCTACCGCCTCAGTTAGATTATTAAATTTATTAAATTTTTTTAATTCATCAGCAATAACAGATGTAGAGCTATGCATTCAGTTGTGGGAATTATGCAAAACTATGACACGGCACTGAAGCATGAAAGGGAAGATTCCAGTTATTAAATAAATAAATGCCTACTGAAGTTATATCCATTCCCAGTGGGGAAAGAAGAAACTGGAATTAGCGTAAAAATCTACCTCAAACATTTTAACTGGTAGAACAAACTAATAAGGTTGATTTAGAGAAACATTTTTATGGTTATGAAGCAAACAGTTGTGGGCATGATTAAGCAAGGAAACCTTAATCTGAAATTAGCGTGGGGAATAATTTATTGATCAAGGAATAACTGACTAAATTTATAATTTTATTTTAACCAAGTGGACCAAGTGGACCAAGTGGACCCATTGGGCCCAAGCCTCTCTTGCATTGGTGCAGCACCCTCTCCTTCCCCCTTCCCCCTTCCCCTTCCCCTCCCCCTCCCCCCTCTCCCCCTCCCTCACCCCACTCCATCCCCCTCAACCCCACTTATCCTCCCTCCTCCCCCCTCCCTCCCTCCCCCACCTCCCTCTACCCCCTCCCTCCCTAGGAGATAAATTTAAACTTTAAAATGTGAATAACTTAAAAAATATAACACCGATTTCAATGAAACTTCTTCCATTAGCACCAAAGGGACAACAGTGAGCAAGGCGGGCCTAAAATTGTCGCGTATCGTTTTGGCTGTAGTTCAGGAACAACCAAACAAACAAACGAGAGATTTAGTATATAGATGAGCATCCCTCCAGTTCACTCCCGGTGAAGATTACTTCCCATTCCCCTCAATGTTCTTTAGTTTTAGTTTTAATTTTGGAGATGTAGCATGGAAACAGGCCCTTCAGTCCACACCGACCATAGATCACCTGTTCACACTAATTCTTTGTTATCCCACTTCCTCATCTACTCCCGACAAACTAGGCACAATTTACAGAGGCTAATTAAATCACAAACTTGCATGTCTTTGGAATGTGGTTGGAAACCGAAGCACATGGTGGAAACCTACACGGTCCCAGGGAGAAGATGCAAATCCCACACAGACACCGCCCGAGGTCAGGATCACACCCGGGTTTCTGGCGCTGTGAGGCAGCAGCTCCACCACCTGCACCAATGTGCTGCCCTTACTTATTTCTTCCATTTTCATCAACTGAAAGTTTTCTTTCTAGTTGTTGACGGGGCCCTTTGCCTCTCTTTTGTTCACAAAAAGGATTATTCAGCTGAACTCACATTCAAATAATAAAAATGTTCTTTAGAAAATAAACACACAGTATGTTGAAAACTCTGGAGAAAACGGACAGGATTTTCTTTCAAAGCCAACTTTGATAAGTACACTGCATGACTGACCTCTGGATTTATTGGTGAAACGCTTCCTCTGTCCACCGGAGGTGCTGCGTGGGAGGAGAGCTGTCTGTTGGTGGCTGATGTCCACAGGGCTGGTGGCGAGGAAGTTCTCTTTGTACTTATTCATGAGGGACAACTTGGTAGTATCACTTCCTGTTGGGGTAAAAGAATAAAGTAATCACATTACATCCACTACATGTTTATTCTATCACATCAAAGGATCCGATCACTGAAAGCTTTATATTCCATGCCCTAGTCTGCATTATTCCACAAGATAGCGTGGATGTGGGGAGGATGTTTCCACAAGTGGGGAGTCTAGGACCAGAGGGCACAACCTCAAAATAAAAGGACATGTCTAACGGTATGAATTTCTTTATCCAGAGGGTGGTGAATCTGTGGAATTAATTGCCAAAGATGGCTGTGGAGGCCTTCATTGGATATTTTTAAAGCTGAGATTAATAGGTTCTTAGTTAGTAAGGGTGTAAAAGGTTACAGGAAGAAGGCAGAAGAATGGGGCAGAGAGTAAAATACATCAGGCATGATTGAATGGCGGAGCAGACTCGATGGCCTAATTCTGCTGCCATGTCTTATGATCTTCTGAAATTGATAAGGTCTATTCCATGATGTTTGAACATAAGAATCAATAACATAATGCCTGTGACAGTTATTGAAATGTAAAACCCACACTTACTGGAAACCTAAATAACAGGAACACCCATCCAATATTTTTTAATAAGAAAGGATTAGTGGTCGGAATTGGTGCCACATGGATTCAATAGGTTGGGCAACTTGCATTGCCGTTAAGCTGGAAAGAGAGGACCTGAGCATTCGGGAAGGCTGGGCAGGCTAGGACTTTATCATTTAGAGTGCAGGAGACTGAGGAGTGATCTTACAGAGGTGTGTAAAATCACACCTTTGTAAGATCACTCCTCAGTCTCCTGCACTCTAAAGGGGAATAGACAGAGTGAATGCACAAAGACTTTTACCCAGAGTGGTGGAATCAAGAACCAGAAAACATTGGTTTAAAGTGAGAAGGAAATGATTTAATGGCAACCTGCGGGACAACATTTCCATATAGAGGGCTGAGGGTCTGTGGAACTAGCTGCCAAAGGGGGTAGTTGAACAGGTACTATAACAGCATTTAAAATACATTTGCACAAGTATATGGATAGGAAAGGTTTGAAGGGATATGGGCTAAATGCAGGCAGGTAGGACCAGCACAGATGAGGCATCATGGTCTGCATTGCCAAGTTTGGACGGAAGAATCTGTTTCCGTGCTGTTTGACTCTACGACTGTGTGCAAATATTGAGTTTATTGGGCCAATGCTCATTGAAACTGGAATGATCAATTTGAAATAGACATAGAAACATAGAAAATAGGTGCAGGAGTAGGCCATTCGGCCCCAAGCCAGCACCACCATTCAATATGATCATGGCTGACCATCCAGAATCAGTACCCTGTTCCTGTTTTCGCCCCATTCCTTCGATTCCATTAGCCCTAGGAGCTAAATCTAACTCTCTCTTGAAAACATCCAGTGAATACAGGTATGTAGGTTAATTGGCTGGGTAAATGTAAAAATTGTCCCTAGTGGGTGTAGGATAGTGTTAATGTACGGGGATCGCTGGGCGGCACGGACTTGGTGGGCCGAAAAGGCCTGTTTCCGGCTGTATATATATATGATATGATATGATAATTGGCCTCCACTGCCTTCTATGGCAGAGAATTACACAGATTCACAACTCTCTGGCTGAAAATGTTTTTGCTCATTTCAGTCCTAAATGGTCTACCCCTTATTCTTAAACGGTGACCCCCTAGTTCTGGACTCCCCCCAACATCAGGAACAATTTTCCTGCATTTAGCCTGTCCAATCAGTTAAGAATTTTATATCACTGATTCTAGGAGAATTAATAGCAGAATGAATGCCCAGAAGCAATTTCCTCCAGTTTAGGAAACTGGGAGCATGGAGAATGATCTCAGGATGAATATTTAGTAATTTAAGACAAAGACGAGAAGAAATTTATTTGGGCAGAATCTTTGGAAGAAAGGTTGTGAATACTCAGTCACAGAGTATGTTCATGGCTGAGAAAAATAGATTTTCAAGAGATTAATTGATTGAAAGGGTGCAAGGATTTTCTGCGAAAGGTTTGAATCAGCCATGCCTTTAATGTAGTTTTACTAAATCTGTTACAATCTGAATGTGTTCTTCCTATTGCATCAAAGGATCTAATCACAAAAAGACTGCCTTACTCTGCAATTACTCGACTAGCTTTTATAATCGTATTCTCAGGTAGTTTACACGATGTGAAATCTATTTCACGGTCTTTGACGCAAGAATTCATAATGTAATTCAAATGCCTGGAATTCAAAAGTTAAAAAGTGCAGTTGCTGCAAATATAAATAAAAAGCAAAACATGCTGTGAACACTCAGCAGGTCAGGCAGCATATGAGGAGAGAGAAACAGGGTTAATATTTCATTTATCCTGAGAGCATTCGTAATTTAGGGGGAACAATTTCGAAGCAGTGGGTATAGGCCCATTCGAGATTTAATTTTTCACCGTAAGACCACCCTGGAACATTTAGCTTATTGTAATATTGAGGGCCTGCATGACCCATTCCTTCTCCAATTCAGAATATAGAACAGCACAGCACGGGATCAAGCCCCTCGGCTCATATTGTTTACACCAAATGATGCAAGGTTAAAATGATCTCTTCTGACTGCACATGATCCATATCTCTTTATTCCTTGCACTTCCATCTGCTTATCTAAAAGCCTCTTAATTGCCATGATCATATCTGTCTCCACCATCACCCCTGGCCATGCATCCCTGGCCCCCACCACTCTCTGCATAAAAAACATCCCCCGCACATCTCCACTAAACTTTCACTCTCTCACCTTATAACGATGCCCTCCATTTGGACATTTTCACCCTTGGAATAAGGTTCTAACAATCTACGCTTCTCATAATTGTATTTGCTTCTATCAAGTCTCCCCTCAACCTCAGAGGTCCCAGATAAATTTGTTCAGTGTTATCGTACATTTACATATTACCTGTAGCTCAAAGAAACTCATCCCAATCGATATTATACCTTTGTTTACAAACACAAACTCAAGTGATATACTTGAGCCTGACCTGCTGAGTTACTCCACCATTTTGTGAATAAATACCTTCAAGTGATATACTTTATACTTTGAAACCTCAACTCGAGTGATATGTTGAGTGAACATTAAAAATTCTAGCATTGGCACAGTAAAGGTGTGAAAAAGTTCCACAGATTCAAATGAGTCAAAGCTAAATAATTTACCCAAATCTAGCTCACAAATGGTACCATCATCAAATCAGCAGAGCTGACCAAAAATTATCCACTTGATTTAAAACTGGGAGTAAACTCAGCACAATTTTCACTGGTATAATATCCACTGTAATATTCAAATACAGAGTATATTTATTGCAAACCAAAAATGTTCTCACATGTACAAAAGCACGATGAGGCTTCCAATGGAATAAATCTGCATCCGTAATTTTGTACGTACTAGCAAGCTGTTCAAACATAATCAGACCATTTAATGCTCCTGGATGTATTCTCTCAAGCATAGGACTGACCAATATACTGCTCACACTTATAGCGACATTGTTTAAAAAGTGCAAGAAAGAATCCTGGCTACAGGTGCTTGTTTGCACATTTTCTCCGTGACCTGCAAGGTTTTTCTCCGAGAACTTCGGTTTCCTCCCACACTCCAAAGACGTACAGGTTTGTAGGTTAATTGGCTTGGCATAAATGTAAATTTTTAAAAGTTAAAAAATTGGCCCCAGTGTAGGATAGTGTTAATGTGCGAGGATCACTTGTCGGTGCAGACTTGGTGGGCCGAAGGGCCTGTTTCTACGCTGTATCTCTAAACTAAACTAACCTAAACTCAAACGTAGATATCTGTAAATGTCTGTTCATTGAAGAGCTTGTTTTTAGTACTTTTCCTGAACAATATAAAGGTATCTCAAACTATAAGCAGGAAGGTCTAGTCTCACCCCAGACACTCCCTCTTCTCCCCTCTCAGGCAAGAGGTACAGAAGTTGAAAACACATACCTCCAAATTCAGGGCTTCTTCCCAGTTGTAATCAGGCAACTGAGCCATCCTATGAACAGCTAGAGAGCGGTCTACATCTTTGGAGTCTCTCGGACTATCTTTAATCAGACTTTCATGGACTTTACCTTGAACTAAACTTTATTCCCTTTATCATTTATATACACTGTGGATGGCTTGATTGTAATCATGTATGGTCTTTCCACTAACTGGATTGCACGCAACAAAAAAGCTTTTCATTGTACCCCTGTACACGTGGCAATAGCATATTAAAGTAAATTAACTTGTGAACTAGATTAGTGAAACTTCATTTGTCACCGTTACTTCAGTTGGATCAGAATCATGAAACGACAACCCAAGTTCACAAATTATAGAAGTAGAATTAGGCTATTCGGCCCATTGAGTCCACTCCACCATTCAATCATGGCTATCTCTGCCTCCAAATCCCATTTTCCTGCCTTCTCCCCATAACCCTTGATACCCGTTCTAATCAATAATTTGTCTGTGCCTTAAAATATCCACTGACTTGGCCTCCACGGCATTGAGTTCCACAGATTAACTACCCTCTGACTAAAGAAGTTCCTCCTCAACTCCTTTGTCAAAGAGCGGCCTTTAATTCTGAGGCTATAACCTCTGGTCCTAGACTCTCCCACCAGTGGAAACATCCTTTCCACATCCACTATATCTATACCTTTCATTATTCTGTAAGTTTCAATGAGGTCCCTCCATCAACCTTCTAAACTCCAGTGAATAGAGGCCCAGTGCTGTCAAATGTTCATCATATGCTATCCCACTCATTCCTGCAATCATTCTTGTAAACCTCCTTTGGACCCTCTCCAGAGCCAGCACATCCTTCTTCAGATATGGGGCCCAAATTTGCTCACAGTGCTCCAAATGTGGCCTGACCAGTGCCTTATAGAACCCCAGCATTACATCTCTTTAACCCTATCAGCAAATTTTGTGAACACAGCCATCTGCACGCAACACAATCTATAATCAATACTTATCAGCAGAGACTGCCAGTATTTGGTAATATTTAATCATTATCATGAGTATTAATTAAAGGTAATTCAAAAACACTAATAACACGTGGATTACATTACTCGATAGCCAACTGTGATTTTGCACTTCCAGCATCTTCATTAATTGATATCCACCCCCCCAAAAAAATATATTTGTCCCAGAAATGAGCTCAAACATCATCATTAGATTAATTAATTAGATTAATACATTAATTAGATGAATACATTAATAATACATTATTAATAATTAATACATTAATACTTTCCTACAAAGAAAGGGGCGGCAAACAAGTCCTTAATACGAATATTGGCCATTTAAATATTTCAATGTGTTTGAATATCTCATATCATACCCCTGTTTTAAACTTTACGATTGTTAAGCCAGTTCTCAGAAACCCTAATATCTGAAGGGAGCTGCCTCCTCGATACAGGAAATAAGATCTGAAAAGGTGCCCCGACCCAAAACGTCACCTATCCATGTCCTCGGGAGATGCTGCTTCAGCTGCTGAGTTACTCCAGCATTTTGTGGGGGGGTTTTGTAAACCAGCAGGGCAATACAGTGGTGCAGCAGTAGACTTGCTGCCTTACAGTGCCAGAGACCTGGTTTCGATCCCGACTACGGGGGCTGTCTGTGTGGAGTTTCTACATTCTCCCTGTGGGTCTTCTCCGGGTGCTCCAGCTCCCTCCCACATTTTAAAGATGTGCAGGTTTGTAGGTTAATTGGAGTTTGTAAATGTTCCCTAGTGTGCAGGATAGAACTAGTGTACGGGTGACTGTGGTTGGCACAGACTCTGTGGGCCAGAGGCCTTGTTTCCACACTGTATCTTTAAACAGCATCTGCAGTCCTTGTGCCAGCAAATACATTTCTTTCCAGAAAGGATGGTGGGAATACCAATGGTCTTGCTTCTTTTGAAATGACAGCAGTTTCTTTCCCCACATATGCTACCTATTCGGCTGAGTATCTCCAGTATTTTCTGTTTGTTTTTTAAATTTCATATTTCCAACATCCGCAGATTTTTATTTCCAATTCTCAGTTCATGCTCTTCTCTAAATATTTAAAATTAACAGATTTATAAGACTGCAGGGAAAGAGATCAGATTTATTGGTTTGTTCTTCAAAGAGCTATCACAGACTGTGTACTTTTTCATTCATTGAATATGCATAAGATGAAACCACTTTACAAATCTAAGGTTACATTTTTCTCTCAGTCAAATGACAACATGCAATGAATTGTAAGTTATGTCACTGTGTTACTTGGGTGCAGTAGACATCACACATGCATATAAATATGATTTAAATAATTACTTTTAAATTATAATTATATTTCACCATTTCTTCACACAGAGTGGTGAGTCTGTGAAATTCTCTGCCACAGAAGGTAGTTGAGGCCAGTTCATTGGCTATATTTAAGAGGGAGTTAGATGTGGCCCTTGTGGCTAAAGGGATCAGGGGGTATGGAGAGAAGGCAGGTACAGGTTACTGAGCTGGATGATCAGCCATGATCATATTGAATGGCCGAATGGCCTACTCCTGCACCTATTTTCTATGTTTCTATGTTTCTACCACCTTAAATAAATCTCATTCATTTAGAATGAACCCATTTTATATTTGAAATAATAGGGCCACTTACTAGAGGAGGTGCAAATATGGCAAACTGCTGAAATACTTGCACACCAAGATGATTAGCCAACTAGAAATGGTTGAGTCTCACTATTACCAATTGTAAATTGAAATCAGCCATCAAAACTGAAAGAAAAGACTTACGCCACAGTTACAGTGAACAAACTTTCACAGGAGTTGGTAAGAGAGTCAGTATTGTGCTCAATGAATTTCTTCCTCGGAGAACACACTAGGATTAATTTCTGGTCACTGGGGAGTAGACTCACTTATTTCATGGGTCATTTTATTCCATTCAAATTATCTTACCAATACAATTCAAAAATCCGAATTCATTCCCAGTTGTTTTTTAAAAAGTAATATTAATTTAGGAGCTGGTCATTCAGAGATCAGGATTAAATGATAGCAAAAATTCAAAATCATAAGAATAAAAGATAGAGGGGAGGAATTGGACACCTTGCATACTGCTACAGTGCCTGTTTCCTTGACGTGAATTGGACATTACATGAATAATTAATTAGGGAACATTATTTGTTTTACACGGGACAAATTCCCAATCACATGACTTTAACCAGAAACTCAAAAATACTCAGATGTTACTTAATAAATTGATAAGCAGGAAAAAAAATCTGTCTTGGAAAAACAAGTCTTGCTGGAAAAAAACATTTCCTGTAACCTCCTGCAGTTATCAAATGCCATTGTTTCTTTAGATCCCGACCTGTCATTTTACTGCATGGGGCTATTGAAATTAATAAACAATTGCTTCCATTGACACGTGCAATGATACTCTATTAAGTCTTCCAGAATTTCAAAGTCTTAAAACAGCTCAGGTGTAATTCAGAGAATTAGCATCATGGAGTCATAGAGCATGGAAACTTACCCTTTGAACCAACGTGCCCATGCTGACCAAGATGCCCTATCTTCACTAGTCCCATCTGCCTGCATTTGGCCCAAATCCTTCTAAACTTTTGCTATCCATGTGCCTGTCCAAATGTCAGTTAAATGTTGTGATAGCACTTCCTTCAACCACCTCCTCTGGCAGCTCGTTCCATATACCCATCACCCGATGTGTGGAAAAACGTTGCCCTTTAGGTTCATATTAATTCTTTCCCTTCTCATCTTAAACCAATGTCCCCTAATTATTGATTTCCCTGCTCTGGGTAAAAGACTCTGCATTTATCCTATCTATTCCCCTCATGATCTTACATACCTCTACAAGATCAACCCTCGTCCTCCTGGGTTCCAAGTAATAAAGTCCGAGCCGACTCAACCTCATTGTGCCTTCTAATTTCACTATACAAATACAGGTGAAAATTAACCTGTGAGGAGGACTGAAAACGGTTCAGGCTGTCGAAAAATTTAATCACTAACATGTTATAAAAGATCATTAACCTGAAATGTTTATTCTATTTCTGTTCCCAATGATGCGGCCTGTTTGTTGAGTATTTCCCTTTCCATTGCAGCCACTGGGTGCTTAATCAGTTTAATAAAGGAATGATAATGCAAAAAATAAATCCTCATTTACTCTGTTCCCTTCCAGTTATTACTGAAGAGAACGTCAAGGTCATCTTCAAACTTCAGAGTGCAGAGAACAAAACAGCAAATTAAGAGCGACCATTGAACAGTCTATCAGTGCAAGGTAAATTCAATCAAACAAAAGGTAACTAACTGATCAATGCATCGAATCCCTCAGGATGCATTTGGTTACCCACAGCTGAATCGGATTCTCAAACCAAAACAAACAAAAATATTGGTTTGGTGAGTAAACCCGAGTAAAAAGCATGACACAAAGTGCTGCAGTAATTCTGTGGGCAATCTATACGTAAGAGGGCAGGGAACTATCCCCCCATATCAGTTCCATGAACTGTAATGGGTATGTGGTGTTCTCACCTACGCAGGAGGTGCAGAAGGTCATGATGGTCAGTGCCCTGGGCCTCCCAGGGTCTGCCTCAGAAGGATTGATGAAGATCAATCAAAATGACAAAGAAACATAGAACATAAACCAGTATAGCATTAGTCCACAATGTTCATGCCAAACATGATGGCAAGTTAAACCGATCTCATTTGCCTGTACATTAATTCATATCCCTCCATTCCTTGCACTTTGATGTGGCCATCTAAAAGCCTCTTAAAGCACTACCAACCTCCACCACCATCCCCATCAATGCATTCCTGGCCCCCACCATTCTGTGTAAAAAATCTTTCCCCACACATGTCCATAAAACTTTCCACCTCTCAACTTACAGCTATGCCCTCTAGTATTAGCCCTACTGTCTACCCTATCTATGCCTCATAATTTTACTTCTATCAAGTCTCCCCTTAATCCCAGAGAAATCAAAGTCTATCCAACATCTCCTGGTCGCTAAAATTCTCCAATCCAGGCAGTATTCTGCCTCCTCTCCAAAGCTTCCACTCCTTCCTGTAATGAGACTTATATAATTTTTTTTAGAGTGAATAATTTTGAGGTAAGATGAGTCTCTCTGAGCTTCTGAGGAAGAGTCATAGAATCATGGAGTTATAAAGCAAAGGAATAAACCTGGTGGCCTACATGCCAATGCCAACCTACAGTAGTTGCCTACCTGAGCTATTCCCATTTGCCTGCGATTGACCACATCCCTCTAAACCACTCATTTTCATGTGCCAGTCTAAATATCTTGTACATGTTGTAATTACACCCGTCTCTACAACTACTAATGCCCACTGCCCTTGGTATTAAAAACTTGCCCCTCAGGTTCCCATTAAATCTTTTCACACTCACCTCAAACCTATGCCCTCAAGTTTTAGACTCCCCTAGCCTGGAAAAAAGACTGTGGCCATTCATCTTATCTGGGTACCTCATGATATTATAAATCTCTACCCCCTCAGTCTCCTGCACTCCAGAGAAAAAGCACCAATGTTTCCAGCCTCTCTTTATAACTCAAATTCTCCTATCCCAGTAACATTTTTGTGAATCTTTTCTGCACCCTTTCTTACTTAATGACATCTTTCTCATAGCATATACATCAGGCTTCTGAAAGGTCCTTCTATAAGCTAGGGTATTATCTGATTCATCTCTAACACAGTGCGATCATTGGATTTTATCTCAGGAACTGATGTGCTGCAATGCAGAGAAGTATATTCTGCACTGTCTCTTCCCCTTTGCTCTATCTATGGTACTTGAGTTTGTCTTGATTGGGATCATGCATAGTCTTATTTGATAGCATGCAAAACATAGCTGATCACTGTACCCAGCACACATGACAATAATAAACATAAACTAAAAAAAGTAATCGGACCATCATTTTCATATCTAAGCTTTCACCACTTAATAATAATAATAATAATAAAAATCTCAACCTAAACATAAACGACTATAACCTAAACCTAAGATAGACACAAAAAGCTGGAATAACTCAGTGGGACAGGCAGCATCTCTGGAGAGACGGAATGGGTGACTTTTCGGATCGAGGCCCTTCTTCAGAACTTTAACCTAAATGACTATTGGGGCAGCATAGTGGCACAGCGGTAGAGTTGCTGTCTTGCAGCACCAGAGACCCAAGTTCGATTCTGACTGAGGGTGTTTTCTGTAGAGAGTTTCCACGTTCTCCCTGTGGGTGGGATTTCTATGGGTGCTCTGATTTCCTCCCACATTCTAAAGACATGCAAGTTTGTAGATTAATCGACTTCTATAAATTGCCCCTAGAGTGTCGGGTGGAAATAATGTAAAAGCGATCAATGGTTGGCATGGACGTGATGGGCCGAAGGGCTCATTTCCACCCTGTATCTCTAAAACCAAACTAAAATTAATCTAACTGCACACAATACTCCAGGGGTGGTCTCAATAATGTCATGCAGTTGTAACATGCTGTTTCAACTTACTGCCTGATTGACAGAATCAAACCGGCTATATATAAAATCAGTCTGAAACCGACCCGAAATGTCACCTATCCTATTTCTCCTGAGATGCTGCTTGACCCGTTGAGTTACTCCTGCACTTCGTGTCAATCTTCGGTATATACTAGCATCTGCAGTATATGCAGATATTTTCTACATAGTATTACTATGTAGCCTTTCTCATAGCCTGCCATATATCGTTTTCACCCTCCTGTCTACCTGTGTCGCCACACACAGAGAAATTGATGTCAACTCATTGACCTATGCTAGAACAGCCCACAATCAAGAATGTCCACACTTGGTGGCATGGTTTCTGCCTTACTGCGCTAGAGACCGGGGTTCAATCCTGACCACAGGTGCTGTCTGCACAGAGTTTGCACCTATTTCCCTTGACCTGCATGGGTTTTCTCCAGGCTCCTCTGGTTTCCTCCCACACTCTAAAGACGTGCAGGTTTGTAGGCTAATTGGCTTGGTAAAATTGTAAATTGTCTCTGGTGTGTGTAGTGTTAGTGTGCGGTGAATCGCTGTTCTGCACGGACTCGGTGGGCCAAAAGGCCTGTTTCCACGCTGTATCTCTAAACTGAACTATAAACCTCCCCACATCTCCCTTTTCGCACTGCTCATTCACTGCTCCTCACTTAACCAACCTTTGGCAGGTGACTCCACCCTTCTAAGAAACCTTCCCAGTGCTGCCCACACACATCAGCTGAATGCTAACGAAGACAGACTGTGTGAATTTGGATGGGGGGTCATTCTGCCAGGTTTGAATTAAGCATACACCACATATTGCTTTCAAATTTATCTGCAATCAGTTCTGATCCAGTAGCTAATCATCACTGGAATGAGCACAAATTTCATTTAGATTCACAAACCTGTCTCCGAAATGAATAACTAATTGACTGTTGGATTTTTTTTTAAAGGTAATAGCTGAATTTTCGCTGTTGCAATTTGTGATTAATAGCCCTTGGGAAATAAAGATAATGGTTCCCAGCATTATTGCCAGAGATTTTGCCCACAATTAGAATGCACTGAGATGGTCTGAGACTACTCATTAACCACCAAAGCCGGAGATGCACTCCGAGGTGTCTTTCACGAGGACAGATTGAGATGTATCCCTGAAAATATAATTTTGCTATAGTGCCGTATAGAAAACTGAAAATCCAAATTGGCAGGGTTCAAATTAGCATCAAAGCAAGGTAATTTGACTTAAATTTTGCAATTAGCTATCTCTTCTACAGATGCACCATAGAAAGCATACGGTTGGGTTATATCACAGCTTGGTTTGGAAACAGCTCCGCCTAAGACCACAAGTAATTGCAGAGAGTTGTGGCTGTGGCCCAGTCCATCACACAGACCAGATTCCCCAGCATTGACTCCATTTGCACTGCATGCTGCCTTGGAAAAGCAGCCAACCTAATTTAAATTAACGTCAGACAGAACTACCATGAGTCACATCTTCCCATCTCCACCCCTTTCCGCAGAGACCATTCCTTCTACAACTCCCTGGTTAACTCGTCCCTTCCCACCCAAACCATCCTCACCTGCAACACCTGTCCCTATATCTCCTCTGTCGACTCTGTCCAGGGACCCAAACATCCTTTCAGGTAAGGCAGTATTTCACTTGCACCTTCTCCAACCTCATCTACTGTATCCCACTGTTCCAGGGGTGAACTCCTATATATCGGTGAGACCAAGCGCAGACTGGGCGATCGTTTCGCTGAACACCTTCGCTCAGTCTGTCTTGGCCTACACAATCTCTTAGTTGTCAAACACTTTAACTCCCCTTCCCATATTGAACTTTCTGTCCTGGGCCTCCTCCATTGCCAGAACGAGGCCAAACACAAATTGGAAGAACAGCACCTCATATTTTGCTTTGGCAGCTGACAACCCAGCTGTATGAATATTGATTCAAGCAACCCTTGCATTCCCTCTCTCTCCATTTCTCCCCCACCTTAGTCATTGAACTAGTTTCACTGTTGTTCTGTTGAGTTTCACGGTCTGTGTAGCTCATTATCACCAAGCCCACAGCCAACAATGGACCAATGCCGGCTCCGCCTTTCTTTAATCATCATTACTTTTTACATTTCTTTCAGTAATTTGTTCTATATCTCTCTATATCACCGTCTCTATCTCTCATTTCTCGTTCCCCTGACTCTCAGTCTGAAGAAGGGTCTCGACCCAAAACGTCACGTATTCCTTTTCTCCAGAGATGCTGCCTGACCTGCTGAGTTACTCCAGTATTTTGTCCCTAACAACCTAATCAAAGACTTGACTCACCTCGATCATTCTTCCTTCTCACTGCTCCCAGTGGGCATAAGAAGCAGCAGGTTGAAAACATGCACCACCAGACCCAGGAACAGCTCCTTCCCCTCTTATCAGGCTTCTGAACAGTCCTTCCACAAGCTAGGCTACTGAGCAATTCACCTCTACTCCCACCGCGATAATTGGACTTAGTCTCTTGAATAATGCGGCACAATGTTGAGAACTATATTCTGGACCTTTCTCTTTGCTCAACCTATTGTAATTGAGTTTGGCTTGGTTATATTTATGTGTTGTATTACCTGAATTGATCGGTAGCATGTAAAACAAAGCTTTTCATGTATCTCAGCATACATGACAATAATAAACCTTATTGCACTTGATTTTGTTCTACTTAGGAAATTTACTGTGTTCTCAAAGTTCTGTATAAACACTACCAATCTTAATGGGCAGCAACTATTATCAAACGATTACTCAGCAAATGGGGAAAACAATTGCATTGATAAAATTCAACCAACATCCTCGAGAGGTCTCGAAGCATGTAATGGTCGATGAATTCTCTTTGAACCAGTAATTAGTCAATTTATGAAATGGATGCATTCCTGGCAAATGTTGCATTAGCAGGCTTCTCACAAACCATGAAGGTTGATCAAAATGCACCGTGGACACATCAGTACAGCACTTACTAAAAGGCTGGGGTGGGGTGCTATCGTTAGAGCGAGAAATTGCCACATAAATTGAAATCACATACCATGGAGACAATAGCATTGGAACAAAAAATCATAAGTCAAACATCCATACATCGAGGCATTGCTGTAATGTTATTCCCATTATTGAGGCAAATGGAGCAGAGACTTGCATGCGCAAGTTTCAACACTGCACATTTGGAAAACAATTTGGCTGCTTTGGTCCAGAGATTAATATCCAGAACACAAGAACTCGTCTGTTCGAACATTGCCTGGGGATATTTTAAGTCCACCTGTAAAAGCAGCTGGTGTTTAATAGTTCCTCTGGGAGGTGGTATGGCAGTCATGCAGTGCCACACTGTACCAGCTCTAAATGCCTCTATTACGTTTGGGATGATGGACACACACACACACATACGGGGGTGACACACATGGACACAAACACACACGCGGACACGGGGACGGACACGCACACACAGAATGGCACAGCAGGAGACCTGGGTTTGATCCCGACTTCAGGTTCTGTCTGTGTGGAGATTGTACGTTCTTACTGTGACCACGTGGGTTTACTCTGGGTGCTTTGGTTCCGAAGACATGCAGGTTTGTAGGTTAATTGGCTTCTGTAAATTGCTCCTATTGTCTAGGATGCAAAAGTGGGATAACATAGAACTAGTGTAAGGGTGGTCGAAAACTAAACTACACAAAACACACACACTGCCACTGAAGATTGGGGGGGGGTGCTTGAGTGTGAGCTGGAAAAGCTGGCTCAGCATTCTTAGTTGAAACGTTTGTTGCCCATGAATGTTCCAAGTAAAAAGAAAGCTTCAAAAAGGATAACTTGTATTCATATATCTTTTCTCGTAGAGTGAATACAGCATGAACCAAGCCCTTCGCGTCACCAAATTCATTTTCACTACTCCCAGTTTATATTATCGCCACATTCCCATCCACCTCAGCTAGATTCCATCATGAACCAATACTCTCTTGAACCTCTACAGGTGTACAGTAGAGAGCATATTGACTATTTGCATCACAGTCTGATTCGGCAACTTGAAAGTCCAGGAATGAAAAAAGATTGCAAAAAGTGATGCTCGCTGCCCAGCCCATCACAGGTACTGACCTCCCCACCAGCCAAGAGGTCGAAAAGAGGCACTACCTTAAAAATGGCAGCCAGTATCATCCAAGGTCCACAAAACGTTGGCCGCGCTCTCATTTCACTCCTACCATCGGGAAGAAGGTACATGAGTCTGAAAACTGTGACCACCAGGTTCAAGAATAGCTTCTTCCCAACTATCAGGAGGCTTTTAAACACTGCACAACACTAACTTTAACTATAAAGCAGGGCCATTTTTACAGCATTATGAAGCCCCGGGCAAAGCAGTGTACTGGGGCCCCTACCGTTACTCTCCCCCACCCCCCTTTCCCTACCAGCCCCCCCCTGTCGTGCCGGCGAAAAGCACTTACCGAAAAGCACTTAGCGATGGACTTAGGGTGCTACATTGTTGCGAAAAGCACTTACAGATCGCTGTGAGAAGCACTTAGTGACCGAAAATGTTGCGAAAAAAGCACTTATTGCACCTACATTTTTAAAGTAGTATTTATTTATTGCAAGTCACTTAACATACACAGATCAGCATGGGGCCCCTATGCTCATGGGCCCCCGGGCAAGTGCCCATCAGGCCCATGCGTTAAGACGGCCCTGCTATAAAGTATGGACAATCTTTGGTTGCACTGAGAACTTCAGCTTTTTTTCTGCACTAGCATTGGCATTATTAATTTATTGATTTTTTTGTTTATTCTATATTATAAATGTGTATTGTCTTTACAGGCCTGTTATGCTGCTGAAAGTAAGAAGTTAATTGTTCCATTGACAATATATACGACAATCAAGAGAGAGCTTGATAGAGCTCAAGAGAGAACTAGATAGAGCTCTTAAGGATAGCGGAGTCAGGGGGTATGGGGAGAAGGCAGGAACAGGGTACTGATTGAGAATGATCAGCCATGATCACATTGAATGGTGGTGCTGGCTCGAAGGGGCGAATGGCCTACTCCTGCACCTATTGTCTATTGTCTAAACAGTGTTGGCTTGACTCTTTGCTGTTCCATCACCAGAAGTTCCTAATATGTAGGAATGAAATTCAGATGCTGGTTTACACAGAAGATAGACACAGAATGCTGGAGTAACTCCATGGGTCAGGCAACATCTCTGGAAAAAAAAGAATAGGTGATGTTTCAGGTCAAGACCCTTCTTCAGTCTGACCTGAAACATCACCTATATATGTTCTCCAGAGATGCTGCATGACCCGCTGAGTTACTCCAGCATTTTGTGTCTATCTACCAGAGGTTCCAACCTTTTATTACTATGGGAGAGATTTTACCACATAAACTGTAATGATGCAAGAAGGCTGCTCACCACAATAATCTCAAGAGCAAGAAGTGAGGGTCATTAAATGCTGATCTCGTCAGCCAATGAACATTTCCGAGATGAATAAGAGTAAATGCATTTCACACCAAGTCTGTAGCATTGATATCCTGATCATTAATGTCCGCGCCTACAAGGAATACTGCAGTGCACATGGAATGTTTCAAAGCTAACTGCAGACAGAATTAAACCACCAAATAAAATACAAAGCTAACAGAATTATTTATTTCCATTGATTCTTTTCTTCTGCCAATCTCTTTTCCTGTCTTTATCTTTTTTATCTCTTTCCTCATGCGACCACTCTTTTATTTTTGTTTGTCTGAGTTGATTATGGGTATTTCCCTGTCGATGAATCCCTTGTCCTCACACCCTTCACACATGCATAGCTTTGCCTTCCGTCGCACTCAGCTACACTGAGTTGCAAATGATACCCAGGACACTGATGTTTCTCTCCCCCCCCCTTCCACTGACAAGTCTGCTTGCCGGACGGAATAGCAATGATCCACCTAGCTGCTCATGGCACATGGGATTTAAATTCACAACACCAGCCAAATGCTTCAGGATTTCCTCTCTGCCAGCTCATGTGGAAGAGAATAAATCCCAAGGTATGTAACTAGCTTCTCTGGTTATTGCTGGCTTTTCAGTCCAAATTATTATTTCCACATACTGAATTAAGCAAAATAACAACCCTTTCCTTTCCAAAGCAGGCAGAGAGAAATGCCTTTTCAATCCAGTAGCGGTACGGTTATGCTGGCAATTTACTTTGAGGTGTGGGAGATAATGGGAATTTGAGCAAGAACTTTATTCAGGGATAAATACGGAACCGTAGATGCTGGTTTGCAAATAAAACCCCCCACAAAGTGCTGGATTAACTCAGCGAGTCAGGCAGCATCTGTGGAGGACATGGACAGGTGATGTTTCGGGTCAAGGCACTTCTTCAGACCCTTGTTCAGAACTTTATGTGGCTTACTCTGGCAGTGGAGGTACCCAGGACAGAAAGATCAGTCTGGGAATAGGAAGGAGAGCTAAATGTTTAGGAACCAGGAGATCCAGTAGTCTTGGTGGAATGGGCACCTCAAACTCCAGGCACACATCATACGCTGAAACAAGAATTGCATGTGTAAATATCCTATAGAAAGATGCACATGTCCAAGCAGCCATCGTATGTCATTGAACATCAGTGTCCAAACGAAAATCATGTGTGCATTTTGACATGTCCAAAACTTTCACAGGTTTGGGCATGGGTGTGAAGCTATGATCTGGTTTCCATAGGAAGCTTTAGAAGTCAGAATCAGCCTGGTATTCATCTGTGAAGATGCATCCAGTCAGAATCATACAGCACAGAAACAGGCCCTTCCGCCCAACTCCGTCCACATTGACAAACGATCACCCGTACACTAGTTCTATCCTACACTCTACGGACAATTTAGAGAAGCCAAGTAACCTACAAACCTGCACGGCCTTTGGAGTGTGGGAGGAAACCGGAGCACCCATAGGAAATCAAAGTACAAAAATCCACATACAGAGAACGTACAAACTCCGTGCAGACAGATCCCCTCGTCTGGTCAGGTTGCTAAAAAGCAATTCTATCGTTGCGCCACTGTGCCACCCTTTGGCTCCTATCCCTCTAAATCTAAATCTTTCCTAATCATGTATCTATCCAAGTGTCTTTTAAATCTTGTTATCATAACTGGCTCAACTACTTCCTCCAGCAGCTCCTTCCATCTACCCACCACCCTCTTCACCATAATATTTATGTCGAGTCCAGAATAAAATAAAAGTCAATCAGTTTGTGTGGTTGTAGCTTAATTGCAGATTTGGTGAGTTGTTGCAATTTTACTGTGTGAATAAAATATTCTGGTTGATTGGTATACAGCATGGAAACAGGCCCTTTGGCCCATCGAGTTCATGCAGATCATCAATCACCCATTCACACTAATTCTATGTTATATCATTTTCACATCCAGACAATGAGCAATGTATAGTGTGGCATAGTGGCGCAGCAGTACAGTTGCTGCCTTACAGCACCAGAGTCCCGGGTTCGATGCTGACTATGAGTGCTTGTCTGTACGGAGTTAGCACGTTCTCCCTGGGACTGCGTTGCTTTTACCCGGGAGCTCTGGTTTCTTCCCACACGCCAATGACGTATAGATTTGTAGGTTAATTGGCTTGGTAAAATCGTATATTGTCCCTAGTATGTGTTGGATAGTGTTAATGTGTGGGGATCGCTGGCCAGTGCAGACTCAGTGGGCGGAAGAACCTGTTTCTCTAAACTAAAAAAAATATTAACGACAGAGACCAATTATCCTACAAGCCTGCATGTCTTTGGTCTGTGGGAGGAAACCGGAGCACCTGGTGAAACCCATTCAGTCACAGAGGGAACGGCTGAGACATTTTGTGAGCGGCTGGGACATATTGTGTGGGGCTGAGTCATTTTGATGTCACAAAATGGATGGCAATGAAGTACACCCAGACTTTGTACTTTTTTTACCATGAAGGTGATAACCTTTCACGCTTGCTTTGTAAAGTCTACATTCGCTCCATCGTTCTCTGAGGAAAGTAAAGGATATCTTTATTATTTGGACCCCATGGGAAATGATAGATGTTGAACATGGAACAGAGTTCCAAAACACATTTTAATGTGCAATCTCAATAAACAAGATTTCCCTGCGGGAGACATGTATGTTCCACAGAGACTTCAGAAGAAAATATCCTAACAATTGCTCCAGATTGTTATCAGATTTCTATAAATTTCCCGAAATAGATTACCAGAAACATCAAAGTCAAACTTGGAAGTTATTTAAATTTATGTTAATTTACTTTATGTTATATTCTAATCCCAATTTTCACTGAGTTTCAATGCACTCAGAGTTTAAATACTGACTGGATAATCTTGCATGACTTCGGGGCAATATTCAATTGTGTGAATAGCTCAGTCGTTCAATACAACGTTGTCAAGTAATTTTCAGTCATTTTATATCAGATTCCTCACAACTGGAGGTCTCGACCCTAATCAAAAATGTTCATTCTTATCCAAGCCATTTTATCTGCAGTGGAGTGCTCCCTCAATGGTTCTTTGAAGTGCCAAGATTGCCTACTTTTGAACTGATCTCTACAGTTTCTGACTTGACTTAGAGACATGCTTGTTATTAACTCCGGCACCCAAGTCTAAAGAATTGGACCCAAAGCTCCATTCCCTTTCACCGAGGGGAGGGGAGGGGGTGTCATAGACTAAAGAGCACAGCTTTACGGTAAAAGGGGCAGAGTTTGAAGGAGATGTGCGAGGCAAGTTTTTTCATTCAGTGGGTGGTGGGTTCCTGGAACAAGTTGCCTGTGTGTTGATGGTGTAGGCAGATACAACAGCAGTGTTTAAGGGGCTTATAGATAGGCACAGGGATAAGCAAGGAATGGTAGGGAATGGATCATATGTCAGCAGATTAGTTTAGTTTTGGGCACAAGGAACTGCAGATGCTGGAATCTTGCAAAGTACTGGCGTCGGTGAGCATTCCGGAGAACATGGATAGGCAATATTTCAGGTCAGAACCCTTCTTGAGAATAAGTTTAGTGGGGAAGAGAAATTAACCCCCCCCCCCCATCACTTATACCCACCTATCACTTGCCAGGCTTTGTCTCACCACCACCTATTTTGTAGCTTTCTCCTTTCACTACAATCAGGCGGAAGAAGTGGCCTGACTCTAAATATTGCCTATCCATGTCCTCCAGAGATGCTGACTGATCCGCTGAGTTATTCCAGTGCTTTGATATTATTATTTTTTCTTGGCATCATGTTTGGTGCAGATGTTGTAGGCAGAAAGGCCTGTTCCTGTGCTATACATTTCATTGTTCTTGGTTCCAATCCACAGTGTTTTATTCAGCTGCTGAAGATAATCTTGATCACAAGACACAATTGCCTTCCATTCTTAAAGCAAATATTATATCGGAGCTGCAGATTGCTTTGCTTATTGGACAGTTGATTTAAAGAACAGCATTAATTAGTACTTTGCAAAGATTCGCAGGGACCAGAATATAATGATGGAAAAATGAAGGACCAATTTTTATACTGCTATCCAATATCCAGTGCCACTGCTTATATAACAGAGCCTATTACGAGAGCTAATCCTTTATAATGATTAAATCAGTGAAATTGGATTATAATTACAGGCCTTAATGGAAGTGTAATTTTTGGGTTGACTCTCATAATTGCATGCATAATTGCACTTAATGGAGGAGACATTTTGTTTGTTTACATTAGTAATTTCAGGGAAGTGCTGGTAAAACCAGCTACCAATAACATAAAGATTAGAGAACATTAAGTGTGTGCAACAAACAATTCTACCCATATCTGAAATCCCTCTCATCTCTTATTCTGGTCTCTGATTCAATCACATGTTGAAAGAATGGATCGACTGGGGTTGTACTCACTGGAATTTAGAAGGATGAGAGTGGATCTTATAGAAACATATAAATTCTTAAGGGATTGGACAGGCTAGATGCGGGAAAAATGTTCCTGATGTTAGGGGCGTCCAGAACCAGGGGTCACAGTTTAAGAATAAGGGGTAGGCCATTTAGGATTGAGATGAGGAAATTCTTTTACAGCCAGTGAGTTGTGAATCTGTGGAATTCTCTGCCACAGAAGGCAATGGCCAATCACTGGATGTATTCAAGAGAGTGTTAGATATAGCTCTAAGGGCTAACGGAATCAAGGGATATGGGGAGAAAGCAGGAACGGGGTACCGATTTTAGAGAATCAGCCATGATCATATTGAATGATGGTGCTGGCTCAAAGGGCTGAATGGCCTACTCCTGCACCTATTTTCTGTTTCTATCACCAAGATTAGGACTTGTTCACAAAATTGTCCATGAGTCGAGTTTGAATTTTGTTCCCATGCATTTGCTTGCTTGCAAAGCTTCTTCAAATTGCATTGTTTGGTTGTATTATATATTTTTTCTCACAAAATAGAAGAGACCTGTTGAGTCCATCGAGTCCCTGCTGACTTTCAGTGCAACACAAACAATCCCATTTCCCTACTTATTTTTACGTAAACTATTACCTCTCTCATGCTCATCACCAGGGCAATTAGATAAGGCAAGACCTTAAGACCGTGAGACACACGAGCAGAATTTGGCTCTCAGCCCTTCAAGTCTACTCCACCATTCGATCATGGCTGATTTATTTTTCCCTATCAACCCCATTCTCTTGCCTTCTCCCTGTAACCTTTGGTACCCTTTGAGGTAACCTAGCTACCAGCATGTCTGTAGGATGGGAAGAAAACCATACACTCAGGTTCAACACATGTGGTCACAGACAGAGCATCCCAAGTCAAGATCTACCTGAATTGGTGAAGCGGTACAACAGTAGCACTACCTGCCATGCCAATGTCCTATCTATTGTTTAAGGATGTGTCAATATTGGGCACATCTGCAAAGCATTTTAACAACTAAAATATCAAATAGACTAATGTACACGAATAAATCTGTTGGCCAACTACCCTCACTAGAACTTTTCATTTCCAACTGCAACTGCCTCAAATTTTCCACTCCCCTACTCACTCTAACCTCTCCCCTCCTGAACGTTCAGCCCTCCACTCACTCTGCAACAACCCCGACTCAGCCATCAAACCCGCTGACAAGGGAGGTGCTGTGGTAGTCTGGCATGCTGACCTCTACCGGACCGAGGCCAGACAACAACTCTCAGACACCTCTTCCTATTTATCCCTGGACCATGACCCCACCGACGAGCATCAGACCCTAATCACTAACACCATCACTGATCTCACCAATTCCAGTGCTCTACCCTCTAATGCCTCCAACCTTATCGTTCCCCAGCCCCGCACGGCCCGATTTTATCTTCTCCCTAAAATCCACAAACAGAACTGTCCTGGCAGACCCATTGTTTCTACCTGTTCATGTCCCACCAACTTAATTTCCACCTACCTCGACTCCATCCTATCCCTCCTGGTCAAATCCCTCCCCACCTATGTCCAAGACACTTCACATGCTCTCCGTCTCCTCAATAACTTCTGGTTTCCAGGCCTCCACTCCCTCATCTTTACCATGGATGTCCAGTCACTCTACACCTCCATCCCCCACAAGGATGGTCTCGAAGCCTTCCGTTTCATACTCGACCGTAGAACCAGCCAATCCCCATCTACTAACACTCTCCTCCGCCTAGCAGAGCTGGTTCTTACCCTCAACAACTTCTCCTTTGACTCCCCCCACTTCCTCCAAGGAAGGCAAGGCGTAGCTATGGACACTCGCATGGGCCCCAGCTATGCCTGCCTCTTTGCCGGGGATGTTGAACAATCCCTCTTCCAGACGTACACCAGCCCCATCCCTGAACTCTACCTACGCTACATTGATGACTGCATTGGTGCTACCTCTTGTACCCATGCAGAACTCACTGACTTCATAAATTTCACCACTAATCTCCATCCTGCTCTTAAATATACTTGGACCATCTCCGACATCTCCCTACCGTTTCTGGATCTCACCATCTCCATCACTGGACCGTCTTGACCGACATCTACTACAAACCTACTGACTCCCACAGCTATCTTGACTACATTTCTCCTGGAAAAAAATCTATCCCCTACTCTCAAATCCTCTGAGAACGCCGCATCTGCGCCCAGGATGAGGTGTTTCACACTAGGGCATCAGAGATGTCCTCATCCTTTAGGAAACGGGGGTTCCCCTCTTCCATTATTGATGAGGCTCTCACTAGGGTCTCCTCTATATCCCGCAGCTCCACTCTGCCACCTAAAACGGGATCCCACGACTGATCACATCTTCCCATCTCCACCCCTTTCTGCTTTCCGCAGAGACTTCACTCCGTAATTCCCTGGTCCACTCGTCCTTTCCCACCCAAGCCACCCCCTCCCCAGGTACGTTCTCCTGCAACCGCAGGAGATGCAACACCAGTCCCATTACCTCCCCCCTCGACTCCATTCAAGGACCCAAACAGTCTGTCCAGGTGAGGCAGAGGTTCACTTGCACCTCCTCCAATCTCATCTATTGTATCTGCTGTTCCAGATGTCAACTTCTCTACATTGGCAAGACCAAATGCAGGCTCGGTGATCGTTTCGCTCAACACCTTCGCTCAGTCCGCTTTAACCAACCTGATTTCCCGGTGGCTCAGCACCTCAACTCCTCCTCCCACTCCCAGTCTAACCTTTCTGTCATGGGCATGCTCCATTATCATAGTGAGGCCCACTACAAATTGGAGGAACAGCATCTCATATTTTGCTTGGGCAGTTTACACCCCAGCGGTATGAACATTGATTTCTTTAACTTCAGATAGTTCCTCTGTCCCTCTCTTTCCCTTCCCCTTCCCAGTTCTCCCACTGTCTTCCTGTCTCCAACTACATCCTATCTTTGTCCCGCCCCCTCCCCTGAAATCAGTCTGAAGAAGGGTCTCGACCTGAAACATCACCCATTCCTTCTCTCCTGAGATGCTGCCTGGCCCGCTGAGTTACTCCAGCATTTTGTGATACCTCCAAGCTTCTGTATCTCTGCCCAAGGGAGCGGGAAGAAGAAGGAATGACCGGGATGGGAAAGGTTCTTGATTATGTTGACTGCTTTCCCAAGGCAGCGTGAAGTGCAAATTGAATCGATAGTGAGGAGTCGAGTCTGTGTAATGGACTGGGTAACATCCAGAACACTTTTCAATTTATTGGGATCTTGGCAACCCAATGTTATTCTTTCCACAGTGCATCTGCAGAAGTTTGTAAGAGATGTTGGAGAAATACCAAATTTCCTCAGGGTCCTGTGGAAGTAGATTCTGATCTGTATTACTAACACTACACCAGACTGCAAATATTAAATAATAACGAAATACCCTCAAATGAGTAAAGAAAATACTGATTATATTCTGAAGACACAAGGAACTGCAGATGCTGGAATCTTGAGCCATAAAGTGCTGGAGGAACTCAGTGGGTTAAGCAGCATTGGGAGAGGGAGGGAGCGATAATTTGGGTCGAGACCCTTGTTCAAATTGAAGATTATATTTTATTGTATTGTCTGACAGCACAGTTCCTCTGAAGATCTAAGTGGTACAAATGTGAACTGGGTCACTTGTAGTGGCTGATATTTTTGTAATCCCCTCTGTAATACAGTACCATTGAAACCAAATAATATTGTTAAGAGACTAAAGAACACCAGTTTTTCAGTTGCAGACCATCTAGAGGTTAGAGAGGATGAGGTGGGATGGCGGATCAGGCTAAACTGTGGCCCCTAGTTCAGGACTCCCCCAACATTGAGAACATGTTTCCTGCCTCTAGTGTATCCAATCCCTTAATAATCTTATATGTTTCAATAAGATCCCCTCTCATCCTTCTAAATTCCAGTGTCTACAAGCCCAGTCGCTCCAGTCTTTCAACATACCACAGTCCCGCCATTCCAGGAATTAACCTAGTGAATCTACGCTGCACTCCCTCAATAGCAAGATTGTCCTTCCTCAAATTTGGAGACCAAAACTGCACACCGTAATGTCATTTATTTTGGCAATTTACAGTAGTTTTGGGAGTCATAACATTGAGTGCACAGGATTACGTTTAGATTTATTATTGTCACGTTATATTTTTGAATGCATGCTACCTAATCAAATCAGATAATTCTTGAATACAATTAAGCCAAAACTCAAGTACGAAAGGTAGAGCGAAGAGAAAGAAACGGCATGGAATATATAATAGGTCTTAGCATTGTTGTGTAATAGCTATAGAAAAATTGTCCAATGCCTGTAATGAGGTAAGTTAGAGAGTCAGGGGATTGGCCAATAAAATGATCGTGAAATCCAGTCACTGCTGGGATGAAATAAACAAAAGCCAATTTATGCAACACTCACTCCCGTTCTATGCAAGCACAGGGCATAAAAAAAGCTCAGCATATCAAAGTGCACCTGCAAAAAGAGAAACAGTCAATGTTTCAGGTCTGCGATCCTTCATCAGAACAGTAGAACTGGACACAAAGTGCTGGAGTAACTCAGCGGTTCAGGCAGCATCTCTGGAGAACATGGATAACAGACTTTTCGGGGCATCTGAAGATAGGTCCCTACCCGAAACATCACTTATTCATGTTCTCCAGAGATGCTGCCTGAGCTGCTGAGTTACTCCAGCACTTTGTGTTTTTATTTACAAACCAGCATCTGCAGTTCCCTATGTTATCATTAGACCTGGCAGGTTTCAGGCCGATTTTCAAATAAGAAATGCCTGCTCCAAAAGGAGAATTGGATGGATAAGACGTGGACCCTTTAAAACCATCCAACCTTATTTTGTTAATGAAGAAAATGATTGTCTATTTATAATCATAATTGAAGCTTTATGGATATTTTGCGACAATGGACTTTTGTCAAACACAAGTCACCCTGCTAGCTGCTATTGTGTTCAGTTCTGGGTACTATGTTGTAGGAAAGATATTGTCAAGCTTGAAAGGGTTCAGAAAAGATTTACGAAGATGTTGCCAGGA
Organism: Rhinoraja longicauda; assembly: GCF_053455715.1. Taxonomy (NCBI): domain Eukaryota; kingdom Metazoa; phylum Chordata; class Chondrichthyes; order Rajiformes; family Arhynchobatidae; genus Rhinoraja; species Rhinoraja longicauda. The sequence goes on along the minus strand of NC_135963.1, from coordinate 36,485,528 downwards.
CTAGAGGGTGTGAGCAAAATGGGAGAGATCCTCAACACAGGCACACCACAGAGCTGTGTGCTCAGTCCTCTCCTGTACTCCCTGTTCATGCACAACTGTACTGCTAAGCACAGCTCAAACATTATCCTAAAGTTTGCTGACGACACGGCCATCTTGGGCCTCATCACAGACAACAATGAGACGGCCTACAGAGAGGAGGTAAAGGAAATAAACAGCTGGTGCCAGGAAAATAACCTCTCTCTCAATGACAGCAAAACTAAAGAGATGATCGTGGACTACAGGAGACAGCAGGGGAGTGGACACCTCCCCATCCACATCGGTGATGCTGAGGTTGAAAGGGTCAGCAGCTTTAAGTTCCTCGGTGTGTACATCACTGAGGACCTTTCCTGGACACTGCACACAGACACAATAACAAAGAACGCCCACCAGCGGCTCTTTTTCCTGAGAAGACTGAGGATGTTTGGCATGAACGCCAGCATCCTCACAAACTTCTACAGATGCACCATCGAGAGCCTGCTGACGGGCTGTATTACAGTCTGGTACAGGAACTGTTCTGCCCACAGCCACAAATTACTACAGAGTGGTGAAGACGGCACAGCACATCACTGGCAACTGTCTCCCGGCCATTCAGGACATTTTCTACCGGCGGTGCCTGCGGAAGGCACGCAGCATCATCAAGGACCACAGCCACCCAGCACACAGGCTGTTCTCCTTGTTACCGTCAGGCAGACGATACAGGAGTATGGCTGCGCGTACCACCAGACTTAAGAACAGTTTCTACCATCAGGCCATCAGGCTTCTGAACTCAAACACATTTCACATCATATATGTTGATTATTTTAATATTGACTTTTTACCTTACTAATGTAATTTTTATCTTATTTATCATTGGAATATTACTGCTGAGGTGACCTGTTGTCTTGTCAAATACATTTCATTGTATCGTTGACCCTGTGCCAACCTACATATGACAAATAAAAATTATTATTATTATTATTAGATTGAGTAGGCTGGGTCTCCATGGAGCACAGGAGGATGAGGGGGGGGGGGGGTGGGGGGTCTTGTAGAGGTGTACAAGATCATGCGAGGAATAGATCGGGTAGATGCACAGTCGCTTGCCCAGAGAAGGACCGGGAGGACCAGAGCACATAGGTTCAAGATGAAGGGGGGAAAAGATTTAATAGGAATGCAAGGGGTAATTTGTTCACACAAAGGGTGGTGGGTGTAAGGAACAAGCTGCCAGAGGAGGTAGTTGAGGCTGGGACTATCTAATTGTTAAAGAGACAGTTAAACAGGTACATGGATAGGATAGGTTTGGAGAAATATGGACCAAGCGCAGGCAAGTGGGTCTAGTGTAGCTGGGACATTGTTGGCTGGTATGGGCAAGTTGGGCTGAAGGGCCTGTTTCCACCCTGTATCACTCCATCTATGACACGATTTATCTCTATCTAGCTATGCTAAATTCATCGGGAAGAATTTCTAAATGCAAAAGCATACTATTTCTTCAACAAAAAAAAATCTTATTATGAGGTTTCTGTTAACATTGAAACTACTGAAAAGTAATTTAACACTTGATGAGTTTTACAGGATGGTTTTGTATTTCAGTGAAGTAGGATATTACGATTGACAATCTTTTCCAACCACATTCCAGAGACAAATTGCTGGTTATGACTAAATAAATATTAAAATGCTTCCTTCCATGTCCATCTGAAGCTGATCTGGTTAAACTCAACATTACCAAACTGTGCTTACAAAGGATCAAAGATTACCAGTTTTTAAGGCTATCGAGGCAGGACCTGTGGAATTTAAATGGTTAGAACAAGATAGCATGCAATTGACACGTTTTTATCAAGTATTTATTTGGTAAAAAGGGAGAAAGATATTTCAGCTGCTTGAAATATTCTCAGAAGATCAGATGGATCATAAAGTTGTGAGCGGACTTAGTTTTGTGATATTAATTTCAAGTAACTCTTTAATTCCCTCTCTCTCCCCATCCCTCCCCCACCCCAGTCGTTCTGCTAGTTTTACTGCTCGTATCCCCTCACTATCACCTCCTCCACAGCCAACAATAGACCATTGTGGGTTCTTTGGTGATCGATGCTGGCTCTGATCTGTTCAGTACTTTTCATATCTCTGGTTTTCTTCTCCCCTGACTCTTAGTCTGAAGAAGGGACTCGACCCAAAACCTATTTATTTTTTCCAGGGATGCTGCTTGATCCACTGAGTTACTCCAGCATTTTGTGTCTATCGTTGGTGTGAACCAACAACTGCAGTTCCTTCCTGCACATTTAGCCTATTCAAGGTGTTTCACTCTCGGCTTTTCAGATATTCATTTTCATTTTGTTCAGTAATAACTAAAGGAACTACCTTTGCAGTGATTTTGATGAAAGAAACTCCTTTGGTTTCCCAGACAGCCCTCCCATTCTTTAAACTTGCCATTGAAATGAGGACTTTAGTATGTCTGGTCAATGGAATCAAAACCACTTGCTACACAAATCAGAGTCTTCTGTTGAATTACTTGTCATGAGCTGTGGTTTCACAACATCCAGTTGGGAGACACTGCCCAAGGAAACATATAATGTGGCAAAGGCATACGAAGAAATTAATGACTTAAATAGCATGCTAATATGTAACATGGTAATTACATCACTTCATGTAATATAGATGAACTATAAATATGCAGCCTCTGCCAAGTGTTTTCACATAATTACAGAAGGAAAGATATCCCACAGCATCTTAGATTTCTTTTTGGTTATTATATTCCAGTAACATATAACAACAATGCTTAATTAAAAATATCCTCAAGAGATGGATAGTTACAGGCACATCGACAAAACGGATGGGGAGATTGCAAACTGCAAGAAATGGACAAGTGAGTCAGTTGCCGTGAAGGGCGAGTGAATATCACTGAACATACAGGCTTTGCTCCACATGTCCGGCTGTTATTTTAGTTTTATATTTGGAGTGATTTCTGGGCAATAAAGTATTACAGCCCCAATGATTTCATGGAAGTGTCAAGGCAACCTTGATGTTAATTCTAAGCAAGTTAAATGATTTATGTGCTCGGCAATCACAACTCACTTTAAAAAGAAAACCCTGCCATTACAAATCATTTGGGAATGGCAAAGCTGCTTTAGAGGAAACCATCGTGTGAAGCCTACACAGGTTGTCACCCCAACATCTGTGAGCAAATCTCAGTTGCGTTAACAATTCCAAGGGGGGCACCATCTTGGCACACGCACTGCATTGAGGAGCAGGCATTGCATAGACTTGCAGCCAAGTATTGCGACAGCAAAAACGGAGCAAATAAATTACTCAGGAGGCCCTCAGACATTTTATAAAATGAGGATTTAAAAAGAAATGTCAATAATATTGCAAAGACCTCTGGGATCAATGGGATAGTGGAGATAGACACAAAATGCTGGAGTAACTCAGCAGGTCAGGCAGGATCTCTGGAGAGAATGAATAGGTGATGTTTTGTTCAAGACTCTGCTTCAGACTGCATCGGACCAGCATCTGCAGTTCCTTCCTACACACGGGTTAAAATGGAGATATTGTTAAGTTTATTTTAAAGATACAGTGTGGAATCAGGCTCTTCAGGGCACCAATACCACACAGATCAACGATCACCCATACGCAACTTCAAACTGAGACACTAGGGACAATTTACAGAAGACTATTAACTTACAAATCTGCACGTCTTTGGAATGTGGGTGAAACCCAGAGTACCTGGAGAAAACTCAGGTGGTCACAGGGAAAACATACAAACTCCGTATAGACAGCACCCGTAGTCAGGATCGAACCCACATCTTTGGCGCTGTAAGGCAGCAATTTTACCGCTGCGCCACCCGCAAAAGACTAAAAATCATAACAGAAGCAATGTTTTTTAGGGGTATCTAGATGCAAATAGGGAAAGAGCAGGTGGTCACATTGTTGCCTTGGTTATGGATGAATGGAACTGTCTTACCACCTGTACAGGCCACCATATAATCACTGGAACCTCCTTTCCCAAATTCCTCTTTACACTGTAAATGTTTACAGTCAGAAGGTACCTGTTGTCGCCTTAAGTTTAGTTTAGAGATGCAGCATGGAAGCGAGCCCTTCAGTCCATTGAGTCCACGCTGACCATTGATCACCCATTCATACTAGTTTTACATTATCCCCACACACAAGCAGCAATTGCCAATTAACTTACAAACCCACATGGCTTGGGGATGTGGCAGGAAACCAAACTACCCAGAAGCTGACAAGTGATCCCCATAGACTAACACTATCCTACACACTAGGGACAATTTACCAAAGCCAATTAACCAACAAACATGCAAGTCTTTGGAATGTGGGAGGAAACTGGAGCATCTGTGATCAGGATTGAACCCGGTTCTCTGGCGCTGCAAGGCAGCAACTCTACCGCTGCCCCACCTTGCCGCCCAAAATCTTTAACATGCTATAAGGTGAAGTCTCTATCTCCATTTGAGGAATGATGTAGCAATATTTACCAGCATCTGCAGTTCCTTTCCACACATCTTTTACTTTTGCTGGTCTGATGATCGGTCGGTGCACTGAAACATTGACTCTGTCCCTCTCTCCACTTACTGAGTGCCCCAAACATTTATTTTTTGGGTTATGAATCAGCAACCTGTGAATGATCCATTAAGTGTTTCCAGGAAGTTCCTTTTCTGTTGCTAATGGGTTAAAAGAGCTGTGCAAGCTGCATGGCAGCCCAGCCATCAGCTCTGTGTTGCATGTTGATTAACACCACGGACTGCCTACTCTCCTGTTCCAGGCAACTGCTGACTCAGAACCACTTCAAGGTCTCAGCAACATTTCTGCTGATGTGCCTTGTATGCACATGTCCAGGACATCATTCTCGAACTGATTTTGAAGCCCCAAAACCAACAGACAATCATTATGGAGCTAAATACTTCAGTCCATTGAAGAAACAAGCAACACGCAGCCTCTGTACACCACTTGAGTAACAATGAAACAGCTTTTACTTCGATCTCTCCCAGATGTTTGACACAATCCATTCCCTGGAAGATCTTCAAATAACCTTTATGTGTCAAACTAGCCAAGCTGTCAAACATAATAAGCAGATCGCAAAACTGCAGTACTTGATTCACGGCACTAGAGGACAATAAAGCAGTTGTATTGTTTTGCTAGCAGGCTTTAGATTAAATACTGCAACAGCACAGTATTGAATGGAACACGGGGGCTCTGTAAAATGCACATTTAAATAATACTAGACCAAGTGGACCCGTTGGGCCCAAACCTCTCCTGCATTGGTGCAGCACCCTCTCCTCCCCCCCCTCCTTCCCCTCATCCCCTCTCCTCCCCCCTCCCTCCTCCACTCCCCCTCCCACCACCCCCTCCCCCTCCCCCTCCCTCTCCTTTCACCTCCCTCCCTCCCTCCTCCATCCCTAGGAGATAGATTTAAACTTTAAAATGTGAATAACTTTAAAAATATAACCGATTTCAATGAATCTTCTTCCATTAGCACCAAAGAGAACACGGTGAGTAAGGTGGGCCTAACATTGTCGCACTATCGTGTACCGTTTTGGCTGTAGTTCAGGAACAAACAAACAAACCAATGAGAGTTTTACTATATAGATTTTAAAGTAATAAAGGAGGGATTAAATCTGAAGTACAAACTCAGTAAACATGGAAAAGAAAAGTCAGGATGTCAAGAGCAATGTCGAAAAATTATAGAGCGTATGGATATATGGAGTACCGACCCAAAACGTCATTTATCCATGTTTTCCAAAGATGCTGCCTGACGCACTGTGTTACTCCAGCACTTTAAGTCTTTATTTGCATCTAAGGCATATAGGGACTGATGCAGAGATTTGAAAAATTACACGACATTGGCCACACAGCATAGCACCTGGCCATTCAGTCCAACCAGTACATGGTGACATTTATTAACACTTGAACATCCTTCCATCTTGTCTCAACTAGAGGACAGGTAGATGGTGAGAAGGGCAAGATTTAATAGGAATCCAAGGGGCAAGGGGCAACTTTTTCACTCAGATGTTGGTGAGTATATGGAAGAGCTGCTCAAAGAGGTCATTGAGGCAGGTACAATGACAGCATTTTAAAGACACTTGGACAGGTACATGGATAGGAAAGGTTTAGGAGGAAATGTGCCAAATGTGGGTGAATGGGACTAGCTTAAATGCGGCATCTTGGTCGGCATGGACGAGTTGGGCTGAAGGCCTTGACTCCATGTTGTATGACGCATTGACTCCATGACTCTATAACCAAATCCAGCAGCAGAACTCTCCATCATGTTCCCCCTCATACACTTGCCAGACAGTCCCTTCGCTACATCTGTGCCATCAGCTTCAACCACTCTATTTGGTTTCAAGTTCCACATTCTCCCCACCCCAAGGGAGAGATGAAGGTCAGCGGGGATGTGTCAGACTGAGAGGAGGATCAGGCACAGTCACTGTAGGCTTGGAAAATGGAGGCAGGGAAGTGAGATATTGAAGAAAACTGGACTTCAGATGACAAAAGCCTTCTGCTGACAGGGAAGGTAGATGAGGCATTGTGACAGGTGGTGAAAAATAATGGGGCTCTGGATTCAATAGGAAGTTCGAATTTGGAAATAGATCAGATCGGAAAGAGCATAACAATGTAGGAAAATAACTGCAGATGCTGGTACAAATCAAAGGTATCACAAAATGCTGGAGTAACTCAGCGGGTCAGGCAGCACCTCAGGAGAGAAGGAATGGGTGACGTTTCGGGTCGAGACCCTTCTTCAGACTGATGTCAGGGGAGGGGGCGGGAGAAAGATAGGATGTAGTTGGAGACAGGAAGACAGTGGGAGAACTGGGAAGGGGGAGGGGAAAGAGAGGGTCAGAGGAACTATCTGAAGTTAGTAGGAGCACACAGACAGTTTAGTTTATTGTCACATGCATTTCGGAACAGTGAAAAGCTTTTGTTGCATGCTATCCAGTCAGCAGAAAGACAATACAAGATTACAATTGAACCATTTACAGCATATAGATACATGATAAGGGAATAACATTCAGTGCAAGGTAAATCCAGCAAAATCCGATCGAGGGTCGTCTGAGGGTCACCAAAGAGGCAGATAGTAGTTCAGCACTGCTCTCTGGTTGTGGTAGGATGATTCAGTGCCTGATAAGTCAGCAATAAAGATGGCTTTTTGGCAGGATTTAATAAATGTAGTCTTGATCATCATGGTGAGGCATTGATTCTTGAATAGATAAAATCCAGTGTTAGCATTGGACAGGAGTTTTGACAGGGCAAGCAGCATTAGAGAAGTAGAAATGAACACTGTTGGCATATATTTCAAATAAGTGCAAGGAGCACTAGTTTTCACTGTGGCAATTGTTGGTGGAACAGGTACACTACTTGATTCTCTGAGGCTCGGTAACACGAGAGAGAGAGAGAGAGAGAGAGCACTGGGAGTATTGGTTACTTGAAACTGGAAAATTCAACATTCATACCATTGGGTTGTAAGCCAAGATGAGATAGGTTGGTGTAGGAGTGGGAATCGGAGTTAAAATTACATACAACTGAGGCACAACTTAGGGGCCCCAGAAGCCTTTCCAAGTGAGTCAGAAGTTTATTGGTTTTAATTCTCTTTTCCATTCGTATACCATCCTCTCTGTCCTTGGCATTCTCCATTGCCAGAATAAGGCCACACACAAACTGGAAGAACATCACCTGATATTCCGCTTGGATTGCTTACAATCCTGTGGTACGAACCATTGAATTCTTCAGTTTGAAGCAATACCCCTCCATCCCTTCCTCTCTTTTCCATGACGCTCCTCACTTCAATACACACATTTCTCTCATCAACTCACACGTCCTCCTCTGTATGCTCTTCTCTCAATCTCCCAACACCAGATGTCATATTTCTCTTTTAACCCCCCCCCCCCCCTCACCCTTTACACTTCCCCTCTGCCCCCTCCACCAAATTCCTCCCTCTAGCTTTTACATTTTCTTCATCTTCTTTCCTTATTTGATACTCTTTCGTCTCATCAATCTGCAGAAGCGTTCTGACTCAAAAAGTTGTCTGTCCATTTTTCTCCACAAATGGCCTGACCTCCACAAATGTCCGTCCATTTTTCTCCACTCCAGCCTGATCTGTTGAATTCTTCCAACAGTTTACTTTCGTTTGATGAAGAATTAAAACGTCTCAGTTCCTGATATAAGAAAGTCGTATCATCTTAGTGCATGGAAATATAACATTGGATCCTTTTTGTATCAAATTTTACATGCACCTCATCATTTATAAAGAGGAATGGAAACATAACTACAATGATACTACTTAGAGCTTGGGCAAGATGAGTGAAAACAAGTTTCGAGGATGATTTTGCAGAGAACCTGTGCTCTGTCCACAATGACCATCTTGAACTGCCAGTTTCATATCATTTTAACTCACCTTTCCCCACCAAACTGGAAGAACATCACCTGATATTCCGCTTGGATTGCTTACAATCCAGTGGTACGAACCATTGAATTCTTCAGTTTGAAGCAATACCCCTCCATCCCTTCCTCTCTTTTCCAATCTCCCAACACCAGGTTCAAAGCTACCTGATGTAGCTGCTTTCCCATTGCCACAGAGAGGCCAAATGCAAATTGGAAAAGAAAATCCATCACATTTTTCAGAGGTAGCTTGCAACTCAATGGTATGGACATTCAATTTTCCAGTTTCAGGTGTCCCACTGCACATACTCACTTGTCCGCCAAGTTTTATTCTCCCCTTGTTCATTCTTCCCATCACCTGCCTCCTTCCTGTTACTACCGGACTTCACCTATCACCTGCCACACTCTGCCCCACCTCGCTTGCTCACCTGGTCCTCTTTGTTCATCATCCCCTCCCTATCTGGTTCCAACCAGTATACCACCTCGCCTGAAACATTAACAAATGCTGTGGATCCATTGAGTTCCTACAGCATCCCTGCTTTTGTTCTAGATTCCAGCATCTGCAGTCTCTTTTGTCTGCTCACTCTTGTTTTTGACAGGAATCTTGGAGCAGTACACACGTTTTAAAATTAATGTGAAAATTGTGTTGCAAGATGGGACCAGAAAGTACTCTGCCACCTCCTCAGGCTCTTTCACTCCACAACATTAATATTGCAGGAATGTGAACTGATTCACCTTAGCCTGGGAAGGTTTAGCTGTGGCAATGTGGACTGATTAGAAGGCAGAATAAGCCCAGTTAGCCACACTTCTTACAGCGAGCGAGGGAGAAGGGCAGGAGCCACTTGTCACTTGGATGGACAAGGCTAAGCTTCGAGGTAAATACATGATATTGCCAATGTCGATGAAATTCTCTCTGTGCTGCCAATCATTCAAGAACAGTCACTTTGAGAAATATAAATTGACCATGAGAAGGCAGAGGTGATGAGGTGTATAGACGATATAAACCAGTGCTGTGAAAAAAATCCCAAGTATGTTTAAAGCAGTAGAGTCACAGAAAGATACAACATGGAAACAGGCCCTTTGGCCCACCAACTCTAGGACAATCATCAACCCCCCATTTACATTAATACTACACTAGCACCAAGTGCAACATTGTCATCATCTTCCCTCAGATTCCACCATCTAACTATACCATAGAGTATTTTCCAGAAGCCAATTAACCTACAAACATGTGCACCTTTGGGATGTGAGAGGTAGCCGGAGCACCAGAGTAAACCCATGCAGGTCACAGGGAGAGCATACAAACTCCACATAGAAAGCACCCAAGGTCAAGAGTAAACTCTGGTCTCTGGTTCAAAGAATTGACTGCTTTAGTATCTGCATTACTGTGCCACCGTGCAATGTTAGAAGAAATACTGCATAATAATGTTTAACAATAATGTTTGAATAGATAGAGCACGAGAGAATTGTGCTTGGAAATGTGGACTCGAGAATGCAAGAGATGAGTCTATGCTTGGACAAGACGAGAATTGTGAATGCTGGTGAACTTGTGGTGCAACTTGAAATCACTGATGAGACAATAGGAAACAACATCGTCAAAGAAAGGCTCCTGCTCATAGAGTCACATAGCACGGAAACAGGCCCTTCCGTCCAACGTGCCCACGCCAAGCAAGATGCCCCAACTACATTAGTCCCACCTGTCTACATTTGGCCCATATCCTACTAAATATTTCCTATCCATGAATCTGTCCATTCATATTTATCTGTGAAAGTTTCAAGCCTTTATCTCTGGCCAGGTCCTTGTGAACATAATTAAATGGATCAGCTTCAATTAGACAATAGACAATAGGTGCAAGAATAGGCCATTCGGACCTTCGAGCCAGCACCGCCATTCACTGTGATCATGGCTAATCATTCACAATCAGTACCCTGTTCCTGCCTTCTCCCCATTTCCCTTGACTGTGCTGTCTTTAAGAACTCTATCTAGCTCTCTCTTGAAATCATCCAGAGAATTGGCCTCCACTGCCTTCTGAGGCAGAGAATTCCACAGATTCACAACTCTCTGGGTGAAAAAGTTTTTCGTCATCTCCGTTCTAAATGGCCTACCCCTTATTCTTAAACTGTGGTCCCTGGTTCTGGACTCCCCCAACATTGGGAACATGTTTCCTGCCTCGAGCATGTCCAATCCCTTAATAATCATATGTTTCAATAAGATCCCCTCTCATCCTTCTAAATTCCAATGAATACAAGCCCAGTCGCTCAATTCTTTCAACACATCACAGTCCAGCCATTCCAGGAATTAACCTCGTGAACCTTTGCTGCATGCCCTCAATAGTAAGAATGTCCTTCCTCAAATTTGAAGACCAAAACTGCACACAATACTCCAGGTGTGGTCTCACCAGGTCCCTGTATAACTGCAGAAGGACCTCTTTACTCTTATACTCAAGTCCTCTTGTTATGAAGCCCAACATATCATTAGCTTTTTTTCACTCCCTGCTGTACCTGCATGCTTACTTTCAGTGACTGATGTACAAGGATACCCAGATCTCATTGAACTTCCCCTTTTCCTAACTTGACACCATTCAGATAATAATCTGCCTTCCTGCTCTTGCCATCAAAGATAACCTCATGTTTATCCTCATTAAACTGCATCTGCCCATTCACCCAACCTGTCCAAGTCACCCTCATCGCATCCTCCTCACAGTTCACACTGCCACCCAGCTTTGTGTCATCTGTAAATTTGCTAATGTTACTTTTAATCTCTTTATCTAAATCATTAATGTATATTGTAAATAGCTGCAGTCCCAGCACCGAGCCTTGTGGTATCCCACTAGTCACTACCTGCCATTCTGAAAGGGATCTGGAAATGCCTATTCTTTATTTCCTGTCTGCCAACCAATTTTCTATCCATATCAGTACCCTACCCCCAATACCATGTGCTCTAATTTTGCCCACTAATCTCCTATGTGGGACCTTAAAGGTTTTCTGAAAGTCCAGGTACACTACATCCACTGGCTCTCCCTTGTCTATTTTCCCAGTTATATCCTCAAAAAATTCCAGAAGATTAGTCAAGCATGATTTCCCCTTCGTAAATCCATGCTGACTCAGACCGATCCTGTTATTGCTATCCAAATGTGCCACTATTCCATCTTTTATAATTGACTCCAGCATCTTCCCCACCACCGATGTCAGGCTAACTGGTCTATAAGTCCCTGTTTTCTCTCTCCCTCCTTTCTTAAAAAGTGGGATAGCATTAGCTACCCTCCAATCCACAGGAAATGATCCTGAATCTATAGAACATTGGAAAATGATCACCAATGCGTCCACGATTTCTAGAGCCACCTCGAGTACCTTAGGATGCAGACCATCAGGCCCTGGGGATTTATCAGCCTTCAGTCCCATCAGTCTACCCTACACCATTTCCTGCCTAATGTGAATTTCCTTCAGTTCCTCCATTACCATAGGACCTCAGTCCATTAGTACATCTGGGAGATTGTTTCTGTCTTCCTTTGTGAAGACAAATCCAATGTACCTGTTCAACTTGTCTGCCATTTCCTTGTTCCCCATAATAAATTCATCTGTTTCTGTCTTCAAGGGACCCACATTTGGCTTAACTATTGTTTTTCCTCTTCACATACCTAAAGAAGCTTTTACTATCCTCCTTTATATTCTAGGCTAGCTTATCTTTGTGCCTCATCTTGTCTCCACATATTGCCTTTTTAGTTATCTTCTGTTGCTCTAAAACGTTCCAATCCCTGGCTTTCCGCTCATCTTTGCTATGTTATACTTCTCTTTTACTCCCCTTAGAATCTTTCTTTCTCTTTGGAATGAACTGATCCTGCACCTTCTGTATAATTCCCAGAAATACCTGCCATTGTTGTTCCACCGTCTTCCCTGCTAGGATCTCTTTCCAGTCAACTCTGGTCAGCTCCTCTCTCATGCCTCCATAGTCCCCTTTGCTCAACTGTAATACTGACACTTCCAATTTTCCCTTCTCCCTCTCAAATTGTGGATTAAAACTTATCATATTATGATCATTACCTCCTAATGGCTCCTTTACCTCGAGTTCCCTTATCAAATCCGATTCATTACACAACACAAAATCCAGAATTGTCTTCGCCCTGGTAGGTTCCAGTACAAGCAGCTCGAAGAATCTGGGGGAGTGGGAGGGGGGAGGAGAGGGTGCTGCACCAATGCAGGAGTGCTTTGAGCTCAACGGGTCCACAATCTAGTTTATACTAAAGCAACACTCACCTAATTTTATTTCTTCTAGTTTCCCCATCAACTCCCCCAAGATTCTACCACTCAACTACACACGAGGCACAATTTGCAGTGCCAAACTGATTCGCTCTTAAATTTGTGAAAGATAGACACAAAATGCTGGAGTCAATCAACAGGTCAGGCAGCATCTCTGAAGAAAATGGATAGGTGACATTTCGGGTTGGGACCCATCTTTAGACTGGGAGGAAGTCTCAGATTAAGTTTGAGGAAGGGTCCCGACCTAACTTTTCATTTTCTCCAGAAAAGTTGCCTAACTTGCCCTGGTACTCCAGCCTTTTATGTCTATCTCTTTATATATTTGCTTTGTTATTGCACTTTAAAAAAAATCTTTATTATGTAACATTGCAAAAGTGAAGAAGACAACAACCATTTAATGAAATAGGGCAGTTCCAATATCGCGGGTTTGGGCATTTGGATGCTGTGATCATCCTGTTTTTGTCTAGTTCTTAATCAGTATTCAGTAAACGTTTGGACCAAGGGCAAGCATGGATTTGCGTGCATTGTGATCATGATATTCATATGTTCAGGCGCTTTTGACAGAGGACATAACTTATTCTACACTGCGATCTCACAGTGCCAAAACTTGGTATCATAACATTTAAAGCACAAGCTCTCATCATCCAAATAATAGATAATAAATGCATCTGGTGGCCAGGAACAGCAATATATGAAGTTAATACAACCTTTAGGTTGAGTGGGCATCATTCCTAGAATTTTGCAGAAGCCGAAAGAAGCTTTGGAAACATTTTCATAATCGTTCTCTGCTTTAAGGCTCTAATATATCCTTATTGCACCCAAAGATATAAAAGAGCTCTCTTTAGCATCTATGAATAATTGAGCTTCAGATTTTATTTTGGTCATTGTGTGCAGCACAGAAGCAGCCTTTTCACACAACCAGCCCATGCTAATCTTTAAGCTCCACACAAGGCTTAGCCTAACCTATCTTCTGCATCCATTCCAGCATCTGCAGTCTCCTGAGTCTTCAACATTACTTCTGTTCCTTCCCCCTCACATTTAGTCAGCTTCCCTTACAATATTAAAGTCCACCTATTGATGACGGATGTTTCTTCTCACTTCCTGACAAGACTTTTTTTCATAACTATCTCGGATGCTGGGAAAGGAGCAATATGGATTATGTGCAGACAGATAAGAGTTGGTCTTGGCATTATGTTTAGAACAGACATTGTGAGCCGAAGAGCCTGTCTCTGTGCTGTTCTACGTCCTGACTTATATTTGTATTAACTCCTAGATAAGTGTGAGGTTATTCACTTTGGAAGTAAGAATAGAAAGGCAGATTATTATCTGAATGGTGTCAAGTTAGGAGGAGGGGGAGTTCAACGAGATCTGGGTGTCCTAGTGCATCAGTCAATGAAAGGAAGCATGCAGGTACAGCAGGCAGTGAAGAAAGCCAATGGAATGTTGGCCTTCGTAACGAGGAGTTGAGTATAGGAGCAAAGAGGTCCTTCTACAGTTGTACCGGGCCCTGGTGAGACCGCACCTGGAGTACTGTGTGCAGTTTGGGTCTCCAAATTTGAGGAAGGATATTCTTGCTATGGAGGGCGTGCAGCGTAGGTTCACTAGGTTAATTCCTGGAATGGCGGGATTGTCGTATGTTGAAAGGCTGGAGCGATTGGGCTTGTATACACTGGAATTTAGAAGGATGAGGGGGGATCTTATTGAAACATATAAGATAATTAGGGGATTGGACACATTAGAGGCAGGAAACATGTTCCCAATGTTGGGGGAGTCCAGAACAAGGGGCCACAGTTTAAGAATAAGGGGTAGGCCATTTAGAACGGAGATGAGGAAGAACTTTTTCAGTCAGAGAGTGGTGAAGGTGTGGAATTCTCTGCCTCAGAAGGCAGTGGAGGCCAGTTCGTTGGATGCTTTCAAGAGAGAGCTGGATAGAGCTCTTAGGGATAGCGGAGTGAGGGGGTGCGGGGAGAAGGCAGGAACGGGGTACTGATTGAGAGTGATCAGCCATGATCGCATTGAATGGCGGTGCTGGCTCGAAGGGCTGAATGGCCTACTCCTGCACCTATTGTCTATTGTCTATAGAGCCATCACAATCAATTTCCTTCAGCCTGTTCTCCCACATATGCCCATGAACTCCCTTCCAATCAATAACACTGGACATAACTTGCAGCAGCAAATTAACCGAATGATCAGCACAGATGGATTCCGAGGTTGGAATCAAACCCAGGTGGTCGAGTTGCGAGATAGCTTCACTGCCTGAGGCACTATGATGCCACCCCACCCTATACAACTAAAGATGGTGCCATAAAGGCTAATCAGATTGATTCCAGGGGTGGAAACATTGTCCTATAGGGAAGATATTGGACTCCTTATATTTCCTCTCAGACCAGACCAGGCCAATGCTCTCTAGAGTTTAAAAGAATGTGAAGAACATATAAAGTCCACTGCTGAATAGGCTACTGCTTTTATTTCTCATGGTCTTGGATCCATATGTTGCATGCATGCTGGGTAAATTTGCACAACTGCAGGTAACTATTTACCCCAATTCTTATCAAGAGTAAGGAGCAAAGGAGAGTAAAAGATTGCAAGTTTGTACAGATAAGTTACCTGATTAGGAAGACGAGTAGCAGGTGAAATTTAATACAGTCAAATTAGGTGCTCAATTCTGGTAAAAAGAATGATGGACAATATAGATCAAATGGCACTGATCTAAATGGTGAACAGGAACATCATGTCCTCAGTGCATTTTACACTCTAAATTGGAAGGACATTTGAGCAAGTGGTTAATAAAGCATGCAGGATTACTTGATTCATAAATATACTTCTATAGCTACCAGAGGATGCTATGGAAGTGGATATAATTATGATTCTTAACAGTCATTTAGACAGATGTATGGACATTGAGTATTTATGGGGCTGTGGTCCAAATGCAGGCAAATGGAACTAACCAAGTGTGCCAACTTGGGCAGCATGGATAAGGTGGGTCGAAGGGCATGTTTCCATGCTCAATAGTGCTGTCACTTCAATTGTCTTAAAAATCAGGGAAGGTAAGTAAGTGTGAATTGCAGGTAAAAGTCCATTTAAAAAAGAGCGCCAAAGGGACGCTAGCAGGCATTCAGTAAAGGTCGGGAGAGCAGCAACAGCAGCAAGGACAACCGTAGGCTGAAAGTAAGTAAGTGTGAATTGCAGGTAAAAGTCAATTTATAAAAAAGCACCAAAGGGACGCTTGCAGGCATTCAGTGAAGCGCATACCTCCAAGCTAGTCAGAGGAAGGCAGGATAGGAGTGAGTGCGGGGATTGGCTGATCAATTAAATTAGAAGTTTGGAAAATTGGCAAATTAGTCAATTTAGTGACTGATATAAACAAGGCTTGCAGAAGGGGTGCGGCCCCATGAGAAAAGTGCCCCATGAGAAAAGTGCCCCATGAGAAAAGTGCGAGTCTTTGGCTGCGGTTTTAGTGCCCTGTGAGAAAAGTGCGAGTCTTTGGCTGCGAGTCTTGGGCTTCAGAACATCCTAACGAGGGAAGGCGATCAACCGGAAGTAGTTGTGCACGTGGGCACGAACGACGTCGGGAGGAAGAGGAAGGAGGTGCTGCAACGTGAGTTTAGAGAGTTAGGAAGAAGACTGAGAAGTAGGATGTCGAGGGTGGTTATCTCTGGACTGTTACCTGTGCCTCATGCTGGTGAGGGAAGGAACAGAGAGATTGGGGATATGAATGTATGGCTGTGGGCCTGGTGCAGGGAGCAGGGGTTTAGATTTCTAGACCAATGGTATCTCTTCTGGGGTAGGGGTGACCTGTACAAAAGGGACGGGTTGCACCTTAACAGCAGGGGGACCAACATTCTCGCTAGTGCTACAAGTGTGGCTTTAAACTAAGTAGTGGGGGGAAGGGGTTGACAAATTGGGAATATGAAGATGGAGTTAAAGGGGAAGTGAATACAGGAGAAATTGCAAAGGATTCTTGAATAAATGGGAAGGAAAGTTCTAGATGGGATAAGAGAGTAAGGTCAGGGCCAATAGTGACCGGTGCGAGAGGGGAGGTGAATACCGAAGTTAAAGTGTTGTATTTAAATGCACGAAGTATAAAAAATAAAGTGGATGAGCTTGAGGCTCAGTTAGACATTGGCAAGTATGATGTTGTGGGAATTACAGAGACATGGCTACAAGAGGACCTGGGCTGGGAACTGAATGTTCAGGGGTATACGACCTATCGAAAAGACAGACAGGTGGGCAGAGGGGGTGGTTGGTCTTACAACAGCCTCATCTCCCTTAGCACTGTCAGACTAACTTCAACATATCGCCTGTCATCCATTAAAATGTTGGAAAAGATTAATCAGTGCAATATTCAGGTCTTGCACAAGGTTAAAATAAAGTAATTAGTCTTATAGTCTATTGAGTTTTATGAGCAACCCCTACATCTTAATTGACTTGACAATTATATGGCACATTACGGTACTCTCTGTACTAGAACATTTTCCACTCTCAGTTTTAATACTTTTCTCTGAACTCTGTACAAATGCCTTGCATTCTTTCTCTGCATTTTAGACAAACATCATTAGCCAACACCACTAAAACATCTAGATCTGCTTGCGGCATTGAAGAATCAACCATTAGTCCTGATTCACCCTCCATTTCCCCACCTGTCAACACTTGGTCCTGAGCTCCCATTTACACCATTGAAGACCATCGGACTATCTTTAATCAGACTTCATCTTGCACCAAACATTATTCCCTTTATCGTATCGTACAATGTAGATGGCTCAATTGTAAGTTGAGATGGCTTTGAGGCGAGTCTGAAGAAAGGTACCGACCTGAAATGTCACCTATTCCTTTTCCCCAGAGATGCTGCCTGATCCGCTGAGTGACTCCAGCATTTTGTGTCTATCTTCGGTATAAGCAAACATCTGCAGTTCCATCCTACTCGTACCTCCTCTGGCACCTCGTTCCATAAACCTACAACCCTACATGTTAAAAAGCTGCCCTTTAGGTTCCTATTAAATCTTTCCTCTTTCACCTTAAACCTTTGTCCTCTGGTTCTTGATTACATGGGATTTTTCCTCAAACTGATCGTAGTTGGATGGAGAAAGCTGAAAACGAGAGGTGGGGATGGGACAAGGTCTTGTCAGATGGGTGGAGCAAGTGGCACAGGTTAAAGGTGAAAAGACGACAAAAGGTTGTCAAATAAGGAGAGAAGAAGCTGAGTGAAAGGTAAAGCCAAAGGGAGCTATATAGATAGAAGGAGACAGGGGAAGGGAAAGAGGGAGGATAAAAGGGCAAAGAGAGACTCGGGATGGGAAATGTGTGTATGGAGGGGAAAGGAGCAGTGTGACTGGGAGGGTAGGTGTAGCTGAGTGTTCCCTTCAGAACCACTGGCACTCAGTCATTGTGACTTTTCCTGCTGGAAGCAACTCCCAGACAACTTACCTGCTCAGCTGGTAAGAGGAGACCCAACGGGAAGGTCTCCAATCCATTCCCTCTCCAGACGCTGACTTGCCAGCTGAGTTCCTCCAGCACTTGGTGTTTTGCTCAGCTGGAAATCCACTGACAGAGGACGTGCTTTTTCCCAACTCCTCAATGTCTATGGAAGTTTTGCAGCCCCAAACTCCCCAGCCTGCTCAGGCAGGTTTGTGTATGAATATCTGGATGCACACAACGGGTGCTGTCTGTACAGAGTTTGTACATTCTCCCTGAGAACTCATGGGTCTCTCCAGGTGCTCCGGTTTCCACCCACGTTCCAAAGATGTGCAGGTTTGTTGGTTAATCGACTTCTGCAAATTATCCCTATTGTGTAGGATAGAAATAGTGTATGGGTGATCATTGGCCCTCGTGGACTTAGTGGGCCGAGCGACCTGCTACCACACTGCATCTCTAAAACCTGAAGAAAAATGAGCAAGAGACCAGTGAAATGGTTCACCTATCAACTCTTGTCTCCTTTATACCAGCTACAAGGTGCAGGTCAGCTGTGTGATAAAATATTTCTCATTTACGTGGATGTGTACAGTTCCAACAACAACTCAAGAACAAGTTCACCATCCAGGTTAAAGGAGGCAGCCTGATTGACATCACATCTGGCCCTTAAACATTAACTCCCGCCACCACCAGCATAGCACGGGCACAATTCAATCCTCCTACGTTATTCGGCAGCTCCGGCCGCAGTTTTCTAACCACCCTGAAACAACTTTCCCCAGCATTTACAATGACAAGGAGCTTAAGAGATGATGAGAAAATGAGTTAGTAAAGGACAGCAAGTGGTTCTGATGTGCCCTTTACCAGGCCAGAAGTAAATGGATTGATAATCAGTTGCTGAACCTCTTTCCCAATGCTATCCACTCTGTGTTCTGTTGTGCAAAGTCTCTCTCGTGATTTTGCCCGACCCAGACGTTTGCATATCATTCTATTAGATTTTTTTTTAATTTACTTTATTGGTTTATTTTTTATGAGTGAACCCTCTTGAGAGGGTGGTCTATGGGCTGCCCTTTCTCTGAATACCTTTTTTATTGTTATTTGATTTGTTTTATTGCTGTCATGTGTACCACAGTACAGTCAAAAATCTTTGTTTGCATGCTACCAATTAAATCTATACATGACTGCAATTGAGCCATACAGATGTACAACAGGTAACGCTAAGAGAAAAAAGTGCAGAATATAGTTTTACAGCAATGTAGCATTACAGTTACACAGAAAAAGTGCAGTGTCCACAATGAAGGTAGGTTGGAAGATCGGGACTAGCCCCAAACTTATGGAAGGACCATTCAATAGACTGAGAACAGAGTGGAAGAAGCTGTCCCTGAGTCTGGTGAAACATGCTTTCAAACTTTTGTATCTTCTGCCTGATGGGAGAGGGGAGAAGAGTGAGAAAAGTCCTTGATAATGTTGGCTGCGTTCCCAAGGCAGCATGAAGTAGATGGAATCAGTGCTGGGGAATCTAGTCTGAGTGATGGATGAGCTACATTTACAACTCTTTGCAGTTTCTTGGGGTCTTGGACAGAGCAGTACCCAAACCAAGTTGTGATGCAACCCAATGTTATGCTTTCTATGGTGCACCTGCAGAAGTTAACACAATTCGTTGAAGACATGCTGAACACCCAAGTCCTTCGATGAAGGAGAGGTGTTGATGTCCTTTTTTGACCATAGTTTTAATGTGATTGGTCCAGGACAGATTGCTGGTGATATTTACACCGGGGGACTTTATTTTACAAAAAAAACAAATGTAATTGTGTCTTTTTTTGCAGGGTGGGACATAATGAAACATATTGCAGCAGAACATTGCCCTGTGTGATTAATACATTTTGCTTTGCTCCTATCACTGTGTATTTCTCAGGTGAGTTCTCCCATCAGGATAAGCAACCTCTGCAGGTGTCCAGCCTCTATTGTTGGATAAGATTGTCCACCCCTGGAGCAGCATGCTGCAGGAAAAGGACGCAACATACAAAGAGGCTCTGTGCAATTGGCACTGGGCCGGTACTTGCTGGAGATGAAGAGGATGAGGGGGGATCTCATTGTAACTTACCAAATAATGAAAGAGCTGGATGGAGTGGGAGAGGATGTTTGCACTAGTGAGAGAGTCTGACCAGGGGCCTCAGAATAAAAGGATGCACCTTTAGAAAGGAGATGGAGAGATTTCTTTAGCCCGAGGGTGGAGAATCTGTGGAATTTATTGCCACAGATGGCTTTGGAGGCCAAGTCATTGGGTATTTTTAAAGTGGAGATTGATAGGTTGGGATTAGTGAGGGCGTCAAAGGTTACGGGGAGAAGGCAGGAGAATGGGCAAAGATAGATCAGCCATGTTCAAATGGGGGAGTGGAATTGGTGAGTTGAGTGGGTTAATTCTACTCCTATAACTTATGTTTTATGAATTGTTTCCCACCCACACCTGATCTGCAAACTTACTCCAGTTTACGCCACACCTCGAGCCCCATTGTTTACATAATGGCACAGTGGCACAGCAGTAGTGTTGCTGCCTTGCAGTGCAAGGGACCACGCAAGTCTTCTCTGGGTGTTCCAGTTTCCTCCCACACTCCACAGACATACATGTTTGTAGGTTAATTGGCTTCTATAAAAAATGGTCCCTGGTATGCAGGATAGAACTGGCAGGAAGGCTTAATCGCTAGTTGGCGTGGACTCGGCGAGCTGAAGGGCCTGTTTCCACGCTGTATCTCTAAAAACTAAATCTCCTGCCACTTTGCATTGATGTAACCCTCCTTCCTCTTCCATGCCTGATTATCAAGTGACAGCTTCATATCTCACCACATAGAGCTGACAATTAACAGGAGTGTCAGTGCATTCAAGCCACCATGGAACTGGTGTAAGTGCAGACAGAAGCTGGCCAGGATTATTAAGGCCACTTACATAACCCCAAGATATTCATCAAGAGTAAACTGGCTGCCACCACTGCAAGATAAATAGCTCTCATTAATGAAATAACTTGGGAAAGTCATATCTTGGTTTTATTATGACATTAAGCCTAACAGTATGAAATGATAAAATGTGATTAAACAGTGCACATTTCCTTTGATTGCTCCTCACAATGCACAACAGATGCCCTTTGCTGCTGCTGTTTCACATCCTGCAGCAGAGTTGCCATATGGTTGGTCAAGTTACGGTCTCCCAGTTGCTTCCGAAAATTACGACTGGGATTCATTTTGTAAACTGGCAACATTTAATTAAGAAACATGTTTGATTGTGTTCACCTCCAAAATCATAATTATGAAATAGAAACAATGCTTTTAATTAAAATGAGGGTTTCAGCCAGTGAAAAGACAGGCAGAAGTTTTAGAGATACAGTGCGGAAACAGGCCATTCAGTCCACCGAGTCTGTGCCAACCATCAATCACCCATTACAATAGACAATAGGTGCAGGAGTAGGCCATTCAGCCCTTCGAGCCAGCACCGCCATTCAATGCGATCATGGCTGATCACTCTCAATCAGTACCCCGTTCCTGCCTTCTCCCCATACCCCCTCACTCCGCTATCCTTAAGAGCTCTATCCAGCTCTCTCTTGAAAGCATCCAACGAACTGGCCTCCACTGCCTTCTGAGGCAGAGAATTCCACACCTTCACCACTCTCTGACTGAAAAAGTTCTTCCTCATCTCCGTTCTAAATGGCCTACCCCTTATTCTTAAACTGTGGCCCCTTGTTCTGGACTCCCCAACATTGGGAACATGTTTCCTGCCTCTAATGTGTCCAATCCCCTAATTATCTTAATAGATAAGGGGGAAGATCCCCCCTCATCCTTCTAAATTCCAGTGTATACAAGCCTAATTGCTCCAGCCTTTCAACATACGACAGTCCCGTCATTCCGGGAATTAACCTAGTGAACCTACGCTGCATGCCCTCAATAGCAAGAATATCCTTCCTCAAATTTGGAGACCAAAACTGCACACAGTACTCCAGGTGCAGTCTTACCAGGGCCCGGTACAACTGTAGAAGGACCTCTTTGCTCCTATACTCAACTCCTCTTGTTATGAAGGCCAACATTCCATTGGCTTTCTTCACTGCCTGCTGTACTTGCATGTTTCCTTTCAGTGACTGATGCACTAGATCTCGGACACCCAGATCTCGTTGAACATCCCCTCTTCCTAACTTGACACCATTCAGATAATAATCTGCCTTTCTATTCTTACTTCCAAAGTGAATAACCTCACACTTATCTACATTAAACTGCATCTGCCATGTATCCGCCCACTCACACAACCTGTCCAAGTCACCCTGCAGCCTTATTGCATCTTCCTCACAATTCACACTACCCCCCAGCTTAGTATCATCTGCAAATTTGCTAATGGTACTTTTAATCCCTTCATCTAAGTCATTATTGTATAACGTATATAGCTGGGGTCCCAGCACCGAACCTTGCGGTACCCCACTGATCACTGATGCCATTCCGAAAGGGACCCATTTATCCCCACTCTTTGCTTTCTGTCTGTCAACCAATTTTCTATCCATGTCAGTACCCTACCCCCAATACCATGTGCTCTAATTTTGCCCACTAATCTCCTATGTGGGACCTTGTCGAAGGCTTTCTGAAAGTCGAGGTACACCACATCCACTGTCAATTTTCCTAGTTACATCCTCAAAAAATTCCAGTAGATTTGTCAAGCATGATTTCCCCTTCGTAAATCCATGCTGACTCGGAATGATCCTGTTACTGCTATCCAAATGCTCAGCAATTTTGTCTTTTATAATTGACTCCAGCATCTTCCCCACCACTGATGTCAGACTAACTGGTCTATAATTACCCATTTTATCTCTCCCTCCTTTCTTAAAAAGTGGGATAACATTTGCTATCCTCCAATCCACAGGAACTGATCCTGAATCTATAGAACATTGAAAAATGATCTCCAATGCTTCCACTATTTCTAGAGCCACCTCCTTAAGTACCCTGGGATGCAGACCATCAGGCCCTGGAGATTTATCAGCCTTCAGTCCCATCAGTCTATCCTAAACCACTCCCTGCCTAATGTGGATTTCCTTCAGTTCCTCCATCACCCTAGGTTCTCCGGCCCCTAGAACATTTGGGAGATTGTGTGTATCTTCCTCAGTGAAGACAGATCCAAAGTAACGGTTTAACTCGTCTGCCATTTCTTTGTTCCCCATAATAAATTCCCCTGCTTCTGTCTTCAAGGGACCCACATTTGCCTTGACTATTTTTTTCCTCTTCACGTACCTAAAAAAACTTTTGCTATCCTCCTTTATATTATTGGCTAGTTTACCCTCGTACCTCATCTTTTCTCCCCGTATTGCCTTTTTAGTTAACTTTTGTTGCTCTTTAAAAGAGTCCCAATCCTCTGTCTTCCCACTCTTCTTTGCTATGTTATACTTCCTCTCCTTAATTTTTATGCTGTCCTTGACTTCCCTTGTCAGCCACAGGTGTCTCTTACTCCCCTTAGAGTCTTTCCGCCTCTTTGGGATAAATTGATCCTGCAACCTCTGCATTACTCCCAGGAATACCTGCCATTGCTGTTCTACCGTCTTCCCTGCTAGGGCCTCCTTCCAGTCAATTTTGGCCAGCTCCTGCCTCATGCCTCTGTAATCCCCTTTGCTATACTGTAATACTGACACTTCCGATTTACCCTTCTGCCTTTCCATTTGCAGAGTAAAACTTATCATGTTGTGATCACTGCCTCCTAATGGCTCTTTTACCTCTAGTCCCCTTATCAGATCAGGATCATTACACAACACTAAATCCAGAATTGCCTTCTCCCTGGTAGGCTCCAGTACAAGCTGTTCTAAGAATCCATCTCGAAGGCACTCTACAAACTCTCTTTCCTGGGGTCCATTTCCAACCTGATTTTCCCAGTCTACCTGCATGTTGAAATCTCCCATAACCACCGTAGCATTACATTTTTGACACGCCAATTTTATCTCCTGATTCAACTTGCACCCTATGGCGAGGCTACTGTTTGGGGGCCTATAGATAACTCCCATTAGGGTCTTTTTACCCTTACAATTCCTCATTTCTATCCATACTGATTCAACATCTCCTGATTCTATGTCACAGGATAGTTCTATCCTGCAGACTAGGGACAGCTTACAAAAGCCAATTAACCTACAAACCTGTGCATCTTTGGAATGTGGGAGGAAACGAAAGCACCTGGAGAAAACCCATCCAGTCACAGGGAGAAGGTGCAAACTCCGGAGTTAGGAACAAACTCTGGTCTCTGGCGCTGTAAGGCAGCAACATTATCTCTGTGCCATTGTGCCACCCTAATTCTTAATTTAGGAAACTGGTCACATGATTTCCCCATGTGCCAACAAGACTAACATGGCCTAAGTGATTACTAAGTCAGGTGTGTAATACCATCAGTAGGACATTGTGCAAATTATTTTTAAAAAGACTCAAAGTGCTGGAGTAACTCAACGGGTCAGGCAGTATCTCTGGAGAACAAGGGTAGATTATGTTCCAGGTTGGGGCCCTTCTTCACACTGATTGTAGGCAGGGTGGGAAGAAATCTCGAGGAGAAGGTGTGCTGGACAAATCAGGGAAGGTAAAAAGTGAACACGGGTGGAGAGTTTTTGACACACAGATGGTTGGACAAAGGCCAGATATGAAAAAAACATTCTGAAACAAAACAGAAGAGTTGCGAATTGTGAAGCCAGAGGAAGGGATATAGGTTGAGGAGGAGGGGAGAAATAGGTTTGAGTCGAGGTGGGATATAGGGGAGGGAGGAGGGAGGAAAGAGGGGTGTGAGGGAAAAAGGAGATGGGGAGGGTTGTTAGAGGTAACCTAACATTGGAGGATTCAGTATTCATACTGCCGAGTTGTAAGCTACCCATGCAGAACATAAGGTACTAATCCTCCAGTTTGTGTGTGGCCCCACTCTGGCAATGGAGGAGGCCCAGGGCAGAAAGGTCAATGTGGGAATGGGAAGGGGAGCTTCCTGGGAGATCCGGTAGGCCTTGGCAGACTGAGCACACGCGTTCAGAGAAATGGTTAAATGTGCAAATCATGACTGTTACTGTCAATTGAGGAGGCAGACAGGTGCTCCAACCCATTAAAGTTATCATACTTTATGCAAGAGAAATAAAAAATGCTGGAAAGACTCAACAAGTGTTTGGCAGGCAGCATCTGCAGAGAAAGATACAGCTAACATTTTGGATCAAAGACCTCACCACTGCAACTCAAGTAAACTCCCCAGTGTTTTGTAAGATATGAAAATGGTAGCCACAACAAAATAATAATGTAACAAACATTAAATGACAGCATTGCTCTCTCAATCCTTAATCCAAGAACAATGCTGATCACAGTGACCGCAAACTGACTGGAAAAACTAATGCTGCCAATGGTTCGTGCTTGTGCCCATCTACAGTGGGTTGACAATTGTGAGCAGGCTTCTTATGATGAACACTGGAAGATTAGGCTGGGTAGTCAAACACTGTACGACTCCATTCAACAGTCACAATATCCTTGTTAGTGGAGATATTGTGAGAAAGTTGGTTTGGTGCTTCAAGCTTGTTGCAAAGCTGTCAATCATCTCGAGTTGAACAAGCAAAGATTTTGTTGTTTTAGTTTAGTTTATTTTCACGTGTAATGCGGTACAGTGAAAAGCTTTTTTGTTGGAGTGTTTAGTTTAGAGATAGAGCATACAAACAGGCCATTTGGTCCACCAAGTTCACGTCGTCAACCATCGTTCACACTAGTTTTATGTTATCCCACTTTCGCATCCACTCCCTACACACCAGGGGAAAGTTACAGAGGCCAATTAACCTACAAACCCTCACATCTTTGCGATCAGGGAAGACATGAAGGCTTCCTTGTTAATTTGACAGATTAATGATGGTTGTGGACACAGATAGAACGTGCAAACTCCACCCACATAACATGAGAGAATAGCATTGAACCCGGGTCTCCGGTGCTGTAAGGCAGCAGCTCTACCCGCTGCACCACTCTGCCACGCAAGTACCGAAGCTTAGTATAGAAAACCTGGAATGTAATTAAAGTCTGAAAATAGCACTTAACAGAGTGTTAGCACAGGTCAATTGATGTGTCTGAAGTATAACCTTAGCAGCATCATGGTGATTATTCTTGGTGTTCGTACATTGCAATGTTGTCCATGGATCTAATGTAAATTAGGTGCAACAGGATAAAGCTGCCAATACGACTGGGCCTTTACTTAGAATGTCCATTAATATGTCATTGATCAGTGTTTCAGTCCTTAGCTGATCCAAAGCAATGTTATTGGGCTCCAAGAACAAGCTGTAACATGCACAATGATCAGCCCAACATATTAGAGTCACCAACAGATTCCTGTCCTCAACATAAAATACAAGTCTTCTAACGCACAAATCAATTGTAATATGAAATTAACAGCAATTGCTGCAAAAAACATACACTGGCCTAGAACTTCACTTAAGGGTATTGTAGAATAATAGTTGTCAATTAAATAGTTGGTAGCCAGGGGGGGATTCATGAAACAGCAGTTCAAATCCCACTATTGCAGTTGGAGAATCTAAATTCCAATTATTAAATAAATCTAGAACATAAAGCTAGTATCAATCCAGGTAACCATTAATCTTCCAACCTGCTGTAAGAACATAAATGGTCCACTAGGGTTCCACTGTCATAAGATCATAGCATAGGAGCAGAAATAGGCCATTCAGCCCATCGGGACTGCTCTGACATTTGCTCAAGGCTGGTCTATCTTTCCCTCTCAACCCCATTCTCCTGCCTTCTCCCAATAACCTTGGACACTTACTAATCAAGAACCTCTCAATCGCCACTTTAGAAATACCCAGTGACTTGGCTTCCACCTTTGACTGTAGCAATGAATCCCACAGATTCATTACACTCTGGCTAAAGAAATTCCTCATCTTCTTCATTCTTACGGTACATCCTTTTATTCTGAGGATCTGCCCTTTGGTCCTAGACTCTCCCACTACTGGAAACATCCTCCTCATATCCACTCTTTCTATGCCTTCATTATTAGATATGTTTCAATGAGATCCCCCTCATCCTTATAAACTCCAGCAAGTACAGGCCCAGAGCCATCAAACACTCCTCGTATATTAACCCAATCATTCCCAGGATCATTTGCGTAAACATTTTCTAGACACTTCCAACACCAGTACATCTGTCTGGGCAACATGCAACTCCTTGCACATGTTGTTGATGCTCAAGTGCTCAGTTTATGGGTAATGGGTGGCAATCAAAGTCAATCTCGCCAATGATGATAAGAAGGGCAGCACAGTGGCGCTACGGTTGAGTTGCTGTCTTACAATGCCAGACCCAGTTTCGATCCAGACTATGGGTGCTGTCTGTATGGAGTTTGTAAGTTCTTGCTTTGATTGCGTGGGTTTTCTCCGGGTGCTCCGGTTTCCTCCCACACTTCAAAGATAGACAATAGACAATAGGTGCAGGAGTAGGCCATTCAGCCCTTCGAGACAGCACCGCCATTCAATGTGATCATGGCTGATCATTCACAATCAGTACCCCGTTCCTGCCTTCTCCCCATACCCCCTGTCTCCACTATCTTTAAGAGCACTAACTCGCTCTCTCGAACAAGAGAGACAATTGGCCTCCACTGCCTTCTGAGGCAGAGAATTCCACAGATTTACAACTCTGAGTGAAAAGGTTTTTCCTCATCTCCATTCTAAATGACCTACCCCTTATTCTTAAACTGTGGCCCCTGGTTCTGGACTCCCCCAACATTGGGAACATGTTTCCTGCCTCTAATGTGTCCAATCCCTTAATAATCTTATATATGCTTCAATAAGATCCCCTCTCATCCTTCTAAATTCCAGTGTAGACAAGCCTAGTCGCTCCAGTCTTTCAAAATTCGACAGTCCCGCCATTCCGGGAATTAGCCTAGTGAACCTATGCTGCATGCCCTCAATAGCAAGAATATCCTTCCTCAAATTTGGAGACCAAAACTGCACACAATACTCCAGGTGCGGTCTCACTAGGGCCCTGTACAACTGCAGAAGGACCTCTTTGCTCCTATACTCAACTCCTCTTGTCATAAAGGCCAACATGTCATTAGCTGTCTTCACTGCCTGCTGTACCTGCATGCTAACTTTAAGTGACTGATGAACAAGGACTGATGCGCAGGTTTGTAGGTTAATTGGCTTTAGTAAAAATATAAATTGTCCCTAGGCTGTAGGATAGTGTTTGTGTACGGGGTTTGATGTGGACTTGGTGGCTCCATGGGGCCTGTTTCCTTGCTGTATCTCCAAAGTCCAAATCCTGAAAATTAAACATGTGCCACAATGGCACTACTTGATGCACCTGTATCATTTTGGACCTGGTGTTGGAGAAAAGGAAGAGGTGAAGTTTTGGGTAAAGATCCTTCTTCAGACAGAGAGTCAGGGGAGAGAAAAACTAAAGTTTCCAAACAGGTTACAGTGCATTCAGAAAGTATTCAGACCCCTTCACCTTTTCCACATTTTTCTACGTTAACGCCTGATTTTAAAAAGGGATTAAATTATTTTTTTATCATCAATCTACACATAGTGCCCCATAATAAAAAAAAGTGAAAACAGGTGTTTAGAAATTTTTGTAAAGTAATTAGAAAGAAATAATTTAAATATCACATTTACATGAGTATTCAGACCCTTTACTCAGTACTTTGTTGAGGCACCTTTGGCAGCGATTATAGCCTCAAGTCTTCTTGGGTATGACGCTACAAGCTTGGCACACCTGTATTTGGGTAATTTCTCCCATTATTCTCTGCAGATCCTCTCAAGCTCTGTCTGGTTGGATGTGGAGCGTCGATGCACAGCTATTATCAGGTCCCTCCAGAGATGTTTGATCGGGTTCAAGTCCGGGCTCTGGCTGGGCCACTCAAGGACATTCACAGACTTGTCTCAAAGCCACTCCTGCGTTGTCTTGGCTGTGTGCTTAGGGCCATTGTCCTGTTGGAAGGTGAACCTCTGCTCCAGATCCGAGGTCCAGAATGCTCTGGAGCAGGTTTTCATCAAGGATCTCTCTGTACTTTGCTCCATTCATCTTTCCCTTGATCGTGACTAGTCTCCCAGTTCCTGCCGCTGAAAAACATTCCCGCAGCATGATGCTGCCACCACCATGCTTCACCGTAGGTATGTTATTGGCCAGGTGATGAGTGGTGCCGCTTGGCATTCAGGCCAAAGAGTTCAATCTTGGTTTCATCAGACCAGAGAATCTTATTTCTCATGGTCTGAGAGTCCTTTGGGTGCCTTTTGGCAAACTCTAAGCAGGCTGTCATGTGCCTTTTACTGAGGAGTGGCTTTCGTCTGGCCACTCTACCATAAAAGGCTGATTGGTGGAGTGCTGCAGATATAGTTGTCCTTCTGGAAGTTTCTCCCATCTTCACAGTGGAACTCTGGAGCTCTGTCAGAGTGACCATCGGGTTCTTGGTCACCTCCCCGACCAAGGCCCTTCTCCCCCGATTGCTCAGTTTGGCCGGGCAGCCAGCTCTATGAAGAGTCCTGGTGGTTCCAAAGTTCGTCCATTTAAGAATGAAGGAGGCCACTGTGCTCTTTGGGTCCTGCAATGCTGCAGAAATTGTTTTATACCCTTCTCCAGATTTGTGTCTCGGCACAATCCTGTCTCAGAGGTCTACGGACAATTCCTTCGTCTTCCTGGCTTGGTTTTTGCTCTGACATGCACTGTCAACTGTGGGACCTTAAATAGACAGGTGGGTGCCTTTCCAAATCATGTCCAATCAATTTAATTTACCACTGGTGGACTCCAATCAAGTTGTAGAAACATCTCAAGGATAATCAATAGAAACAGGATGAACCTGAGCTCAATTTTGAGTGTCATAGCAAAAGGTCTGAATACTTCTCTAAACGTGATATTTCAGGGTTTTTTTAAAAATACATTGCAAAAATTTCTAAACACCTGTTTTCACTTTTTTATTATGGGAGATTGTGTAGATTGATGATAAAAAATGAATTTAATCCATTGTTAAATAAGGCTGTAACGTAGCAAAATGTGGAAAAGGTGAAGGGGTCTGAATACTTTCTGAATGCACTTTATGTTGTATACAGACATTGTGGGATAAAGGGTCTGTTCCTGTGCTGTACCTTTCTAATCTTCTGAGACCAATGTTAGCATTTTTTCTTTCAATAACTTTAAACAGACCTCTTGCAAAAGCAGCTAAGGAAGTTGTCTTAAATCATTACAACTAACAATCTTAACAAAAAAAAATCCCAGGACATTGTGCAAAAGGGGAAGTAGATCAATATCTATCTAAAAATATGCAACTCATGCTAGTAATTCAGTGGGTAATGTGTGAAAACATGCCTGATTCTATTGCAATTAAATTATGCGAATCACAGCCTCTCCAATGCATACATATGTATTGGTGATTAAAGAAAGCTAAACAATAACATTGATAGAGCTATACATTTTATTGGATAAAATTAAAGCTCTGATTGAACTTGATGAATTAATTCTGCATTATCATGACAGAATACAGAGACAAATATTGAGTGTGTTGATTCATGTTTCATTATTTAAACATCAGCAAAGAGACTGAAAAAAAATGTTAGCTTGGCAAATTTGCCACATTGCTGGACTATAAAAAGATCTGCTGGTGTAATTGGTAGCATACAGCGCAGATTCAAACTGACCGTGCATGACACAATTGGCCCTTAATGATAGTGTTGCCTCTGCAATCTACAAATAATTTTATTAAAATGCTCGTTTTGACCTCTCTTGTACATGGTGTTTACCAGGGAAGAGAGAGCTAGATAGATTGTGTGCAGGTCCTAGTCAATAGGAATCTGTTGCAGTAAACTGACAACACACTAATTTTATTTAGATGAATATAGTTTAAGAAATATCATGTTCATTTACTGATACATGAGGAGTGCTGAGGTAATTTTTGAAACTTAGATTCAGATGTTGACTGTTTCTTTCAATGACTCTTTGATCATTTATGACACAATAAATCCTTTAATAATCTTTCTCCAAATAAATGAATCAAATAAATCAGCCTTTTGATCAGAGTTCATTAGGTAGCACAAATTGAAAGATTTACTGTACAGGCATCTCATATTTTACGAGAGGGGGTGGGGGGAACCATTCCTGAAAAGTAGCGTATAATTCAAAAATGCATTAACTAAACATACAGATTAAAACAGTTTAAACAGATTAGTATGGGTGTCAGAGGTTATGGGAAGAAGGCAGAAGAATATATATATTTTTTTAAATAATAATTTTATTTGTCATATGTAGGTTGGCACAGGGTCAACGATACAATGATACAATGTTGTCTTGTATTTGACAAGACAACAGGTCACCGTTGGGGTTAGGTGGGAGAGACAGATCAGCCATGATTGAATGGCAGAGTAGACTTGATGGGCCGAATGGCCTAATTCTGCTTCTATCGCTTATGACATAGGGCAGGTGTAAATTAGAGGTCAAAAAAAGCATGTCTCAAGAAGGGTCTCAACCTGAAACGTCACCCATTCCTTTTCTCCAGAGATGCTGCCTGAGTTACTCCAACATTTTGTGTCTATCTTAAACATAGATTAAACACGCATAAAACAAGAGGTGCCTGTATTTCCATTCTCCACACATCCCCAATAACTGACCCCGTAGTCCACAACTCACCTCTCTACTTGTGGTAATTTACAGTGGTCAGTTAACCTTAAGGGTGGCACGGTGATGCAGCGGTAGAGTTGCTGCCTTACTGCGCTTTCAGTGCCAGAAACCCAGCTTCCATCTCAACCACGGGTGCTGTCTGTACGGAGTTTTTACGTTCTCCCCCTAACCGCGTGGGTTTTCTCTGAGATCTTCAGTTTCCTCCCACACTCCAAGGATGGGCAGGTCTGTAGGCTAATTGGCTTTGTACAAATGTAAAAGTTGTCCTTAATGTAGGATAGTGTTAATATGCGGGGATCGTTGGTGGGCACGGACTAGGTGGCCCCGAAGGGCCTGTATCTTGCATTGTATCTCTAGACTAAATTAAATCTTCCAATCTAGATGCCTTTTGCAACCAGGTGAATAAATACCAGGGGTTTTAATATTTAGGTTTATTATTGAAACATGCACAAGGGTACCATGAAAAGCTTTGTATTGCATGCTAGCCAATCAAATCTGAATAACACTAAAAATAGACACAAAGTGCTGAAATAACTCAGAGGATCAGGTAACATCTCTGGAGAAAAAGGATGGGCGACGTTTCAGGTCAGGACCCTTCTACAGACTCAGGAACAGTCTGAAGATGGGGTCCCAAACTGAAACATCACCAATCCTCTTTCTCCAGAGATGCTGCCTGGCCCGCTGAATCACTCCAGCACTTATATCTCTTGTATACACCAGCATCTGCAGATCCTAGTTCCTACAGGTAATACTGTACATAAATACAACAAAGCCAAACTCAAGTACAATAGGTCGAGCAAAGGGAAAGACGCAGTGCAGAAAATAGTTATTGAACGTCTTAATATGTTCACTTAATTGTTTGGGATCACAACAGGCCACAGTCTAGACTTCAAGGTCTGTGCACTTAGGCAGCATAGATTGGATATGCGGGCTTTTGCACCACAAGGCAGCAAGCATCCCAGCCTGTTCTCTGGTTTAAGATGCCTTCCCAAGTGGCATTGTTGGATTTTCCAACCTTTACTGGATAATCCTCCTATAGATTAACCACGGCAGGACTTCAAGGCTTTGCATTACCAAGCAATTCTATTAAAAATATTCCTCTACCTCAAAGCCAAAATGAAGCAAAATGTGGAGGTTCACACACATGGTCAGTCAAAATGCACAGCATATAGAAATAATGATGAATTTTGGTCACCTTTTAGGACTCCAGTGTGACGATGCATCCTCCCGAAGGATCCTCCTGCTCCAATCCCCATTACCTGCAGACAGACCCGGAGAACCCAACACCACAAATGGCATGAAACTGCCGAAAAACACCAGAACCCTGACACAGGTCTGGACTGAGCCGAGGCCACAGCCAGAGGAGCTGCAGCTGTGTCTAATGAGCTGACACTGGACTGGCTCACCTGAAGCTCGTTAGCCCCATTCCACATAAATCAAGGGAGTTCTAGCCATGGAGAGAAAAAAAAGGGAGAAAAAGAGAGAGAAAAAAAACAGAGTAGAAAAAAAGGTTAAATATGGGCAGAAAAAGAAAAAAAAGGGGGGTTGAAGGGGAGAGAGGAAAAGGGGAGAGGGGAAAAGGGGGAGGAGACAAAGGGGGAGGGGACAAAGGGGGAGGGGACAAAGGGGGAGGGGGCAAAGGGGGAGGGGGCAAAGGGGGAGGGGACAAAGGGGGAGGGGACAAAGTGGGGAGGGGACAAGGGGGGGACAAAATGGGAGGGGGCAAAGGGGGGAGGGGACAAAGGGGGAGGGGACAAATGGGGAGGGGGCGGGGAATTGGCTAAAGGGGGAGGGGCCAAAGGGGGCAGGGGACAAAGGGGGAGGGGACAAAGGGGGAGGAGACAAAGGGGGGAGGGGACAAAAGGGGAGGAAGGGACAAACGGGGAAGGGGAGAAAGGGGGGAAAAGGGGGGGAGGGGGGGAGGGGGAGAGGGGGAGGGGGAGAGTTGGGGGAGGGGGGAGAGGGGGAAGGGGAGAGGGGGAAAGGGGAAGTGGAGAGGGGGAAGGGGGGAAGGGGGGAAAGGGGGGAGGGAAAAGGGGGGAGGGAAAAGGGGGGGAGGAAAAGGGGGGGAGGAAAAGGGGGGGAGGAAAAGGGGGGGAGGAAAAGGGGGGGAGGAAAAGGGGGAGGAAAAGGGGGGGAGGAAAAGGGGGGAGGAAAAGGGGGGGAGGAAAAGGGGGGAGGAAAAGAGGGGAGGAATAGGGCGGGGAGGAAAAGGGGGGAGGAAAAGGGCAGGGAGGAAAAGGGAGGGGAGGAAAAGGGCGGGGGAAAGAGGGCGGGGGGAAAAAGGGCAGGGGGAAAGAGGGAGTGAGAGGGAGAGGGTGGGAGGGAAAAGGGTGAGGGAGGGAGTGAAACTGGAGGATATCCTACTAATTGTCAGTGTAGTCATTGTTGACCTAATATGATTAAGATATGATTAAGCATGTCGGATGATCTGAAAGGAAAGTATTAAGAGAGGCAAAATTATATCAAGTATCTCCCATGTGCCATTTCCAATCTAATTCTGCCCCAAATTATGCAAGAGGAAAAACAGAAAAACTCATTTAAGCTCATTGAAACATAATTATGTGCCTGCACCTTGGGATTTCTTCAACTTTAAAAGGTACATATAAATGCATGCAGCAAAAAAATTTTTTAAAACTAGCGATGAAGATGCCATAAATACGTCAACATCAAATCAGTCCATGTAGTCACCGAAAGGAAGAGGTTAACAAGAGAGATGTAATAATTACAGCCAACTGTAGCC
Source organism: Rhinoraja longicauda (assembly GCF_053455715.1). Lineage (NCBI taxonomy): Eukaryota > Metazoa > Chordata > Chondrichthyes > Rajiformes > Arhynchobatidae > Rhinoraja > Rhinoraja longicauda. The sequence goes on along the minus strand of NC_135963.1, from coordinate 36,451,109 downwards.
TTGCCTAAATATTAATTTACAGTTGCTAATGGAAGTATATAATGCTGAGTGCTCTGTCATTGCCCAGCTGAAACACCAGGGCCTAAAAATCACTCTACAATCTTTTGATTGCATTTAAACAGCACAATGAGTCAATCCAAAGAGGGTTCTCAGTCATACACAGATTGGGGTCTTCAATTGCGAGGTTCACGGAGCAACTTTATTAGGTTTATTTTCCTCCTCTACCCGAGGTATCACATATTCTCTCAGCTGCCAGCAGTTAGACTGCCAAGTTCAATCGCTGCCATCACTGCTCCAAAGGATAGACCACAACTGCACACTAACAGCTACAGGCAAGTGTTGCTAATGAATGGTGGAACAGCACATCATATTTCACTTGGGTAGCTTACAACCCAACGGTAAGAACAATGATTTCTCTCATTTAAAATTACTCCTGCATTCCCCCCTGCCCCTCTCTCCTTCACCACAGTCATCCTACCCAGTTCCACGGGTCGCATCCTTGTGTCGCTCGTGTGATCGCACCGTCCCCAGCCAACAATGGGCCATCATGGGTTGCACCCTTCCTGAGGTCATCTGTTATTGGCCCCGATTTGTTCTGGTCTTTTCTCGCCTCCAATTGATTTCCCACCCCCTCCTCTGCTTACAGTGTGAAGAAAGGTTCTGACCTGAAACATCACCTATTCTTTTTCTCCAGAGTTGCTGCCTGATCTGCTGAGTTACTCCAGCATTTTAGGTCCATCTTCTGTAAAACCCTGCATCAGCAGTTCCTTCCTACACAAAGAGTTACAATGATGGTGTTGTGGAAGGTTAAAATGCCGCGCCACCGTGCTGTTCTGCAACATGCACCATCCCCTGGTTTTATGCTGGGCAAGGTTGATTTACAAATTACAGCACTGTTAATCAGATGGTGTTGTTGACAGCAGATAAAACATTGGCCTTTTCGTCATTTCACCTTATCGTGGCAATCTGATTTTTCTGAACCGTGGCTGTTTCTGGGAGATCCCACGTTTGGGTTAGCAATGACGAATGATGTACACATCCATGGTGTAACTTTACATTGCAGGGAAGTGGCAGGTCCTTCTAGACTACTGAGAAACTGAAGTAGAAATGGAAAATGCTGAAAGCGCCGGGCAGATCAAACAGCATCTGTGAAGAGGAAAACTGCTCAAGTTTAGGCCGGTGACCTGACATCAGACTAGAGAAAATATACAAATCAATCACTTTTTAACTAGCAGAGAAGAGGGCAGATTATACTTTCATACTTTTAAAATCTATTTTAGTGTTATTTTAAATGCTGCATAAAGTCATAGCGTAATACAGCATGCAAACTGGTCCATTGGCCCAACTTACCCATGCCAACCAAGATGCCCCAACCACACGAGTCTCATCTGCCCATGTTTGGCACATATCCCTCTAAATCTTTCCTATCAATTAACCTGTTCAAATGTCTTTTAATGTCTTAATTGGCTTCTATGTCTTAATCGTTTTACTGTGCTTTGAGTGTTTAATTAACTTAAATGCCTTTCAAACAACATTGAGAATTATTTGATAACTGTTGTGGACACTTCTGCAGCCTTGTTAAACATTATTGTGGTGGTCTGTAAGAGGGATGTCAACAGTACAATGCCTTCGCCATGCTACCCTTGCCTGCTGGGTATGGACCGGGGTTTGCAGGAGACGAGGAGCGGACAAACTGCTCTTCCCATCCGCTGCACCCAGGAAGAAGATGCACGAGTTAATGCCATGGGCATCAGACTTGGGCAGCAGACAACAGACTCCCTCCAGTTCAATGCAATAGGGGAGTAATGCCTCACGAAGCAAGTGTGAAACATCTGCAAGGTTCACTCCAGAAATTCGGCACGAGGTAGGGAACCACTTGTGTGTTAGTTTTGCATGCCAAAATGGAGCTTAACGGCACGGCTCACACAATATATGGGCAGTTCACCCATTGTTAGGAGAGAGGGTGGCAGGTTTGTTGTGATAGAGAGTTGGCATGGATATCACAACGAGGTAATACAAAGCACAGCAAATGCTGGTATCTTCAGGAAAAGACAAAGTACTGGAGGACCAGTTGATTCCTCCAGCCCTTTGTGTTTTGTCATGAAAGGCATTTTGCCCATTCCTCAGGTTTAAACAATCCCTCTAATTATCACAGGGGTCCATTGACTTGCACGCAATAGAGGTCCAAGATGGACAAAGTTCATATCTAGAAACAAGAGTGATAAAAGATGCCAACACAAACTTACAACACAATCAGGAGCTTAGCAGAATGTTCACAGCATAACACCAGTGACTTGGCAGCAGTGGTGATGAAAAATAAATTACTTAATTTTTGTTGTTAGGGTAAGGCTCTGACTCACATCTATCAGCTTCACAGCATCCATGGCACCCATACCTACAACCCTTCCCCTCTCTGCTTCCCATCACACTTAATCACACTACACTGAGGGTTCTCCTGCTGCTCATGTGCAATGTGTCGCTGCCTTTACAATCAGCCCATTCACATTCCAACTCCTTCTGACTACCTTCATACAGCTTCCACACCATACTGCTGTGATATGTGCATCCAAGCGGTGTTTCAGCTCAACACCCACCCCGAAGCATTCTTCCTCTTGCTTCACCACACTGTCGTTGCTATCATGGATTTGCCTGCCCGCTGTTTTTCACTTTCACTGGTCTCACTCATTCTGCAAGAGAACCTGGATTTGAGAACCTGTCTTAACATAGAATGGGGAACAGTACACTGCAGTAACAGCCTTTTCAGCCCACAATGTGTACAAAATCATGAGACGAATAGTTCGGGTAGATGCACAGAGCCTCTTACCCAGAGTAGAGGAATCGAGGACCATAGGTACAAGGTGAAGGAGAAAAGATTTAATACGAATCCGTGGGGTAATTTTTTCACACAGAGGGTGGTGGATGTATGGAGCAAGCTGCCAGAGGAGGTAGTTGAGTCTGGGACTATTCCTTTGTTAAAGGAACAGTTAGACAGGTGCAGGAATAGGACAGGTTTGGAGGGATATGGACCAAGCGCAGGCAGGTGGGACCAGTGTAGCTGGGACATGTTGGCCGGTGTGGGCAAGTTGGGCCGATGGGCCTGTTTCCACACTGTATCACTCTATGACTCTATGACTCTAATGACTGTGCCGAATATGATTGACATAAAGCGGGACAGGCAGTACCTCCGGAGAGAAGGAATGGGTGACATTTCGGCTTGAGACCCTTCTTCAGAACGAGGGTCAAAGGAAAGCGGAACAAGGGATATAGACAGAGATAGAGAGAGATACAGAACAATGAAATGAAAGATATGCAAAAAAGTAACGATGATCAAGGAAGCTGTCCGTTGTTAGCTTTGGGCTGGGTGAAAACGAGTTACAGTCAATGAGACTCACCAGGATGGCAGTGAAACCATTGCAACGACCAGGGTGGGGGAGGGATGGAGAGAGAGGAGTTGCAAGGGTTGTTTGAAGTTAGAGAAATCAATATTCATACCGCTGGCTTGTAAACTGCCCAATATGCTGCCAAACTGATCTCCTCTGCCTGATCCATCACCCATTCCACCCATTCCACGCATGTATCTATCTACAAACCTTTAAAATACCCGTATTGCATCTGCCTCCATCTGCATCCTTGGCAGTGTGTTCCAGGCACCCTTCATTCTCAGTGTAAAATAAATCTTCCCCTGCATATCCCCTTTAAACATTGCCCATGCCAGGGTAAAGCGATCTCTTCCAGTCTTCGACTTTTATGAGCCATGTATCATTCGGCTCTTCAATCAGAGCAGTTAAATTGTACTTGTAAAGGCACATTTCTACTTTCTAAGCATTACCCAAGGAAATCAGTATTCCCTTTACTTAAGAGGACTTAAACAGTAATCAGCAGTTCAGCATTTCCTCTGAATAATGGACATGCCTTTAGGAAGGGGACGAGGAGAAATTTCTTTCATCAGAGAGTGGTGAATCTATGGAGTTCTTTGCCACATAAGGCTGTGGAGGCCGTCAATGGATATTTTTAAGGGAGAGATAGATAGATTCTTGATTTGTTTGGGTGTCAGGGGTTATGGGGAGAAGGCATGAGAATGGGGTTGGGAGGAAGAGATAAATCAGGCATGATTGAATGGTGGAGTAGACTTAATGGGCCGAATGGCCTAATTCTGCTTCTATCACATGATCTTATAACCAAAAGCAAAATGGAAAAGGGGGAAAAGGCAGCCAAGAATTACCCACATGAGTTGGTAGTTCATACTCCAGCTCTGCTATTGAGGGACTTGGAAGATTATCTGAGGTGTGGCAAATGTAATGTTTAAGGGTGATGGGTATATGGAATGAGCTGCCAGAGGCAGCACAGTGGCGCAGCAGTAGAGCTGCTGCCTTACAGCGCCAGAGACCCGGGTTCGATCCTGTCTATAGGCGATGTCTATACAGAGCTTGCACATTTGCAATGTGACTGCGTGGGTTTCCTCCCGATGCTCTGGCTTCCTCCCACATTCCAAAGACTTACAGGATTGTAGGTTAATTGTCTTTGGTAAGTTGTTAAATAAAAATCCCTTGTGTGTGTAGGTTAATATACGGGGTGATCGCTGGTCGGCACGGACTCAGTGGGCCAAAGAGCCTGTTTCCGCATTGTATCTCTAAAGTCTAAAAAGGAAGTATTGAACCACGTATTAGAGCAACATTTAAAAGACATTTGGACAGGTACATAGATAGGAAAGGTTTAGGAGGGGTATGGGCCAACGTCGGCAGGTGGGATTAATGTACCTGGGGCATCTTGGTCAGCATTGGAAAGTTGGGCTGAAGGGCCTGTTTTCAGACTGTTTTTGACACCATGACTACATTGTAATAATAGTACCAGTATCCCAGCGAGGGAACCATCGAAACACAGATCACTATTGGTCACACTTGCAGCGGATATTGGGGAAAGCATTCCACACCCAAGAACTCTAGAGACCGGATTCTTGGCCACACATGAAAATGTCCCCTCATGAATCACATGCTCTGTTAGATTTAGCTGACCGCTACCTTCGGGTGCATCCTACTTCACTGAAGGTTTAAAGCATCATTGTTAAATTGCCCATTAAAGTACCTTAAGTCAGATTCAGCTGAGATAATGATCCTTCAGAATCTTATTTTCAAACCACTGAGTTTATGGTTTACTCTCCCAAAGGTAATGATTCATACTTGGGTAGAGTTTCAGCTACCAATACTTCTTTATGTTTTCTCAGGAGAGCTGACCATTGAGCTAACCAAGATGCTCCTCAGATACAAGCTCAGGAATTATATTTTTCAGACAACGGGCAGCTATGTAAAGAAATATCTTGATGGACAGTGTCAGAGACACTAGCTCGTTCCTAACCTTAGGTGCTGTCTGTGTGGAGTTTGCACATTCCTCCCCCCCCCCCCTTCCGTGACCATGTGGGTTTCCTCCGGGTGCTCTGCTTTCGTCCCACATCCCAAAGACATGTGGGTTTGCAACCTAATTGTCCTCAGCAAATTTGCCCCAAATGTGTAGTGTGTCGATGAGAAAGTAGAACAACGGAACTAATATGAATGAGTGATCAGTAGTCAAAGTGGACTCGATGGGTTGGAGGTCTGTTCATTTGTTTAGATATAAAATCAAACTACCTAGAACCACAAATCATATCTTCCTTTTGGAATTCATCTGAAACTGGATGGAAAAGTTATTGGAGATATAAGGAACTACATATGCTGGATTCTTGAGTAAAACACAATAGACAATAGGTGCAGGAGTAGGCCATTCGGCCCTTCGAGCCAGCACCGCCATTCAATGCGATCATGGCTGATCATCCACAATCAGTACCCCGTTTCTGCCCTCTCCCCATACCCCCTGATTCCGCTATCATGAAGAGCTCTATCTAACAATGTGCTGAAGTAACTCAGCAGAACAGGCAACACTTGTGAAGGGAATGGATAAGCGATGTTTTGGGTCTGAATACTTTCCTGAAGAAGGGTTCCGACACAAAACGTCGTCTATCCATTTGCTCCACAGATGCTGCCTGGCCCGCTGAGTTATTCCAGCACTTTGTGTTTTACAGATGGTATAATTGTTATTATCTCATTTGGCTGAAAGGGTTCTAATACATTACACTAGAGATAAATGGAAAATACATTGTCTGAAAGGAGTGTCACACTGGGGAGTACTGACATTTAAGAAGCCAAATTTCTCTTGCTTAAAAGTGGTAACATTGGCATTAAGAAATACTGGATTTCCGATGCAGATTCTGCTGCGAAAATGCTTCGGTACCAATCTACTTTGCCCCTGGGGCACGATGATGTGACATATTTTATGCACTATTTTTTTTTAAACGAAAATAAGGTTTCAAAGATGATTCCATCAGCTACATCGAAACTGTCATGCATCAATCCCTTTAATAAAGGCAGAGCAACTTGGATGACACAAAACCATAGCAACAATATTCCTCTGGTTGTCAAGGTTTTTGTTTTGCATAGTAATGGACCCATTCCATCGTACAGCAGATGTGCTGGCAGGATCTTAGGTCACGTTGTAAGAAGCCCTTCCTTTCCTCCAACAGCTTCGTTCCTCCTCTTTGCTCAAATGGGTTTCAGTAGAGAGGCTAAAAGGATGACAGATATTCTGTAGTAACTTGCCCATATGACCATTGCTCACAGGTACGTGTTGGCTTGGACCAAACTGATCTCCCGGTGGCCGAGCACTTCAACTCCCCCTCCCATTCCCAGTCTGACCTTTCTGTCATGGGCCTCCTCCAGTGCCATAGTGAGGCCCACCGGAAATTGGAGGAACAGCACCTCATATTTCGCCTGGGCAGTTTGCAGCCCAGTGGCATGAACATCGACTTCTCCAACTTTAGATAGTTCCTCTGTCCCTCCCTTCCCCACCCCTCCCAGATCTCCCTCTATCTTCCTGTCTCCACCTATATCCTTCCTTTGTCCAGCCCCCCTGACATCAGTCTGAAGAAGGGTCTCGACCCGAAACGTCACCCATTCCTTCTCTCCCGAGATGCTGCCTGACCTGCTGAGTTACTCCAGCATTTTGTGAATAAATCATGTTGGCTTGGAGTCAGGTTCGGTGAGCCAAATAGGTAAGTAACATCTGTTTAGTTTAAGGTAGACACAAAATGCTGGAGTAACTCAGCAGGTCAGGCAGCATCTCGGGAGAGAAGGAATGGGTGACATTTCGGATCGAGACCCTTCTTCAGACTGATCTGTTTAGTTTAGTTTAGAGATACAGCACGGAAACACGCCCTTCGGCCCACCAGTGATCCCCGCACATTAACTCTATCCTACGAACACTAGCGACAATTTACACATACACCAAGCCAAGTAACCTACATACCGGTGTGTCTTTGGAGTGTGGGAGGAAATCAAAGATGTCGGAGAAAACCCACGCGGTCACAGGGAGAACGTACAAACTCCGTACAGACAGCATCCGTAGTCTGGATCAAACCTGGGACCTTGGCACTGCAAGCGCTGTAAGGCAGCAACTCTACCGCTGCGCTGTGGCCGCCCTTTAGTTTAGTTTAGTTTAGAGATACACCGGCCAACATGTCCCAGCTACACTAAGCCCACCTGCCTGCGCTTGGTCCATATCCCTCCAAACCTGTCCTATCCATGTGCCTGTCCAACTGTTTCTTAAACGTTGGGATAGTCTCAGCCTCAACTACCTCCTCTGGCAGCTTGTTCCATACACCCACCACCTTTTGTGTGAAAATGTTACCACTCAGATTCCTATTAAATCTTTCCCCTTCACCTTGAACCTATGTCCTCTGGTCCTCGATTCCCCTACTCTGGGAAAGAGACTGTGCATCTACCCAATCTATTCCTCTCATGATTTTGTACACCTCTATAAAATCCCCCCTCATCCTCCTACGCTCCAAGGAATTGAGACCCAACCTACTCAACCTCTCCCTATAGCTCACATCCTCTAGTCCTGGCAACATCCTCGTAAATCTTTTCTGAACACTTTCAAGCAAGACAATATCTTTCCTATAACATGGTGCCTAGAACTGAACACAATATTCTAAATGCAGTCTCACCAACATCTTATACAACTGCAACATGACCTCCCAACTTCTATAAATACTCTGACTGTTGAAGGCTAATGTGCCAAAAGTCTTTTTGACCACCTTATCTACCTGTGACTCCACCTTCAAGGAACCATGCACCTGCACTCCTAGATCCCTCTGCTCTACAGCACTCCCCAGAGGACAACCATTCACTGTGTAGGTCCTGCCCTTGTTTGACGTCCCAAAATGCAACATCTCACACTTCTCTGTATTAAATTCCATAAACCATTCCTCAGCCCACCTGGCCAATCGATCCAGATCCTGCTGCAATCTTTCACAACCATCTTCATTACCTGCAAAACCACCCACTTTTGTATCATCAGCAAACTTGCTAATCTTGCCCTGTATGTTCTCATCCAAATCATTGATGTAGATGACAAACAGTAATGGGCCCAGCCCCGACACCCTGGGGCACACCACGAGTCACAGGCCTCCAGTCAAAGAAGCAACCTTCCACCATCACCCTCTGCTTCCTTCCATGGAGCCAATTTGCTATCCATTCAGCTATCTCTCCTTGGATCCCATGCGATCTAACCTTCCAGAGTATTCTACCCTGCAGAACCTTGTCGAATGTTTTACTGAAATCCATGTATACAACATCTACAGCTCTGCCCTCCTCAACATTTTTGGTCACGTCTTCAAAAAACCCATTCAGATCTGTGAGACACGACCTCCCACGTACAAAACCATGCTGACTATCCCTAATCAGCCCTTGCCCGTCCAAATGCCTGTATAACCTATCCTTCAGAATACTCTCTAGTAACTTTCCAACTACAGATGATAAGCTCACCGGCCTACAGTGCCCAGCATTTTTCTTGCAGCCTTTTTTGAAAAGAGGCACAACATTTGCCACCAGTCTTCTGGCACCTCTCCTGTATTTAAGGACGACTCGTAAATTTCAACCAGGGCTCCTGCAAATTCCTCTCTGGTTTCCCTCATGTCCTTGGATATATCTGATCAGACCCTGAGATTTGTCAACCTTCATACAATAGACAATAGACAATAGACAATAGGTGCAGGAGGGGGCCATTCGGCCCTTCGAGCCAGCACCGCCATTCAATGTGATCATGGCTGATCATTCTCAATCAGTACCCCGTTCCTGCCTTCTCCCCATACCCCCTGACTCCGCTATCCTTAAGAGCTCTATCTAGCTCTCTCTTGAATGCATTCAGAGAATTGGCCTCCACTGCCTTCTGAGGCAGAGAATTCCACAGATTCACAACTCTCTGACTGAAAAGGTTTTCCCTCATCTCAGTTCTAAATGGCCTACCCCTTATTCTTAAACTGTGGCCCCTTGTTCTGGACTCCCCCAACATTGGGAACATGTACGCGATAGTACCTTCAGTACTTCTTCGACAGTAACACTGACTGCTCTCAAGACACTTCCACGGCCTGCCCCAAGTTCCTCCGTCCTTCTCTCCTCAGTAAATACAGATCAGAAATACTCATTGAGGACCTTGCCCATCTTGTGTGGCTCCACACAGAGGTGACCGCTTTGAGTTCTGTAAAGTCCCACACTCTCGCTAGTCACCCTTTTCCTTCTTGTGTATTTATAAAATCTTTGGGGTTTGTCCTTAATGCTACCCGCCAGAGCTATCTTCCTGCCCCCTTTTTGCCCTTCTAATCTCCTTTTTCAATTTACTCCTTAGTTCCTGAAACTCCTCCAGGGATGCACTTGATCCCAGCTGCCTATACCTGTCCCATGCATCCTTCTTGTTTTTGACCAATGTCTCAATTCCCCATATTCAGCCAAGCTTCCTTACATTTTCCTGCTTTGCCCTTCACTCTATTGGGGACATACGTATTCTGAGCTTTTGTCAGCAAACTTTTAAAAACATCCCACTTGGCCGATGTTCCTTTCCCCTCAAATAACCTGCCCCAGTCAACTTGAGCGAGACCTGCTCTCATACCCTCAAAGTTGGCCTTACCCCAGTTGAGCATTTTAACACGTGGACCCTCTCTGTCCGTATCCATAACTATCTTAATCGAACTGTGGTCACTCGTCCCGAAAGGCTCCTCTATAAACACTTCGTTAACTTGCCCTTCCCAATTTCCCAATACTAGATCCAGCGTTGCCCTCTCACGAGTGGGGACCTCCACATACTGCTTGAGAAAACTCTCCTGAACACTTTTGAGGAATTGAACCCCATTTAAACCACACTATGATTATCCCCAGTTAATATTGGGAAAGTTAAAATCCCCGACAACAACCTTATTTGACCTGCAGCTGTCTGCAATCCCCTTGCATATTTGTTCTTCTAATTCCCGTTGACTAATCGGAGGTCTGTAGTACACCCCCAACAAGGTGATCATGCCTTTCTTGTTCCTCAGCTCCACCCATTTCACCTCACTAAACAAACTGTCTGTAATGTCACCTCCGACCACAGCCGTGACATCCTCCTTAAGCAAAAATGCAACCCCCCCTCCTCTTTTTCCCTCACCACTATCTCTTCTGTAGCTCCTGTACCCCGGGACATTGAGCTGCCAGTCCTGCCCCTCCCTTAACTAGGTTTCAGTCATGGCTACAACGTCCCAGTCGATCGTACCTATACATCCCTAAGCTTATCTGCCTTACCCGTCAGGCCTCTTGCATTCAAATACATGCAGTTTAAACCACCCCTCCTTCCTTGCTCTCCACCTTTCATCTGCCTATTCTGTCCATTAGGCGTTCCCTCATCACCACACCAACATCTAACCTCTCCCCTGCTTCTGTCCTGTATGACATCCCACCCCTCTGCCAATCTAGTTTATTTGGATTATTATGTACAGTTCTGGTCGCCCCAATGATGTGAAGGCTTTTGAAAGGGCACGGAGGATTAGAGGGTATGAGCTACAAGGGGAGGTTGGACAGACTTTAATTGTTTTCTCTGGAATGCCAGAGATTGAGGGGAGACCTAGTAGAAGTATGTAGAATTATGAATAGCATAGATAACGTAGGCAATCAGAACTTTTTTCCCAGGATGGTAATATCAAATACTTTGAGGCGAGAGGGACAAACTTTAAAGGAGGTGTTTGGCACGTTTGTCTATGTTCCACAGAGGATGGTGGGTACTTGGAATGCACTGCCAGGTATAGTGGTGGAGACAGATACAATAGTGGCACTTAAGAAGCTTTTGGATTGGTACATGCAGGGACTGGAGGGGTATGGATGATGTGCAGGCAGATATGACTTGGTTTTGGCATCATGTTCGGCACATACGTTGTGGGCCGAAGGACCCGTTTCTGTGCTTTTACACCCCTTTGCTATGTTTTACCTGGACATGAAAACTTCAAGCAGACTTCAAGCGGCTCAAGACGAGATCAGCTAACATTTCACATGGCATGGTAGAAGTTTGAACCTTTGTGGTCTGGGGTTTGATCCTGACCATGGGCGTTTGGACATGCGGCGTTTGGACATTCTCCCTATGACCACGTGGATTTTCTCCAGCTGCTCTGGTTTCATCCCACATTCCAAAGACTTGCAGGTTTGGAGGTTAAATGGCTCATAAGTTCTAGGAGCAGAATTTGGTCATTTGGTCGATCAATCTACTCCACCATTCAATCATGGCTGATCTATTTTCCCCTTTCAACCCCATTCTCTTGCCTTTGCCCCATAACCCCTGACCCTCTGGCTTCTGTAAATTGTCCTTGGGGCTTAGGGTAGAAGTAGTGTATGCCGATCGTTGGTCTGCATGGACTCGGTGGGCCAAAGGGTCTGCTTCCATGCTGTATCTTTAAACTAAAAACCTTCATTTAAAGGTTCAAAGGTCAGTTTATCGTCACTGGTACCAATTAAGGTACAGTGAAACTCGAATTACGATACAGTCATACTAAAAAAAGCAACGAGACCCACAACTACATAAAAGTTAACATAAACACCCACCACAGCGGCTTCCCCACATTCCTCACTGCGATGGAAGGCAAAAAAGTCTAACCATCTTCCTCTTTATTCTCCCGCGGTCAGGGCACTCGAATCATCTGCAGCCGCGGTCGAAGCCCCCGCATCGGGGCGATCGAAGCTCCCGTGGTTTGGAGCTCCCGAAGCCGTTCCCTAACCAGGGACCGTGAGCTCCATGGTGTTAAGTCCGCAAGCTCGAGACCGATCCCTGGCAAAGGGATCGCCAGTTCCCCGATGTTAACATCCGCAGGTTCCCGCGATTGGAGCTCCCCGATGTCAGTCCCCAGCAGAGGCCACCAGCTCCTCGATGTTAGGTCGCAGAGTGGACGGAGATACAATACAGAAAAAAATTGCATCTGCGTCGAGGTAAGAGATTTTTTTAAAGTTTCCCCCAACCCCCCCACACATAAAACTAGCCAAAGATCACTAAAACATACATTTAACGCATACTAAAAAAACAACAAAAAAGGAAGGGACGAGACAGACTGTTGGCAAGGTGGCCATTGCTGGCGCCACCCGGCAGTTTATATTTGTTGGTTGGTGCCCCTGAGCTTTGGTTTTAAAATTGTTATGAAAAACCACTGGGGAAAGTTGCTGGTGTGGTCAAAACATCATTCTGCTTCTATGACAGTTCACATACCTCTTCATTTACTACCCAATCAGTGCAAAGGGCATTTCTGGCTGTGATACAGCAAGCATTTGCATTGTTTGCAAGACTTGAATCTCTACAAAAGGAACATTTGAGAACGGCATCAGAAAGATATCGTGATCACTGCTGTGCCCGATACAGCTTGACTTCAGTAGGGCAGCACAGTGATGCAGCTGATAGAGCTGCTGCCTCATGGTTGCAGAGACCTGGGGTACTGTCTGTGTGGAATTGGGTCATTGTTTGAAGGTCATTTATAACACAAATTCTGCTCAGAAGGTCCAGGTGGCAAGCAGTACCAGCAGCCATCATTATGTTTTCCCTCCTTAACCCAACACAATACCATAACCCAACAGGGGCGGCACAGTGGCACAGCTGGTAAAGCTGCTACCTCACAGCACCACAAACCCAGGTTCAATCCTGACTTTGGGTTCCGTCTCTGTGGAGGTTGCACGTTCTCCCTCTCACCGCGTGGATTTCTTCCGGGTGTTCTGGTTTCCTCCCACGTCCCTATGACGTGTGGGTTTGTAGGTAAATGGCCTGGGTAAATTGCCCCCTGGTGGGTACGAAGTGAATGAGAAAGTGGGATAACATTGAACTAGTGTGACAGGTGATCGGTGGTCGGCACGGGCTCGGTGGGCTGAAGGGCCTGTTTCCATGCTGGCTGTCTAAAGTAAACTAAACCAAACCATGCTGAAGATTTGGCGGGCATGACTTTGTCACTATTGGTAGTCCGGCACAGGCAGTCCTTGGCATGATGCTTGGCTATCAACACAAGTGGGGTCAGTGCATCCTGTTGGTATAATATATATCGTGGTCCAAGTGCAAACCACACCAAGATAAACAGCATAGCTCACTCACACATTGTGATACCAGCACATAATTTCCAGTGCAATAAAGTTTATAAGTTATTGCATTGATGCACTTAAAAGAAAGGTGGGCAGTGTGCATGAGAGAGAAAGGAATCAAGGGAATAAATTTAGGCAATGTCGGAGGCAAAGAGATCTGTGTGAAACACAAACAGTGCATGGATCTGTTGCACTGAATGATGTGGATCGGTGCGAAAATGTGATGCTAATCCATGTAAATTTGAACTCTACTTTGGCTACCCAGTTGTGACATTTACCATCAATGCACAACTGTGTATTGATCTGAAAAACATTCATTTGTATAATCAGAACTGAAGAGGCAACAAATACTCCCACTCTACTGTATTTCGTTTCTGGGAACATGATGTTTTATTTAAGTTTTATCTTTTCTGAATTCGGTAAGAATGTTCCTAATTTGACAGTGAATTGTTTCTTTCTGGATATATTTATATTTCAAACATATGGCACATTAATAATTGATTTGTTTTTAACAAATGTTTCATTCTTAAGCAGGTAACAGATGTCTTGCTCCTGTTTCTCCTATTTCCATATGACATAATAGAAGGCCATTCGGCCCATTGACTCTGCCAACTCTAAGGACAATCCCAACACTCCACTAATTTACCGTTAATGTGTTCTCTCTCAGTGCCCATTCACTCCACTTTCATCGTGTTTATATTGATCTACTCACCTGCCCTCGGGGTACTTTTCAGTAACTAATTAACACAAAACACGCATCTTTTGGATGTGTGAGGAACTGAAACACCTGGGAGAAACTCATGTGAAACACAAAGAATGGACAAACTCCATACAAACAGCATCAGAGGTTAGGACCTAACCTTGGTCACTGTGGATGTAAAACAGCACCGTTTATGCCATGCCCATGTGCGACCCATTTATTGCACATCAAAGGTAACACTTTAGTTTAGTTTAGAGTTGAGTTGAGAAAAACAGCTCGAAAACAGGCCCTTCGGCCCACCAAATCCGCGCCAACCAATGTTCACCCCGTACACTAGCACTATCTTACACACTACGGATAACTTACTTTTTTTTTTTTACAAAAGCCTATTAATCCACAAACCTGTACATCTTTAAAATGTGGGAGGAAACTGGAGCACCTGGAGAAAACCCATGTGGTCACAGGGAGAACACACAAACTCTCTACAGGCAGCACCTGTAGTCAGGATTGAACCCGGGTCTCTGGCGCTGTAGGGCTGCAACTCTATCACTGCACTACTGCATACAATAAAAGCTCCACTGCAGATAATAAAAGGCAACATATTGATATGGACAGAGAATTGTCTTCGCTAACAGGAAACAAAGAGGGCGTGGGAGGAGAGTCCAGAATTAAACAGGTTCAATCAGAAGATGTGAATGTGTGGAATGAACCGACACAATTATACTGTTTAAGAGGTGTTTGGACGGGTGCTCAGGAAAGGTGGAGAGGTATGTAGGCTTAATACAGGTAAAAATGATTAGCGTAGAGAGCATCAAGACAGCAGGGATGAGGCGGGCTGAAAGGGCCCACTTCATAGTTTAATTTAGTTTAGGGATACAGCCTGGAAACAAGCTCTTCGACCCATTGAATCTGCGCCAACCAACAATCAACCATACACTAGATCTATCCTACAAACTAAAGACAATTTGCAGAAGTCAATTAACCTAGAAGTCTGCACATCTTTGGATTGTGGGAGGAATGCGAAGCACCTGAAGAAAACCCACAAAGTCACTGGGAGAACGTACAAACAGCACCCATCGTCAGGATCGAACACAATTCTCTGGCGCTGTCAGGAACCAACTCTATTGCTAGGTCACTATGCCACATCCTCTTCTGTGGAGTACATTTCCATAATTCTATGAGAGAGCAGGTATAAATGGCTTCATATCCGGGTGGAAGAAGGGTCTCGACCCGAAACGTCACCCTTTCCTTCACGCCTGACCCGCTGAGTTACTCCAGCATTCTGTGATACCTTCCAGTTGGCAATGTGCATCGACATGAGGCGCTGCCTCAAGAGGTGACATCAATCATCAAGGATCTCAACTATCCAAGCCATGCCCAAAGACACACAACACCAGGTTCAGGAACATCTAGTTTCCTACACTGTCAGGTTCATGAACTGACCTACAGGACCCTTATCCAACGCCAGGTGATAATACAGTGAACCATCTCTGAACAGCTTCCAATGCATTAGCATTCTACTGAAATAAAAATAATATGGACTTGTACTAATAAGGATGGCACAGTAGCGCAGTGGTAGAGTCACTGCCGTACAGCGCCAGAGACCAGGGTTCGATCCTGAATACCAGTGCTGGCTGAACAGAGGTTGTACGTACTCCTTGTGACCATGTTGGTTTTCTCCGGGTGCTCTGGGGGACATGTCGAGCCTGCATGTTGAGTCACCAGCTACTGTGATTGCCTGCGATGAAAGAAAAATAAAGAACCCAACTGTAGCTCGATTATTACCCACAGTACAGAATGACTGGAGTAAATCAACACCAAAAGCATAGGGGTACAGTATTTTCATGTAGTACATTTTACCCCATGATCTACATTGAAGCTAATCTTTTCATAAACTTTTGCCAAATGTGCAATGCATCCTCACATTTGAAGTTCTGCCATACCAAAAGAAAATTAATCTGAAATGTAACCTTTTACAGTGTTATTATGCATCTAAATGCTAAATTGTTCATTCAAATGAGGAAACAGCCTGAAAACAGGCCTCTTTAAAGAATGCTGCCAAATGGAATGTGATTTTTTAAAATGTTTAGTTTAGTTTATTATTGTCGCACGCACTGAGGCAGAGCAATGAGGTTCTTGTTGCATGCCAACCAGTCAACAAAATCACGATACACAATTATAATTAAGTCATTACAGCTGCAGGAAAAAGAGTCAAAACTAAAACTATCATAAGGTGAAATACATCACCGATAAGCCTTGCATAGAGCACAAAATGCTGGAGTATCTCACCAGGTCAGACAGCATCTCTGGAGGACATGGATATGCCATGTTTCAGATCAGGACCATTCTTTGGAAAGGTTCTGACCCAAAACGTCATTTATTCATGTCCTCCAGCGATTTTAGGCTTTAAAGATACAGCGTGGAAACAGGCCCTTCAGCCAATTGAGTCCACGCCGCCCAGCTATCACGCCTGGACACTAGCACTATGCACACTAGAGACATTTACAATTTTTACCAAAGCAAATTAACCTATATACCTGTACATCTTTGGAATGTGGGAGGAAACTGGAGCAGCCAGTGAAAACCCAATCGGTTACAGGGAGAATGTACAAACCACACATGGGCCTCCTCCAGTGCCATAGTGAGGCCCACCGGAAAATGGAGGAACAGCACTTCATATTTCGCCTGGGCAGCTTGCAGCCCAGCGGTATGAACATTGACTTCTCCAACTTTAGATAGTTCCTCTGTCCCTCTCTTCCCCTCCCCTTCCCAGATCTCCCACTGTCTTCCTGTCTCCACCTATATCCTTCCTTTGTCCCGCCCCCCTGACATCAGTCTGAAGAAGGGTCTCGACCTGAAACGTTACCCATTCCTTCACTCCTGAGATGCTGCCTGACCTGCTGAGTTACTCCAGCATTTTGTGAATAAATACCTTCGATTTGTACCAGCATCTGTAGTTATTTTCTTACAGACAGCACCTGTGGTCAGGATCGAACCCAAGTCTCTGGCACTGTAAGGCAGCAATTCCACTGCTGCCCCACTGTGAAACTGCCTGATCCACTGAGTTATTCCAGCATTTTATGTTCTACGCAAGATTCAAGTATCTGCAGTTCCTTGTGACACCTTGGTTATTGCATGTGAGGCATAAAATGAAAAACTTCATTAAACTATAACTACTGAACTCGTTACGGTGATGGTAACACTGCCTGCGGCGCTGGCTGCCTGCGAATGCTGCGGGAACGGCTGCGACTCGTCTCCGGAGGCTCCGGCGCGGGCCGCGTGGACGTCGGAAGCCCGCAGGCCCCTGGATGGGGGCCGACATCGGGAGCTCCGGCAGCGGCAGCGGCAGAGGCAACGTGTCCGCCCGCCCCGAATCGCGGGGCTTGGGTCGGCCCGCCACGGACCTTTCACCATCCGGCGCGGCCTGAAATAGGCCGCGGGATTTTTTTTCACCGCCCAGCGGGGGCTTCAATATCGGGAGCCCCGACCGCCCCGACGTGGCAACTCCAACAGCCTGACCGCGGGACAAGACGGCAGGGAAGAGAAAAAGACATTCTGGCCTTCCATCAACGTGAGGAGGGACTGGAGGAGACTCACTGTGATGGATGTTTCTTTTTGTTTGGTGTTAGTTGTGATTGTATGTGTTATTGCATTTTTATTGATTAATCTTATTGGTCTTATTGTTCAACTGCGGGTAATGTTTCATTTTACTACACATTTATGTGTATGTGACAAATAAACGACTATTGACTATTGACTATTGAAATACTGAATTGTAGCGCGCTGCCAATGACTCAAGGCGAGTTCTCAGTGTTGTCATCTTTGGTATTTTGGGCATTGGCTGGGTTGTGGATTGATAATTTCCTACTCTCTCAAATTGTGTGGGAAATATTAAGGAGTGTGATGTGAAATTTGAAAAAAATGCAGCAGATAGCAAGACTGCAAACTATTTTCAGGTTCTAAGTATTTCAGATCATTCAAAAAACGCACTTCAAATGGACTCATTGCGAGAACTCTGGAAAATGTAGAGGAAAAGTCTTCTGCGACATTTACAAGACCATAAACACAATGTAAAATAATCAAATTATATATTTAGTCTGCTCTAAAGCACTGTGTTTTAATTACAGATCCACCACCGATTTTCCAGCAACTGATGGTCTGGCACCAATTTGGTCTGGACAAAATTATGGGAGCGCACTTGAAATGCACTGGGCAGCCACAGATGGCATTGTTTGTGGCGCATGCTTTTTCAGGACATGTCCCACCGTCCCCAAAGAATTATTTGTTTACATCTACAGTTGTTGTTGTTGTCGACAACCCCTCGGTTTTGTGCCATTCTTAGCTTATTTTGTTTACATTTAACTCTAGCTAAAGGGCCTGTCCCACTTAGGCGATTTTAAGGCGACTGCCGGTAACTGTCAAAGTCGTAGCAGATCGCCAAACTTTTCTTTTACCCGACAACAATGACCATGACAATGCCGAGTCAGGTCGAGATTACAGCATCTTCGGAAACATCGTGAAATTCCCATGCTGTCAATGCTTCTCCGGCATTGGAGTACTCTCAAGTACTTGAGAGTTTTGAACTATAACACCTTGTATGGGTTACTTAAAAACCAAGCATCACTGTAACAAGGCATAAACTGGATTGACTTCCAGTTTACTAATCGCTGTATTAGAAAAAATAATTTAAAAAGTGGTTAAGTGGATTTTTGTGAAAAGTGTGTGGGCATTCTTTGAAAATGTACGGGAGATGCATATTTGGTTTCTGGGTTGCATATCTGGGCTGGGAGCCCACTTTAGATGTAATGGCTGATGGCCATAAACATCACAAAATTCCCACGCTTACCTGACCGTCAAACTGTCGCCTCCAATCTACCTGTCAAATGTCCTGACGGTAAATAAATTGGTTAAACACAAACATTTTATGGTATTTTGAAATGACTTTACTTATTTTAATATAATGTGCTTCCAAATGCATCTAAGAGAACCTAGCAAACCTGGGGACAGCAGGCGACAGCGCCCGCAATAAGCAACGATACCTGACGACAAGCCAGCTGTCGCCGAGAAATTTCACTCCGGATGATTTCTCAGCGACGCGCTGAGATCCACTACGATTCTTGGAAGACTCCTCACGATCATGCCCGCGACACCTGGCGAACTGTCGGCGACAGCCTAGTCACCGGCACTCGCCTTAAAATTGCCTAAAGTGGGACAGGTCCTTAAGGTTACCAAACATGGTCCAAGTGACAGGCATGGTGTCAAACATAAACATATTTAATTGACATTATATTTTTGTTTTATTTAAGTTTCTGCCGGTCCATGGTGCTTTAGAGATACGAGAGGGTTATAATTAGTGGGTCACAGGTAGAACCAGCGTGAACGGGTGATCGATGGTAGACATGGACTTGATAGTCTGAAGGGCCTGTTTCTATGCTGAATCTTTAGTCCAGAATGTGTGTAGAAGGTCCAGAGCACACAAATATAATTTATACTTCATATTAGAGTGGGAGCAGGAGGAAGCATTAAAGAGACAAAACCAAATGCTCTTTATCTTTATGCTGCATCCATCAATAAGGCAAAGTCATTGAGTGCAAAGTCACAAAGATTGGGAATTGAAAATTGCAGGATACATGTCATTAGTAGAGATGAGCATGAGAATTGTGGATGGGGTAAAGGGAGTAAAGACATTTAAGAAATTGAATTAGTCTGGTTGAAGCTCTGAAGTAACAAGGATTTGACTATCTCTATGAGAAAAGGTGCACAGGAGACATGGTGTGATGAAGAGTTTGCTCAGCTGATGGCTGTTATCTGCTGAGACTCAAAGTAGAGCCTTGCAGTTTAAGTTCACCTTCTGAACTCCAAGCCCTTTTTGCCTGAGGTATTGTGTTTTAGTGTCTTTGGACAATAGGTATAGAGAACATAGTACAGTACAGCACAGGAACAGAACCTTCAGCCCATAATGTCCGTGCCGAACATAATGTCACTTAGTTGCTTACTTAGTTTAGTTTATTGTAACGTGTACAGAAGTACAGAAAAAAATAAAATTGTTGCGTGCTAATCAGTCAGCAAAACGACAATACGTGACAGTGTAGAGATACATGATGAAGGGAAGAATGCTTAGTGCAAGGAAAGTCCAGTAAAGTCCAATTAAAGATAGTCCAATGGTTTCCGACGAGATAGATAACAGCTCAGGACCGCTCTTTACTTGTTGATAGAACCATGGTTGAACCATGGTTGCCTGAACCATGGTTAATGCCAAGTTAAACGAATCTCCTCAGCCCGCGCTAATCTCCTATGGTCCGTTTCCCTCCCTTCCCTCCACGTCCATGTGCCTGTCTAAAAGCCACTCAAGTACCATAAACTGATTTGCCTCCATCACCACCCCTGTCAGCTTCAGGATAAGATGTGTGTGCCATCCCCTTTTTCATCTGGATGTAAAATACAGTGTGCCGCTAATTTGAAGACCAAGATTAATCTCCCAATCAATAGGTTAGCTGTCCAATATATCACTGTCACTTACAGAACCTTGCCATTCACAAATTAGGGGGTTGCAAGTCAAGTCATAATAAACTCATTCATTGTCTGTAAAGCGCGGAGTGAATATTGCAATTAATGTATGATTAATATTCATACGAGGCCTTGACTGGCATCATATCAATGAAAACTTTCATCTTTTTACACTCATTAATGGTTGCTGTGTAGGGACATAGGGATTGGCTGGGAGTTCGAACCCTCGGATTGGCTAACGTTGTCACGAGGTGTGCCAGCGCGGGAGAGACAAGTTAGTCTAGTGTTGAACTCCGTCCAGTAAGGACGTATTCTTTGGTTGTCTACAGTTGTGAGTATTGCGTTTGTTACGGGGTTTTTGCCCATGCAAATAAACTCCGTCTTCAACACTCACCCGCTTCTGGACTCGCCACATTGGTGACCCCGACGTGATCGACGATCACAAGAAGATGTCTCAGGAAGGAGCGAACAGTGGGCAGCCCAACGCGACCGGCGTTCACCTGCCCCCGTTCTGGGCCCATCAACCGCACCTGTGGTTCGTACAGGTAGAGTCCCAGTTCCACATCAAGAGAGTCATGGAGGACCAGGAGAAGTTCCACCATCTGGTAAGCTGCCTACAGCCCGAGGTGGCCGCGCGGGTGGGACGGTACCTGACCAGCCCCCCCCAAACCGAGAGGTACGAGGGGCTCAAGAGGCTCCTCCTGAGGGTTTGTGGCTTTCGCCAGGACCAGCGGGCTCTGAAGCTCCTACATCTACCGGAGCTGGGGGATCGGCTACCGTCCTCCCTAATGACCGAGATGCTTACCTTGATCGGCGACCACCAGCCGTGCATGATGTTTGAAGCGGCATTCCGGGAGAAATTGCCCCGGGACGTCAGGTTAGTCTTGGCGGACATCTCCTTTGCAGACCCGGTGGCGTTCGCGGAGAAGGCGGACGCCCTCGTAACGGAGGCCCCAACGGGAGACGAGTCGGTAAACCGGGTTTCCAGGCCTAGGAGCGACCGGCCCCGCGGCCAAGATGGCGGCGCATCAGCCGCCATTTCACAGAAAGCCCGCCAAGACGGAGCTGCAGCGCCCGCCATTTTGCAGCGGGCCCATGCAACAGAGCCGCACAGGCGCGGCTGGTGTTTCTTCCACCAGCGGTGGGGCAGGGAAGCCCGAAATTGCAGGGCCCCGTGCACCTGTTCGGGAAATGCCTCGGCCAATCGAACATAGAGGCAGTCTCGATCGGCCGCAATCGCCGCCTCTAAGTCACGGATCGAGATACCGGCACCGTGTTCCTGGTCGATACGAGAGCGGTCGTTAGCATCGTGCCTCCCTACGGCTGCGAAGTTCGAGCAGGTAGGAAGGTCAACGGCAGTCCCATCCGCACCTACGGCAAGAGGGCCATGGCCATGTCCCTGTCCTTCGGGCCCGCGACCTACCATTGGGAGTTCATCGTTGCTGACGTGGGCCAGGCCATTCTGGGCGCGGATTTCCTCTGGGCTTTTTCGTTGGTCGCAGACATCCGCGGGAAGGGCCTGCAACCCTCGGCTAACAGCATGGAGCCTGCCACCCGGCCTGACCCACGTCGGCACGCTGCCACCCGGCCTGACCGCTATCCGATCCCTCACATACAGGACTTCTCAGCCAGCCTCGAGGGCGCTACGGTGTTTTCAAAGATCGATTTGGTGCGAGGATATCATCAGATCCCTGTCCACCCACCGGACATTCACAAGACGGCTACGATTACTCCGTTCGGGTTATTTGAGTGGTTGCGCATGCCGTTCGGTCTCAAAAACGCGGCTCAGGCATTCCAACATCTCATGGATCATGTGGGTCGCGGGTTGTCTTTTGTGTTTATTTATCTTGATGACATTCTGATTGCTAGTCGTTCGGTCCCAAAGCACCTGGTCCACCTTCGTACTCTGTTCCAGAGGCTGCAAGCCAAGGCCTGATCCTCCACCCGTCCAAATGCCAGTTCGGCCTGTCCGCGGTGGATTTCCTGGGTCACCGGGTCACACCGGCCGGTGCCACTCCATTGCCCGCCAAGGTGGACACCGTCCGCTCTTTTCCCCGCCCTACCACCATCAAGGACTTGCAGGAATTCGTGGGCATGGTGAATTTTTATCACCGGTTCGTGCCTGCGGCAGCTCGGATCATGCGCCCCCTTTTTCAATGCCTCGTGGGTAATCCCGCTGAGTTGGTCTGGAACACAGCTGCCGAGGCGGCCTTTGACGCGGTCAAGCTGGCCCTCGCCAACGTCACCATGCTCATGCACCCCAGCGCCTCTGCCCCCACGGCCCTGACGGTGGACGCCTCAGCCGTGACGGTGGGTGGGGTCTTAGAGCAACAGGTCGATGGTCACTGGCAGCCTCTGGCATTTTTTAGCCGGCAGCTCACTCGGCCGGAGCTGAACTACAGTGTTTTCGACAGGGAGCTCCTGGCCCTCTATTTAGCTGTCCGTCATTTTCGCTATTTTTTGGGGGGCCGAGTTTTTGTTGCCTATACGGATCACAAACCCCTCACGTTTGCTTTTTCTAAGGTCTCGGATCCGTGGTCGGCCCGCCAGCAACGGCACCTCACCCTCATTTCGGAGTTCACCACGGATGTTCGCCACATCGCGGGTAGGCTCAACGCCATTGCTGACGCCCTGTCCCGCCCGGCCATTTCCTCTGTTGCTGCGGTGGGGGGCGAGGTGGATTTTCGGGAGCTGGCGGAGGCTCAGCGCCTGGAAGACATTGCCTCAACGTACGCCTCCACCGCCTCAGGGTTGCGTTTGGCCCAGGTGGCATGCGGCCCCACAGGTACCACACTTTGGTGTGACGTTTCCCTTCCCCGCCCCCGCCCGGTTGTGCCGACCGCCCTGCGGCATAAGGTTTTTGAGGCCATTCACGGCCTGGCGCTCCCGTCCATTCGGGCGACCTCGGCTATGGTGGCCACCCGATTTGTCTGGCACGGCCTGCGGAAGCAGGTGGCCGCCTGGGCCCGCACCTGTGTCCCGTGCCAGACCTCCAAGGTCCACCGCCACGTCCAGCCTCCGTGCCAGAATTTTGTGATTCCACCCGTCTGTTTTTTCCACATTCATGTAGATTTGGTTGGTCCATTGCCCTACTCTAGGGGCTACACTCATCTCCTGACAGTGGTAGACCGTTTTACTCGTTGGCCGGAGGCTTTTCTGTTGTCAGACACCTCGGCGGCCTCCTGTGCACGGGCCCTGGCGCTACATTGGGTTGCCCGTTTCGGCGTCCCGGCCATCATCACTACCGACCGGGGCGCCCAGTTCACCTCATCCCTGTGGGTCGCGCTTGTGCAGCTGTATGGGTCTCGCTTGCAGCAGACTACCGCCTATCATCCCCAGGCTAACGGGATGGTAGAGCGTTTCCACCGACAGCTGAAGGCGTCCCTCTGTGCCCGCCTGACCGGCCCTGACTGGGCCGACCAGCTGCCTTGGGTCCTCCTCGGTATTCGCACGGCCCCTAAGTCCAATCTGGGTACTTCCTCGGCGGAACTCGTCTATGGCTCGCCCCTGCGGGTGCCGGGCGACATTTTTCCTCCATCCTCCGCCCTGACGTCTTCCGTCCCGTCAGTTTTGGCTTCTCTCCGGGCTTGGGTAGGTTCCCTGGCCCCGGTCCCGGCCTCCCGTCACGGGTGTACCGCAGCGCACGTCCCCGCGGACTTGCACGACTGCGAGTTCGTTTTACTCCGGCGGGATTCCCACCGGCCCCCTCTGCAGCCGGTCTACCAGGGCC
Source organism: Rhinoraja longicauda (assembly GCF_053455715.1). Lineage (NCBI taxonomy): Eukaryota > Metazoa > Chordata > Chondrichthyes > Rajiformes > Arhynchobatidae > Rhinoraja > Rhinoraja longicauda. The sequence continues at coordinate 36,426,739 of NC_135963.1, read as the reverse complement.
CGTTCCAGGTGCTCAAAAGAGGGGCGGTCACCTTCACCCGACAGGAGATTGTCTCGGTCTCCCGGCTTAAACCGGCCCACTTAGACCAGGACCGTCCCGTTCTGGTGGGTCAACCTCCTCGCCGGGGCCGCCCTCTGGCCGGCCCACCTGGTTTCCCAGCTGCGTCTTCTCCCCTGCCGCTTGGGCCTCCGCTGCCCCCGGTCGTCTTTCCTCCGCCCCCTCCAGCTATGCCGCCTCCACCTGAAGGGCCCTCCCTACCTCCCCCTCCTGTTTCTCTCCCATCGCCTCCACCTTCAGGGCCCTCCCCGCCTCCCTGAACGGGTACCGGCCTCCCCTCCCCGTACCCGTTCAGGTCGGGCGGTCCGGCTGCCCGTTTGGTACCGTACCGAGGGTTCTGGGGGGGTCATGTAGGGACATAGGGATTGGCTGGGAGTTCGAACCCTCGGATTGGCTAACGATGTCACGAGGTGTGCCAGCGCGGGAGAGACAAGTTAGTCTAGTGTTGAACTCCGTCCAGTAAGGACGTATTCGTTGGTTGTCTACAGTTGTGAGTATTGCGTTTGTTACGGGGTTTTTGCCCATGCAAATAAACTCCGTCTTCAACACTCATCCGCTTCTGGACTTGCCACAGCTGTTTTGGATGATACCAGAGGCTGCATAAAACCCAGAGACAGGGGAGAGGAAATGGTAAGGAGACAGCGGGAGGTAAAAACAGAATATATTCTGCTCTGGACACAAAGAACTGCAGATGCTGTAATCTTGCATAGAACATAAAGTGCTGGTGTAACTCAGCAGGTCAGGCCCATCACTGGAGGCAATGCACAGGCAATGTTTCGAGTTCTTCAGACTGATGAGTGAGGGGGAGAAAGCTGGAAAGCAGTGGTCAGGGCGAGCCAACCCCTGACAAGTGACACAAAATGCCAGAGTAACTCAACGGGTTCGGCAGCATCCCTGTAAAACATGGATAGGTGATGTTTTGGGTCGGGACCCTTCTTCAGACTGGCGAATGAAAGATGGGTACAGGCGAGGGAGGTTTTTGATTGGCAGAAGGGTGGTCATATGGAACAGGAGACAGAAGGGTGACAATGTTATGCAAAGCCAGATGGAGGGATATATAGGTGGAAGGGGATGAGAGGAGGAATAGAGGGAGTGGATAGTGGGAGACACAGATATGTGCTGGAGTGGTGAGGGCACAGGAAAGAGGGGAAGGGAAGAGAATAAAAAGCCTGCTATATGCATTACTGCCCTAATCACGGACATTCAGTTTAAACTTCATTTATTGTACCATGGACTATTCGCCCCAGTCATATTCACCTTTCACTGAATACTAATCAGACAAAAACACAACACTTCAGCTCTGCACAGATTTTGGCTTCCACTATAGAGATAGTGTTGATTGCAAAGTAATCCCTTTATTGTGAGGAAGTCCCAAATGGAATTGTTGAAGATTTGGCATTGTGTTGCCTGTTGGAGTTTTGGACCACAGATTGACACTTGGCCATGGTTGGAAGGCAATAAATAAAGCAAAATAATCACAGAAGCTCAGAAGCCCCGAAGATGGGAGAGTCGAGGAGGGAGTTACTGGCTGCGACGGACTTGTGGAGTGGGCCGGTAAGAGAAGGACTGGGATATTGCTTCCAGCGCCTGCAGGTTGGCTGCAGGAGACACCCACCAGACACAGAGGCGGTCAGGCAAGGAGAGGGATGAGAGTTGTGAGCCTGCAGCAGCCTGGGGCTTACTTGGATATGGGGCACTCCAGTACTTCCAGCATGTGGACTGGACTTTTGGATTTTTCTTCGTAAACGGCACCAAAATATGACGACTGTGCAAAAGAATTTCACTGTGTTGTGTATACATGACAATAAAGAACCATTGAACCACTGACAATGTGCCCCCCCAAAAAATTGACATTCTTGAAATTCAGTGATTTGGATTTGCTGTTCAATTGATTGTAAATTCGTTCAGTAAATGTGCTTGGGGCTTCCTAGTGCAACGACCAACTGGTGCACTTTGAGTCACAAGCTGCTATCTTGTTAAATTCACCATGGAACCCCCTTAGCAATTGAAGCTAGTCCATACCTTGCACACTGCAAGACCTGGACTCCATTCAGGTATCAGCTGAATCGGGGGAAGGAAACTTTGGCTCACAGAAGTGCCAGACACTGACCAAGAACAAAAAGGGGAGGGCCTGTCCCAAAATTGAACATTAAAAACATCCAAGGGAAGATATACTGTGTATTTTTGGTATATGTTTCTCTCATCACCCTTAGATGCAACCTTACCGGGTGTTTTATGGTTAGACTAGTTACACTATCAATTGCCAAATTGCCAATGAAGCCTTGGCTCAGGAAAAAAACCAATTACAAGGAAGTAATATTACTTTGAAAAAAGCATCAGGGTTTCGTATTGTTACGAAACCTTGATGCCTTTTTCAACATTGTATTACTTCCTACATTGTTTTTTCCCGAGCCAAGGCTTCATTGTAAAGCAGTTTTGGTCACAATGCAATACACTGCCAATTATACAATGATAACCTCCTGCCCTCCAGCCCCTCTTTGCTGCCTGGAACTTCATCATCAATAGTGGCTCGAAACTCATGATATGGTAGCATTTGGGTATTGAACTTTGCCTCTAAAATTCACCCCTTTGACTGAAATTGAATACATTTTGGAATAGACTCTGACACTACGTAGGCTTCTCATTCTTGAATATTCATTATCCGACACCAACTGGTGCCTAGTGGATCGTAATGCAGCATAAACATACCTGTTAATCCACCAATAATTATTCTGAAAAAGACAAAATGCTGGTGTTACTCAGCAGATCAGGCAGCATCTCTGGAGAATGTGGATAGGCAATGATACAGGTCAGGACCTTTGTTCATTTTGAAGTAGGGTCCAGGCCCAAAATGTCATCTATCCATGTTTTCTAGAGATGTTGCCTGACCTACTGAGTTACTCCAGCACTTTGTGATTTGTTTCTAATTCATATTCTGACACTGATATTTTTTGTCCCAAATCAATCATTAATTTAACATGATACTTCAATCGGCCAACTGACATTCTCTCTTTTGTTTAGTAGTTTTAGACATAAAAGGTAAGCACATTGTCTCCTTTTATTTATTTTGGCCTCTGGCATATTTTCCTTTTCAGTGTTCTCCTTATAGCCTTGAATTGTCAGATTGCTTCTTCTCTCTGAAACACAGTTCTTTAAATTATGCTATTTAATTTAAAGATACAGTATGGAATGTTGGCCCACTGAGTCCACGCCAACCATCCATCAAATTTTCCACTAGTTCAATGTTATCCAATTTTCCAATCCACTCCATACACATTAAGGGCAATTTAATTTACAGAGAGCAATTAATTTACAAACCTGCACATCTTTGGGATATGGGGGAGGGGGGGGGGGAATAGATCAGCCAGAGGAAACCATGTGGTCACAGGGAGAACATGTAAACTCCACACAGGCAGCATCAGAGATCAAGATCGAGCCCAGGTCTCCGGTGGTGGGAGGCAGCAGCTCTATCAGCTGCGCTATTGTGCCGCTATCAGTGTTCATGTTCCATGAGAAGCCAGGAGGGACACGGCCCAGTCCAACAAAGGTACTGACCTCCCCACCATCGAAGGGTTCCATATGACGCAATGCCTCAAAAAGCCAGCCAGCATCACCATCAGCAACCTGGTCGCTCCCCCATTTCCCTCCTGCTTTCGGGAAGAAGGGCGAAGAGTCTGGAAACTGACCACCAGGTTCAGGAACTGCTTCTTCCCAGCAACCATCAGGCCCTTGAGACTGCAGTCACCAATGACACAATGGGATGAAGGGATTAAAAGTACCATTAGCAAATTTGCAGATGATACAAAGCTGGGTGGTAGTGTGAACTGTGAGGAAGATGCTATGAGGTTGCAGGGTGACTTGGACAGGTTGTGTGAGTGGGCAGATGCAGTTTAATGTGGATAAGTGTGAGGTTATCCACTTTGGTGGTAAGAATAGGATGGCAGAGTATTGTCTGAATGGTGTCAAGTTAGGAACAGGGGACGTACAACGAGATCTGGGTGTCCTAGTGCATCAGTCACTGAAAGGAAGCATGCAGGTACAGCAGGCAGTGAAGAAAGCAGTGAAGAAAGCCAATGGAATGTTGGACTTCATAACAAGAGGAGTTGAGTATAGGAGTAACAAGGTCCTTCTGCAGTTGTACAGGGCCCTAGTGAGACCGCACCTGGAGTACTGTGTGCAGTTTTGGTCTCCAGATTTGAGGAAGGATTTGCGTGCAGCATAGGTTTACTAGGTTAATTCCCGGAATGGCGGGACTGTCATATGTTGAAAGACTGGAGCGACTAGGCTTGTATACACTGGAATTTAGAAGGATGAGAGGAGATCTTATCGAAACGAATAAGATTATTAAGGGGTTGGACACGTTAGAGGCAGGAAACATGTTCCCAATGTTGGGGGAGTCCAGAACAAGGGGCCACAGTTTAAGAATAAGGGGTAGGCCACTTAGAACTGAGATGAGGAAAAACTTTTTCAGTCAGAGAGTTGTGAATCTGTGGAATTCTCTGCCTCAGAAGGCAGTGGAGGCCAATTCTCTGAATGCATTCAAGAGAGAGCTAGATAGAGCTCTTGATAGTGGAGTCAGGGGGTATGGGGAGAAGGCAGGAACGGGGTACTGATTGAGAATGATCAGCCATGATCACATTGAATGGCGGTGCTGGCTCGAAGGGCCGAATGGTCTCCTCCTGCACCTATTGTCTATTGTCTATTGAACTACACACTGTCCTAGTTGCAGTTTGGGATTTTTATTACACTAATATTGTTTGTGTTTAATTTATTGAATTATTTTATCTATGAGTACTTGTTCGCTGCTGCAAGTAAGAATTTCATTGTTCTGTTTTCAGTACACATGACCATTCAAACATTCTTGACTCTTTGGAGGGCGTTGAAGGATTGAAGAAAGGAGGTAGACACGAAAAGCTGGAGTAACTCAGCGGGTCAGGCAGCATCTCTGGAGAGAAGGAATATGTGACATTTCGGGTTGAGACCCTTCTACATACTGAGAGTCAGGCGAGAGGGAAACTAAAGGTATGAAAATGTTCAGAACAAATCAGAGCCAGTTTCAATGACCAAGGAAAAGTGGAGGCCACAATGGTCTGTTGTTGGCTGTGGAAGAGGTGATAACAAAGGGATGTGTGGATGCAAACAGTGGAACTAGCAGGACGTTTATGGTGGGGAGAGGCGGAGAGAGCGCGGGTATAGAAGGGTTACTTGAAATTAGAGACATCAATATTCATTGCGCTGGGTTGTAAGCTGAAACCAGTAGCTGCTTGGTTCTAGCTGGGAGCCTGGGGGTGAGGGGGGAAAAGAGTGAAAGGGTCTGCTTGTTTCAGTGTAGACTGCGCAGAATCTGGTTACATTTAGAGATCCATCAACAGGAAGGTCGTCGCCAGTACAACTGTATGAAATCTTCAAATCCAGCTGCCCATAGTGGTTGGGTCAGCCTTGTTGGCCCACAGATTAAACTCTGAGAACTCGGTAAATGTAATGCCACTTGTAGGGAAGCTGTCTGGATTTGAAGTTTGTCTGTCCCTTTAACAGCTTGAAAACCAATCAGATCATTTATTGATTAGAGAGGCAAAGAGTAATTAAATAGAGTGAGTGAGTCATACAGCATGGAAACAGGTCCTTCGCCCCAACTTCCTCACACTGACCAATATGACCCCTTCCACACTAGTCCCACCTGCCCGCGTTTGGCACATATCCCTCTAAACCTGCCCTATCCACGCACCTGGCAAAATGTTTCTTAAACACTGCGATAGTACCCGCCTCATGTACCTCCCCCAGCATCTCGTTCCATACACCCACCAACCTTTGTGGTAAAATAATCCCTCAGGTTCCTATTAAATCTTGTCCCCTCACCTTAAACATGTCCTCTTGTTCTCAACTCTCCTACTCTGGGCAAGTGATTGTGCGTCAACCCGATCTATTCCTCTCACGAATTTTGAACACATCTATAAGATTACTCTTCACCCTCCTGCACTTCAAGGAATAGGGTCCTAGGCTGCTCAACCTCTCCCTGTAGTTCAGACCACTGAGTGTTGGCAACATCCTCGTAAATCTTCACTGCACCTTTTCCAGATTGAAAATGATTTTGAACTTAGAGAGGTGTCATCAAGAACCTATTTCTAGTAGTCAGGGAGTTTGCAACTGGAGGAGGCAGAGTCTGCAATTACAGTTAGGGTTTCAGGAGTGAATTATGGAACACGTTTGTAGTCAGAGGGTAGAAGAAATTTAGAACGCTTGCAGCGCAAGAGCAATTACTGCCAGGATAATTGTTAGTTACATTAATATCTGACGTTGAGTGTTTTTCATTGAATATTAAGTAATGCAAAGATTAGGGAACAATCTGAATTGTGGACTTCCCACACCACCATACCTCTTTGTCAATTCGTATCAACTCATTTCGAACATGGCAAACATCTTGACACAAAGTGCTGGAGTAATTCAACGGGTCAGGCAGCATCCTTTAGTCAGAGGGCGGTGAATCTGTGGAATTCATTGCACAGAAGGTAGTGGAGGCTGGGCCAATGGATATTTTTTAAAGCAGAGATTGATAGATTCTTGATTAGTACTGGTGTCAGGGGTTATGGGGAGATGCCAGGAGAATAGAATTGAGAGGGAAACATAGATCAGCCATGATTGAATGGCAGAGTAGACTTAATAGGCTGAATGGCCAAATTCTGCCCCAGTAGCAGAGGTACAAAAGCTTTTCACTGTACATTAGTAAATGTGTCAATACAAACCTATACCCGAGCATTGATTTTGCAACATATACTGCACGTATTTTAGTAGTTTATCCAGGAATCGTGCCCAGTGCTAACCTTGTAGCTTGGCTGTAATCTGAATTACACTGGAACATTGCCTGACCCTGCAGCCATGTGCAACTCAATTATAGAAAGAGTTGTTCCTTAATGGTGACCTTTAGAGTACAACATCCATCAAGAAGCTGACAGCAAGCACAAGTTCATCAATCTGCAATCAACATTTGTCAGCAGGAGAGAGAGAGAGAGGGAGGGAGAGAGGGAGAGAGAGGGAGAGGGGGAGAGAGGGGGAGAGGGGGAGAGGGGGAGAGGGGGAGAGGGGGAGAGGGGGAGAGGGGGAGAGGGGGAGAGGGGGAGAGAGAGTTACATACTTAAAGGAATACATAGCCGAGGATTCAATTAATCCATTTGGAACAAAGTGGAAAGATTTGAGCTTCAAACACATCCGGAAAATATTGAGCACTAATTGTTCAAAGTAATCAGCAGCAATTTTGTAAATCAGTCCCGTGTTCGATCCTGATTATGGGTGATATCTGTGTGGAGTTTGACATTCTCCCTTTGACCTGCGTGCGTTTTCTCACGCTGACCAGCGATCACCCCTTACACTAACGCTTGCTTACATACTAGGGAAAGTTTACCATTATACCTGCCAATTAACCTACAAACCTGTACGTCTTTGGAGCGTGAAAAGAAACAGGTAGAACATACAAACTCCGTACAGACAGTGCCCGTAGTTAGGTTCGAACCCAAGTTGCTGGCACTGTAAGGCAACAACTCACTGTAAGGCTGCACTACTGTGCCACCCATACTCTCTCTCTTTCCTTCATCTTCCTTCGTGAGAACAACGCCCTTGATTAAGTTTTCAGTTCATCCTTTGGAACTGTCCTTTAATGGCTGGCTGACAATATTTTTGCCTGATTACACTTTCATAAAGTGCCTTGGCATCTGTGATAGAAAGAGCTTTGCTTTTCCCATTCCTAAGCACAGCCTGCTGTACTGGTGCAACAGGAAGAATGGTTGAATGGGCCAACAAGCTGCTGCTTTCATTTATTTCTCTGGGCTAGGAACTGCTTTGGGGCAGCCAAAGTGGCTGATCAGCATGCCAGGGGATGATAAATCTTCCTTGGAAGGTCAGCAGGCAGTCCAAGCAGCTTCCGAACAAAGGCCGTTAATGAGCGAGTGCACAATAGTTAATATTTTGTTAAGAGAATGTTTAAGAAACATTTGGGCAACATATCGGGATTGTAAAGAGGTGTGGCTATTGTTTAATGTCACAGGGAAATAGTTCCTGTCCACTTTGTAATTACGAGGAGTGTCAGTAAGGAAACTTCAACTATTTCTCACCTCACCCCCCCCCCCCCCCCCCTTCCACCTACATTATTTCATTTTGCTTCACAATTCGCAACTCTTCAATCTTTTTGTCTCACACCATCTGTCCAATGTCCAGCCATTAAAACTCCCTCCCCACTTCTGTCCCACCCATTACCAGGCTTTGTATCGCTGCTCCTCTCTTCCAGCTTTCTCCCCCCCCCCCCACCTCAGCCATAATCAGCCTGATTTGAAACTTCATCTATCCACATTCTCCAGAGATGCAGCCTGAGTTACTCCAGCACTTTGTGTCTTTTATTGTAAACCAGCATCTGCAGTTCCTTGTTTTGACATGAAACTTCAATATTAGGAAATGGCTTCAGTAGATTTTTTTTCTGGTCAATTAGAATGAATTGATAATGGACTGGTACTTAAATCGTCCAAAAATAAAAATGAGTGCATTTGATTAGTTAAGAGAAACGTGCTCTCGCAAAAACTCAATCAGTCCCGACACCATCTCCTTCCATTTGTAACAGGCGCAAATCAAGGTATCGGCACCCAGGCAGCTAAAGGAGGTAAGGTGGTCATTTATATTAATAAGGCTTCCCCTTTCACATTAATAGCACTTACAAAGCCTGGAAATGTGATCACATATCATTGTGACTTGACTGAAAATGCACTTACAAAGGTGGGATGATAACTAATCCCAGCTTGTTCCATGTCACGCCAAAAATCGACTGACTACGTTTGATCTTGAATCATCCTCACATGTCTAGGGTGATTTCCACATCAGTCACCCATGGCATGGACTTATTTCCCAATTGACATTCTCCCTGGAACACTGGTGGGGAAATTACAAATGCATGGTTGATGATCGACATTGAAAGATGCAGCGTGGAAACAGTGCCTCACTAAGTGAGCTCACCAAGTCCACGTCGACAATCGATCACACGTTCATACTCGGTCCGTGTTATCCCACTTCTGCATCCACTTTCCACACACTCAGGTCGATTTACAAAGGCCAACTAACCTACAAACCCGCACGTCTTTAGGATGCGAGAGGAAACCCACCTGGTCACAAGGAAAACGTGCAAACTCCACGCGGAGACCACTCAATATCAGTGGCGCTGTGAGGCAGCAGCTCTATCAGCTACACCACTGCATTATCTATATTTAGGCACTGAGATGACCAGGTCTTTCAAGCTCAAATGCTGGATTGGGATCACTATCACTTACAACCTTATATTTTTCTCCTTGGGCATGCACCCAGCTACATAACATGAACCTCTTCCCACTGATCTCACCAATATCAGTCCTCCCCCATAACAGAGAATTTTATTTGCCAGTCCTTGTTTCTCCTTCACTCTTCAATCCTCCTCAATGATCCTTCCATCTCCCTCTGATCTTCTCATTATCTGTCTTCTTCTGATCTGCGCTCTGATCATCTCCTGCCAGTCACCACATGACCCTGCGATTACAAATGTAATTACCCTGAGGGTCGCAATTACCCTGAGGGCCAGTTCCCTATGTCATAGATCAGAGTTGATTGAGCCCATTCAGTCGAACTCATCCATGCTGACTGCGGGTATCTCATTTGCCTTCATTGGACCCTCATCCACCATTTTCCTATTGAAGAATGGCACAGTGGCACAGTGGTAGAGCCGCTACCTCACAGCACGAGAGACCCAGGTTCAATCCTGACCTCGGGTGTACATTGCAAACTGTCTGAAGTTTGCACGTTAACCCTGGACCGCGTGGGTTTCCTCCAGGTGCTCTGGTTTCCTCCCACATCCCAAAGACATGCAGGTTTATAGGTTAATAGGCCTCTGTGCATTGCCCCGAGTGTGTAGGGAATGGATGAGAAAGTGGAATAACATAGAACAAGTGTGAACGGGTGATTGATGGTCAGTGTGGATGATGGGCCTAATGTCTTGTTTCCATGCTGCATCTTTAAACTACTTGCCTAACTACCTTTTAAACAGTATAATTGTATCTGCCTCTACTACTGTAGAAGTGAAGGGTATGTGGAATGAGCTGCCAGAAGAGGTAGTTGAGGCAGGTACTACAGCAGCATTTAAAGGACATTTGGATAAATACGTGGAGAGGAAAGGCATAGAGGGACATAGACCAAATGAGACTACCATGGATGTGGTATTTTGGTTGGCACAAATGAGTTGGACTGACGGGTCGGTTTCCATGCTGTGTACTTCATGACTATGACTCTGTGTGTTGCTCAATGTGACCCGCCTTGAAGTCAGGTCCACACGGACCACTTTCCATTAACTTTCGAAGCAACAAACTACTTTGAAAAGAATGAAATTCATCAAGCGTTAACAAAATTCAAAGAGCAACTTAACTGCATTCAGTTCATGGAGACACAAGAGACTGCAAATGCTGGAACCTTGAACAAAACACAAACTGCTGGAGGTACTCAACAAGTCAGGCAGCATCTGGGGAGGGAATGGGGACTGCTCCCCATCTGTTGTTCCTGCTGCTGTCCAGCTGCTCAACCATGTTCTGACCCCGACTCGCTACCACAGCAACAAGTCTTTCCTCAGAGCTTGCCTTAGATAATAGACAATAGACAATAGGTGCAGGAGGAGGCCATTCGGCCCTTCGAGCCAGCACCGCCATTCAATGTGATCATGGCTGATCATTCTCAATCAGTACCCCGTTCCTGCCTTCTCCCCATACCCCCTGACTCCGCTATCCTTAAGAGCTCTATCTAGCGCTCTCTTGAATGCATTCAGAGAATTGGCCTCCACTGCCTTCTGAGGCAGAGAATTCCACAGATTCACAACTCTCTGACTGAAAAGGTTTTTCCTCATCTCAGTTCTAAATGGCCTACCCCTTATTCTTAAACTGTGGCCCCTGGTTCTGGACTCCCCCAACATTGGGAACATGTTTCCTGCCTCTAACGTGTCCAACCCCTAATAATCTTATACGTCTTATACCTTTGTCATCATGTCCGATTTCCAGGCCTCCCAGTTTAGGTCCAACCAAGATCTAAGGTATCTACAATCTGAAGAAGTCTCCCAACCTGAAATGTCACCTGTCCATTCACTCGTGGATGTTGCCTGACCCTCTGAGTTACTTCATCGCTTTGTGTTTTAAAGTTAGTTTATGATCACATCAAGTAGTGGTGATGGCAGTTCTTGGCTCCTAAATGTCTCTTCACCCACACAGCATTAGAGAGATTTGAGGTCCAAAATTACTAGACTGATGTTACACTTTGGTAGCTGCCATGATTTCCCAACTCAAGGTCTGAAGAAGGGTCCTGACCCGAAACATCACCTATCCATGTTCTCCAGAGATGCTGAGTTACTCTAGCATTTTGAGCCCTTTTGGGTAAACGAACATCTGCAGTTCCTTGTTGCTATGTATTTCCATCTATGTTCACAATACTTGTATTAATGCTCTCTCCAATGTCATCCCCAGTAGGACTCAGATCATAAGTGCAAACATTTGCATCCACTGCAACTACTTAAAAACCTGAAGTGCCAAAAATAGTAACATTAGGGGCTACTTTTGCCACCTTTCTATCAAAACCTGGTGTCCCAAGCATTCTAAAAACTTTGTGTTGTAGTAACTTGTGTTCCTGCGCAAGAAATGGGGAAATGTTGCTACATGTGTACTTTAACAATGCAACATTATGCATCACACGACGAGCATTTACATCAGTCTGCCTAGCTGCAGCTGATACTTGGTTGGTGCCAACTTTCCATATGAAATAGAATACCCAAAAACACATACCTCCAGATTCAGAGACAGTTTCTTCCCAGCTGCTATCAGGCCACTGAACCATCCTATCACCAACTGGAGAGTGGTCCTCTACCATATACCTCATTGCAGACCCTCAGAATATCTTTTATCAGACATTAACTTGCACTGAACTTTATTCCCTTTATCCTGTATCTATACACCATAGGCAGCTTGATTGGAATAATGTATAATCATTACGCTGACTGGATAGTGCACAACAAAAAAAGCTCGGTACACGTGACAATAATAAACTAAACTATGAATTATAGTCTATTCTCGCAATGTATTTCCGGTGATCAAAGAGTTCATTCTGAGTCTCTGATAATAATTGCTGTCTTAAAATTATGAAAGGGTTTGAGAAATCAATATATCGATTCCCCACTTGATGAGGAGCCTAATTGGGGAGATGAATATCAAATAGTGATTAAAATCTCCAGGAGGGAAACTCCTTTACCCAACAAGTGTTTAGAAAATGGAATGTTTTATTGCCTGAAGTAATTCATGCCGAAGTACTAAAGGGAAGGTGAATACGTAGAAGGAGAGAGGACGGACAGAGATTTGCTGGGAGGGGTAAGTGAAGAGGAGGCATGTGCTGACTGCTCCCACTGATCGTTGGGCTGCTGCACATTCCACATCATTTACTTATCTGAAGCGTCTTTCAAATGCATATAAATTGCATGCACCACACTTTTTCCCAGGATGAAAATCCCCAACACCAGAGGGCACAGCTATAAGGTGATAGGGGGAAAGTTTAATAGAGACTAGACCAAGTAGACCCATTGGGCCCAAACCTTTCCTACATTGGTGCAGCACACTCTCCTCCCACCCTCCCCTCTCCCCCAACCCCTCCCCCCCCCCCCTTCCATCCTCCTCCTTTCCTCCCTCTCTCTCCCCTCGCTCCCTAGGAGATAGATTTAAACTTTAAAATGCAAATAACTTAAAAAATATAACACCGATTTCAATTAAACTTCTTCCATTCGCACCAAGTGAGTAAGGTGGGCCTAAAATTGTCACGCTATCATGTACCATTTTGGCTGTAGTTCAGATACAAACAAACAAACAAATGAGAGTTTTAGTATATAGATGTGCGTGGCAGGTGTTTACTTTTACATAGAGAGTGGTGGAGGCCTGGATCACAGAGGCAGATATGATTGTGGCGTTTAAGAGGCTTTCAGAGAGGCACATGGAAGTGAAGGGAATAGAGGTTTATGGATCATGTACACCTAGATGAGATCATTTTAACTTGACATCATGTTCAGCACAAACATTGTGGGCTGAAGGGTCCATTCTTTTCTGTACTGTTCCTTCCATGGACCTCTGAAAGTTTACACTGGCAAGAATCCACCTCATCCACTCTGATTAGTTACACTCGCTAGCATGTTTGGCTTTGACTTTCTTTTCATTTCTCACCCATTCTTCAGCTGCTTTCAGATAGACAATAATGAGGAATAGTTGGGAACTAACTTTGCAAGCATGGAAACCCCATGCGATGTCTGTCGATCCTGCTACCTCTCCTGCCGTGTATGAATTTAAGTAATATCTCAAACCCAAGATTGGATCTGTCTCTCTTATTGCCAACAGATCTTTTAGTTTAGTTTAGTTTTTCCAAGGAAACAGTCCCTTGGGCCCACCGACTCTACGCCGACCACCGATCATCCATACTGCAGAAGGAAAAAATAAAATCTCCAGATACTTAATTATGGTTGGAATTAAATAAGGCAACGAAAGGGTTTGCGGATGTGGCAATTGGCATCTCTTGTTGACCAGCTGCAGAGCAAAACAAGTTATCTCCTAGAATGTGTTTATTGTCTGGGAATGCGTAGAGTTGGTGAACAAAACACAACAGCAATAGTTGGGTAGACCACCCACTGCCACTAGTAGCGCAGAAACGTTGCAGACAATGGGGGCTTATGATTAGCTCGGGGAGGGGTCAGTGGTACAGTCTGCTTGAAAGATGCGATGGAATAATGTCAAGATGCCCTTGTATTATGTTTGACTTGTATTAACCATCCGCTGCTGAATAAGATTAACATAAACAAAAAGTATATTATGACTAATGAAATAATTAATACCCATGTAGTAGATAGCAATAACAGGAAAACATATAGCCGAGGACAAAGTTGTATATTTTCGTATAATTGTATCTAACAAAAACAAAGTTGTTTACTGCACTGTATAACAGTCGGCTAATTCTGCTGCAAAGACAGAGAACTGGTGAGCAGTTAACTGTTGCCATGTCTTCATGATATTATGCAATAAAGCCTCTTGAAGCGAAACTCAAAGTCTCCGTTTTTCCTTTAATTTTCCTCTGTCAATTTCCTCGACACATACACACCCAAATTATTCCACTTTCTCATCCAATCTTTACACACTCGAGGCAAATCTATATTTATCTTTCTTTCAAATTGCTTTCCTTGGCTTTAAGGTCTTTGGGACCCCTGGAAAGTAATGTAAAAAGTGCCAAAGAAATGTTATGTTTTCTTTTTTCCCTGTGCAAGATAAGAGGAAAATGTGTGGCAAATGCTACAAAAGTACAGCAGAATTAGAGGAGCAAGTAATCATGGAATATTGGCCAAAAAAACAACCAAGGTGGAATTTTAACAAATAAATTATATCACCATTAATTTTAGTTTAGTTTGGAGATACAGCGTGGGAACATGCTTTCCGCCTCCTAACGCTGCGCCGACCAGCGACCAGCCGTACACTAGTTCTATCCTATACGCTAGGGACAATTTTACAGAAGCCGATCAACTTACAAACCCAAACGTCTTTCGAGTGTGAGACGAAACTGGAGCACCCGGGGGAAATCCATGCGGTCACAAGGAGAACGTACTAACTCCGTACAGACAGCACTCATAGTCAGGATCAAACGCGGGCGGGACTCTGGGGCTACAAGGCAGCAATTCTGCGCTACTGAGCCGCACCAACTCAGATTGGAGATATTGATTCTGCACTACACTAAAGGAAAACTTGTAAAGAACCAAACCATTTGACAGTCAAAGCACAGAAAGTAAGAAAGGTTTGGGTTGATATATTTGAATTGCATTCAAAATCAATATTTAATTATCATAGAATTCTGTAGATTTTATACCTTAATAAATGAAGTAATATTAAGAATTCAAATGGGATTACACATTGTAAGCAATTTCCAACAACAGTCTCCAGGTCACGTGCAGAATTCAGAAAACAATGCAACAAATCAAGTCTCACATGACAACCTTGTCCCTGAGCTGACCAAGATTCTAATGAGAAAAATATAGAGTTGAAGAAGCTATTTAATTTCTAGAAACAAATGTGGTACTCAAACAAAATATCATTTCAAACAATTGGCACAACTCTCAATGACTGGCAGAATAAAAATAATATTTTCTCACCTCAGATTTACTGTTTAAATTATTAATTTTCAGAGAAGTTTTGCACAAACCTTCCGATTATGGAGAGTGTGCAGAAGCTATATCATGAACAAGGATCTTTACACTTGAAAACTACAAAAAAACTGAAGGGTCAATGGCACTGCATGTACCTGCACTAATTAATGAGCTGTGTCCGATCAGCATTAAAGTCACAGATACATACAGCATTAAAACAGGCCAGGACACATAGTGCTGGAGTAACAATGGGTCAGGCAGCATCTCTGGAGAACATAGGTAGGTCTACATATTGATGTTCATATCTATCTATTCATGTTCTCCAGAGATGCTGCCTAACCTGCTGAGTTTCTTCAGGCCTTTGTGTACTTTTTATTAACTAGCATCTGCAGTTCCTTGTTTCTAATTGAAACAGGCCATTTGGCCCACCACATCCATACTGATAGTAGCACCCAAACACACTAGTCCCATCTTCAGCACTTGGCCTATTGTCTCTTACCCTATAAAATGGAGCTAGAGTGCGTTGACATTTTGCCAGGAGCTGTCTAGTTTACTTGGATAGCTGATTGAATGATTGATCAATTAATATATTTATTTTTGATGCATTTAATGTCCCTGCAAAGCTGCAGCAAGTAAGAATTTAATTGTTCCTGTTTAAATCCTGTGCAAATGATGAATAACTATTGACACACTTGATTAAACATATGTCTTCTACTTTTCATAAGTCATAGGAACAGAATTAGGCCACTCGGTCCATTGAGTCTACTCCATCATTCAGTCATGGCTGATCTATCTTTCCCTCTCAACCCCCTACAACGTTATCCAAGGTTGTATCTACCTTTGATAAGGAAAAAAGCTTCTGACAGTCTACCCTATTTATCCCGCACAAAATTTTATATACCTCAATCATGACCCCTCTTAACCTCCGCCTCTCCAGGAAATATGGACCTAGGCTCTCCAGTCTCTCATTATTACTGAAATGCTCCACCCCAGGCAATCATCCTGGTGAATCTCCTCTGCATCCTCGCCTGTCCTCTCACATCTTTCCTCTTGCGCGGTGACCAGAACTGTACGCAGTTCTCCAGCTGAGATCTGACCAATGTTTTATCCAGTTTAAGCATAATCTCCCTGCTCTTGTATGCATTGCCCTGACCAATGAAGGCTAGTATCCCATATGCCTGATGAAGTATGTTATCTACCTGCACTATCACCTTCAAGGATCCTTGGACTTGCGTGCAAAGGACCCGC
The DNA here is from genome assembly GCF_053455715.1 of Rhinoraja longicauda. Classification (NCBI taxonomy): domain Eukaryota; kingdom Metazoa; phylum Chordata; class Chondrichthyes; order Rajiformes; family Arhynchobatidae; genus Rhinoraja; species Rhinoraja longicauda. Next base: position 36,410,238 of record NC_135963.1, on the reverse strand, counting down.
TGTTGCTCGATACTTCTCAGAACTCAGAACTGTTGAAGGAAAGTCCTAGCTATACAATACGATACGATATGATACGATAAAGCTTTATTCATCCCTGGAAGGATATTAGTATCCCCAAATTGATTCATTTCATTTTTATCTGGATTAAACTCCATTTGCCATTTCTCACTAATTTCATCAAAACACCACAAATATCACACTATAGCCTCCAACTTATTAGTGCAGCACAGTGGCGCAGCAGTAGTGTTTCTGCCTTACGGCGCCAAAGACCCAGGTTCTATCCTGACTACAGGTACGGGATTTTTATGTTCTCTCTGTGACCACATGGGTTTTATCCGGGTGCTCCGGGTTCCTCCCACACTCCAAAGATGTACAGGTTCGTAGATTAATTGGCTATGGTAAATGGTTCAATTGTCCCGAGTGAGTAGGATAGTGCTGGTGTATGTGATGATCGCTGATTGGCACGAAGATCTGATTATAGCATTGTATCTCTAAAGTCTAAAGTCTTTTAACAGGTCCACCAATCCAAGTGAAGAACTGAGATCAAGCAAGTGATAAACACTTTAGACATTGTGGAAAACCTCCCACTGGAACAGTGGATTGGGTCCATAGCAGATAAAGGAACAGAAGGAATCAAAGAGTGGAACACAAATGTAATTTGAAAAAATCCTGCTGGAAATCTGAAATAGAAACCAACAATGCCAGCAATACATCCAACATCAGAAACTGTCTATCGATAAAGAAGCATTGATAATGAGTTTTGGCTGAGACACTGCATCAGAAATAAAATAGGAAAATGAACTAAAAGCTACCTGCCTTATTACTTGTGATGGTTCAATGGTTCAATGGTTCGATTGTCACGTGTACCAAGGTGAACAAAAAGCAACAAGATACATAACTACATAAAGATTAAACATAGACTTAAACAGCCACCACAGCAGCGTGTGAGAATCCTCAGGGCACACAGCATCTGCGGAGACCCACAGCCATCAGTCCAATGTCCGGGCCACACACACGCTCCTTCACAGTGATGTGACAGAGTTGTACCGACCGCTGTCACTCTCTCCGCAGTCCCTGTCCGCCCGAATGGTCAGAAAGCTGTCACACTCACACTAGACTCCGGGATGTCCTCATGGAACCATGTCCCTGCAAACACTGAGATCACTGCATTCACAGCACTCTCTCCGAGTCCTCACCAGTGCAGGCAGCACGGCCATCTTGTTTTTCCGCAACCGGGGCAATCAAGACATCCGCAGTCGGGATGATCGAAGTTCTCGCAGTCGGCGATCAAAGCTCCTGTATCAGGTAGATCGATGATCCCGCGACGGGGGCGGTCAAAGCTCCTGCAGTTGGAGCTCCCGAAGTCGATCCCTAACAAGGGGACCGCCAGCTCCACAATGTTGAAGCCGCAATGCGGAAGGAGATACAATACGAAAAAAGTTGCATCTCCGTTGAGGGAAGAGATAAAAGGTTTCCCCCAACCCCCCTTCTCCACCGCCCCCCCCCCCCCCCCCCCCCCACACACCCCCACATAATACAAAAACTAAAGATACACCAAAACATATAAGTAAGAACAGACTAAAAACAACAAGAGAAGAAAGGGATGAGACAGGCTGTTGACGATGCTGCCATGTACGGTGTCGCCCGGTGTTGTATCATATTGTAAATATCATATGAAATATAGTCTCGTCAAGACTGAGATGTCTAATAAAACTTGGAAGTTTGTTGATGCCACTCTGCAAGCAAGAGTTAGGGGTGATTTAAGTGTGTTTGAGGTATTCTTGCAATGGTCCTTTATTTTGATTGATTGAATGATACAGCAGGTTCTTCGGCCCACCGAAGAGGAGAAAAAGAATGGGTGAAGTAGACTTGAACAAGGGTCCCGGCACAAAACATTACCAGTCTTTTTTCTCCAGAGTTGCTGCCTAATCTATCTGCATTATGAGCTCCACCTTTCCTTGGTCGACTGTTACCGGCCCTGATTTGAGATGGATTCTTAGAACAGCTTGTACTGGAGCCTACCAGGGAGAAGGCAATTCTGGATTTAGTGTTGTGTAATGATCCTGATCTGATAAGGGGACTAGAGGTAAAAGAGCCATTAGGAGGCAGTGATCACAACATGATAAGTTTTACTCTGCAAATGGAAAGGCAGAAGGGAAAATCGGAAGTGTCAGTATTACAGTATAGCAAAGGGGATTACAGAGGCATGAGGCAGGAGCTGGCCAAAATTGACTGGAAGGAGGCCCTAGCAGGGAAGACGGTAGAACAGCAATGGCAGGTATTCCTGGGAATAATGCAGAGGTTGCAGGATCAATTTATTCCAAAGAGGTGGAAAGACTCTAAGGGGAGTAAGAGACACCTGTGGCTGACAAGGGAAGTCAGGGACAGCATAAAAATTAAGGAGAGGAAGTAGAACATAGCAAAGAAGAGTGGGAAGGCAGAGGATTGGGACTCTTTTAAAGAGCAACAAAAGTTAACTAAAAAGGCAATACGGGGAGAAAAGATGAGGTACGAGGGTAAACTAGCCAATAATATAAAGGAGGATAGCAAAAGTTTTTTTAGGTACGTGAAGAGGAAAAAAATAGTCAAGGCAAATGTGGGTCCCTTTTAGACAGAAGCAGGGGAATTTATTATGGGGAACAAAGAAATGGCAGACGAGTTAAACCGTTACTTTGGATCTGTCTTCACTGAGGAAGATACACACAATCTCCCAAATGTTCTAGGGGCCGGAGAACCTAGGGTGATGGAGGAACTGAAGGAAATCCACATTAGGCAGGAAATGGTTTTGGGTAGACTGATGGGACTGAAGGCTGATAAATCCCCAGGGCCTGATGGTCTGCATCCCAGGGTACTTAAGGAGGTGGCTCTAGAAATAGTGGAAGCATTGGAGATCATTTTTCAATGTTCTATAGATTCAGGATCAGTTCCTGTGGATTGGAGGATAGAAAATGTTATCCCACTTTTTAAGAAAGGAGGGAGAGAGAAAACGGGTAATTATAGACCAGTTAGTCTGACATCAGTGGTGGGGAAGATGCCGGAGTCAATTATAAAAGAAGAAATTGCTGAGCATTTGGATAGCAGTAACAGGATCATTCCGAGTCAGCATGGATTTACGAAGGGGAAATCATGCTTGACAAATCTACTGGAATTTTTTGAGGATGTAACTAGGAAAATTGACAGGGGAGAGTCAGTGGATGTGGTGTACCTCGACTTTCAGAAAGCCTTCGACAAGGTCCCACATAGGAGATTAGTGGGCAAAATTAGGGCACATGGTATTGGGGGTATGGTACTGACATGGATAGAAAATTGGTTGACAGACAGAAAGCAAAGAGTGGGGATAAATGGGTCCCTTTCGGAATGGCAGGCAGTGACCAGTTGGGTACCGCAAGGTTCGGTGCTGGGACCCCAGCTATTTACGATATACATTAATGACTTAGACGAAGGGATTAAAAGTACCATTAGCAAATTTGCAGATGATACTAAGCTGGGGGGTAGTGTGAATTGTGAGGAAGATGCAATAAGGCTGCAGGGTGACTTGGACAGGTTGTGTGAGTGGGCGGATACATGGCAGATGCAGTTTAATGTAGATAAGTGTGAGGTTATTCACTTTGGAAGTAAGAATAGAAAGGCAGATTATTATCTGAATGGTGCCAAGTTAGGAGGAGGGGGGGTTCAACGAGATCTGGGTGTCCTAGTGCATCAGTCAATGAAAGGAAGCATGCAGGTACAGCAGGCAGTGAAGAAAGCCAATGGAATGTTGGCCTTCATAACAAGAGGAGTTGAGTATAGGAGCAAAGAGGTCCTTCTACAGTTGTACCGGGCCCTGGTGAGACCGCACCTGGAGTACTGCGTGCAGTTTTGGTCTCCAAATTTGAGGAAGGATATTCTTGCTATGGAGGGCGTGCAGCGTAGGTTCATTAGGTTAATTCCCGGAATGGCGGGACTGTCGTATGTTGAAAGGCTGGAGCGATTGGGCTTGTATACACTGGAATTTAGAAGGATGAGGGGGGATCTTATTGAAACATATAAGATAATTAGGGGATTGGACACATTAGAGGCAGGAAACATGTTCCCAATGTTGGGAGAGTCCAGAACAAGGGGCCACAGTTTAAGAATAAGGGGTAGGCCATTTAGAACGGAGATGAGGAAAAACTTTTTCAGTCAGAGAGTGGTGAAGGTGTGGAATTCTCTGCCTCAGAAGGCAGTGGAGGCCAGTTCGTTGGATGCTTTCAAGAGAGAGCTGGATAGAGCTCTTCAGGATAGCGGAGTGAGGGGGTATGGGGAGAAGGCAGGAACGGGGTACTGATTGAGAGTGATCAGCCATGATCGCATTGAATGGCAGTGCTGGCTCGAAGGGCTGAATGGCCTACTCCTGCACCTATTGTCTATTGTCTATTGTCTATTGTCTATAGCCTTTTCTTACCTCCAGTTCCCTTCCCTTCTACATTCAATCTGAAGAAGGGTCTCGACCTGAAATGTCACCCATTTCTTCTCTCCAGAGATGCTGCCTGCCCCGCTGAGTTACTCCAGCATTTTGTGTCTATCTTCGAATTACTCCCGCACTTTGAATCTATCTTTGGTAACCGTTTAAAATGCATGGAATAGCTCTTTGGATGTCGATAGCCCGAGGCCAGATTTTGCACTGGTATACTCAGTTAACATGCGGAGATTTCCCACGGAGATGAGTAGCCCCCACCCCCCCCCCCCCCCACTTCCCCTAACAAATCTGGCAGGTTCAATGTTGAAGGACACCCACAAGCACAATGCTGTCAAATGCACCTGGAGAGCTTGCAAAGGATTTGCAATCACATTCAAATAAGGAAGTTAACATTTTGAACAAAGATTGCTGCAGTTTGCAGACAATTTTCTGCTAGGAGCTGTGTCCACAAGCTGCACACTTTCATATTTAAGTCAACACTATGTTTAGGGTAGACTTCCCAAGTGCAGGATACTCTGGGCACTTCTGAGTATGATGTAGGCACAAGGAACATGGGGCAGCATGGTGGCGCAGCGGTGGAGTTGCTGCCTCACAGCGCCAGAGTCTCGGGTTCAATCCTGAATACGGCTGCTGTCTGTATGGAGTTGGTACGTTCTCCCCCTGACCTGCCTGGGTTTTCTCTGGGTGCTCTGGATTCCTCTCATACTGCAAAGTTGTGCAGGTTTGTAGGTTAATTGGCTTTGGTAAAATTGTAAATTGTCTTGAGTGTGTGTAGGATAGTGTTAGTGTACGGGGATCGCTGGTCGGCATGGATTGTAAGATGAGGGGCAGAAATCTGGAAGAGAAGTGGGGACGTGACAAAGTCTGACAACTGATAAGTGGACACAGGTGAGTGAAGGTGGAGTTGATTGGCAGATGGTTGGATAAAAGGCAGAGATAAAAGGGCAGAAGCCTGTGGGATAAGAAGAGCAGAGGCATGCAATGAGAAGCCAGAGGAAGGTGGAAGGTGGAAGGTGGAAGGTGGAAGGTGGAAGGTGGAAGGTGGAAGGTGGAAGGTGGAAGGTGGAAGGTGGAAGGTGGAAGGTGGAAGGTGGAAGGTGGAAGGTGGAATGTGGAAGGTGGAAGGTGGAAGGTGGAAGGTTAAAATGGGCAGGACAGTGAGATAAATGGATGTGGAGAATTCAATGTTCATACCATTGGGGGTGTAAGCTACCCAAGTGGAATACGAGGTGCTGTTGCTCCAGTTTGGCGTGTGGCCTCACTCTGACAATGTAGGAGGCCCAAGACAGAAAGGGTGGTATGGGAATGGGAAGAAGTGTTAAAATGGTTAGCAACTGAGAGATCCAGTAGGTCTTGGCGGACCAAATCCAGGTGTTTGGTAAAATCCACCGTATAAACAAATGTACGTAAGAGGTTCATATGCACCCTATTTAGCCTCATTTATTGCATCTAATTTTCCTGACGTGGCCACCTGCGCATCAACGGGATCAAACGTAGACTCAGTGACCATTCTGTAGAACACTGGCACTCAGTCCACCAATGCCAGCTGCTGAACATTTCAACTCTTCCCACTTTGATGCTGACCTTTCTTTCCTGGACTGCCTCTATTTTCAGAGTGAGGCCTCACACAGACTAGAGAAACAGCACCTCATATTCCACTTGGGTAACTTACAACCCAACGGTATAAACAGTGAAATCTACAATTTTAAGTAACTACATAACCTTCCCCCTCTCACTTTTCCCCCCACTAACCTCCCTCCTCTTCCCCCCCCCTCCTTCCCCCTGTCAACCCTCTTCTTCCGTGTGCCCCACCTGGATGAATCTATTTCTTCCCTTCTCCTCCACCTACATCCTTTCCTCTAACTTCACAATTCACACTCTTCAATCCTTTTGACTCACACATTCCGTCTTTTCAACTCTGTCCAACCATCTGCCCATCAACCCCTACTCATCCTCCTATATCAACTTATACCATCCCATGTTTTGTTCTGCCCCTCCTCTCTTCCAGCTTGCGTATTCCCCACCCACCACCCACCATCAGATTGTGAAAGGTTCCTGACCAGAAACATCACCTTTCCATGCCGCCTGGCCAATTTAATCACTTCAGCACTTTGTGTCTTCCAGTGTCTAAACGCATCGATTCCGCAGTTACCTGGACCACACATCCTCCCACCCACCCTCTTGCAGATAGGCTATCCCCCCACTATCATTTTCTCTGTCTGCGTGGAATATGGCAGAATAACTTTAGAGCTCCAGCGCAAAAACAGGTCCTTCGGCCCACTTTGTCCGTGCCGACCAGTGATCACTCCGTACACTAGCACTACCATGCACACTTGGGACAATTTACAATTTACAGAAGACAATTAATCTGCAAACCTGAGTGCGGGAGGAGCCAGAGCACCCGGAGAAAATCCATACGGTCACAGAGAAAATGTGCAAATTTGGTACAGACAGCACCTGTAGTCAGGATTGAACCTGGCTCTGTACCTCTGCCACCATAAGGCAGCAATTCTACTGCTGCGCCACTGTCCGCACCGCTGCAAAACCGGAACTTCTTTATTTGACCTGGACAGTCAAGAACCATCCACCTATTAAACATCCTTAGCCCCACACGCCTCTCTCCAACGGTAAAGCAGAGACCAGTACACACCTGGAGTCAGATCCAAGCAGGTTTTCTCATCGCACCCTTGCAGGGAATCCAAGGTGCGGGTCACCTGGCTGCCGAAGTCCTCGCCGCCGTTCATGCACTCCCTCTGCAGCTGCTGGCGGAGGTCGTCGATGTCGTACTCGTATCCGTCCAGGATCGGGGTCTCCCGGATGCTGATGGAGCCGCTGGAGTTGTGGCCCTGCAGCCGGGAGTTGCGCAGGCTCTCCCGGTTCTGGCCGGCCATCAGCACCGACGGGATGTAATGGATCTCGTTCGCTGCCTCGGCGCTCGCGCTCTTCTGGGGCTGGGGGACGCGGCGACGCTTGCACCACCGCCTCCTGGTATAGAGCACCAACACGAGGAAGAGGATGGCCAACAGCAGAGCGATCATCCCCCCCTGGAAGAAACAGAGAGGAACATGCATCAACTCCTGACAGATACGGAGGTTTCACCTGACAGGGAGGAAGGTATGATCAAACGTGTTTATGAACCAAACGTTCAGTTTAGCATAGTTTAGAGATACAGCGTGGAAACAGGACCTTCGTCCAGGACCAGTGCCCACCAGCAATCACCTTGAACACTAGTTTTGTTTAGTTTAGAGATATAGTGTGGAAACAAGCCCTTTGGCCCACCGAGTCTGTGCCAACCTGTGATCACCCTGAACATTAGTTTAGATTAGATTAGTTTAGAGATACAGATTTAGATTTAGAGATTTAGAGATTCAGCACGGAAACAGGCACTTCGGCCCACCGGGTCCGCGCCGCCCAGCGATCCCCGCACATTAACACTATCCTACACCCACTAGGGACAATTTTTACATTTACCCAGTCAATTAACCTACAAACCTGTACGTCTTTGGAGTGTGGGAGGAAACCGAAGATCTCGGAGAAAACCCACGCAGGTCACGGGGAGAACGTACAAACTCCGTACAGACGGCACCCGTAGTCAGGATCGAACCTGAGTCTCCGGCGCTGCATTCGCTGTAAGGCAGCAACTCTACCGCTGTGCCACCGTACAGCATGGAAACAAGCCCTTTGGCCCATCTGCACCGACCAACTATCACCCATACACTAGTTTAGTTTAGTTTGTAGATATAGCGTGGAAACAGGGCCTTTGGCCCACCCAGTCTGCGCCAACCAGCGATTGCCCCATACACTTGTTTGCTTTAGTTTAGTTTAGTGATATAGTGTTGAAACAGGCCCTTCGCCCATCGAGTCATCCCATACACTAGTTCAATCCTACGCATTAGGAAAAATTTACAGAAGCCAAATAACCTACAAAGCTGTACGTCTCTGGAGTGTTGGAGGAAACCGGAGCACCCTGAAAAAACCCATGCAGCCACAGGGAGAACGTGCACACTCCATACAGACAGCACTCATAGTCAGGATCAAACCCGGGTCTCTGGCGCTCCAAGGCAGCAGCTCTACCGCTGCACTACTATGCCGTCCTTCTGAATGAAAGAAAACGTTTATTGGCCAGGTATGTGCAGATACAAGGAATGTGCCTTGGTGTTCTGCTCACAAATGACAACACAAACATACAGTTAACAATTAAGAATAAAGCATAAACACATCAAAACAATAAGGATACGACATTACTGTCTAAACATGTAGGTGAAAATGAACCAGAGCAAAAAAGAGACTACAGACTTTGGTTATTGAATAGAACTATCACTCGTGGAAAAAATGCTTTTTTTCATATCATATCATATATATACAGCCGGAAACAGGCCTTTTCGGCCCACCAAGTCCGTGCCGCCCAGCGATCCCCGTACATTAACACTATCCTACACCCACTAGGGACAATTTTTACATTTACCCAGCCAATTAACCAACATACCTGTACGTCTGTGGGAGGAAACCGAAGGTCTCGGAGAAAACCCACGCAGGTCACGGGGAAAACGTACAAACTCCTTACAGTGCAGCACCCGTAGTCAGGATCGAACCTGAGTCTCTGGCGCTGCATTCGCTGTAAAGCAGCAACTCTACCGCTGCGCTACCGTGCCGCTGTGGCTGCTTTGACAGTCCGGAGTCGCCTTCCAGAGGGAAGTGCTTCAAAGATTTTGTGGCCAGGGTGAGAAGGGTCAGAGATGATCTTGCCCGCTCGCTTCCTGGCCCCTGCAGTGTACAATTGGATTCCCACGGCATAGAAATATCCTATTCAAAGATATTCTTTTATAAAAGCTTTTACCTGGTTGTCGGTTGTCCCCACCAGGACATATCTTTGGTGGACCTCTATGGATAATTATGTCTAGACAGTGATAATTATGTCTAGACAGGTTATACCAAACAGGGTGCATTTGGCAGATTGGTGGTTAGTGTGGACTCATTGGGCCAAAGGGCCTGTTTTCCTACTATGTCTTTCAATCAATCGATCAATTGCTGTTTCAGGATCTAATCCACAAGATAGTTAATTCCCTCTGTAGAAATGTTTTTCCCATCTTTGTCTATTTGATCAATACTTTTATGAACTCTTTAACTTTGAACATTACTTTCTTGTTCCTCTGGAGCTTGAATATTCCATCCACCGCCGCAATTTTACTCAAAAAAACTTTCTACTGTATTGGCAGCTACAGAGAAACTACAGTATTGGACTATCAAACTCCGAGCACACTGGCATCCAAATGATTTTGTTGTGTTTCCCTCTCTTATGTGGTGGTTGAGCAACTGGATTAGCATTCCGACTTTTGAACATAGAACATAGGAAAGTACAGCACAAGAACAGGCTCTTTGGCCCACAATACGTGGGGCAACACAATGGTGCAGCGGTAAAGTTGCTGCCTTACAGCGCCAAAGACCCAGATTCAATCCTGACTATGGGCGCTGGCTGTACGGAGTTTGTACGTTCCCCCCATGGCCGCGTGGGTTTTGTCTGGGTACTTCAGTTCTATCCAGTGTGAAGGAGAGAGAATGGATTGACAACACTTCGAGTCTGGGTTCTTTTTCAGACTCAGGGAGAATTAGAGTCATCGAGTCATACAGCATGGAAACAGGCCCTTCAGCCCAACCTGTCCATATCGACCAAGATGACCCATCTTTTAGAGTCCCACCTGCCCATGTTTGGCCCACATCCCTCTAACCCTCAGAAATTGGTTAGACTTTTTCTGTTTCAAGATGGTATTTGTCTTGGAGTTATATTGCACAAACTTTACCTGCCAATTATCTGTCAAAGGAGTGAAATTGGCTGGATCATCTGCTCAGGAGTTACAAATGGAATATAACATTTTTAATAGAAGCTTGGCTGGGCTTGGGTTTTCAAAAGGGCGGCACGGTGGTGCAGCGGTAGAATTGCTACCTTACGGTACCAGAGACCCGGGTTTGATCCTGACTATGGGTGCCGTCTGAATGGAGTTTGCACGTTCTCCCTGTGACCACGTGAGTTTTCTCTGCGTGCTCTGGTTTCCTCCAACTTTCCAAAGACTTGCAAGTTTGTATCTTAATTGGCTTCTGCAAATTGTCCCTCATATATAGGATAGAACTAGTGTAGATCTGTGTGGACTCTGTGGGCCGGTGTTTGGTATCTCTAAAAACTAAAAAACTAAAAAATATGGGTCTGTAATGGGTTAATTGCAAAGTGTTTTATAAATAAAGATCTGATATAACTAGATTCTTTCTCCACAGCATAAGTGGCAGGCAGAGATTATACCTGCTGGTGTGAGACAGAGATCAAGGCTTTGTGGCTCTAATTCTTGGAGTTCCATATACTGCCAATGTGAATAATTTACTGGATCAATTGCTGTCTTTGTTCCCACTTTGAAAAATGTTGACTGATACAAAATTAAAAGGCTGAAGGTCAATAATGCGTTAAATTCTGTTCACAAAAAGCACATTTTTCAAAAGCAACAAGAGAAAAGACAAGGACTTAAATACCAATAGTCAAGCCTTAGATTTTTTTTTCCGAATTGCGTTCTCCTTCCCATTCCTTTCTCTATTGTTTAATAATTCTTTCTGAGATGCTTTTTTATGAAAAGCAAAAGAGGTGGATTAGTAAGTGTTACACATTCAGAATTTTAAAAATCACATTGTAATCATTTAATCTGACAATTCATTATCCTTACTGAAGAATTCTTTAACCTCAACCGACCTTTCAGTTGAGTGTGATGAATGTTTGCCTTTCATAAAAGTACTAATGGAAGACTCAGTTTGCAATCAGAATACTGATTGCTGTACCAGCCCATCTCGATATTACCATGGTATGATGTCCACATAATGTGTCCATATCGGTATTGATGTCACCAACTACCCACGGAATATTTCCAACGCTGACCAATAATTGAGTAGTGTGAATCATGATATAATTGTACAAGGAAAGACACACAAAGCTGGAGTAACTAAGTGTGTCAGTAGCAGTAGAGTTTTTGCCTCACAACGCCAGAGACACAGGTTCGATCCTGACTATGGGTGCTGTCTGTATGGAGATTGTACATTCTACCCATGACTGTGTAGGTTTTCCCCAGGTGCTCTGGTTTCCTCCCACACTCCCAAGACGTAAAGGTTTGGAGGTTAATTGGTTTTGGTACAATTGTAAAATGTCCCTAATGTGTAGATAGTGCTAGTGTACTGGGAGATCGCTGCTCAGCGTGGATTCGATGGGCTGAAGGGCATGTTTCTGCGCTGTATCTCTCAATTCTAAATGGGTCAGGTGGCATCCCTGGAGAACATGGATGTTTTGGGTTAAGACCAAAGATACTAGAGGCGCAAAATGAACCACTCCGTTGAAATCGCCTATACTGAAGTGTAGTACGCAAAGGAGCTTAACATCCACCATTTTAGTAAGCAAAACCCACCGTTCATTATGCCTCTCGCAGTGTAATCAATGTTTTGGGGGAACAGTATGTGTGATGATACCATAAAAATGCAGATATGTCTCATCGATCAATTCACAGATTTGTGTTATTTTTCTTTTTAAATGTTTCTGCAAGTTTCTGCCTACTAAAATGGCGCCATGACATACTATGGATTTTAGGGTTGAATAGTCTATCTTGCTCTGCTCCATTATCTTTGGTTGAGACCCTTCTTCAGACTGATTGCAGGGGTAGAGAGGAAGGACAAAGAATTGCAGGTCGTAGGTGAACAAACGCGAGGAGAGGTTGATAGGCAGATGGTTGGACAAAGACCTGTGATGAACACGTACAAGGTGTGAGACAAAAGGATTCAAGAGGTGCAAATTGTGAAGCTAGATGTTGATGAGATGGAAATTGTTAGGATTATAGGTGGAGGGGGAGGGGAGGGTAGTTGCAAGGTCAGTCGGGGCTCAGGGAATAGGAGGTGGGGGAGGGAAAAGAAGAGTGGGTTTATTGGGGAGAAAGGGGAGAGGGATGTTTTGTACAGGTTGCCTAAAATTGGAGAATTTAATATTCATAGCGTTGGGTTGCAAGCTACTCAAGCAGAATATGAGGGCAGGAGGTGACATTAGACTTTAGACTTTTGAGATACAGTCCCGAAACAGGCCCTTCGGCCCATCGAATCTGCGCCGACCAGCGATCGCCCCGTGCACAATACACAAGGGTCAATTTACAATTTTTACTGAACCCAATAAAACTATAAACCCGCAAGTCTTTGGAGTGTGGGATGAAACCGGCGCACCCAGAGAAAACCCACGCGGAAACTGGGAGAACACACAAACTCCATACAGACAGACCCTTAGTCAGGATTGAACCCAGCTCTATGACGTTGTAAGGCACCAATTCTACTACTGCGCCACTCATCAATGTGAGGTAAAACTGAACAACTCCAACTAGGGAACACAATGATAACTAAACTGAAACCCACGGCTCCAAATAAAACTGTGCCACTCCGTCCATTATCAAGACTGCAATGGAAACATTGCTCATGGGGTGGCATAGGAAGAAAAAAAACCTTCAAGCTATGAGTTAGAAAGATGATTTTCTTCTGAAGTTTAATTAATCACGGGATTCATAATACTGAATGACAGTGTCTTCTTCTAAGGTGGCTAAAACAAGCCATACTTTGAAATATGTTCCCATTTGTTCCATTCATAAAATACCAAAGGTGATGTGCTCTGTGATGTATTCTCACTGATGTCTGAATACCTACCCAAAGGGATATTTCTGATGCCAGATGTGAACAACATTGTTATCCGAATTACTGATCAGGGAACCTTCAGTCATAGTGACCCTTGCCTTTTGTAGAAAACAATTAGCTTAAAGAGCTTTCTAAAAATCTGATAAATGGTAAGTAACATCTGTTCTCTGATCTTCACTGCATGGCAACTTCAAGGGAGATACAGGAAACCACACCAGCCACTGCAGATGGCTTTCTTAGACCTCAGTGAAACATTAAACACCATGAATCAGGAGGTTCTGTGGAGCACTCATCTCAGTTTCAACTGCCCATGGAAATAAGTCCATCTTAGCCTTGCTCCATGATGGCATGTAAGCCATGAGGCTCACCAATGGGTCTATTACAGACACTGTATACTTTAGACTGTAGACTTTAGAGATACAGCCCCTTTGCCCCACAGAGTCCATGCCAACCAGTGATCATCCCACATACTAGGGACAATTTACAATTTTTACTGCAGCTAATTAACCTATAAACCTGCACGTCTTTAGAATGTGGGAGGCAAGCAGAGCACACAGTGAAAACCCACACGGTTCTAGGGACAATGTACAAACTCTGTACTGAAGCACCTGCAGTCAGGATCGAACCTGGGTCTCTGGCACTGTGAGGTAGCAGCTCTACTGCTGCACCACTGTGCTGCCCTGTCTCAGTGAAGACTACCGTTTAAAGATACAACATGGAAACAGACCCTTTGGTCCACTGAGTCCACACCAACCTGTTCACGCTAGTTCCATGTTATCCCTCTTTCTCATCCACCCCCTACACTCTAGGGGCAATTTCACTGAGAACAAGTAACCCAACTAAACCGCATGTCTTTGGGATATGGGAGGAAACTGGATGACCCAGAAGAAACTCACGCTGTCACAGGGAGAACGTTCAAACTCCATACAGACAGCATCCAAGGTCAGGAACGGACCTGGGTCTCTGGCGCTGTGAGGCAGCAGCTCTACCAGCTGTGCCATTTTGCTGCCAATACATTAAATGTGGATGCCTCATTATTCCAACAATTCCCTCATTCTCTCTTGCCACATTGTTACAAAAAAAGATAGTTGCAGTGAAGGTAATCCTCTGAAGCAACAGAATCAATCTACAGTGACTACACTCCAGAACTAGGATCACCCAAACGTCAGGATGCACATTGCCGTGTGCAGGCAATGCTTGCATTTATCTAACTCAAAGACTGCCCTCAAAGTCATGGTGACCTGTTTACCAAAGCATTCAAGAGTAAGTGCTTACACTAAACACGTGCATCTACAAGAAGCTCCCGGCCCGCTGCGGGAGGCGGCAGAAGCTCGCGACGAGCCACGGCCATACTTCAACTGCAGTGGAGAATGAAAGCGGAGAGAACTGCAGATAAAATCATAGAGTCATGCAGCATGGAAACCAACCCTTCGGCCTAACTTGTCCATGCCGACAAAGATGCCCCTTCTATCCTTATCCCACCTGCCCACATTTGCCTAATATCCATCTAAACCTCAGATATTTGGGAACCTGAAATGAAAACAGAAAATGCTGGAGGCGCTTGACCTGAAATGCTAACTCTGTTTTTCTCTCCACATATGCTGCCTGACCTGCTGAGAGTTTCCATAGGATCCTGTTTTTATCCTTGCTAAAAAAAAGGCTATTCTCTTTCTGGGGTGATAGCATGAGATGTAAGAAACTGTGACTTAATTTCAGGCTAACGACTGAGTCTGTTGGGACAATATTGGAGTCAAGAATAGAAATGAAAATTGTATAAATCTGGATTTATTGGAGTTGTACTGTACAATATTAATTACAATACCATGCTAACTGCAGCATCAACTTTAAGCACCCTTATTCAATATCCGTAATGTCTGAATCATCAGTCCATCTAATTATCCTATATTGATCTGTTGAATATAGCTTTTACCATTAGATTGTTTGTGCATTTTAAATAACTCACATAAACAACCCTTTAGAAATCTAAATTGTTGCTCATCTGGGATTTTTTCACGAGTACCACCTATGCTGTTATCAGTCAGTTTGTTACCAGGATAATGATGTGCTTCTGCTAATCTATGTTTCCCTTTAAGGATTTCTGTTTGCACAATGACAATAGAGTTTATTTGGGTGAATTTATTGGCCTGCTAGATTGCTAGCAGGAATTTCATTGAGCAGAAAATTCTTTGGTTAGGGCAGTATAATTTGGCTGAGTAGGAATATTCTAAAACCTGCAATGATCATATAAAACAATCAAGAAACAAAACAGCATAAATATGAAACAAAGTGATGTTTCTCAACAGGCAGTTGAGGACAATGGGAAAGTAAATAAGTCAAATAAAAAAATAAACAACATTTTCCTGCTTTAAAAATAATTCATGACATTGGACCTTTGTAAGACTGAAAATTTGAAGCAATGGGCACAGCAGCATTCCTTGCACTACACAATTAATGGCATAGTTACCTTTGTTGTAAGTTTAGATTAGCACATTGATTATAATGCTTTCCATTTAACTTTGAGAGCCAGGTTCAATGGGGCATTTATGGGGAAAGCAGACTTTCTGAAGAACTGATCTAAAATGAATTATAACTATTGATATCAATTTACTGCACAAAGGGTGCTGATTTTGTCCGTCAGATTCAATGCAATGTATAGAATGACTGGACCAGGTCTGATAACAGGAATCTATAATACAGTGCCCTCCATAATGTTTGGGACAAAGACCCATCATTTATTTATTTGCCTTTGTACTCCACAATTTGAGATTTGTAATAGAAAAAAAATCACATGTGGTTAAAGTGCGCATTGTCAGATTTTAATAAAGGCCATTTTTATACATCTTGGCTTCACCATGTAGAAATTACAGCAGTGTTTATACATAGTTCCCCCCATTTCATGGCACCATAAGGTTTGGGACACAACAATGTCATGTTAATGAAAGTAGTCATGTTTAGTATTTTGTTGCATATCCTTTGCATGCAATGACTGCTTGAAGTCTGCGATTTCATGGACATCACCAGTTGCTGGGTGTCTTCTCTGGTGATGCTCTGCCAGGCCTGTATTGCAGCCATCATTAGCTTATGCTTGTTTTTTGGGCTAGTCCCCTTCAGTTTTCTCTTTGGCAGAAAAAAACATGCTCAATTGGGTTCAGATCGGGTGATTGACTTGGCCACTGAAGAATTGACCATTTTTTAGCTTTGAAAAACTCCTTTTTTAGCAGTATGTTTGGGATCATTGTCTTGCTGTAGAATGAACAGCCGGCCAATGAGTTTTGAGCCATTTGTTACAACTTGAGCAGATAGGATGTGTCTATACACTTCAGAATTCATTATGCTACTACAATCAGCAGTTGCATCATCAATGAAGATAAGTGAGCCAGTACTGTCAGCAGCCACACATGCCCAGGTCAAAACACCCCCACCAGCGTGTTTCACAGATGAGGTGGTATACTTTGGATCTTGGGCAGTTTTTTCTCTCCTCCATATTTTGCTCTTGCCTTCACTCTGATATAAGTTAATCTTCGTCTCATCTGTCCACAAGACCTTTTTCCAGAACTGTGGTTGCTCTTTTAAGTACTTCTTGGCAAACTGTAACCTGGCCATCCTATTTTTGTGGCTAATTAGTGGTTTGCATCTTGTAGTGTAGCCTCTGTATTTCTGTTCATGAAGTCTTCTGTGGACAGTGATCATTGACAAATCCACACCTGACTCCTGAAGAGTGTCTCTGATCTGTCAGACAGGTGTTTGGGAATTTTTCTTTATTATAGAGAGAATTCTTCTGTCATCAGCTGTGGAGGTCTTCCTTGGCCTGCCAGTCCCTTTGCGATTAGTAAGCTCACCAGTGCTCTCTTTCTTCTTAATGATGTGCCAAACAGTTGATTTTGGGTACGCCTAAGGTTTGGCTGATGTCTCTAACAATTTTATTCTTGTTTCTCATCTCATAATGGCTTCTTTGACTTTCATTGGCACAACTTTGGTTCTCAAGTTGATAAACAGCAATAAAGTTTCCAAAGGTGATGGAAAGGCTGGAAGAAAGACTAGGTGCTGAAAGCTCTCGTATATCTGCATTAAGGAGGCAATCAAACACTATTTCTTGCTATTGAGGGCGTGCAGCGTAGGTTTACTAGGTTCATTCCCGGAATGGCGGGACTATCATATGTTGAAAGACTGGAGCGACTAGGCTTGTATACACTGGAATTTAGAAGGATGAGAGGAGATCTTATCGAAACGTATAAGATTATTAAGGGGTTGGACACGTTAGAGGCAGGAAACATGTTCCCAATGTTGGGGGAGTCCAGAACAAGGGGCCACAGTTTAAGAATATGGGCTAGGCCATTTAGAACTGAGATGAGGAAAAACTTTTTCAGTCATAGACATAGAAACATAGAAACAGAGAAAATAGGTGCAGGAGTAGGCCATTCGGCCCTTCGAGCCTGCACCGCCATTCAATATGATCATGGCTGATCATCCAGCTCAGTAACCTGTACCTGCCTTCTCTCCATACCCCCTGATCCCTTTAGCCACAAGGGCTACATCTAACTCCCTCTTAAATATAGCCAATGAACTGGCCTCAACTACCTTCTGTGGCAGAGAGTTGTGAATCTGTGGAATTCTCTGCCTCAGAAGACAGTGGAGGCCAATTCTCTGAATGCATTCAAGAGAGAGCTGGATAGAGCTCTTAAGGATAGTGGAGTCAGGGGGTATGGGGAGAAGGCAGGAACGGGGTACTGATTGAGAATGATCAGCCATGATCACATTGAATGGCGGTGCTGGCTCGAAGAGCCGAATGGCCTCCTCCTGCACCTATTGTCTATTGTCTATTGTAAACACACCTGAGCAATTACAAACATCTGTGAAGCCATGTGTCCTGAACATTATGGTGCCCTGAAATGAGGGGACTATGTATAAACACAGCTGTAATTTCTACATGGTGAAATCAAGATGTATAAAAATAACCTTTATTATAATCTGACAATGTGCACTTTAACCACATGTGATTTTTTTTTTCTATTACAAGTCTCAATTTGTGGAGTAAAGTGGCAAATAAATAAATGATGGGCTTTTGTCCCAAACATTATGGTGGGCACTGTAGGAATCCCAGAGCCACTCGGAGCTTGGGAATGAGGCATTATTGGACTCAAGTGAAAGGGATTTGGCTTTTCATCAAATCCTGTCATACTGAATTTTCAGCACAACATCTATTGAAGCATACAGTGTAGAACAAAGAACATCCAACAATTTAATTCAATTGAATTTAAGTTTATTTTAGTTTAGTTTAATTTAGTTTAGTTTAGTTTAATTAGTTTCATAATACAGCATGGAATCGGGGTCCTTCAGCCTACTGGGTCCAAACCAACCACACAAGTTCCATGTTATCCAACTTTCTCATCCACTCCCTACACTCTAGGGTTAATTTAAAGAGGCCAATTAACCTTAAATAAATCTTTGGGATGTGGGAAGAAACCAGAGCACCCAGAGGAAACCAAAAGGATGCCCAAATTCCACACGGACAGTATTCTATGTCAGGATCGAACCCGGGTCTCTGATGTTCTGAGGCAGCAGCTCTACCATCTGCACCAAATGTAAAACTGCAGTGTAAAACTGATTAATTGAATTAGAAACAAGTGCCTTTGTTAGTTGCCATTATTATTTAATAAAAGTTATCTCAATGCCCAAGCCTTAAATAAAAATTAGAAATTCATTGTCAGATAAACTATTCCGAATGCAGATTTGTTCAAAACCAGTAAATCTGGACCAATTTTTGCATTTGAACATTGACATTGTAGAACATTAATTCAGAAAGGATTTTAGTTCCAATGCCCCAATTAGATTTTCTCTGCTTGACAGCTTTTCCCTTGTACAGAAATTACTACATTAGTATTATTACAAGTCAAAAATCAATTCAGTGAGACATACTTAGTTTTAATTGAAATAAGTTCAGTTTTCCCAATTAGTTAAAATTGTCAGATAAATGTTTCATTTAACCTTGCATTCCTGACATTCTGTGGCAAAGTTTCAATTTGCTCAAACAATATATGTTTTACTTGCATGTTTGATTTAATCCAGTTCCTTATTCCTCTTGCATACATAATCGGCATCCAATAAAGGGACTAATAAGGAGCATTTCCTATGCATGAACAAAAGCTATGCACTGGTTTCGTGAAACTCTATTCATTTCCGACAGGAAGCATGCCACAGAAGAACTCCTGACAGACCACAGGCCATGACCTGACCCCGGCAACAAGCCTGGATCTTACGCCGTGCAACCAGGAACCCTGACTGGAGTGAGAGCCTGGAACGAGGCATGTCTTCTGCCTGTACCCGAGGACCGGGAGCCAGAGAGGAGGGTGGAATCAGTCGGTGATGGTGGCAGACGCTGGACAAAGGGCCGGTAAAAGGACCAAGGGTCTTATCTTCCATGCCCTCAAGGTCGGCTGTGGAAGGTGCCCCAGGGGAGCAGGAAAGGCTGAAGGTGGCCGGGCAAGGAGAGGGACGAAGGTTCGCTGAACGATCTGGATCATGGGCCTTTATGTCCAGCTGCAGCTGGCGCTTTGAAATGGTGCCAAAACCTGGCAACTCTTGCATATGGACATAGTGGGCTGTTTCTATGCATTCTATACTTAATCAGGGGTTGTGCTCATGTATGGAATAATCCTACTGATCCGTATGCAAAAGAAGAATTTCACTGAACCTTGTACACGTGAGAAATAAAGAGCCATTGAACCATTGGACCATTCAGTGTCTAATGAGGGTTGGATTTTGTGATCTATTAACTATTTCCCCACCAAGAAAGGTTCCCTTGCACAGTTCAGGCAAAAGGCTGTAACGTTGGACTTACCCCACCCCAGCTGGCAAAACTCGGTGGTTATTGCGGGAGCCTCACATCTCCAGCAGCCAAGGTTCAATCCTGACCTTGTGCTCTCTCTGTGTAGCTTGCATGCTCTCCCTAGTGACCACATTGGTTTCCTCACCTGAGGTGCTCTAGTCTCCTGCCACATCCCAATAGGTTAATTGGCCACTGTAAATTGTTCCTTGTGTACATGGGTGGCAAGAGATTTGGGAGAGGGAAGGTACAGAGAGTTGATGGGAATGTGAGGAAAACTGAGACAAAGTGTAGCTGGGTACCTGACGATCAACATGGACATGGTGGGCTGAATGACCTGTTCCTGCATGATATGACTCCAGGACCATGACAGAAAATCGACTCCAGCTTTGTTAGCTGTCAAATCTGTGATGGGTGTTCCAGTAGTTAAATATCTCTGAACCCAACCTCCTCTTCCTGCCTGTTGGGGGATGGACCATGTGGGGCAGAGAGATCAGTTTAAATCAATATCATGTTCGGCACGGACATTGTGGCCCGAAGCATCTGTTCTTTATTCGATATTTATTCAGAGACATTTAAAACCTAATAAGAGCCATAGAGTCATACAGCATGGAAACAGGCCCTTCGGCCCACCTTGCTCGTGCTGACCAATATGTCCCATCTACCTTAGTCCCACCTGCCTGCATTTGCCCCATATCCCTCTAAACCTCATCTATCTATGTGCTTAACCAAATGTTTTTTGAATGCTGTGATAGCACTTACCACAACTACCTCCTCCAGCAGCTCGTTCCATATACCCACCACACTTTGTGGAAACAAGATTCCCCTCAGGTTCTTATTAAATCTTTCCCCCCTCATCTTAAACTTGTGTCTTCTGGTTTTTGATTCCTCGGGGTAAAAAACTCATGCATTTACCCTATCTGTTCCTCTCATAATCTTAGATGCCCCTATAAGATCATCTCTCATCCTCCTGCACTCCAAGGAATAAAGTCCTAGCCTGCTCAACCTCTCCCTGTAGATCTGGCCCTCATGTCCTGGCAACATCTTTGTAAATCTTTTCTGCATCCTCTCCAGCTTAAGATTGGACTAAACATTGAAAATAACACATATTTTAAAATCAACTAAAACACCTACAAACGTGTGAAAAAATACTGAAACAGTAAAATGAATTGGTTTAAAAAACAAACCTATCTTCCTGTTTCATATTCGTATGCAAGCCTGCAATCCCATTGAAACCAATGAGATGTTAAATATTGAATCAGATCTGATCAGACACATGGTGCATATTGCAATTTCCCAACAAAATGTTGGGGATCTTAGAAAAAGGAGGCACAGTGGTGCAGCAGTAGAGTTGCGAGAGACTCGGGTTCGATCCTGACTATGGCTGTTTTCTGTAGAGTTTTTTACGCTCTCCCTGTGACTATGTGGGTTTCCTCCCACATTCCAAAGACGTGCAACTATGTAGGTTAATTGGCTTCTGTAAATCGTCCCTAGTGTGTAGGAGAGAACTAGAGTACAGGTTATTGTTGCTCGGCATGGACGACGTGGGCCAAAAGGGCCTGTTTCCATGCTGTTTCACTAAACTAAACTAAACTAAACTAAACTAAACTAAACTAAACTAAACTAAACTAAACTAAACTAAACTAAACTAAACTAAACTAAACTAAACTAAACTAAACTAAACTAAGCCTCGGCTCTACCACTTCACTCAACATGCACACCCATGGTAGTGTGAATCCATAGATTGGGCCTTCTGAATCTGTGACCAAATCCCACTTCCCTTCCTTAATGGTGTACCCAAGGAGCTCTGAGACCAATCCACTTTAAATAGGTCTGTCATGATCACAGAAGCAGGCCCTTCAGCCCATCATATCGATGCTGACCATCAAGTACCCATCTGAATGTTGCTGATCTCATTTGGACCAGTATTCTGCTTAGTGCACTTTTCAGTTTGTCTAGTTTCAGAAGCAAGAGTGTTCCATCCCAAAGAAGAATGACACAGGCATCACGTTTTATCAAATAGCGGCAGTAAATAAAGTGGACTTCATTAGACTGGTGGCATTTCGGTACACATCTTTCTCTTATATCTCTCTATCAGCAAAGATGAATCTGTTTCAATATTGCAACCCTGATAAGAATAGTTTTGTTCCCTAACTAACTTGTTTTTCAAAGGAGTTCTTCGTCACATCAGTGGTAGAAGTTCACACTTTTCTGGGAATAATTACATGGTGGGAGAGAGAACAGCAATCAATTAACCTTTAGACTTAATAACAGCATCTAAATATCATGTCTCAGGATCCAAAACCTCTGAGCTGGATAGTTACCATAGCAACATTACGGCTTTGCATTGTGTTCTTCCCTAAAAGCCAAAAAAATACTGTTTCAGCGAATCAATCAATGAGCAGCTATGAATAAAAGAGAATAGATGCAAACCACTTGTTATTGTATACTCACTAAGCACTAGCATTGCTTTGTTAATTGGCATTATTTTGTTTTTTAATTTAGTTTAGTTTAGAGAGACAGCGTGGAAATAGGCCCTACGGCCCACTGAGTCCACGCCGACCAGCGATCCCCATACTATCCTGCACAATCCTGCACACTAGGGACAATTTACAATTTTTACTAAAGCCAATTAACCTCCAAACCTGCACGTCGTTGGATTGTGGGAGGAAACTGGAGCACCTGGAGAAAACCCACGCGGTCATGGGGAGAACATACAAACTCTGTACAGACAACACCTGTAGTGTTATTTCTTTTGGAATTAAGTTTTTATTTTACTTTACCAAACATGGAAGTTTTTAAATACTATGTGTAAACATAACTATTTGGCACACAAATCTGAAGCAGCTCCATCTTCCAAGCAAGATCTTAGTTTAGTTTATTATTGTCACGAGTATTAACTTGCTCACTGTCTACGATATCAACTACTTTCGTGTCATCTGAAAACTTACTAACCATGCCTTGCATATTCCCAACCAAATCATTGATACAGATGTTGACTATGGACGGTGCGATCCCAAAAGGGATACATCGTAGCAAACTGTAGAATAGGTTAACCAAGTTTCTGTGGATGAGAGGGGTAAAGGGGAAAGATATCTGGCCAAACAATCAGCCGATCTAGTAACCTGATTTGTCCTGGTTATTTTCTTGCTTCCAGTTTCCACCCCCTCCCCCCTCACAATCAGTCTGAAGAATGGACCCGACTCGAAATGTCAGCCAGCCATTTTCTCCGGAGATGCTGCCTAACCTGTTGTTACTCCAGCACTTTATGTATATCCTTGATATAACCCAGCATCTGCAGTTCCTTTTAATTACATTAAAATCATCAGTCGCATAGGCTCTCTTCCTATGAATCAGCACGAGTGTACAAAATCATGAGGGGTGTAGATAAGGTGAATGCTCACAGTCTTTTCCCCAGTCTAGATGATTCTAAAATTAGAGAGCATAGGCTTAAGCTGAGGGGAACAATTTAAGGGAAACCTAAGGGGCAACCTTTTCACTCAATGAGTAGTCCATATCTGAAACGAGTTGCCATAAGTAGCTATAGAAGCAGATACAGTTACAGTTTTCAAGATGTATGGGGAGACAAGGAATTGCAAATGCTGGAATCGAGACCTAATAAATGAGAGTGATGGAATTTTGCAGATCAGTGTAGGATTAGTGGAAATGGGTGATTGATGGCCAGTGTGGATTCAAAGTGCCAAAGGGCCTATTTCCCTACTGTAACTTTCCTCTCTCTTTCTCTCTCTCTCTCTCACTCTGCCCCTCCTTCTCTCTCCTTTCTTTCTGTCTCTCTCTTTCTCTGTCCCTCTCTTTCTCTGTCTGTCTCTCTCTCCCACTCCCCCCCTCTCTCTCTCTCCCTCTCCCTCCCTCTCCCTCCCTCTCCCTCTCCCTCCCTCTCCCCCTCTCTCCCTCTCTCCCTCTCTCTCTCTCTCTCTCTCTCTCTCTCTCTCTCTCTCTCTCTCTCTCTCTCTCTCTCTCTCTCTCTCTCTCTCTCTCTCTCTCTCTCTCTCTCTCTCTCTCTCTCTCCCTCCCCCTCCCTTATTTCCCCCTTTCTCTCTCTCTTTCTCCCCCTTTCTCTCCCTCTCATTCCTCTAAAGCAGCCATTTTGATTGCAGAAGGTATTAATTAATTTTGAGAACATCCTCGTGAAATGTCCATATTCCAAAAGTTGCTGTGGGAAGGAAGATAGACACAAAATGCTGGAGTATCTCAGCGGGTCATGCAGCATCTCTGGAGAAAAAGAAATAGGTGACATTTCAGGTCGGAAACCCTCTTTAGAACCGCCCCAAAATGTCAACTATTCTTTTTTCTCCAGAGATGCTGCATGACCCACTGAGATACTCCAGCATTTTGTGTCTATCTTTGGTGTTATCCAGCATCTGCAGTTCCTTCCTACACATGTATGTTTTATTTACTCTTAGAACCTTTATGGAAACCCATTCAATGCTAAAGAGCAAACTGCTGGTGAAACTCAGCGGGTCAGGCAATGTCTATGGAGATAAAGGGATGATGGGCATTTCTGATCATGACCCTGCATCAGGACTGAGTGTGCAAAGGGCAGGTCGCCACTACAAAGGGATGTTGGAGGGGTGAGGCAGGGGTTGGAAGGTGAGACATGGAACCAGGTGAGAAGGGGGGTGATGGTCCTGTTCATCTTCCCATAAGTTGCTCTTCTACATGGATCAGGTAGAAAGTCTGCTTCTCATTATCCAGGACAGATACGTCATCTCGCTTACACACAAAATGCTGGAGTGAACTGCTGGAGAAACTCAGCGGGACAGGCAGCATCTCTGGAGAGAAGGAATGGGTGACGTTTCGGGTCAAGACCCTTCTTAAGACTTGCTGCTAAGTTCCTAAGCTCCTTCATTCACCTCATCTACCAAGCTGCTCCGTCTCTCGTGCCCTCTGCACAATCTCCTCATCTTGGTGTGCTCCAGAAGGAATACCTATAAATGTCTGCCTGAGAGTGGTGGACTTTTGCAGATCCTTGCAATCCTCAAAAAGTGTTTTGGTGTTTCCTGTACCATTCATTAGACCATGCAGCAAACTCTCTAAAACACAAAACTTTTGGAGATTCGCAGCGAGACAGAAGAAATGACAGAAGATCAGCCATGATTGCATGGCAGAGTACACTTGATGGGCCGAATGGCCTAATTCTGTTCCTTTCACATGATATGATCTTATGATTTTATGATCTTATGAAATCAATTAGCAATTAATCTGGAAGGCAGGGGTGAATTCCGATGGATGGGTGAGAAGATTCTACTTGCTGTTTGTTAACAGACGACATCAGTCGGAGCATTATGCTCTGAAAATAACTTGGCTTCAATTTTAGATTGATCTATGCTTTGGCATGCATTAGCAGTGAGCCATTGAGTCATAGAGTTATACAGCATTAAAACAGACCCTTCAGCATAACTTGCCCATGCCAACCAAGATGCCCATCTATACCAATCCCACCTACCCATGGTCATAAATTCATATCATAGGAGCAGAATCAGGCCATTCCACCCAAGTCTATTCCATCATCCAATCATGGCTGATCTACCTTTCCCTCTCAACCCCATTCTGCTGAATTCTTCCCATAACCTTTGACAACTTTACTAATCAAGAGCCTGTCAATCCCTGCTTTAAACATATCTAATGACTTGGCCCATTTTTGGCCCATACCATGCTAAACCTTCCCTATCCATGACAGAGTTTTAGAGCTTGAGCTGACAGTGTTAATAACACGATGTCCTCCGGTGGATGTACCCCAATAACCTCTGTATGGAGGGCTCCAGTAATGCTTATAAAATAACGAACAGAAGAATTGTCATCCATCTCTTCCTCAAATGTCATTAACAGCTTTCTGATATATGATGTTTGCACTACTTCCCTCGCCACAAAGGCAGCCTTTATCCAGATCCGTTTGATGCATAAAAGTGATGAGACTCCCAAGCGACCTGTATCATGCGTTTGTCAAATACACTAATAAAAGAGATAAGTTTAAGGCACAAGGGAGCAGATTGTCTGGGGAATAGCAGTCAAAACTTCAGATAAGGATAAAAAAAATATTAAGAGCTTTCTTGTGAGTTCTGCAAAATAAATGCACGTACCAAGGATCAATAGAAGCAGATCAAAAGAAATATCATGCTAAACGGACTGGGAAAAAAAGTGGATGAATAAAAGCAAACTGAATTTTAAGAAGATCCAATGGGAAGAATCCTTTCAGTCTCTCCCACTAAGTAAAATAGTCAAGAGACCTATATAACCTGGTTCATACAAGTTAGCCTTGTTGAATTCTGATATTAATATAGTAAGGACAGCACAATAGCACAGTGGTAGAGTTACTGCTTTACAGCACCATAGATTCAGGTTTGATCCTGACTGGTGCTGGCTGTGTGGAATTAATAACGTGACCTGGGTGTCATGGTGCACCAGTCATTGAAAGCAAGCATGCAGGTGCAGCAGGCAGTGAAGAAAGCGAATGGTATGTTGGCATTCATAGCAAGAGGATTTGAGTTTAGGAGCAGGGAGGTTCTGCTGCAGTTGTACAGGGCCTTGGTGAGACCGCACCTGGAGTATTGTGTGCAGTTTTGGTCTCCTAACCTGAGGAAAGACGTTCTTGCCTTAGAGGGAGTACAGAGAAGGTTCACCAGATTGATCCCTGGGATGGCGGGACTTACATATGAGGAAAGACTGGATAGACTGGGCTTGTACTCGCTGGAATTTAGAAGACTGAGGGGGGATCTTATAGAAACATATAAAATTCTTAAGGGGTTGGAGAGGCTAGATGCGGGAAGATTGTTCCCGATGTTGGGGGAGTCCAGAACCAGGGGTCACAGCTTAAGGATAAGGGGGAAGTCTTTTAGGACCGAGATGAGAAAACATTTCTTCACACAGAGAGTGGTGAGTGTGGAATTCTCTGCCACAGAAGGTAGTTGAGGCCAGTTCATTGGCTATATTTAAGAGGGAGTTAGATGTGGCCCTTTTTTCTAAAGGGATCAGGGGGTATGGAGAGAAGGCAGGTACAGGCTACTGAGCTGGATGATCAGCCATGATCATATTGAATGGCGGTGCAGGCTCGAAGGGCCGAATGGCCTACTCCTGCACCTATTTTCTATGTTTCTATGTTTCTAATACGTTCATCCCTTTGACCTGCGTGGGTTTTCTCCGGGTGCTCTGGTTTCCTCCCACACTCCAAAGATGTTCAGACATAGAATAATTGGCTTGGTAAAATTGTAAATTGTTCCTAGTGTGTGTAGGCTGGTGTTAGTGTGCAAAGATGACTGGTCAGTGCTGACTCGGTCGCCAAAGGGCCTGCTTCCACGCTGTATCTCTAAACTAATCTAATAAACTAAACGACACACTTGAGGAAAGGACCCTTCAGCCCATAATGTTTGTACCAAACATGTTGTCAAGTTAAACTGATCTCATCTGCCTATATATGATCTATATCCTTCTATTCCTTGCACTACCATGTGCTCTAAAAAAAACACTATTGTAATAGCCTCCACCATCACCCTTGGCAAAGCACTTCAGACCCCCACCATTCTCTGCGCAAAAAAACTTGTCCCACATATCTCCATTAAACTTTCCCCTTCTCACCTTATAGCGATGCCATCTAACCTCTCCTAATCTTTCTTTCCTTTATTTTAGACTTTAGAGATATCGCACAGAAACAGGTCCTTTGGCCCTCTGAGTCCCCTCTGACTAGCAATCACCTCATACACTTGCACAATCCTACACACTAGGGACAATGTACAATTATTTTTTAACCAAGGCTAATTAACCTACACACCTGTACGTCTTTGGAGTGGCGGAGGAAACTTGCACCTGGAGAAAACTCACGCGGTCACAGGGAGAACATACAAACTCTGTACAAACAGCATTTGTAGTCAGGATCGAACCTGGGTCTCTGGCGCTGTGAGGCAGCAACTCGGCCGCTGTGCCACTGCGTTGCTTTATGCTAATATAATTATGATATTATAGATTATATAAGATACTATGTAAATCTCAATCCTATTCTGTGGCAGAAGTTGTGAGTCTTGATTTGAATCTCATCCAGTGTTTTGAAAGTGCACGTTATGCAGTGAAAACATTTTGACTCAAGGTCCTCTTATTATAGATGTCTTTATTTTGAAAATAAAATCGGTTCTTCCTGAACAGTACAGATGGTAAGTTTGTTCCAAATGCTCCAAACTATTCATAAACATAAGTTGTTTTTAGCAATTACTGTCGATCAACCTCAAGAAACGGAAGGTCCGTGGAAGAAAGGGAATATTTTTATGGTGGTACATTTAGGTATTAAAGAGCTGATCAAGACATACTGAATTTCCTTTGTCTTGTGAGGAACTTGATGTTCCTTTGATTGAAAGATATACAGTGCATTCAGAAAGTATTCAGACACCTTCACTTTTTCCACATTTTGTTACGTTACAGCCTTATTTTAAAATAGATTAAATTAATATTTTTATCATCAATCTAGACACAAAACCCCATAATAAAAAAGTGAAAACAGGTGTTTAGAAATTTTTGTAAAGTAATTAAAAAGAAATAACTGAAATATCACATTGACATAAGTATACAGACCTTTGCTATGACACTCAAAATTGAGCTCAGGTTCAGCCTGTTTCGATTGCTTATCCTTGAGATATTTCTACAACTTGATTGGAGTCCACCAGTGGTAAATTAAATTGATTGGACATGATTTGTAAAGGCAAACTCCTGTCTATATAAGGTCCCACAGTTGACAGAGCATGTCAGAGCAAAAACCAAACCATGAAGACGAAGGAATTGTCCGTAGATCTCCAAGACAGGATTGTGTTGAGACACAGATCTGGGGAAGGGTATAAAATAATTTCTGCAGCATTGCAGGTCCCGAAGAGCACAGTGGCCTCCGTTATTCTTAAATGGAAGAACCTTTGCACCACCAGGACTCTTCATAGATCTGGCCGCCCGGCCAAACTGAGCAATTGGGGGAGAAGGGCCTTGGTCAGGGAGGTGACCAAGAACCCGATGGTCAATCTGACAGAGCTCCAGAGTTCTTCTATGAAGATGGGAGAAACTTCCAGAAGGACAACTATATCTGCAGCACTCCACCAATCAGCCCTTTATGGTAGAGTGGCCAGACGGAAGCCACTCCTTAGTAAAAGGCACATGACAGCCCGCTTGGAGTTTGCCAAAAGGCAAAAAAGGACTCTCAGACCATGAGAAACAAGATTCTCTGGTCTGATGAAACCAAGAGTGAACTCTTTGGCCTGAATGCCAAGTGTCATGTCTCACCACCTGGCCAATACCATACCTATGGTGAAGCATGGTGGTGGCAGCATCATGCTGTGGGGATGTTTTTCAGCAGCAGGAACTGGGAGACTAGTCAGGATCGAGGGAAATATGAACGGAGCAAAGTACAGAGAGATCCTTGATGAAATCCTGCTACAGAGCGTACTGGACCTCAGACTGGGGTGGAGATTCACTTTCCAACAGGACAACAATCATAAGCATTCAGCCATGACAACACAGGAGTGGCTTTATGACAAGTCTGTGAATGTTCTTGAATGGCCCAGCCAGAGCCTGGACTTGAACCTGATGGAACATCTCTGGAGGGACCTGAAAATATCTATGCATTGACGCTCCCCATCCAACCTGACAGAGCTTGAGAGGATCTGCAGAGAAGAATCGGAGAAATTACCCAAATACAGGTGTGCCAAGATTATGGCATCATACCCAAGAAGACATGAGGCAGTAATCACTGCCAAAGGTGCCTCAACAAAGTACTGAGTAAAGGGTCTGAATACTTATGTAAATGTGATATTTCATTAATTTCTTTTTAATTACTGTGCAAAAAATTCTAAACACCTGCTTTCACTTTATTATTATGGGATATTGTGTGCAGATTGATGATTAAAAAAATGAATTTAATCCATTTTAAAATAAGGCTGTAATGTAACAAAATGTGGAAAAAGTGAAGGGGTCTGAATACTTTCTGAATGCACTGCAGCACGGAACCAGGCCCTTTGGCCCACTGAGTTTGTACTGACTGCCGATCACCCGTTCATACTTGTTCTATGTTATCCCACTTTCTCGTTCACTTCCTACGTACTCGGGACCATTCTACGGAGGCCAATTAACCGACCAACCCAGGTCTCTTTGGGATGTGGGATGAAACTTGAGCTCCGGTGGGAAACCCACGCTGTCACAGGGAGAACATGCAAACTCTGCCCAGCAGATTGAACCTGGATCTCTGACGCTGTTAGTCAGCAGCACTACCAGTTGTGCCACCAGATGTGATGTGCTTTCTTGGCTGTAGCTTCAATGTGGTGGAACCGGGACAAATTAATGGTGGTATTTACACAATGGTGTTGGACCAGAATTCTTCGGAAACATGTCTTGTTTAGCTCATGGTTAGCAATAGATCCCATCCTGGAGTTAAAACTTGCACTGATGCCTCAAGGCTTGTTAGGAAGTAATTATAATTTAGAATTGTATACTAATGGTCCTTGGAGAGGCTAAATGGCAATTTGGACTTAGCAAGGAAGGAAAAATCATTTTTTAAATGTTGAGAGGTTAAAAATTGTGGGTGTTCAGAGGGACCTGGCTGCCCTTACTCACAGATCAATGAATGTTAACATGAAGCAAACCGTTAGGAAGGCAAATGACATATTGACGAGATTGCAGAAAGATCTGGGGGGACAAGAATAAATAAGTTTTCTGAAATGTCCCCCTGTGAGAAAGTACCGGGAATTGTTTACACCATCATTCCAATCAAACTCATCGCCAAACTCCTGGACCTAAGCCTCAGCCGCCCCCTCTGCCATTGGACGCTTGACGTCTTGACCCATAGGCCACAATCAGTGAGGATAGGTGACAAATACATCCTCCACAATAATTCTCGATACTGGTCCCCTGCAAGCCTGTGTTCTCAGCTCCTTAACATGCTCCCTACACACTCATGACGGTGCGACAAAACACGGCTCTAACTCCGTGTACATGTTTAGATATGGCACCACAAGCTAAATATTGCCAACATCCTCTCCTATTAATTTCTCAGTTATGTTTCCATTTAGGACAATCTCAAACCAATGAATATTGTGAGCTTTCCCCTCACCTTGTGGCTATGCCCACTATTTTAAACATGTCGTCCCTCAGAAAAAGGTTCTGACTGTCGACCCTATCTAAGCCTCTCATAATTTTATATACTTTACTTTAGACTTTAGAGAAACAGCATGGAAACAGGCCCTTCAGCCCACTGAGTCCTCGCCGACTAGTGATCATCCCGTACACTAACACAATAGGGACAATTTATATTTTTACCAAATCTAATTAACCTCCAAATCTGAAGGTCTTTGGAGTGTGGGAGGAAACCGGAGCACCTGGAGAAAACTCATGCGATCACAGGGAGAACATACAATCCATACAGACAGCATCCGTAGTCAGGATTGAGCCCAGCTCTCTGCCGATGTGAGGCAGCAACTCTACCGCTGCGCCACTGTGCCGCCCAAGGTCTTGTTGTTTATTGTCCAAAAAGGCCAAATGTTCCTAAGGATTGATGATTCTTCGGTATAGGATTTTCTCATATTTGGAAGAAAAGGGGCTGATTAGTGGCAGTGAGCATCGCTTTGTCCTCAGCAGGTCATGTCTTGCGAACGTGACTAAGATTTTGAGGTGGTAACAAAGGTGATCATTGAGGGTAGGAAAGTGGAAAGTAGGACAGGAAAATTAAGATGCATGGGATCCATAGTGAATTGATCATGTGCATTCAGAACTGGGCTATTTACTTATTTTAGTTTTATTTTGTTATAGGAGCAGAATTAGGGCCATCAAGTCTATTCCACCATTCATTCATGACTGATCTATCTTTCCCTCTCATTCCCATTCTCCTGCCTTCTTCCCATCGTCCCTGGCACCCATACTAATCAAGAGTCTGTAATTTTCTGCCTTTAAAATATCCATTGACGGCCTCCACAGCCGTCTGTGGCAATGAATCCCACAGATTCACCACCCTCTGGCTAAAGAAATTCCACCTCATCTCCTTTTTAAAGGTACGCCCTTTTATTCTGAGGCTGTGCCCTCTGGTCTTAAACTCTCCCACTAGTGAAAATATCCTCTCCGCATCCACTCTATCCAGGCCTTTCACTATTCGGTAAGATTCAATGGGGTCTTCCCTCATCCTTCCAAACTCAAAGAACTTATTCATAGAAGACAGAGGGTTGTGGAGGGTGGGTTTTATTCTGGTTGGAGGTCACTGACCAGTAGAGTATTCAGGGAGTGAAGGGATATCTTGATCACACGCAAACAGATGAGGTTAGTTTGACTTGACATCATATTCCGCATGGACATCATAGGCCAAGGAGTCTATTCCTGTGCCGTACAGTCCATGTTCTACATTTAATGGGGAAAGGAGACAATTAAAATCAAAACCAGGGTTACCTAATTATACGAAGAAACAGAAAATTATGTTCATAAGATCAAAAGACATGGAACAGAATTAGGCCATTCGGTCTATTGAGTCCTCTCTGCCATTCAATCATGGCTGATCTATCTTTTCCTCTCAACCATTCTTCCCCCTTTCTCCCTGTAACCTTTGATACTCTTACTAATCAAGAACCCATCAAAAAGCACCCAATGACTGGCCTCCACAGTTGTCAGTGACAATGAATTCCACAGATTAATGACCCTGACAAAAGAAATTCCTCAACTTCTCCTTTCTAAAGGTACATCCTTTTATTCTGAGGCTATTCACTCTGGTCCTGGCGTCTAGCACTGGGGTAAACATCCTCTCCACATCCACTCTATCCAGGCCTTTCACTATTCTGTAAGTTTCAATGAGGTCACCCATCATTCTTCTAAACTCCAGTGAGTACAGGCCCAGAGCTGTCAAATGTTCATCATATGTTAACCCAATCATAGACAATAGACAATAGGTGCAGGAGGAGGCCATTCGGCCCTTCGAGCCAGCACCGCCATTCAATGTGACCATGGCTGATCATTCTAATCAGTACCCCGTTCCTGCCTTCTCCCCATACCCCCTGGAATCCCTGGAATCATTTTTGTAAACCTTCTCTGGAACTGCGAGCACATCCATTCTCAGATATGGGGTTCAAAACAGGTCGCACTGCTCCAAATGTGATCTGACCAATGCCTTATAAAGCCGAGGCATTACATCCTTGCTGTTATATTTTAATCCTCTCGCGATGAATGCTAACATTGCATTTGCCTTCCTTTCTATCGATTCAACTTGCAAATTAGCCTTTTGGGAATCCTGCACCAGCACTCCCAATTAATCTGCCCCGAGACCAGGAGACCATTAGTGAAAGGTAGAACAATATTGCTTTGATTTGGTGACGTGACTGTTGAGTTTTTGAATTGGATAATTTTACAGATTATAGGGATGTTCAGGGATGGCACAGCACCAGAGATCCAGGTTTGATCCTGACTACGGGTGCAGTCTCTACGGAGTTTGTAAGTTCTCACCGTAACTGCGTGGATTTTCCCTGGGTGCTCCGGTTTCCTCACACACTACAAAGACGTACAGGTTGGTAGGCTAATATGGCTTTGGTAAAAATTGAAATTTGTCCTTGGTGTGTAGGATAATGCGAGTATATGGGGATCGCTGGTCAGTGAGGACTCGGTGGCCCAGAGGGCCTGTTTCCACTCTGTATCTCTCAACTAAAATAATCTCACTGTGCATTTGCACATGTGACAATAAAAGGATAATTGAACCATTGAACTAAATGTAGGTTGTAGACAGTCAGAATCCTTTTACCAGGATAGAATTTTCAAATATTAGAGTCCACAGCTCTAATGGTGAGAGGGGAAAGGTTTAAAGGAAATACAGTATGTGGGGCAAATTTTTTACACAAAGGATGGTGAGTGTCTGGAAAGCGTTGCCAGTAGTGGTGGTGGAAGCACATATGATCAAGGCATTTAAAAGATTTTTGGATAGGCACATGGATGTCGGAATGAAGGGGTGCAGATTGTATGCAGGCAGATAAGAGTTGATCTGCCATCATACGCCACACAGTTATTGTGGTCCAAAGTGACTGTTTCTGTGCTGCACTCATCCATGTTCTGTGGTTAAATGCAAAGTGTTGTTCAGCTAAAAGACCAGAGTGATAAAAGCAATTCAACCATGAGAAACAAAATTACTTCTGCTTTAAACTAAGCTCTTTTTAATACAAAGGATAAACATAAAGTGCTGGAGTAACTCAGCGGGTCAGGCAGCATCTCTGGAGGAAAAAGATAGGTGATATGTTCTATCCATTTGCGCCAATGATGCTGCATAACCTGCTGTGTTACTCCAGCGCTTTGAGTCTAACTTTGGTATAAACCAGCATCTGCAGTTTGTTTCTTCTTTTAATACTATTATTTGTGGAAACAAGTAAACATTGCATTGAATGCAATCCTCAATAACATGAGTTCATTGAAGGGTATAAAATAATGATGACAAAGTTCAAAACATTTTCCAGGAGTTTTGATGATCCATTCTCTTTTAGTTCTTCCACTGCAATATATATTTACAGAAAGGATGGGTGAAATGTTATGAAAACTCGTCTCTATGGTTTCAGCAAACCCTCCTTTTAAGATTTTAGTTTATTAATGGATTGGTAAGCAAAATGTAGGAATACATTAAGTTACACTCACCAGGTTTTCTGAACGTACAGGTTAATTTACAGATATAACGTAACATTTCCCTGTATAGTGTATACAAGTAAATTTTCTGTTAGAATTATTGATGAAATAATATTGATGCATATGCATTCTGAATTATTTCCATTGATGAATTGATTGAAAGATGCAGCATGGAAACAGGCTCTATGGGCCACCGAGCCCCACTGACCTTCGACCACCCGTTCACACTAGTCCTATGCTATCCCACTTTCGCATCCACTCCTTACACACTGGTGGCAATTTTTAACAGAGGCCAAATAACCTACAAAACCGCACATCTTTGGGATGTGGGAGGAAACCAGAGCACCCGGAGGAAACCGATGTAGTCAGAGGGAGAGCGTGCAAACTCCACAGAGATGGCACCCGAGGTTAGATTCAAACCCGGGCCAGAATAACAATGATCAACATTGTATTCTGGGTCCAGGTGTTGTAAAATAAATAGAATCCAGATGATGTTCTTTTTGCCTCAAATGACTTAAAATGTTTTGTTTGATGTGTCTATTGGATTATGCCTTGAATTCATGCTATTTCTTAGTAAATGAGCAACTCCATCAAGCAGCAGTTTTCCCCGAGATCCCATAGCTCTGAACTAACAACCAGCATGCTTCAAAGTCCAGATTCTGTTGTTGATATAGAGCTTTGGGAGAATCTACTATCAATGATATTGAAGATCCTGCATAACAACAATGAAAACCGTTAGAGAATTCAGCATGGGGAATTTTCATTTAAAGTTTCAAGTGAAAGTAATGAAACGCAACCATATTATGTGTGTGGAATAGAATTATGCTCAAGACCTTCTTGTTCCATTAAGCAAATCTGGAAAATTCATTTGATGGAGTTTTAATATTTAATTACACCTTATTCAGGTTAAGATCTCTAAAATCACTTTCGCATGGAGAAAAACTAACCAGCTAGAAGTCCTTTGGCAGCAAAAATGCAACACAAATCTCATTCCCCATTTATCCAAAAATAAGTGATAGTAATATTTGTTTTATTTTGAAAAAAATATTGTTTTGTTTCGCAAACTTTCTTCCAGTTTACTTCTACTCTCAAGAACACAAAGTGCTTAAGTATATTGTTCTTCAAACTGAAGAAGGATCCTGATCCGAAACATCTCCTATCCAATTTTCTCCAGGGATGCTGCCTGACCCGTTGAGTTACTCCAGCATTTTGTGTCCTTTTGTGTAAAACGACATCTGTGGTTTCTTGTTTCTACTTCTACTCTCCTTTCCCACCTGGCAAGGTTTGGGAGGAAGTGCAAGAAATCATTCCATCTGCCTCTCTGAAGCATTTTTGTTCCTTCTGTGCAACTAATTTGTTCCCTTTTTTCATTAAAATCAACTTTCACCATATTGTCTCTTGAGTTTCCTTTCTCTCACCTCATCAGATGTCCTGTTCTACATACTATTCTGCTCCTCTCTGTTCTTCTGATTAAATTAGGATTGCTAGTAAGATTTCCCTTTTCAATGCACAATCCAAGGATAGGCTGCTGGAAGAGACTTAAAGTGATTAAGTCCCCAGTCCCCTGATGGGATCTACCCATGTTATAGAGAGAGGCAGGAGAGGAGAATTCTCCGGCCTTAATGAAGATGCTTGTACCCTCTCTAGCTACGGGTAAGGTCCAGGGGGACTTTGGTTTGAGCTCTGGCCTATGTTCCAACCATCTGCCTATCAAATCCCCCTTCCCCCCGTGTCCATGCCTTGTTCTGCCTCTCCCCTCTTCTAGCTTTCTTCTCCACCACTACAATCAGGCTGAAGAAGGGTCTTGACCCGGAATATCACCTATCCATGTTCTCCAGAGATCATGCCTATCCTGCTGAGTTAACCAGATTGATTCCTGGGATGGCAGGACTTTCATATGAAGAAAGACTGGATAGACTCGGCTTGTACTCGCTGGAATTTAGAAGATTGAGGGGGGATCTTATAGAAACTTACAAAATTCTTAAGGGGTTGGATAGGCTAGATGCAGGAAGATTGTTCCCGATGTTGGGGAAGTCCAGAACAAGGGGTCACAGTTTAAGGATAAGGGGGAAGTCTTTTAGGACCGAGATGAGAAAGTCTTTTTCACACAGAGAGTGGTGAATCTGTGGAATTCTCTGCCACAGTATGGTAGTTGATGCCAGTTCATAGGCTATATTTAAGAGGGAGTTAGATGTGGCCCTTGTGGCTAAAGGGATCAGGGGGTATGGAGAGAAGGCAGGTACAGGATACTGAGTTGGATGATCAGCCATGATCATATTGAATGGCGGTGCAGGCTCGAACGGCCGAATGGCCTACTCCTGCACCTATTTTCTATGTTTCTATGTTTCTAATCCTGCACTTTCCTTTTGTGTATTAACCAACATCTGCAGTTCCTTGTTTCTAGTGTCACCATGTGGCCTCTCGATTTCATACCATTGTAATAGGCTCCTATCTGGCTTATGAGATGGGCAATCAGTTCCAGGAGCATATGGGATGCACTATATATTCTGGCCATGCCAGCGTTGATTATATGCTATGAATAAATTGCATAAACATTTCTGCATCAAAGCACTTCTCAGCACAGCATCAAGGACCTGTGAGATTTGTATTCCTCTTGATATTGATTGTGTAGGATACTTGACTTCAACTGATATTGTCTTGGAATAAATGATGGGAAATCGTATTGGTCATGGTGACAAGGTCCCCTTGGGTTTTGTACAGTAGTAAATTAATTGGGAGCAGGAATAGAATAATGAGGTAAACCGGAAATTCAAATCAAAGTGTTTCCCACACCACCTTGATTTGCCAAGAGCAGAATTGTTTTTCAGCAAAACGTTAACAAGTGATTAATAAGGTGGTTGAAAAAGAGTGGATTCAAGAACAAGGAAAACTGTCTACGAATCTGCTACCTTTCACACTTGATTAGAAACCACTCCATCTTCAAACACCCAACAGCAAAAAAACACCATTAGTGGAGTCAGCTCCTTAAAGATGCTTCTCATTAATTATTTTGGCTAAAATCAATAGAAAATAAGTAGATGCAGGAAAGAAAACCACACAGATTCAACCCATTTTGGCTTCTAAGTTTCAAAATGGTTGAAGTGCATTAAAGCAATTGCTTTTTATTGATGATCCCTTCTCACATACCAAAAGCTTCACTCATGCAGGATTGCAATAATGATGGTTAGTAATATGTTTAGTCAGGACTTTTTTTCTAAATAGGAGGTGCCGGTACGAATATCATTCCTTGCTGTTGGTGTCTGTGGTGTATCATCATCCATGAATACTATCGTAATGGTAAGACAATTTTTTTTTAACAACTCACCAAAGCCAATTAACCTTCAATTGGAATTTAGAAGGATGAGGGGGGATCTTATTGAAACATATAAGATAATTAGGGGATTGGACACATTAGAGGCAGATAACATGTTCCCAATGTTGGGGGAGTCCAGAACAAGGGGCCACAGTTTGAGAATAAGGGGTAGGCCATTTAGAACGGAGATGAGGAAGAACTTTTTCAGTCAGAGGGTGGTGAAGGTGTGGAATTCTCTGCCTCAGAAGGCAGTGGAGGCCAGTTCGTTGGATGTTTTCAAGAGAGAGCTGGATAGAGCTCTTAAGGATAGCGGAGTGAGGGGGTATGGGGAGAAGGCAGGAACGGGGTACTGATTGATAGTGATCAGCCATGATCGCATTGAATGGCGGTGCTGGCTCGAAGGGCTGAATGGCCTACTCCTGCACCTATTGTCTATTGTCTATTGTCTATTGTCAAGCACATACGTCTTTGGAGTGTGGGAGGAAACCAGGGTACCTGGAGAAAACCCTCGCGGTCACAGCGAGAACGTACAAATTCCGTACACTCAGCACCCGTAGTCAGGATTGAACCTGTGACTTTGGAGCTGTAAGGCAGTAACTCTACCACTGCACCACTATGCCACCCGATTAACCTGAGTCATAGGCACCTACTTTGTTTGTGTCTCCGATGTGTCACTGTGCCACCCCATTCTTTTCTTCCATACAGTCCAGTGCAGTAATGCTGCAGAATTGCTGCAATTCATTCCTGTTCTAAGTTTGTAACTGTTTCAAATGGAAGGAATGCACACCAAAAATCACTTTGCAAGAGACTCAACGAGCTGCAGATGCTTAAATCTTGAGCAAGAATACAAAGGAACCCAGTGGGCCAGGCACCAACTGTGGAAGGAATGGACAAGCAATTTCCCTCCACAGATGCTGAGTTGCTCCCACTCTGAATTGAACTGAATTGAATTGAATTGAAAGACACAGCCTGGAAATAGGTCTTTCCACCCATCAGGTCCACATTAACCATCAGACATCCATTCACACTAGAGCATCTGTAAACTCCACACGGACAGCACCTGTTCGAGCCTGACTATGGGTCCTGTATGTAAGGAGTTTGTACGTTTTCTCTATAACCATGTGAGCTTTCCCCAAGTGCTCTGGTTTTCTCACACATTCCAAAGGCATGTGGGTTTGTAGGTTAATAGGCTTCTATCAATTGTCCCTTGAGTACAGGATAGAACTAGTGTCTGGGTGATTGTCTGTCAGTGCAGACGGTGGGCCAAATGGCCTGTTTCAACACTGTAAACTAAACTAAACTCAGTTAAACATATGAGAACCAATAGCCAAAACTATTTTCCACTCGCACATCTAATACGAATCATTATTTAGAAAATGTCATCTGAAATGTAGCTTCAATAAGAGCATGCTCAGAGTTCAGAATTAGTTTCAATAACTGAGCCCTGCTGCCTTACACTGCAGGTGAGGGCATGGCCCTGATTAAATATATATTGCCCCTTGTGTATAACAGTTTCACACTGGAACCCTAGAAGCATATGGTTAACCTGTTTGCCAATGTCTACCCTTTTTACTTGCAGCAACGGGTCAAAGATGGATGGCTTAGTGGGGTGTCACAGAATGATAATAACAGCTACCAGGATACTTGCTCAAATCATTGAGTATGATTCCACATTAGCTGGATGCTGAGAAAATTGAATTTCTTTCGGGATATCTCCAGGTTTGCGCCATCAGTGCAGTCAACAGGTATCTGCAACTTGTCAACAGTTAGAGATACAGCATGGAAACAGGCCCTTCGGCCCACCGAGCCCATGCTCACCAATGATCACCGTACACTAGTTCTATCCTTTACACTAGGGACAATTTACAGAAGCCAATTAACTTACAAACCTGCACATCTTTGGAAAGTGGGAGGAAACTAGAGCACCCGGAGAAAACCCACGCGGTCACACGGAGAATGCACAAACTCCGAACAGGCAGCATCCGTGGTCAGTATCTGGTGCTCCTGCACCACTATGCTGTTCTCGAAGAGCCAAGAAGTTAATCGTATTTAAGTGTCATATGTACCGTAACGGACCAGCGAAATTCTTACTTGCAGCAGCATAACTTGACTGTAAACACAGTACTCAATAGATAACATAAAACAAAAAGTTCTAGAAATAAAAAAAACTGTGCAAAACAAAACACAACCTTCAGTCCCTAATGCAACCTAGACAGTTTGTAGTTCAGAGTTTAGTTGGCGTTAACCAAAGATAGACACAAAGTGCCCACAAACTCAACGGGTCAGGCAGCATCCCTGGAGAAAAATGATGGGTGACATTTCGTGCCGGAATTCTTCTTCAGACGTGCTGTATGTTACTTGGTGTTGGTAGTGTCAATCGCCTGGTGGTTGTTGGGAAGAAGCTGTTCCTGAAACTTGAAGGTCATGGTTTTTTTTCCAAAATAATCCCTTTTTTTTACACAATTCACAACTTTTAATGCTTCTTCTGGTGAAGCCATATGCTTACTACATCAGCTGCAATCTGTCAAGGGAAAATCATACATGTCCAGTCCTCAGAGAGAGCCTGCCTCACCCAAAGTTTTGCAGTGAACTTTAGGTTTAGGTTCAGTTTTATTATTGCCACGTATACCTAGGCACAATAAAAAGCTTTGTTTTGGCATGTTATCAGATACTTTTATACGTAATTCTATCCATGCGGTCTCAGTGGAATATTTCTGTTCTCTTTGCTACGCGGGGATTGTGCTTCGGTATGGCAATACTTTACTAAATTGTATGCAAAAAATAATTTCACTGTGTGTTTGTGCATGCTATGATAAAGCTCCATTGACCATTGACCATCTAACACCAATGGTTTCACAAAATGCTGGAGTAACTGAGCAGGTCAGGCAGCATCTAGGGGAGAGGGAATGGGTGACGTTTCGGGTCGAGACCCTTCTTCAGACACAACTTTCAGCCACCTCCTCCTACTTATCCTTGGACCATGACCCCACCGACGCAACATGCTCCACCACCAATGGAACACATTCAGCTGACATGCGAATATATCAGGACGAGGAATTCCCTAATGCAGATGCTGTGCTAGTGTTTCTCTGCTGCTCTTCAAGCAATGTTGTTTCCAATCTTCCACAGTACAATCCTCATAAATCAATGATCTGTGAAGAAGCTCAATTATTTATAACTTATTCCTGCTGTAAAAAAAAATCATGGAAATGTTTCGCTTTGAAGCATTTTCATTGTTTAAAAAAAGTTTTTCACACATGGATCATCATTGCTGCAGAGAAACCATTTTGAAAATTCAGCCCGACTTGAAACGGCTCCTGTCCATTTCCTTCGCAGATGTTCCCCGACCCACAGAGTCCCTCCAGCACTTGGTGGTTTTTGTTACGAATTCATTTAATTTAAAAATAAATAATTATTATTTTAAAACTTTTTCCTTAACCTCAAGTGCACATTCCAATCATTACTCTGTGTTCTGTTAATGTTTAAAATGTTAAATTGCTTAGAAATTACAGCTGACAGCAACTAGTGTCCATAGTGGGGATGAGAGATAACAAAATCTTTCTGGGTTGCCGAGCGCTCTTTTTTTCTCACTGAATACAAAAAAACAGGCCAATTTGCCACACCTGGGTTTGTGCATGACCAATGGAGCAAATCCCATGAACCGTGAGATTTTAAATTGGTTCATATTCCATATAAAACATGGGCAAAACATGGGCAAATCGGATTAGCTTAGATGGTGGACCTAGGTCGGTATGGATGAGTTGGGCTGAAGGACCTTTTACCACATTGTGTGACTCAAGGAATAGTGGAGGATCACAGCTGCTGCTTGCTTAGAAATAAATAACCATTTGACCTACTGATGACCTAAGTATCTTCAATAGAGGACAATTTGAACTCGATTAATGAATAGATTTCCACATCCACTGCTCATCAACTCATTGCTATATATGATGATTAAATAATTCCAGTTAAATCACTTTATATTTTAATGTTACTTTGCAAACTACTAGAACAATATTGCAAACAATTTAATAATGCTTTTGAAATACATCCCCCATGTATTTTGAAAGTAATTTATTTTTCCAATTTATTCTATAAGTAAGATTGATTCCAGCATTAATCTCAACAATCCAATCCTTTTAACTGCAATTCTTCTATCACACCACTCTTTGAATAAAAGTACCCAACCTGCTGCAAATTTCAAAGCCTTCTTTATAAAAAAAGTATTAATGAAGTATATCATGGCTATCAGAAAAGTGTAGCAATAGGTGACATGGATGCTTTTGCTCTTTATTAACAAGTTGCTCAACATAAAATTGCAATCC
The DNA here is from genome assembly GCF_053455715.1 of Rhinoraja longicauda. NCBI lineage: Eukaryota > Metazoa > Chordata > Chondrichthyes > Rajiformes > Arhynchobatidae > Rhinoraja > Rhinoraja longicauda. The sequence goes on along the minus strand of NC_135963.1, from coordinate 36,368,032 downwards.
AAACCACGAATGCAATGCAACTAAATGCCAGAGGGGAATTATTCTATTTCTATTGACCAAACCAATTACATTATACAACTGAACTGTAATGGAGCCATGACATGTTGCTACTTGGCTATAGTGGAGACTGAGAAAGTGTTAGTGACAAGATTTCCTTCAGTTGATTTTGAACAAGATTTAGGACTCTTTGAAATTGAAACAAGACTATGACATTTAACCCTCCAAGCCTGCTCTATATGGCTGATCTCATATGTGCCTCAACTTCACTTTAGTGCCTATTCCTATCAAACCCTTTGTTCCCCATAGTTCAAAACTTTAATCTCACCTTTTATCATTCATCTCTAGGGAGAAGCCAACAGTTTTGTGCAAATTGCTAATATTTGGCTCCAAAACTATCTGGAAGTCTGGATTTCCACACATGTGTACATGTTTAATGGTTCAATGGTGCTTTTATTGTCACATGTGCAAAGTGCAAATGCACAGTGAGATTATTTTCGTACAAACTGTCCACTAGAGTATTGCCATACCTAAACACATCTTCAATTAGAAAATTGTACAGAAGTAGTCTAATGATCCCGCATGCAAGGCACCATGTTTTGGCATCATTTTCAATGTCCAGCCATGCAGAGTTTTTAAGTGCTTCGAAGTTTTAATGATTAAAAATTACAAAAGCAGAAGTATTTTTCTAATGTTTGTGAATTAATCATTTACATATGTGCTATTTGTTAGACAGTCGATTCATTTAAAGGTTAGAACATAGAACACAGAACAATATGGTACATGAACTGGCCCTTCAGCTAACAATGTCTGTGTTGAACGTAATGCCAAGATTAACTCTTATCTGCCTGCACATAATCCATATCCCTCCACTCCTTGCATGTCCATGTGCCAATCCTGAAGTCTGAAGTTCTGACTTAACTGGGTGTCAAAATCCTTCCAGGGCACTTAGAAGGCCATTTACTCCATCGAGCCATCTTAATTTTCATTTTGAACAGGCAAATGCATTGCATCCTCTGATTCCCATTTATCTACATACACTGATTTAATTGTCATAACCACTAGTCTATATAGACAGGAAATATATAGAGACATATGGGCCAAATGCAGATAAATGGTACTAGCTTAGATGTGGCATCTTGGTTGACATGGATGAGTTGGCCTGAAAGGTCTCTTTATGTGCTGTATGACTATGATTTTATGACTAATACTTCTGTTAAACATATTTTTCCCTTTATAAAACCATGTTGACAGTCTAACCATTGTCATTTTTATCAAGAACCCTTTTATCACATCTTTACCAATCAATTGCAATATCATCCTTGATGTTTGGCCTCCCATCTTTTAGTTCTCTGTTTTCATGAGAGAGTTAGATTTAGCTCTTAGGGCTAAAGGAATCAAGGGATATGGGGAAAAAGTAGGAACGGGGTTCTGATTTTAGATGATCAGCCATGTTCATATTGAATGGCGGAGGAATGCTGACTCGAAGGGGGGGAATGGCCTACTCCTGCACCTATGTTTCTATGTTTCTATCCCATTGCCTCCATTGTTTGAATAGGTTCTCCATTTCCTACTCTGGTGGAAACGTACTGGATCATTTACTGTGAGATTAGTAAATAATCGTGTCTCGATTCACATCTACTTTTTGGAAAACTAACTCAAATATTTGAGTTTCACTGTACTTTAATCGGTACTTTTGACAATAAACTGACCTCTGAACCTTTGAAATACAAAAAATGAAATGATCCTTAAGACTCACATTGACAATTGAATTTGTATTGGACTATTTAGCAAAAATGCAAGATCATCGTTTTAAATGGAGTATGTTACTGCCCAATAATTAATGGGCATCGGAGGGGTACAGAAGAGAGTGTTGATCCTGTCATTCCTCACTTATCTGCAAAGAAAGAACTGCAGATGCTGGTTTACAAAAGAAGACACAAGGTGCTGGAGTAACTCAATGGGTCAGGCAGCATCTCTGGGGACCATGGATAGGTGAGGTTTATGGTTGAGACGTTACCTATCCATGTCACTCACCATCTATTGTCATCTATCATATGTTTTAGTTTTTAGTTTTAGTTTTAGAGACACAGCGCAGAAACAGGCACTTTGGCCCACCGAGTCCGCGCTGACCAGTGATTCCCGCACAGTAACACTATCCTACACACACTAGGGACAATTTACACATACGCCAAGCCAATTACCTTCAAACCTGTACGTCTTTGGAGTGTGGGAAGAAACTGAAGATCTTGGAGAAAACCCACGGGATCAGGGGGAGAACATACAAACTCGGTACTGACAGCACCCGTAGTCGGGATCAATCCCGGGTCTCCAGCATTGCAAGGCTGTAAGGCATCAACTCTACCACTGCCCCATCATGCCGCCTAGTCTGAAGAAGGGTCCCGACCCAAAATGTCACCAATGCACGTTCTCCAGATATGCTTCCTGGCCCACTAAGTTACTCCAGCACTCTGTGTTTTCTCACTTATCTAGTTTCATTTAGTACCTTTAGTTCATTTCTCACATCAGATTCCAGCATTTGCAGCCTCTTTTGTTTCCATTTATCACCTTCCAGCCTCCCTCCGCCATATTCTCTCTCCATCTGCCTCTCTTTTTTTCTCTCCCTCTCTGTCTCTACCTGTAGCCACATGTCACTGGTTTCCAAGTGCACCAACCCTCTCACATTGGCTTCTCCTGTCACTGCCCATCACCCCCCTTCTCATCTGGTTCCATGTATCATCCAGCCCCTGCCTCACCCCTCCGACTCATCTCTTTATAGTGGCGACCTCGCCTCTACACACTCAGTCCTGATGCAGGGTCATGATCAGAAATGTCCACCATCCCTTTATCTCCACAGACTCGCTGAGTTTCTCCAGCTCTTTAGTATTGAATGGGTTTCCATAACGTTTCTAAGAGTAAAGAAAACACATGTGTAGGAAGGAACTGCATATGCTGATTCACACTGAAGATAGACACAAAATGCTGGAGTAACTCAACGGGTCATGCAGCATCTCTGGGGAAACTTAATAAGTGACGTTCCGGGTCGAGAAGAAGAGTCTCGACCCAAAACATCACCTATTCCATTTCTCCAGAGATGTTGCCTAACCCACTGAGTTACTCCAACATTTTGTGTCTATCTTCAAAGAAAACATATATCTACTCTCTTTGTGTGCTTTAACACAACAGGAGTATGAAAGGATAGACAATAGACAATAGACAATAGGTGAAGGAGTAAAAATGTCTCAATATTTATCACATTTATATTTATAAAAGTCAACCTTAAAATGGCTTCATCTTACAAGATCGTGCCAACAAGCGGTCAATAATATTTAGAGCCCATCATAGTCATTGAAACAAATAGATTTTCAGCCGATAAATTGTTTGGAACAAGAACAATGATACCATTATAGCTGATGTAGTTATTAATGTTGGCTTTCCCTCTGTCTATGGTGAATCATTTAGTTATCAATTCGATATAAGTGCAGACTTTCACTGGACTGAAAATTATTGCGCTTATGAATCATTGACACCCCCAGTTTGGTTGAATAAAGTTGTGAAAAGTTGAAATGCTTTTGGTCTTTAGCTGTTTATAATTTCCCCTGATGCTTTCTCGCACTGATTAAAAAGCTGCTGCATTTTGGCTGCAGTTGTTTTTTGCCAACAAACTAAGAGATATTGAAGGTAGACACAAAATGCTGGAGTAACTCAGTGAGGTAGGCAGCATCTCTGGAGAGAAGAAATGGGTGACGTTTCGGTGACATTGGGCGGCACGGTAGCGCAGCGGTAGAGTTGCTGCCTTACAGCGAATGCAGCGCCGGAGACTCAGGTTCGATCCTGACTACGGGCGCCGTCTGTACGGAGTTTGTACGTTCTCCCCGTGACCTGCGTGGGTTTTCTCCGAGATCTTCGTTTTCCTCCCACATTCCAAAGACGTACAGGTACGTAGGTTAATTGGCTGGGCAAATGTAAACATTGTCCCTTGTGGGTGTAGGATAGTGTTAGTGTGCGGGGATCGCTGGGCGGCGCAGACCCGGTGGGCCGAAGGGCCTGTTTCTGCGCTATATCTTTAAATCTAAAAAAAATGCTGGAGTAGCTCAATGGGTCAGGCAGCATTTCCGGAGATAAGGATTGGGTGATGTTTCGGGTCGGGATCCTTATGTTCCGACCCAAAACGGAACATAAGGAACGGAGCATCCCTTTTCTCCAGAGATGCTTTCTGACTCGCTGAGTTACTCCAGTACCTTGTGTCTATATTTGCTACATACCAGTATCTGGAGTTCCTTTCGACACAAGCTGAGAGATATTATTAGCTCAGACATTCAGCCAGACTGTCGTCTAAGGGTCATGTCAGGTCTGATACTCTTTTCAACAGTGCCCTATATTTAGTTCCATTGACAACAATCCAAGTGAACATTGACTATTGGACAGAATCTAAGGGTCATCCAAGGAAGGCGTTGGCTGGAGGCCCACGATAGGCTGGAACTCGCCTGGAACTAAGCAGAGGGACCGAGAGGGATACAACATTGAAACAAGTCCTATGGTGTTTCGAGACAATGCCGATCATCGATGTAGGCCAAAGAAGTTCCTCCAGCAAAGTGCATTAGTTTTTTTTAAATTGGAAATTCAATATGTGTTACTTCATTCCAGTTTAATTTAATCATTGGAATTTACATTGCCCACATTGGAATCTGAACACATTGTCATATATTTGGCTCAGTTTTGCTGTAGTTTAGAGATACAGCATGGAAACAGACTACGCTGACCATCGACCACCTGTTCACCCCAGTTCTTTGTTGTCCCACTTTCCCATCCTTGCACATTTCGGTCAATTTACAGAGGCCAATTAACCTACAAACCTGCACGCCTTTGTGATGTGGGAGGAAACAGGAGCACCTGGGAAAACCATGTGGTCACAGAGAGAACGTGCAAACCCCATGCAGACAGTGCCGAAAGTCAGGATCGAACCTGGGTCTCTGGCACTGTGAGGCAGCAGGTCTACCATTTGCATCAGTGTGCCACCCGCCTGAAAGTGCTTGCATGTCTGCCCACCTGCCACACTTCCTACCTATTGTGAAACAAGGTACTGCAGATGCTACTTCGGTATTGATCCTGGATCACTGGAGCTGTGAGACAGCAAAATCCAGGATCTGCATCACTGTGCATGGTGTAGAAAAAAGGAAACACCGATGCTGGTTTAAACAAAAGCACACAAAGTGCTGGAGTAACTCAGCAGGTCAGACAGCATCTCTGGAGAACATGGATAGTTGACGTTTTGGGTCGAAAACCTTCCTCAGACGACAATCCGATTGTTTGCTTGCATTGATGGAAGTATAACCTGCCATTGATACTTCAATACCCTCGAGCAACAAGTATTATCTGAGCAGCAGAGATAAACAAATGGCAATGGATTGTCTATCCATGTGGTCAATAGTTCAATGGTGCTATTGTTGCCACGTGTGTGCATTGCTAACACAGTAAAATTCTATTTCTTACAATCAGTCCAGTAGAGTATTGTTATTTCCCCGATCCCCAATTTGCAAGTGTACAGAAATAGTCTACTTAGCCCGCTTGCAAGAGGCGCCATGTTTTGGCACCATTGTAAGAAATAGAATTTCACTGTGTTAGCAATGCACACACGTGGCAACAATAGCACCATTGAACTATTGAACAATGGATAGACAATCCAATGCCATTTGTTTATCTCTGCTGCTCAGATAATACTTGTTGCTCGAGGGTATTGAAGTATCAATGGCAGGTTATACTTCCATCAATGCAAGCAAACAATCGGATTGTCGTCTGAGGAAGGTTTTCGACCCAAAACGTCAACTATCCATGTTCTCCAGAGATGCTGTCTGACCTGCTGAGTTACTCCAGCACTTTGTGTGCTTTTGTTTAAACCAGCATCGGTGTTTCCTTTTTTCTACACCATGCACTGTGATGCAGATCCTGGATTTTGCTGTCTCACAGCTCCAGTGATCCAGGATCAATACCGAAGTAGCATCTGCAGTGCCTTGTTTCACAATAGGTAGGAAGTGTGGCAGGTGGGCAGACATGCAAGCACTTTCAGGCGGGTGGCACACTGATGCAAATGGTAGACCTGCTGCCTCACAGTGCCAGAGACCCAGGTTCGATCCTGACTTTCGGCACTGTCTGCATGGGGTTTGCACGTTCTCTCTGTGACCACATGGTTTTCCCAGGTGCTCCGGTTTCCTCCCACATCACAAAGGCGTGCAGGTTTGTAGGTTAATTGGCCTCTGTAAATTGACCGAAATGTGCAAGGATGGGAAAGTGGGATAACAAAGAACTGGGGTGAACAGGTGGTCGATGGTCAGCGTAGTCTGTTTCCATGCTGTATCTCTAAACTACAGCAAAACTGAGCCAAATATATGACAATGTGTTCAGATTCCAATGTGGGCAATGTAAATTCCAATGATTAAATTAAACTGGAATGAAGTAACACATATTGAATTTCCAATTTAAAAAAAACTAATGCACTTTGCTGGAGGAATTTCTTTGGCCTACATCGATGATCGGCATTGTCTCGAAACACCATAGGACTTGTTTCAATGTTGTATCCCTCTCAGTCCCTCTGCTTAGTTTAGTTTAGTTTAGTTTAGAGATAACGTATTGAACAGACCTTTCAGCCCACGGAGTCCACACCAGTTCTAAGTTACTGCATTCACTCCCTACATGCCCGGAGCAATTTAAAGAGGTCAATTCACCCATAAACTAGCACGACTTTGGGATGTTCATGGAAGCCAGAGCATCTGGAGGAAACCTGCGCGGTCACAGGGAGAATGTGCAAACTCCACACAGACAACATCTGCGATCAGGATCGAACCTGGGACCCTGGTGCTGTGAGGCAGCAGTGCTACCAGCTGCGCCACTGTGCTGCCCTGCTTCACTCACACTAACTATGTCATCCAGAAAGGTTCCACAATTAGAGAATGTACAACGGCAATGTTTATATTGACCTCTGTTGCTTAAGAAAACAGGCAATTTGCAAGGTACCAGTTGATATAGCTGCTGCTCTATATCATGCAATGAAAATTCTTCCATGCTTCTGCAGAGGGGCAGCACAGTGGCGCAGCAGTAGAGCTTCTGTCTTACAGCGCCAGAGACCCGGGTTCGATCCCAATTACGGGTGCTGTCGTCTGTGTGGAGTTTGTATTTTCTCCAATGGGTTTTCTCTCTGCGTGCTCTGGTTTCCCTGAGGTTCCCATGGGTTCTCTCTGCGTGCTCTGGTTTTGTCCCACATTCCAAAGACATGCAGGTTTGTACCTTAATAGGCTTTGGTGAAATTGGAAATTGTCCCTGGTGTGTAGGATAGTGCTGGTGTAAAGGGTGATCACTGGTCGGTGCGCACTCAGTGGGCCGAAGGGCCTGTTTCCACGCTGTATCTCTAAAGTCTGAAGTCTAGAGTAAACAGCACACATCTATATTGACCTTTGTTGCTTAAAAAAAACAATTTAAGAAAACACATTTACAATGCACTGGCTGATATAGCTGCTGCTCTCCATCATACAATGAATTTTCCTCCATGCTTCTGTCGAACTGGTACAGTTGTCCCTCGTGTGTAGGATGGACCTAGTGTACGGGGGAATGTTGGTTGGCATGGACTCAGTGGGCCAAAGGGCCTGTTTCCATGCTGTATCTCGAAACTAAACTATACTGGCAGAGTTAGCCAGTTGGTTCACCTTAATTCCATGCAGGCAAATAAGCAATCCTCCACTAACGTTGTGGGGAAATGACATTTCAATCTGCTACACTGCTCTTGTGAGAGTATTTATGGACTCTATTCTCATTCCCACAGTTGGACTAATTCCATCAATGTCTTTATGCTGTGATCAATCTACCTGCTCAAACAACAGAAGGTTACTATCATATTTATATTATTTATTTTTCATATTTCAGATACAGCGCGGAAACAGGCCTTTTCGGCCCACCAAGTCCGCGCCGCCCAGCGATCACCGCACACTAACACTATCCTACACACACTAGGGACAATTTTTACATTTACCCAGTCAATTAACCTACATACCTGTACGTCTTTTGAGTGTGGGAAGAAACCGAAGATCTCGGAGAAAGCCCACGCAGGTCACGGGGAGAACGTACAAACTCCTTACAGTACAGCACCCGTAGTCAGGATCATTATCAGTATCATTATCAACCACAGTATTATTGAGTCATCAGCCCTCTTACCAATGTTCAATTTGAGCCGATTGCAGTACCAGGCAGAAAATGGATGCAGAATTACATCTTATTTTGCTCCCTAAAACCTTTGAAACACAGCCTTCAAAACAAAGATTTTCATGAAAATGCATATCCAAAATCTTTTCGATTTTTCCCCTTCTCATCATTTGTGTTTGATAACTTGGATGTGATTGCAAATATAGGTTTTGTGGAACGACCTAACAGAGCATTACCTAATTCCTGATATTCTTTCACTACGATGTAAAATATTAGAAACCTGGATAGAATCCAGGTTCGGAAATAAGACCGGGAGTATTCTGAGATGCTTAAGGTTTCAAATCAACTCAAATCAGCTGAATACATAAAGTGATTTTACACATTTCACATAAGGTTAAAGCATTAGAGAGAGTGTTATTATGAAGTTCATTTTAGTTTAGAGATACAGCCTGAAAACGGGGGCTTTGACCCACTGAGTCCATGCCAACAATCAATCACCTGTTCACCCTAGTTCTATGTTAGCCCACTTACTCATTCACTTCTTACACACTAGGGTCAATTTACAGAGGCCAATTAACCTACAAACCCACATATCTTTGGGACATGCGAGGAAACTGGAGTTCCTGGAGGTAACTCACATGGTCCCAGGGAGAACATGCAAACTCCACACAGTCAGCACCCGAGGTCAAGATTGAATCTGGGTCTCTGGCGCTGAAAGGCAGCAACTCTACCGCTGCGCCACCCTGCCACACCCAAACAGATTGATAAATGTTTGGATGTGCCATCCGACATTTGTCAAACAATGATCAAACGTGTAATGAATTTGATCAAATTTGCTCAGGGAAATTGTTTCAGGACATTGATTACATTGGCACAGTTAGAGCTGCACAGTGGCGCAGCGGTAGAGTTGCTGCCTGACAGTGTTTGCAGCGTCAGAGACCCGGGTTCAACCCCGACTACTGGTGCAGTCTGTATAGAGTTTGTACGTTCTCCCCGTGACCACGTGGGTTTTCTCTGAGACCCTCGGTTTCCTCCCACACTCCAAAGGCGTACAGGTTTGTAGGTTAATTGGCTTGGGTTTGTATACTTGGTGTAAGTGTAAATTGTCCCTCGTACGTGTAGGCTTATATTAATGTGCGGGGATCGCTGGTTGGTGCAGACTCAGTGGGCCGAAGGGCCTGTTTCCGTGCTGTATCTCTAAACTAAACTAAACTAACTTAAAACGTCCAATTCAAGACCAAGACAATTTTGAGAAAAAAACAAAAAAATGTTGCATTCGCGCAATATTTTCATGTCCTTTTAATGATGTTGCAGCTCACTCTGCCAGCTAATGGAAGTACTTTTGCAATATAATCACAATTGTAATGCAAGACGCACAACAGCCAATTTACTGACTGCAGACTCCCACGAACAACAATGTGATAATGACAAGATAATCTGTTTTATTAATGTTCAGTGAAGGATAAATATTGGCCAGTTCACTGAAGTAACTGCCTTGCTCTTTTTCTTTATGGGACAATAGGATTCTTTACGCAACCTGAGGGAACAGATGGAGTTTTACATCTCACCTCCATTTGCTGTTTAGCTGGAAAGGGTGCAGGAAAGATTTACGAGGATGTTGCCAGGATTCGAGGGCCTGAGCTATAGGGAGAGGTTGAGCAGGCTACGACTTTATTGGCAGGAGCACAGGAGGATGAGGGGTGATCTAAAAGAGGTGTATAGGATCATGAGAGGAACAGATGGGGAAAATGCACAGATTATTTTACCCAGAGTAAGGGAATCCAGAAACAGAGGACATAGATTGAAGGTGAAGAAGACAAGATTTAATCAGAACCTGATTTACAACATTTTTACACAAAGGGTGGTAGGTATATGAAATGAGTTGCTGGAGGAGGTAGTTGAGGCAGGTACTATAACAGTGTTTAAAAAACATTTGGATAGGTACATGGATAGGATAGGTGTAGAGGGTATGGGCCAAATGCAGGCAGTTTGGACTAATGTAGATGGGACACGTTGGTCACTAGGGAAAGTTGGGCCTGTTTCCACGCTGTATGACTATGATTCTATGATTATGTGTAACTTTCTAAATAGGCTGTAATGTGATGGCATAGTTTATGTCCTTTGGAATCTAATGTAAACTTTGAACTTGGCCCCTCCTCATTCAGGGGCGAGAATGCTACCAATCGAAGCACAAATACAGGAATGCATAATTGCCTCACCGTACCAGAGACCCGGGGGCAAGGGGGGGGGGATGTGGGGGGTGGGGGGGGGGGGGGGATGTGGGGGGTGGGGGGGGGGGGGGATGTGGGGTGTGGGGGGGGGGGGGCTGACAGTGCAGTGTCTGCACATTCTCCCAGTGACCATTTGGGTTTTCCCTAAGTGCTCCAATTTCTTGACACATTCCAAAGACGTGCAGGTTTGTAAGTTAATTGGGTTCTGTAAATTGTCCATAGTCTGTAGGATGCAAAAGTGGAATAATGTAGAATGAGTGTACGGGTGATTAATGGTCAGCATTGGCTCAGTGGGTCAAAGTTCCCACTTCCATGCTGTATCTCTAAACTAAACTGAACTAAACTGAACTAGACTGAACTGAAACTAAGCAAATGTAGGGATGCATAAATTGTATTCTGCTGGCGTGCTACCTAATGCCTAGAGAATGTTTAAGGTCAAAGAGTTGGATCAGTTAATGAATAAATTCTCTGGTTGAAACAGACTATTTGTTGTGAAAATTTGCAACACCATCCCACAAAACATTACCACGAGGGATATTGAGGCCATTATTTTCCAGCCATGTTGGGGGCATGTTGAATTGGGGACATGCTCAAGTTTCTAGGGACAGTGGTCCAGGGCAGTTTCAGCTGTTATCAGGCGACTGAACTGTCCTCCCACCAACACTCCCACCAACTCCTATCTACCTCAGTGGAGACCTTCAAACTACCTTTAATCAGACTTTACTGGACTTTATCTTGCTCCAAACATTACACCCTTTATCCTGTGTCTGTTCACTGTGGACAGTTCATGTATAGTCTTTCTGACTCGATAGCATGCAACAAAAAGGTTTTCACTGTACCTGCACGTGCCTATAATAAACTAAACGAAATTAAACTAAACTAGGTAAAACATCCTCCGTTTAAGAGTGACATGAACAGGAAACTCTTCAACCAGGGATTGAAGAAGGGTCTGAAGAAGGGTCTCGACCCGAAACGTCACCCATTCCTTCTCTCCAGAGATGCTGCCTGACCCGCTGAGTTACTCCAGCATTTTGTGAACCCTCGATTTGTACCAGCATCTGCAGTTATTTTCCTACACAACCAGGGATTGAAATATCATTTTTGAAACTGATGCTGAGTTTAAGTATAATTAAGGTTGATATAGTATTTTGTGCTGTGGGGGGATCAAGAGTTAGGAGACAATTAACTCCAGTCAATGGCAAGACCCTTAACAGCATTGATATATAGAAGGGTCTTGGCATCCAAATTCATAGCTCCCTGAAAGTGCCATCACAAGTAGATAGAATGGCACAGACCCGTTTCTGTGCTGTACTTTTTGATGAGATGAAGGAGAGTGAAACTGAAAATTGGTTAACAATTAGTTCAACCTTGATCTTCTTAATGGTATAGCAGACTGAAGGGTCCATGAGCCTTACTCCTGCTCCAGTGTCTTACAATCGTTTGCTTACCATTTGAATTACAATGTCTTCTTTTCAATGTTCTAATCTAACTGTTATACAAAAAATACTACTGGTTTCCCTAAAAATGAAGACTTTCATTTTCGCTTCCTGACCGACTGAACAATTCAAGCATATTCTGTTTTTGTTTCTAGTCTGATAGAACTTCCATTTTTTTTGGTAAGGTACGAGTTAATACCTTTTCTAATTCTTTCCCAGAGGAACCGCAAAAATATCATGACTTTTATGGGGCTGCAGTTTTTGGGAATAAAGTTGTCCCACATGGTCAGGTTAATAAGAAGCCAGTCATCGCAGTGATAAACTGAATGTGATGAGACATGGGACAATTTTAATCAAAAATTCTAAATTTAGTATTGTCCTTCGCTGTTCAAGCAAGTTGCAATATCACTCAATTACGCACTGGACTGTGGGGAATGGAAGATATATTTTGGAATAGGCAATAACATTAGCTAATGATCTAGAAAAGCACCAACAAAGTGTCAGTGTTGGAGAAGTCCTGATTAATCTCGCAACTCACTTGGATCTTTATTTCTTGATTAGTACGTGTGTCAGAGGTTATAGGGAGAAGCAGGAGAATGGGGTTAGGAGGGAAAGATAGATCAGCCATGCTTGAATGGGCCAAATGGCCTAGTTCTACTCCTATTCCTTAAGACCTTGTGACATTAGTTTTGGGTCTGTGTATTATGTTTAATGGAGACTGTGCGCACCTGTAAAATCTTGTCACTTTCTCATTGTCTCATTGCCAAATTTAACTTCTTTCCTCAAGAAAATTCTGAATCCCGCACCAGGAACTCTGTAGAAACCAGGAACAGCAGATGCTAAAATCTTGACCAAAACACCAAACTGGTGGAGTACCTTTTCTGCCCTTTTCATACCTCTAGCTTCCCTCTCCCCTGACTCTCAGTCTGAAGAAGGGTCTCGACCCGAAACCTCACCTATTCCTTTCCTCCAGAGATGCTGCCTGTCCTGCCGAGTTACTCCAGCATTTTGTGTCTATCTTCGGTGTAAACCAGCATCTGCAGTTCCTTCCTACACATGCTGGTGTAACTCAGCAGGTCAAGCAGCATCTCTAGAGGACATGGATAGGTGATGTTTCGGGTCTGGAACCTTCTTTCAACTGATTGCAGCAGTGGGGAGAAAGCTAGAAAGGAAGTGCTGTGGGGACAAGGCCTGGCACAAAGCTTTTCACAGTACTTCGGTACAGGTGACAATAAACTAAACTGAACTGAAATTATTGATGGATAAGGGTGAGGGGGTTTTCATTGGCAAATGGGTAGACAAAGGCCAGAGATGAAAAGGAGATGAGAGGGGTGAAATGTAAAGTTAGAGAAAGGGATTTAGGTGGAAGGGGATATGGGAATTGGGAAATAGGGCGGGTCAGTGGGAGAAATAGGTGCGCACCCACGTAAGGCACAGGGAAGAGAGGGGAAAGCTTTTTTAGCCAATGATATGAACAGTAAATCCCCCAATTTTAGGGAACACATCCCTTTCCCCCTCATTTTCCCCCTCTCTTCCTGTTCCCCATCCAGGTATAGAGCCATTTCTCCCATTATCCTGCCCCCTTTCCATTCCCCCCCTGACCACTTCCACCTATATTGTTTCATCTGGCTTCGTATTTCAATCCTCTTCTCTCTTTATTTTACATCCTTTTTGTCTCCTTTTCTATCTCTTGCATTTGTCCACCCATCTGCCAATCAAGCGTCCCCTCACCTGTATCCACCTATCACTTGCCTAACTTTGTCCTGCTCCACCTCACCTGTATCCACCTATCACTTGCCTAGCTTTGTCCTACCCCACCTCACTTTTCCATCTTTCTCTCCCCTACCACAATCAGCCCGAAGAACGGTCCAAACTGAAACGTTGCCTCATTCATGTCCTTCCGAGAATCTGCCTGACCCACTGAGTTACTTCAGCACTTTGTGTTTGCTCAGGAATTCTGAGACTCCATTTTATCAGCAGCAAGTTACACTCTAGACTTTAGACTTTAGAGGTACAGCGTGGAAACAGGCTCTTCAGCCCACCGAGTCAACGCTGACCCGCAATCGCTCCGTACACTGGCACTATCCAACACACGAGGGTCAATTTACAATTTTAGCCAAGCCGATTAACCAACAAACGTGCATGTCTTTGGAGTGTGGGAGGAAACCAGAGCACCCAGAAAAAAACCCACGTGGTCACAGTGAGAACCTACAAACACCTGGACAGACAGCACCCATAGTCAGGATCGAACCCGGGTCTAGGCGCTAAGAGGCAGCAATTTTACTGTTGTGCCACCGTGCTGCCACACCAATAGCAGACACAGACACGTTTCATCATCATATCATCATATCATCATATATATACAGCCGGAAACAGGCCTTTTCGGCCCACCAAGTCCGCGCCGCCCAGCGATCCCCGCACATTAACACTATCCTACACCCACTAGGGACAATTTTTTATTTTTTTTTACATTTACCCAGCCAATTAACCTACATACCTGTACGTCTTTGGAGTGTGGGAGGAAACCGAAGATCTCGGAGAAAACCCACGCAGGTCACGGGGAGAACGTACAAACTCCTTACAGTGCAGCACCCGTAGTCAGGATCGAACCTGAGTCTCCGGCGCTGCATTCGCTGTAAAGCAGCAACTCTACCGCTGCGCTACCGTGCCGCTACTCTACCGTTTCTGCTGCTTATTCTCAGCAACAGTCTGGGCTGCTGGAAACACCCACACACGTCTTGAGCCGACATTCAACAGCTCTTTTTCTTGCATCTTGAAGCAAAAAATGTAATAAAATGCAATGATCAGCATCTCATTAACAGTAGTGCATTTTGGAAATATTTTTGCATATTCATGAGAAATGTAAATAGGATTTTAATTACACATAACAGTATAAAATATAAGCCTGACGTTCAGTTGGTGTCAATATTTTAGCATTTTTTACAAGCCTTGATTACGAACTGTTATTTCATGTTCTTTATTTTCCGGTTTAATATGGCTAAATTGTTCTCGTAAGCTTGTTCCTCTCGGAAATCTGACAGAAAATCACTTTCACCCTCCGGTGTTCAATGAAATCTTCAGACCCAGCAGATTAGATGTTGCCAGCCATGCCAAAGGTTAGATCTCATCCCTGTCTGGATGTGCCCATCTCAAACCAGGCGACAGATAAAGTGTCACTTTTATGATCTTCTTATTTTCACCATGAGGTCTTTTGATTGACATCTTTTGAATGTCTTGTTGGTGTTTTCGTTTTAGAATCCTATCTTTTCATGGTAAATGGAAAATATATGACAATGGGACAAAGGTATTATGTGAGCAGCTCGCAGCGGTAGAGCTGCTGCCATACAGCGCCAGAGACTACGGGTGCTGTCTGTATGAAGTTTCTATGGTTTCCCTGTGACTGTGTGGGTTTCCTCCAGGTGCTCCAGTTTCCTCCCATTCCAAAGACGTACAGCTTTGTAGGTTAAATTGGCTGCGGTAATTTGTGACTTTCCCAAGATTCGACCTCCCACATAAACTAGTGAGACTTTACATTGGCCAATTAACCTTCCAAGTCACGTGTCTTTGGGATGTAGAAGGAAAACAGTGCATATGGTAACAAAGAGGACGTGCAAACTCCGCACAGACTGCGCCTGAGGTTAGTGTCGAACCCAGGTCTCCAGCAATGTGAGGCAGTGCCTCTATTAGCTGCGTTACTATGCCATAAAGAGAATGATAAAGATATTTAGTTTTTAGAGATACAGCGTTGAAACAAGCCCTTCAGCCCACTGAGTCCACACTGACACTCACCACTGATCATCCTGTACACTAGCACTAGCCTACACACTAGGGACATTTTTTACAGAAGCCAATGAACCTACAAGCCTGCACTTCTTTGGAATGTGGGACGAAAGCGGAGCACCCGGAGAAAACCCACACGGTCACAGCAACAATGCACAACATGCCGTACCCGGGTTTTTGGCGGTGCAAGGCAGCAACTCCACCGTTGCACCACTGTGCTGCCCATTGCAAAGAAAATACTGGAAACACTCAAGGGGGATCTTTGTGAGAGGAACAGAGGTAATCTTTCAGGCAGAAGACCCTTCATCAGAACAAATTCACATTGAGTAAAAATAATTTTACACTGGGAATGCTGTTCTCCCTCGAGGGGTTTAATGCATTAACTTTACTTTCAAAGTTTCATATTTGGTCACACGTGACACTGACATTGAGAACCATCTCTCTCACATTAACTTTGTGATTCAGCTCTTTTGTCCATGTTTGACTTCACTGGGGCCTGGAATCAAGTGAGCCTTATGAAATTTAAATTGGCTATTGTCCAGTAGATTAGTCATGATTTGTAATGATTAGTAATGATTACTAATGAAGTTAACAACATTGCAAAAATATCTCCCATCATTTGTTGTTAACAGTAACGTGATCAGTTTTTAAATGACCAGATTATCTTCACTTTACTTTAGTATGGACTGAACATATCTTAATTAATGAATCTTACCTCTTAATCAATCAATCAATTAATCAAATCAAGGCGGTGGGGGTGTATGGAACGAACTGCTGGAGGAGGAAGTTGAGGCAGGTACTATCACAACATTTAAGAAACATTTAGACAGGTACATGGATAGGATAGGTTTAGAGGGATATGGGCCAAACGCAGGCAGGTGGGACTAGTGTAGATGGGACATGTTGGCTGGTGTGGGCAAGTTGGGCCGAATGGTCTGTTTCCACACTGCAAGACTATGACTCTAAAAGATTCTATTGCTCACAATGGCCAATTGAACACTGCCAAACTTGTTCTATGTCCTACCTCCTGTATCCCAGCTTTTTTCCCCCACCTCCCCACTTCAGTCTGAAGAAGGGATTCTACCTGAAACATCACCTATCCATGTTCTTAAGAGATGCTGTCTGACCCGCTGAGTTTACTCGAGCACTTGGTGACCTTTTGTGTAAACCAGCATCTGCAGTTCTTTGTTTCTACCACTTGTTCTAAAGCTATCCCATTTACAAAAGCGTTTGTGTGAAGATAAGTGTCCTTGTCTGCAGTTTCCTCATGCTGCTATCAACATTAATAAGAGCAAATAGGTTCACCTTCTTTTGGTCCACTCCAAGGCATTTATGTATTTTGGCGCTTGCCCAGCTTGGTCAGAGATGGTACTGCTAAGCCATTATTGCCTATAGGCATTAAAGTAGCCCGCACAGAGTACATTCTGTTCTCAAGTAATGTTTCAACGTAGAAGCATACTGATTCACCAACTGAGAGAGGGTGGTAGATGGTTCTTCAAGATTCCTTGCCCATGTTCGAAGATGAACCTTTATTGGGTTTACACAAAGTGCTGGAGTAACTCAACGGAACAGGCAGCATCTCCGGAGAAAAAGGATGGATGACGTTTCGGTCCTACTTCAGACTCATAATTGGTTTTAGTTTAGCTTAGTTTAGAGATACAGTATGGAAACAGACCCTTCGGCCCACTGAGTCCGTGTCGACCATCAATTACCCATACACTAGTTCTATCGTACACACTAGGGACAATTTACAAAAGCCAATCACCCTACAAACCTGCACACCTTTGGAGAGTGAGAGGAAACCAGAGCACCCGGTGAAAACTCACACGGTCACATGGAGAACGTGCAAACTCTGCACAGACAGCACCCACAGTCAGGATCGTACCCGGTTCTCTGACTCTATAAGGTAGCAACTCTCCCGCTGGGCCACCGTGGGACTCACAAACTGAACTATAAAATATTTTAAAACAATAATTCAATATGTGTTACTTTAATCCAGTTTAATTTAATTAATGGAATTTACATTGCCTGCAGTGAGTGTAATCTGAACACATAGCCAGATCTGTGGCTTAGGTTTACTTTAGTTTAGAGATGCAGTTTGGAAACAGGCCCTTCGTACCACCGTGTCCTCGCTGGCCATCGATTATCCATTCACACTAGGTTGATATTATCCCACTTTCTTATACTCCCTACACATTAAGGGCAATTTTGCAGAGGCTAACTAACCTGCAGACCAGCATGTCTGGGATGTGGGAGGAAACAGGAGCGCCCGGAGAGAACCCACACGGTCACAGAGGGAGAATGTGAAAACTCCACGGAGACAGAACCCGAGGTCAGGATCAATCTCGTTTCTCTGGCTGTGCGAGGCAGCAACCGCTCAGCGGTCTTTGGATGACACCCAGAAACATTATTGCCAACCTGACCAGCTAATGGATGTAAAGGCAACACTTTGCTTTCTGTAGGAAAAACATCTGACTAAATAGCTTCTTCAATTCAGGTTTCTTTAGAACGAGGAAATTAAATTAGATTGAAATTGCACAAAACCGAAGACATAATTAAAATTATCAATGATAGAACAGCAATTAAAAGCATCTAAAATAAAACTATTAATTCAATGAAAATTAAGGGAGTTATATTGATCGTGTTAGCCCAATGGAAAAATAACTTGGTGAGAAAGTGAGCTAAAGCTAATGAGAAAGGATGTTTAATTAAATACTCCTTGTATGCAGTTGTATTTTAACTATTTTCTAACTGTTCAGTGCAGTAGTGGGTGGATTGCCATATTGTGCGGCAAGAAAAAAAAAAAACATTCAGTGGTCGCTTGTACAGATTTCTTAAATTCAATAACATCAAACAATCTGTATGTTAATCTAAACATTGCAATGCATTTTGATCCCCAACCAATTTATGGGTTGATCCAGTTGTAAGAATTACTTGTTAAGTACCGTTGCATTATACTGTCGATTTAATAAGCTAGGAATACTGTTCCAATGTCCCTTATTATTCCGAAGAGTGAAAAAAATGCTGAGTGATAAATAAAACACTTTTAATGGTTGCCATGCCAACATACACAGAACATAGATTCCTAGCTTACAGCCCAATTTCTCTGAAGTGCACTGTTATTTCGAATGAAATGTTGTTGACTTGAAAAGTTAACACTGTTTCTCGCTCCCAAGATGCCGCCTGATATGCGACGTTTCCAGAATTCTCTGTTTTTTACAATGCTAGTTTTTCAAGTCTCGAGCGATTTTTGCTATGCTCTGTTAAAATAAATTAACATAAAACCACAATCCAATTAAAAACTAAACTGAAGAGATTGATTCTAGAGTTTGCATTGTGCCTGATAATTTACTTTGATGTGTCAACCTCTTTTGAATTCCCCTTCCTTTTATATCCTTCCCTACTAAAGGACCCGATTCATTGGTTGCAGCTCTATGCCTTCTCTAGTATCTCACCGTGACTAATCTTTCCTTTGACTGAGGTAAAAGTCCAAAGCTTTTGGTGCAAAACACTACTCAGAGTGTCATAGAATCATACAACATGGAAACAGGCCCTTCAGCCCAACTTGCCCATGCCAACCAAGGTGTCTCATCTACACTAGTCCCACAACTCCGCGTTTGGCCCATATCCCTTTGAATATTTGCTGTCCATATACCTGTCCAAATGTTATTGTACTTGCCTCAAGTACCCCTTCTAGCAGCTCGTTCTATTTACCCACCATCCTCTCGGTGAAAAGGTTGCCCCTCAGATTCCTATTAAATCTTTTCCCTCTCACCTTAAAACCAAGTCCTTTGGTTCTTGATTCACCTACTGATTCAAGTTCCAAAAGAGTTCAAGATTGGAACTGGAAGACAAGACTGGAAGTAACAATTGGCTCATGTTATTCTTAGGCTTTAATAAACTTGATAATTATGGCTGGGTGAGGATTTTTAGTTCTCGTTTTAGATTTAGTTTGAGAGATACAGCACGGAAACAGGCCCTTTGGTCCACCGAGTCCATGCCGACTATTGATCATCTGTTCAAAGATTAATGGTGGCAATCACCTTCTCCCTTTGCCTCATGTTACCACTCATCCTTCTCGTTGTTTGTTAATATTTGTGGCTTTTTGTTTCTAAATTTGTTAATCAGCATTACTCTCACCATGGCAAATTAATTCTATTCCAATTAATTTAATCAATAGAGGAGTTAAAATTGGCATTTTAGCCTATGGCAAAACCACTTCCTGGGCAAAGAAAAATTAAAACAATTCTTAATGATCAGTGTTTTGAATTAGTGTCATGCATAATAAAGCACCAGAAAATCAACATGGGTACTTAGAAAGGGGAAGGACCTGAGATATTAATTGTTTTTCTTTCTACAGATACTCATTTTCCTCCAGAAGTTTTGGTTTATAAATATGTTTCAATGTTGGTTGGAATTTCCTTTCTTTCAGTTTTCTACCATATATCACTTATCCTGTGTGTGTGTGAATGTCATTCCATCAATGCTCACAGTTATACATTCATCTTTAAATAGGTGCTTCACATATAAACCTCAGCCAGTCTTAATGCAGGTCAGGTCTGTTATGGAGTCATAGAGTGAAAGAACGGGGAAGAAAGACAAGACACAAAGTGCTGGAGTAACTCAGCAGGTCAGGCAATATGTGTAGAATGGAACTGCAGATCCTGGTAAACACTGAAGATAGAAACAAAGTGCTGGAGTAACTCAGCGGGTCAGGCAGCATTTCTGAAGATAAAGGATGGGTGATGTTTTGGGTCAGGACCATTCTTCAGACTCCCTGAGGAGATTTTGCAGTGGAACAGACAAAATGTGTAGAAAGGAACTGCAGATACTGGTAGATCCCAAAGATAGACACAGAGTGCTGGAGTAACTCAGTGGGTCAGGCAGCATGCCTGGAGAAAAAGGAATAGGTGACATTTCAGGTTGGGATCCTTCTTCAGACTTCGTCAGTCTGATCAAGGGTCCCGACCTAAAACGTCACACATCCTTTTTCTCCAGAGATGCTGCCTGGCCCATTGAATTACTCCAGCACTTTGGGTCAGGCAACATCTCTGGAGAACATGGATAGGTGGCAATTATGGTTGGGACCCTTCTTCAGACCTTTGGCCCACCAAATCTGTGCCAATCATCAACCACCCATTTTAACTGATGTTCCACTAATCGGTCTGGAAAATGGTCCTGATTTGAAGTGTCCTCAATCCATTCCCTCCACGGATGCTGCCTGACCCATTGATTTCCTCCAGCACTTTGTGTTTTGCAACACTAATCCTCCTTTATTCCCCCTCCCCATTCCCATGAACTTTGCTCAGATTCAATTACTCATTTACAGGCTGGGGCCAATTTACAGGGGTCAATTAACCCACCAATCTACACACCTTTGGGATGTGGGAGGACTCTGGGGCGCCCGGAAGAAATGCACACGATCATGGCGAATGCAGAAATTCCACACAGACAACACCCTGGTTCTGGATTGAACCTGGATCACTGGAGCTGGAGGCAGTAACTCTATGGGTTGCTTCACAGTACTTTGGGTAGAAACAAGGAAATACAGATGATGGTTTTCACAAAAGGACACAAAGTGCTGGAGTAACTCAATGGGTCAGGCAGCATCTCTGAGAACATGACAAGGTGACCCTTTTTCAGACTGAAGAAGGATCCCGACTCCAAACATTACCTGTCCATGTTCCCCAGCGATGCTGCCTGACCTGCTGTTACTCCAGCACTTTGTGCCCTGTCACTCTGCATGGTGTTTATTTTATGTGAAAGTTTCATATAATGGTGTATCAGATTGTGAATCCATATTGTCGGATCATCAGAATAAATATAGGTAGACACAAGATGCTGGAGTAACTCAACAGGTCAGGTAGCATCTCTGGAGAGAAGGAATGGGTGACGTTTGATCCAAACTGATTTAGAGACCCTTCTTCAGACTGATGTCAGGGGATGGGGTGGGACAAAGATAGGAAGTAGTCGGCGACAGGAAGACTGGTGGGAGAACTGGGAAGGGGAGGGGATGGAGAGGGAAAGCAGGGACTATCTGAAGTTAGAGAAGTCAATGATGATACCGCTGGGGTGTAAACTACCCAAGCGAACTATGAGGTGCTGTTCCTCCAATTTGCACTGCACCTCACTCTGGCAATGGAGGAGGCCCAGGACAGAAAGGTCAGATTGGGAAGGGGAGGTGGAGTTGAAGTGCTGAGCCACCGGGAAATCAGGTTGGTTAAGATGGACTGAACGGAGTTGTTCAGCGAAACGATCGCCGAGCCTGCGCTTGGTCTCGCCGATGTAGAGAAGTTGACACCTGGAACAGCGGATTCAGTAGGTGAGGTTGGAGGAGGTGCAGGTGAACCTCTGCCTCACCTGGAAAGACTGTTTGGGTCCTTGGATGGAGTCGAGGGGGGAGGTAATATAGGAATTGATCCAAACTGATTTAAAGACAATGGAATTGAAAAACTATGCATAAATTAAAATTGGTGAAGTGGGAATCATTAAAGGTAACTGCCATAATAAAGTGTGAAAAAATATCCTCTAAAAGCAATTCAGTATAAAGGTCCTTTAGATGTTAGCTGGAGGGCATCAGAAACAAAGCACTGTCCCCAGCCATCATCCACATATAGATATCATGGCTGTTCAGTATCTAAATCACAGTAGACAGACACAAAAAGCTGGAGTAACTCAGATTGGCAGGCAGCATCTCTGAAGAGAAGGAATGGATGGCGTTTTGGAAATCTCCAGACAATGTTTCCCCCTCTCCCCTCAAGCTCTGTGCCGAACAACTGGCACCAGTCTATACGGACATTTTCAACCAGTGCCTGCAACCCTGCACTGTCCCTGCCTGCTTCAAAGTCCCCACTATTGTTCCAGTACCTAAAAAGCCAAGGATTACTGGTCTTAATGACTACAGGCCTGTCGCACTGACCTCTGTAATCATGAAGACCCTTGAAGGAAGTGCTGGCCCAGCTAAACAATATCACAAACCCCCTGCTGGACCCCCTGCAGTTTGCAAACCGGGCCAATAGATCAGTGGATGATGCAGTCAACCTAGGCCTGCACTTCATCCTCCAGCACCTAGACCGCCAGGGGACATATGCAAGGATTTTGTTTGTGGATTTTAGCTCTGCATTTAACACCATTGTGCCAGAGCTATTACACCCCAAACTCTCCCAGTTGACTGTGCCTGAACATCTCTGTCAGTGGATCATCAACTTCCTGACAGACAGGAAGCAGCATGTGAGGCTGGGAAAGCACATTTCGGACCCACTGACCCTCAGCATAGGAGCTCCGCAATGCTGTGCACTCTCCACTTTCCTTTACTCTCTCCACACCAACCACTGCACCTCCACAGACTCCTCTGTGAAGCATCTTATGTTTGCGGATGACACAACCCTGATTGGACTGATCCAGGATAGGGAGGAATCTGCCTACAGACAGGAAGTGACACAGCTGGCTCAATGGTCTTAAGAACATGGAATTGATAGTAGACTTTAGGACAGCTCCCCCTCCCCTCCCCCCACTCACCATCAACCACAGTCATATCTGTGGAGTCATTTAAGTTCCTTGGAACCATCATCTCCAGGGACCTTAAATGGGGGGCCACCATCGGCTCCACAAAGCCCCAACCGAGGATGTACTTCCTGCGGCAGCTGAGAAAACACTATCTGCCACAGTCAACGATGGTTCAGTTTTATACTATCATCGTAGAGTCAGTCCTCACCTTCTCCATCATGTTCTGGTTTGGCTCAGCCACCAAGCATGACATCCAGAGGCTACAGTGCATCGTTCGATCAGCCGAGAAGGTTGTTGGCAGCAACCTTCCCCCCATAGACGAACTGTACACTGCAAGGGCAGGAAGCGAGCGGGTAAGGTCATCTCTGACCCTTCTCACCTTGGCCACAAACTCTTTGGAGCACTGCCCTCTGGAAGGCGACTCTGTCAAAGCTGCCACAGCCAGACATAAAAACAGTTTTTCTTCCACGAGCAGTAGCTCTACTCAACAACTAAAAGTCTGTAGCCACCTTTTGCTCTGGTATTTTATTTCATTCTGCACATGTTTAAATTATAATGTTTTATTCTTAATTGTTTACTGTACATCGTGTTGTTACTTGCGAGCAAGGCACCAAGGCAAATTATTTGTATGTATACAGACTTGGCTAATTAAATTTATTCAATTCAGACTGGTTAGGGATAAGGGAAATGAAAGATATAGACGGTGATGTGGAGAGATAAAGAACAATGAATGAAAGACTTGCAAAAAAGTAACAATGATAAAGGAAACAGGCCATTGTAAGCTGTTTATAGGGTGAAAATGAGAAGCTAGTGCGACTTGGGTGGGGGAGGATAGAGAGAGAGGGAATGTCGGGGCTACCTGAAGTGAGGGAAATCAAAATCAAACATCTGGGCTGTAAGCTGCCCAAGCGAAATATGAAATGCTGTTCCTCCAATTTGCATTTAGCCTCACTCTGACAATGGAGGAGACTGAGGGCAGAAAGGTCTGTGTAAAAATGGGAAGGCGAATTAAAGTGTCCAGCAAATGGGAGATCAGGTTGGTTCAAGCGGGCTGAGCGAAGGTTTTCCGTGAAACAAACAAACCGGAGATTAGAGTTCATATGCCACCACGGAAGCTTGTGGAATTTAAATTCAGTCATAGACATGGAGTCATATGACACAGAAGCACACCATGCCTATGCCAACCTTTTTTACCCATCTACACTAATCACATGTTCCCGCATGAGGACTGTATCCTTCTATGCCTTGCCTGTCCAAATGCTTCTTAAACATTGTTATTACATCTCATTCCACCACCTCCTCTGGCAGCGTGTTCTCTCTGTAAATAAACGCTCTCTGTATAAAAAAAACTGTCCCCTCAAATCTCCTTTAAAATTCCTTCCTCTCATCTTAAAGCTAAATATGTTTGTTTTGGGTATCACTACCATGAGAAAAAGCTACTGAACTGTTGCAATATGTCACCTGGATCACTAATGTATTCACGAGATGAATATTTACCATCATTAAGCTGAAAGAATGCAGTGAAGATTTATGAGGATGTTGCCAGTACGTGAGGGTCTAATCTATAGGGAGAGGTTGGGTAGGCGAGGACTTTATTCTTGGAATGCAGTTAGATGAGGCGTGATCTTATAGAGGTGTGCAAGATCATCAGGGGAATAGACAATAGACAATAGGTGCAGGAGGAGGCCATTCGGCCCTTCGAGCCAGCACCACCATTCAATGTGATCAAGGCTGATCATTCTCAATCAGTACCCTGTTCCTGCCTTCTCCCCATACCCCCTGACTCCATTATCCTTAAGAGCTCTATCTAGCGAATAGATTGGATAAATGCGCCAGTGTGGGGGAATCAAGGATCAAAGGTCATACTGTAGCTTTAAGTGAGATGGGAAATTTAATAGGAACCTAAGGGGAAACTATTTCACAGAATTGGTGGGTATATGGAACAGGTGCCAGAGGAGGTAGATGAAGCAGGTACTATAACAATATTTAATAGGAATTTGGACAGGTTCATGGACAAGAAAGGTTTAGAGGAATCTGGGCCAAATCCAGGCAGGTGGGACTGGTGCAGATGGGGTATCATTGTCGACATGGGCAAGTTGGGCAGAAGGGCCTGTTTCTATGCTGTATGATTGTGCGCTTCTACTTGGCCAGGCCTTCGATGCTGCTCCAGATTCAGCTCAGGTGGTTAACTCATGAAAATGCCTGATGAAATAGTCCAGAATGCAACTTAATTCAAGGGCTGTTTGAGGACGGGCAATGAATGCTGACTTTGCCAGTGATGCTCTGATCCTGAAGATCCTGAAAAAAAAAGAATTTAAAAGAAAGGGCTTTGGGTGACTAGAGTGTATTGTCAGGGGTGGTGGCGGAAGCATTTACGAGGCTTTGAAATAGGCACATGTATATGCAGCGAATGAAGGGATATGGATCATGTGAAGGTAGATTGGATAGTTTACCATGGCATCATGTTCAACACAGACATTGTAGGCTGAAGGGCCTGTTTCTATGCTGAACTATTCTATGATCTATGTTCATGTTCACATAGCTCTCTGTATTTTTTGGCATCCTTTGTCCCTTGATGTACTAGCTGACATCAACACAGATCAGTAGCAAATCAGATTTCATGCCATGTGAATTATCAAATGCAGAAAAGCAGCTTTTGCTTAGTAAGTAAAATGATGCAAAATGAAGTGTGAAGGGGAAAGCATTTAGATTATGCTTTGTGAAGCTGGTATCCTTCACAAATGGCTCGGGTCACCGTGATGGAATGCAACTTCTTTTGAACTGGCTGCCAAAAAAAATTAGCATGCATAGAGTTCACATAAAATAAAATCTCGAGTTCCTTAGCAAATAATATTAAATCAATTCTGAATTAGAGAGGATCGAGGGGGTTGATCTGAAATTGACCTACTATTTGAATGATGAGAGAAAAGAGAGGTGATAAGAGAGAAGTGGAGGAAGAAGTTTAGAAAAGGTGCTACAGAACTGGAATGATAACGGACCTAGTCTCAGATGAGGCAAACAAGAGGGATCAGAAGTTTTTCCAAAAAAAAATTGCAGAATTGGTGAAGGTTACTGAAGTAGGCAAGGGATACAACTACAAAGGATTTATCAAAGCAGATATACAGGTGCTGAAATAGAAACAGTGGGAATGGGTCAGAAAGTGGTACTGAGAAGGCGAACGTACATCACTAAAGATGCCATAATATTGACCTCAAACCCGAGTACTGAGCTCATGGTGCACTTAATAGCAGTATCTACCCATGTAACAATAGTGGTGAGACACCATCAACGTTGTATCCTCAGAAACACAAACAATATTGCCAATGAACTGATTAAACTTAGAAAGTAGCGAGTGGAATAACATTAAGTCATTGAGTCATACAGCATGGACACAGGTCCTTTGGCCAACTTGCCAATGCCAACCAACTGCCTGCCTGCGTTTGACCCATATCTCTCTAAACCTATCCTATCTAAGTACCTGTCCAAATGGTTCTTAAAAATTGTGATGGTACCTGCCTCAACTACTACATCTTCTCTGGCAGCTTTTTCCATATACCATCACCCCCGCCCCCCCCACCCCCTTTATGTAAAAAAGTTAACCCCTCAGGTTCCTAATAAATCTTTCTCCTCTCACCTTAAACCTATGTCCTCTCTATATGCAGATAACTACCTGGTTAAAAACTGAATGCTAATTCATAATGCACACATTAAATTATATTTGCAGTCAGAAAGTATTCTTATCTTTGAAATATTCAGTATAAAGATCATGGGGCATTTAATATTCCAAACAGATTGTAAATCCAGTGGACTCTATTTGTAAGGCATTGGAGATCTATCTCACTACTACTTCAAAAAATAAAAGCCTTATTTTAATGGCTCTGTATCGGTAGGGCACATCCAAGGAAGCAGCCTATCTCCTGTGTGTAGTATAGTTTAGTTTTAGTTTACAGATACAGCGTGGAAACTGGCACTTTGGCCCACCGAATCCATGCCGACCAGAGATCCCCGAACACTAGCACTATCCTACGCACAGGAGACAATTTACAATCTATACCGAAGGCAATTAACCTACAAACTTGTACGTCTTACGAGTGTAGGAGGAAACCGGAGGACCCGGGCAAAACCCACATGGTCACGGGAAGAATGTACAAACCTTGTACAGACAACACCTATAGTCAGGATAGAAACATAGATAAAAACATAGACATAGAAAATAGGTGCAGGAGGAGGCCAATCGGCCCTTCGGCCCTTCAAGCCAGCACCGCCATTCATTGTGATCATGGCTGATCGTTCACAATCAATAACCCATGCCTGCCTTCTCCCTATATCCCTCAATTCCACTAGTCCCTAGAGCTCTATCTAACTCTCTCTTAAATCCATCCAGTGATTTGGCTTCCACTGCCCTCTGTGGCAGAGAATTCCACAAATTCACAACTCTCTGGGTGAAAAAGTTTTTTCTCACCTCAGTTTTAAATGGCCTCCCCTTTATTCTAAGACTGTGTCCCCTGGTTCTGGACTCGCCCAACATTGGGAACATTTTTCCTGCATCTAGCTTGTCCAGTCCTTTTATAATTTTATATGTTTCTATAAGATCCCCTCTCATCCTTCTAAACTCCAGAGAATACAAGCCTAGTCTTTTCAATCTTTCCTCATATGACAGTCCCGCCATCCCAGAAATCAATCTCGTGAACCTACGCCGCACCCAGACAGGAACATGGGTCCCTGACGCTGTGAGGCAGCAACTCTGCCGCTGCACTACACTGCCACCCCAATGTACTTTTTATCTCATAAACTAATACAAGCAAGATAACAGAACCACTTACACTGAGATTTTAATATGTCAGTTCCTGAACATCTCACCCAGCAGGTGGGATCCCACAAGGGGAATATGAAGAAAAGAGATGATGGAATTAATGAGGCTATTGTGCATAATATTTATATGATTAATTATGAAAATATCCAAAATGGGCATCTCTATCATTGTTTATGGCAATAATCCAAAGAACTTTCTTTGTGGCCTTTTATTATTTATTTGTAAAATTAGTTTCAATATTTGTGCAGTCATCTAAAACCTTGCATGAGTTTGGATGTCACCAAGTTGCTTTACAGGTAATTATATAGGTAAACACTATGAATGAGCATTATAGATAGTTGTGTGCACAAGATTTACTATGGCTAAACATTGGGTAATTACATCGATCAAAGCATTGGGTAATTACATCGACAGTTCGAACTATCGTTGATTGGATTTTACTGGACTTTATCTTGCACTTAACGTTATATCCTTTATACCGTATCTGTGCACTGTGGACGGCTTGATTGTAATCATGTGCAGTCTTTTTGCTGACTGGGTATCACGCAACAAAAATTCTTTTCACTGTACCTTGGTTCATGCATCAATAATAATCTAAGCTAAACGAACCAAAATTAATCTAAATTAAATGAAACTAAACTAAACTAAACTGAACCAAACTAAACTAAACTATACTAAACTATATTAAACTAAATTAAACTTATAATGTAGAAAATCCATTGGTCAATTTTCAAACAGTATAAATAGCAATGAGATGTATGACCAGCTGTGATGGGGGTGCTCTGGGCTAAAGACTGAAAGAAATGCTCCTTCTCTTTATTGGAAAGTACTGTGGGGTCTTAAATATCCACCTGAGAGTATAGAGAGGGTTCAATGTTTGATGTCTGATCTAAAATACACCTCTGGCAGTGCCATGGTCCAACACCATGTCCTAATTTAGGTGAACTAGTCTCTAGAGCAGGATTTGCTTCTTTAATGGAGTAGACCCGACTGATTCTGCTCCGATGGCTTATGAACCTTTTGACTCCAAGTGAAAATGCTGTCACTGAATAAAAACTGGCACATTCATATCTGCTTTGATCGATGTAATTACCCAATGTTTAGCCATAGTAAATCTTGTGCACACAATTATCTATAATGTTCATTCATAGTGTTTACCTATATAATTATCCATAATTTAACTGGAACTCAATTCAATGTAGGATGTGTACAATTATTTGGGATTCATCTAAATTATTTATCCAATTAATTAGCACTAATGATTTGTATTTATTCAATACAATTATTCACAGAATTTAGATTTGTAATTAACAATAATAATCTACAAAACTATTGGTGGTATTAATCCTTCATATTTGCTCATCTAGATTGTACTTAATACGCTTTCATTTCTTCCCGCCTAGACTACTGCAACTCCCTATACACTGGGATCAGCCAATCATCCCTGTCCCACCTGCAACTGGTCCAAAATGCCGCAGCGAGACTCCTGACGGGTACCCGTAAAAGGGACCACATCACGCCGATTCTGGCCTCTCTCCACTGGCTCTCTGTACGGTACAGAATCAACTTCAAGCTCCTCCTATTCACATATAAAGCCCCAAATGGACATTCCCCCCCCCCTACATCAAAAATCTTCTAACCCACCTCTCTAACTCCAGGTCCCTCAGGTCGGCCGACTTGGGGCTACTCGCTATCCCGCGGTCTAGGCTTAAGTTCAGGGGTGACCGCGCTTTTGCGGTTGCAGCTCCTAGACTGTGGAACAGCATCCCTCTCCCCATCAGAACTGCCCCCTCCATCGACTCCTTTAAGTCCAAGCTCAAAACCTATTTCTACTCCCTAGCGTTTGAGGCCCATTGAGGAGGCGCTGTGAACTGTTTTGTATGTGCTGTTATGTTTGTGTGCTACTGTATGTTTCATTTTTTCCTTAGTACCTAATCAGATGTACAGCACTTTGGTCAACCTGGGTTGTTTTTAAATGTGCTATACAAATAAAATTGACTTGACTTGACTTGACTTCACTATTTAGTTTATCGACCTGAATTATGCTGGGGCTACATTTTCTTAAAACTTGTCATCCAGCAATGACACATCTACGATAGTGGCGGTTAAGAAGCTTTTACATAGGCACATGGATCCGCAGAGAATGGAGGGATATGGATCACACGCTGGCAGAGGTGATTAATTTAACTCGGTAGCATGTTTGGCACAGGCATTGTGCGCTGAAGGGCCTGTTCCTGTGCTGTACTGTTCTATGTTCTTGGTATCTATTGCCCAAAGACACTAAAACACTATACCTTAGGCAAAAGGGGCTGACATTTCAGGCTCTATGCAAGGCTATACTGTGAGCATCACCAGATGACAGAGCCATCAGCCGAGCTATCCCTTTGTCACACCGTGTCACACCTTGCACACTTTTCTAATAGAGATGGTGTCAAACCCTTGTTGATTTTTCCTGTCACTTGCCAAG
The DNA here is from genome assembly GCF_053455715.1 of Rhinoraja longicauda. Taxonomy (NCBI): domain Eukaryota; kingdom Metazoa; phylum Chordata; class Chondrichthyes; order Rajiformes; family Arhynchobatidae; genus Rhinoraja; species Rhinoraja longicauda. The sequence goes on along the minus strand of NC_135963.1, from coordinate 36,337,612 downwards.
CCCAAGTGCATCAGCATCCCTATCACTTGACTGAGATAAGTTTAGTTGACAGTGTCAAGGGGCTTTTTCATGTCTAGGTATCTCACACCACTCACATTGCAATTATAAACCAACACATTTAATTCCAGGAAAAGATAGAACCATACACTCACAAAATTTAAAACTGACACAGTGGCCTGAAATCAAAGATAAAATGGCAAATACTTTGCACTATTTCTCTTTTGACGAGCAGATCTTTCATGCTTTATAAAAATTGTTATTAGGCTTGGAAATGAACCAGTCTTTAGACTTTAAACTGTAAACATACAGTGGGGAAACAGGCCATTCAGCCCACCGAGTCCACACCCATTAACACTATCCTACAAACTAGGGACAATTTACATATGTTCCATAGGCGTACAGGTTTGTAGGTTAATTGGCTTTGGAAAGTTGAAAAATTGTCCCTAGTGTGTAGGATAGTACTAGTGTACGAGGTGATCGCTGGTCGGCGTGGACTCGGTGGGCCAAAGGGCTGTGCTGTATCTCTAAAAGTCTGAAGTCTAAAGTAAAAAATCCGAGAGTGACAATGATGGGTGAAATAAGAAGAAAAAAATAAATATGAAATAATCCAATAGCCATGAACCCTCATCTTCCACACTGAAAGAACTTACAGAAGCTTCTATTAACAATTCTGACATGGCTTGAATAGCCAAAGACACATTATGCTTATTATTCAGGATTGAAAAGATCTCTCAGTTCCTCATCGCCACAAACACTGCGGTTAACAATATTAAGGTTTATCCTGCTGTGGTAAATGAAAAACATTTTTGAATCATCAATATTTTTTTCAAATAACTGTGTTTCCTAAGTTGCTCAGATAATTGGAAGACTGCTGTGGAGATGAAAGGATTGTACCGATACTGGTAAAATATTCCATTCACACCGCTGACAATTGTCCCAGCTCAAGCCTCGCCGCGTTAGACTTTCATGCTTGTTGTTGACAATCTTCCATGCACAGAGTGGAAGGAAGCCATCACATTCCACGGGCTCAGGTGCGACTAAGAAGCTGAATGATAAGCTCACAGGTCAGCAAGTCTGACCTTCTCACTGGTTTAAATATACATTCTGTCACAGATCAATGAGAATCAAATTCACTCACAGTGCACCAAAGAAGCAAAGACAATGATCAGCAAAGATAGACACAAAGTGCTGGAATAACTCAATGGTTCAGGCAGCATCTTTGGAGGGAGGGGTGGGTGACCGGGACTGGGTCAGGAGTCTGAAGAAGGGTCCCATCACAAAATGTCACCCATTCTTTTTCTCCAGAGATGCTGCCTGACTCATGGAGTTATTCCAAAAACTGTCTACCTTTGGTATAAACCAGCATCAGCAGTTCTTTGTTTCAACAATGATCATCGTAAAAAAAATGGACCGACTTCCATACACAAGATCTCTTAAGCTTTGATGAAATTAAGAGACACAAAATGCTATCGTAATAAAGCGGAACAGGCAGCATCCCTGGAGGAAAGGAATAGGTGACATTTCAGGTCGAGACCCTTCTTCAGACTGAGAGTCAGTGGAGAGGGAGATGAGAGGTATGAAAAGGTTCAGAACAAATCAGAGCTGGCAGTGTTGACCAAGCAAAGGTGGAGCCCACAACAGTCCATTGCTGGCTGTGGAAGAGGTGATAACGAAGGGATCCATGGATGCGAACAGTGGAACTAGCAGGATGACTACAGCAGGGGACAAGAGGAGAGAATGCAGGGGTTATTTGAAATGAGAGAAATCAATATTCATTCCGCTGGATTAAAACACAGGATTCCTTGGAGACCGTTGGCCTATCTGAATTGTGCTGTGGCCCCAAGCACACGATCATTAGGACACTGTCTGCCAAACAACAGAGGCAATGGGAGTGGTCTGGCTCCCACATAATTGCAGCCAGCAATTGCGAACAATCTTCTCCTGCAAGATAGGGGAGCGTGTTTGTTTTGCAGTAAGTGCATAAGAGCTGCCTTCTGTGACTTAATAGCTCAAAGTAGGTGCAGGGTTATTGGGCAACATGGAGAATATAGAAGAGTATCAGGAATAAGCCCTTTGGTCCAAAATGTCTCTGCCGAACAGGATGCTAAGTTAAACTAATCTTCTCTGCCTGGACATGATCTATATCCCTCCATTTCCATGTGCTTATCTAAAAGCCTCTTAATTACCACTATCGTATCGGGCTCCACCACCACCCCTGCTGTGCATTCCTGGCACCCAGCTTCAAGTTCCTTGGGGTTAATGTTACCAATAATCTGTCAGTGGACCGACCACATTGATGCTACTGTCAAGAAGACACACCCATGCCTCTACGTGCTAAGGGCACTGAGGAAATTTGCAACACCTCTAATGATCCTTACAAACTTCTACAGATGCACCATAGACAGCATCACAGCACGGTTTGGGAATAGCTCTGCCCAAGACTGCAACAAATTGCAGAGTCGTAGATGTAGCCCCATCCACCACACAGACCAGACATCCGCCCATTGACTATCTACACTTCATGCTGCCTCAAAAAATCAGCCTTCACAATCAAAGACGTCCCACCCCAATCATTTCTTCTTCTCCCTTCTCCCATCAGGCAGAAGATACAGAAGCTTGAAAGTATGCACCACCAGACTCAGGAACAGCTTCTTCCCCTCTTCCCATCAGGCTTCTGACAGTCCAAATGCTAGGGTACTGTCTTATTCACCTCTACCCTACTGCGGACATTGGACTTTTTAATGTAGGTGGTGCACTACAATGCTGAGAACTATTTGCGCCTATCTATTGTACTTGTACTTGAGTTTGACTTGATGGTATTTATGTACAGTAGCAGGGATTATGGGGTGGAGGCAGGAAAGTGAGGTTGAGAAGGAAAGAAAGATCAGCCATGATTGAATGGTGGAATAGACTTGATGGGCTGAATGGCCTAATTCTGCTCCTAAAACTTTTGAATTTATGAACCTATTATCTGCTTTAAATGGATAGCATGCAAAACAAAGCTTTTCACTATATCACGGCGCATGTGACAATAATAAGCCTAAACCTAAAAATATTAATGTACACTTAGGTGAAAAGCACCTAAGACTGGTGTCTTCTTACTGCCCAAGTACCTGTTCAGAGGGTGTGAGCAAAAAATTGTGCATTGATTAGGAAAATAATGGCGTAGGTTCACCAGACATTGAATTTTAGTGGTTCTTTTTGACGACTATTAAATTTCTGGCCCATTTGCGATACGATTTATCTGGCTCTTAGCCATAAAGAACATTCATGTAATGAGTTTGTGGGTGGTTTTAATTTTATTCAGAGTTGATGTTTTCCACAGTATAAAAACTCCAAATAATTTGGCACACATTTTCAGTTAATTTGCTATTCCATTTAAAGACGACCAGTGAGGAATTTATAAAAGATTTCTAATGTTCCTCAAATTAGTTGCATAATACACAAATAATTAGATGAATAATGACTTTGCCAAGCCATTGGATTCATGGAACTATTTTCTTGTATCCATTTTAACTGGTCTATTAAGTTTTGCAAGAAACTATTAAAGAATTTAATTTGCAGTTCTGTGTAAATGGATGCTTATTATTGAAGTGCATGGTAATTGTTGGATTACAAAATTGACACAAACCTCTAAAAAGGTGAACTATATTTTGTGTCAAACTGCACTTTTAAAAGCAGCCCCATTACATCTGACATACCAAGCCATGTTTAGTAGTTAATTCATTTTTATGAAACAATCTTCACACCTAAACTAAAGTCCTTGCACCTGATGATGTGAAAATGTACTTGGACAGAATTAGTTATCAGACAATTTTAACACTTAGACAGCCTGCTTGTGAAAGTGCCTGGGACATGGATTGGCACAAATAAGCTATAACAGGTTTACAATTCAGACTCTGCAATTTATTTAAATATTTCATTTTGTTTATCACAGGGCGACATGGTGGCTCAGTGGTAGAGCTGTTGTTATGCAGCGCCAGAGACCCGGGTTCAATCCTGACTACGGAGTTTGTACGTTTTCACTGTGACCACGTGAGTTTTCTCTGGGTGCTCTTGTTTCCTCCCACACTCCAAATTCTGTATTCAGATGTTTTATCCTCAAAACGTAATGGGAACCCTGATGGATATAGGAAACTCCAGGTGCTGGAGTCTTGGGCCAAACACAAAGTTCTGGAAGAACTCCGTGGATCAGTCAGCATCTGGGGAGAGAATGGACAGATGACCTTTTGGGTTGGGACCATTCTTCTGACTCAGATTTAGAATCTGATTCAGAATTTTGTGGGAGATCCACCATGATTGAATAGCGGAGTAGACTCGATAGGCCGAATGGCCTAATTCTGCTCTTACGTCTTATAATCTTATGATCTTATGATCTCCCGGTCTGCCTGTATCACCACCTACAACCCAGTACTACATACCTGTACCCCTAAAGGTATTGCAAGGTTCTACAACACTTCCCAGAGTTGTCAGCCTTAAGGAATCAAAGCCTCAGTAGGTCTGAGACTGCTACGCTTTTGCTGTGAAACAGATGCTCCAAGTGACAAAGGGTGCTACAATTATCACTATGATTTTTCCCGTGAACTCCCTTCCCTTCTCTTGCGTTATCCTTCAGAATTAAGACCAACTTGCTTCCACTCCATTACTTTTAGTTCAGAGATGGCCATTGGGGAAAATGTGGGAACAGCAAAACTCTGTCAGGAGTGGGTTAAGAGATGTCTGATGGATAAGGCATCTCCTTCTAATATTTACTCTGGGCTTCTATCTGCTCCCTTTGAAAGGACTCAAAGTTCTCAGTGCCATCCTGAATGCACCTTCTCCATTTTGATCAGTCAAGGACCAGCGATTCCAAGGAATCAATGAGGATTTCACGTGCGGCAGCAGGTCTGGTTTGCTGCTGCGAGGTTAAGCCTGTTCGATGAACGTTTTGTAACATTGTCGGTGCCAGAAACGTGCCGATTCTTTGTGCAGTGCCTGGGCGAGGTCTGTTGTATAATTGTACCAGACTGTATGCACAAAGAATTTCACTGCACCTAGCTAGATACACATGACAATAAAGTATCATCGAATCATTTCATTTTATATTTTTTCATGATGGCTTTTGAGAACATTCTTGAAGAGTTTTCTCTGTTCTCCTTACTTAGAAATGGAGTAAAGGGCATGTGGATAATATGGTCTGTCCAGTGAGCTCAGATGAAGCATAGTGAGAACCTTGCTGAAGGGAATGTTGCCTTGTGAGACATGCATAACAGGGTTTGCCGACAGTAAATTTGGAACATGCAGTAAACCCTCACAATAATGGACCTCTATATTGCGGATTTTGGTTACAGCAGACGAGGACGGCATGGTGGCGTAGCGGTAGAGCTACTGCCTTACAGTGCCAGAGACCCAGGTTCGAACCTGACTTCAGGTGCTTGTCTGTACGGATCTCACCTGTGACCTGCGTGGGCTTTCTCCGAGATCTTCGGTTTCCTCCCACACTCCAATGACTTACAGGTTTGTAGGTTAATTGGATTGGTATAATTGTATAAATGTAAAATTGTCCTTGTGTAAGATAATGTTAATATGCTGGGGTCGCTGGTCGGTACAGACTCAGTGGGCCGAAGGGCCTGTTTCCGTGCTGTTTCTCTAGACTAAACTAAACTAAACAGACCGAGGCTCCCATTATGCCATGCCCTCCTCCCATTTCCGCCAGTTAACCCAATGAGCTGGCACCACGTAGCTGGGGCTTCCAGTTGCAGGAGTGGGGAGAGTGGGCAGCATGAAGGAGGCGTAAGTACCGGGCCCGTCCCTGGCAATCTGCGTTTCAGGCCGGGCGCTCTGCGGCTCCCCAGTCTGTGAATTCCCGCTGGTTTAACCCTTCCTCAACACTGGGATTCTTCTCTCCTGGTCTTGGATTAAACTGTAACTCCCCCCTCACTCAGTTACAGCGGACAATCGGCAATGATAGGCACTATCTGCCCCCCCCTCCCCTCCCCCCTCCTGTAGTCTGTAACTGCGAGGGTTTACTGTATTTCAGAAACAGCAGGCCGTTGCAGTGTCTACAGATGGCAGTCCATGTCTCAGAAGTGGCTGGGTTCACTGTTGCCCAGTAGACCATGAGTTTTCTGCCAAGTGCAAAGTCCATAGTAGTTGGCACTGAGGTAGGGCTGAACAAAGGTTGTGCAGGGTCTCACCAGATTCAGGAACAGCTTCTTCCGTGCTGTCACCACACTATTGAATGAACCTCTCACAAGCAAAGGGTGTAGCCCCGATCTCCCAACCTACCTCAATGCACAATGCAACCAACCTACCATGCACTTTTATTTACCTGCACTTTCTCTGTATCTGTAACATTATATTCTGCACTCTGGTATTTTTCTCTTTCCACTACCTGTTGTACATGTGTATGTATCTGACCCGCTGAGTTACTCCAGCATTTTGTGATACCTTCAATTTGTACCAGCATCTGCAGTTATTTTCCTACAACCCATTCCTTCTCTCCTGAGATGCTGCCTGATCTGCAGAGTTACTCCAGCTTTTTGTGATACCTTCGATTTGTACCAGCATCTGCAGTTATTTTCCTATACATATGTATGTTGTGTATGACTTGATTGTGCATGGTATGTTTGGTATGATTATGAATGGTATGTTTTGACTGGAGAGCACGCAAAAACAAAATTTTCACTGTATCTCAATACACGTGGCAGTAATAAACTAACACCAATACCGGGAGATTTATCAGAGCATCGCCATGATAAAATCTCTGAAAGATGTAGTCAATTTGCAGAATTACACGGATGTTTCAATGAAGATAAAGGTGCAATCGACTGCGTGAGCCTGTGGTTGTGTTTATCTGAATAGCCACTATTTACAGAGGATCGATGGTATAACTTTACCATCGAGTGGTCCTTGTGAGGTGCCATACCTCAGAGGCCTAGGCGATGCAGAACTGGGTCGACAGTGTTGTGAGCCTGTTTATGTCCTTTTGAGATTAGCTCCCCACTGGGAACCTCAGGTCTGCAGAATCATCCTGAAGGTCCAAAAACTCCAATATACCAATCAGACCTGACAATCAGTGCATCAAAGGGCATGATAAATGAGTTCACATCAATGTTTCTCTCCTGAGAATCAATCTCTCAATCAATCCTTCTCTCCTGAGATGCTGCCTGACCTGCTGAGTTACTCCAGCATTTTGTGAATAAATACCTTCGATTTGTACCAGCATCTGCAGTTATTTTCTTATACTCAATGTTTCAGGAGCTTGGTTGACTCTTCTAGTTGAATATTCAACTTAAGGCAGAAAACATTTTGCATGTAAACATTCATGCTTGTGAAAGGATAAATACATTTTGTAAAATTGAACAACACCGACCCAATGCTGACCCAGGTCAGTGGGTCTTTAAGTCCAAGATTAGTTTCATTTTAGTTTAGCTTCGAGATACAGTGTAGAGACAGGCCCTTCGGCCCACCAACCAACTATCACCCATACAATAGTCTAATCCAACACACTACGGACAATTTACTGAAGCCAATTAATTTACAAACTTGCACGTCTTTGTGATGTGGGGAGGGGGGGGGGGGGGGGGGATCGGAGCATCTGGGGGAAACCCATGCAGTCACAGGGAAAACGTACAAACTCAGTACAGACAGCACCCATAGTCAGTATTGAATATGGGTCTCCAGCATCGTAAGGCAGCACTACCACTGCACCACTGTGCAGCTCTATACATTTCAAAACTTTAAACTTGATGGTGCCAGAATTGTGGTGACTCTTTGTGTACTGCTCAGTGAAGTCTACCATTCCTACACTACAATCATTGCACTTTTGTACTTATTTATGATTGTGTTTATGTATTGTATGAATTTACTGAATTGTAAGGAAAACAAAGAATTTCATTGAAAAAGAGCCAAAGTGCTGGAATTACTGAACAGTTCCGGCAGCATCTCTGAAGAACATGGATATGTTACATTTTTGGGTCGGGTCTCTTCTTCAGGCTTTTTGGTATGGGAGGGAAGAGAGGAGGAGCTGAACAAAGCCTGGCAAGTAATAGATGGATTGAGGTGAAGGGGGGGGGGGGGGGGATGGAGGGGGGTGGTTGGACATATTTTTGGACAAAGACCATGGATGAAAAGACAGACAGTGTGAGACATAAGGGTTGGAGAGTTGCGAATTGTGAAGCGAGAGGAAGGAAGGAGAGGAGAAATAGTTGCAAGTCCAGGTGGGGAGAGACAAGGAAGAAAAGAAAGGGGGAAGGGGGGTGGTGTGGAAGAAGAGGCGTGGGGGGAAGGGAATTGGTAGATACCTAAAAATGGAGAATTCAATGTTCATACCGTTGAGTTACGGGCTAGGAGGTGGTGTTCTTTTGTATCTTTTGTTTGTAAACCAGCATCTGCATTTCCTTGTTTCCACATTCAAAAGAATTCCGCTGTATCTAGGTATATGTGACAACATACAAACTCCACACAAACTGCACATGAGGTCAGGATAAAACCCGGATGGCTGGAGAGGGTGTGCAGGACATTTTGACCCTCAAATGATGGCAGTGACATCCAAGCAATGGTCACCACGGAAGCAATAAAACTTTCAGCCACCTCTTCCAACAAGGTGGCTCCAAGGTCACCCTGCACCTTTTAAATGTTATTTATCGGATGAATGTGGCTTCCTTGTAAACCTGCCAGCTGCTCACCAATTCCCAGTGTTCACCTGAATCACAATTGAAAGAGTCCTGTAACTGGAGCACAAAGCATCTGTCTCCACACTCCAAATTACTGGGTGTTATTGTCAATTAAAATAATTTTACTCTTGCTTATTGTCTTGAGTTTGTGGATGTACTTTCGGGGGTGGGGGGCGGCATAGTTGTGCATCTCTAACATGGGTTGCTCTTGGTGTGGCAAAGCATTCAATTTTTGTGTCACTTTCCCACCCTGGTCATTCTGCTTCTTCTCCCTGTTCCCACTGTGCAGAAGATATAGAAGCTAGAAAACGTGCATCACCAAACTCAGGAACAGCTTCTTCCCCTCTGTTATCAGGCTTCTGAAAAGTGAGGAGGAGTGGGTTATAGGCAGATAGCTGGACAAAGTTCCCCTCCTTATTTTCTCCCCCTCCTCCTCCCTTTCCTGTGCCCCACCTGGACACACAGCCATTTGTCTTCTTCCCCTCCCCTTCCTCTGACTTCACGATTCGTACTTTATCTCACACCTTTTGTCTTTTCATATCCGGCCTTTGCCCAACCATCTGCCTGTAAAGCCTTCCCTCTTCACCTGTATCCACCTATCACTCACCAGGCTTTGCCCTGCCTCTCCTCCCATCCAGTTTTCTCCCTCTCCCCTCCACCAACACATTCAGTCTAAAGAAGGGTCCTAACCCAAAACGTCATTTATCTATGTTCTCCAGAAAAGCTGCCCAACCTGCTGAGTTACTCCAGCACTTTGCGTCTTCTCACTATGCATGGTGTTTAGTTTTGTATGAAACTTAATATAATGGAGTATCATATTGTGAATCCATATTGTTGATACATCAGAATGAATATAGGAATTGATTCAAACTGTTTTAAATACAATAGAATTGAAAAACTATGCATAAATTAAAATTGGTGCAGTGTGAATCATTAAAGGTAACTGCCATAATAAAGTATGAAAAAATATCTTCCAAAAGCAATTTAATGTATTAATTTCCTTCAGATATTAGCTGGAGGACATCATGGGTTTGTAGGTTAATTGTTTAGTTTAGAGATGGAGCGTGGAAACAAACTACAAACTAACCTACAAACTTGTACACCTTTGGAGTGTGGGAGGAAACCGGAGCACCCGGAGAAAAACCATCCTGTCACGGGGAGAACATGCAAACTCCGTACAGGCAGCACCTGGCATCAGGATCAAACCCGGGTCTCTGGCGCCATATGGCAGCAACTCTACCCCTGCACCACAATGCCGCGGTAAAATTGGCTTTGGTAAAATTGTCCCCAGTGTGTAGGATAGTACTAGTATAGGGGATGATCACTGATTGGGGTGGACAGTGGGCCAAAGGGCATGGAAACAAGCCCTTTGACCCAACTGCCCATGCCGACCAAGTTGCCCTATGTTAAGTGACAACTGCCTGCATTTGGCTCATATCCTTCTAAACCTTTCCTATCTATGTATCGGTTCACAAAATGCTGGAGTAACTCAGCAGGTCAGGCAGCATCTCAGGAGATGAAGGAATGGGTGATGTTCCGGGTCGAGAAGGTATGTATCTGTTCAAATGCCTTTTAAAAGTTGTTATAGCATCTGCATCAACTACCTCCTCAGGCAACTCGTTCCATAAAACTCAATGAATGTCTTAGATTTGAAGACCCTTCACTAGTTTGGATAAAGAGTTTTTAAACTGACAAGGGAACTCTGACCAGCTGAGTGTTTCCAGTTTTTACGTCAGATTTTCTGAACAAGCTCAATAACTTGGCATCTTTTATTTATTTTGGTGGTGAACATTTACCATTTGGTAAACATTTCAGATTCCCAGTACCTCCAGATTCAAAAATAATAATAATTTTAATTCTAGTATGATGAGGAATATCTTTAGCCAGAGGGTGGAGAATCCATGGAATCCATTGCCATACATGGCTGTGCAGTCCAAGTCATTGGGTATTTTTAAAGCAGGGATTGACAAGTTCTTGATTAGTAAGGGTCCTAAAGGTAATGGGGAGAAGGCAGAATGGGGTTGAAGGGGAAAAATAGATCAGCCATGATTGAATGGTGGTGTAAACTCACTGGGCTGAATGGCCTAATTCTGCTCCAATGTCTTATGGACATTTCAGTTCTTGCAACCTATTTGAAGATTAGAACTGCCTGAGAAATGCCCTCGGAAATCACCGCAGTCTTAATATGAAGACACAAGAGACTGCAATGCTGGAATGTTAAGCAGAATATGTCTTTAGATGTCTTCCTGGCACTTCTTTTTTTTCTCTTGTCTATTGAAAAGCTTGCAGCTTTATGACATGAAGCACTTTTTATGTGAATTGTGGGTGCTATTAGGCTTGACAGTTTGAGTGACATGATGGTTGTTAGATAATGGCCAAATGGAATTTTATTTTTATTGCTTTAAAACATTTTTCTTCTTGCTCCTTGCATTTGATTGACAGCAAATCCCAAAAGAACACCCCAGAAAAAAAGCGTTCCCGATTTTATGTTGCATCAGCATGAAAAAATGGCCCAAACTAAAATTACACCTTCAGTACGGTGTTCTTAACGTACTAAAAACAAAATAACAATTAGAATTCAACTCAATCCTCCAGCAGACGTCAGAAATGCGGCTTTGGTGAGTGTGATGTGCTTGCGTTGTGCAAGATTCAAGCACCACCTCGTCACCATGGAATAAAACAACATCTATAAGTCAAGCCTGTATGGCTTCATGAACCCATGCTTTCCACAGGCCAATTCTAATCCACTCAAATGTGAATTGCATGTCATGTCTTCATTCACCCAAGGGAAAGTCCGACAATTTCTGTTGACAGACTGCCGGAATAAAATTCCCAATATCTGTCTTCACTTCCATTCCTTTATTTCAAGTATTTGATTATCTCTCCTTAAACTTTCATTCCACTCTCTATCCACACGGATCAAAGCAATTTCTGATTCTACCCAAGAACTTTTCACTTTAGATAGACAAGCTGTGCATCTAGAGACTTTCTTTGTGTTATCAAAGGCATTACGTTCAACAGAGGCCCAGCCCGTGTGAGACACAGTCGAGTTGCAGCAGACACCCGGGTTTGATCCTGACTACGTGTACTGTCTGTACGGAGTTTGTATGTTCTCCCCGTGAGCACGTAGGTTTTCACCGGGCGCTCTGGTTTCCTCCCACATTCCAAAGATATGAGCATTTGTAGGTTAATTAGCTTCTGTAAGTCATCCCTAGTGAGTAGGATAGAACTTGCGTAAGGGTGATCAATGGTCGACGAGGTCACAGTGGACCAAAGGGCCTGTTGCCATGCTATATCTCTACACAAAACTAGACAACGCTGCTTGCCAACTTTGTCCCTTTAGTCTGAATCTATCCCTGACAGATTAGCTTTAAGTTTAGTTTTAAGTTTAGAGATACAGTGCAGAAACAGGCCCTTCGGCTCAGCGAGTCCGCACTGACCACTGATCCCCGCACATTAACACTATTCTACACATACTAGGGACAATTTACAATTATACCAAGCCAATTAACCTACAAACCTGTATGTCTTTAGAGTGTGGGAGGAAACCGAAGATCTTGGAGAAAACCCACGCAGTTATAGAACACACAAACTCCATACAGACAGCACCCGTAGTGGGATTGAACAAGGGTCTCGTGCGCTGCAAGTGCTGTAAAGCAGCAACTCTACCGCTGCACCATCATGCCGCCAAAGGATCAAACATAGAATACATTATTTATGGTCTGGGGATAAATGACGGGACAAATTCTTGTGCATATGCAATTACAACAACAAAAAAGGGAGAAAAAAAAAGTCTTTATCAGGAGAGATTAAGGGATGGTTTGAGATATTAATTTTACATTATGAAGAGATGGGATGAAACAGTGAAAGTATCCAGTGACTGATGTGGGTGATCTTAAACAAAGGGGTCATAAATAAAAGATTCAATATCGAGATTTAGGATAGCAAGAAGCAGAATCGTTGGCATCTCTGAAGTTAAGAACAATCTCAGACTTTAATGTGTGGTTGAAGTGTGCATTAGATAATTCCACTCTGACAAATTTATAGCTCCCTTTCATTAAAGATTTGGCATTTTTACTGATTTACGGCAGGATTTTATGTCTTTTACACAAGGAAGAATAGGGTAGGCATTTTTCCACTGCCGCATTGAAATTAAAGCAGCTCTGGAGGGTAAAACTAGCCGCACACACCTGGTGGAAAGTCATTCATTTTCCTGTTAATGGTCAACTCCACATCTGGCCGCACCTCAGGAAAGTCCCTTCAAATCCCAAGGATGGGATGTTGTGGACATGCCAGAATTTGAGCCACAAAAAGGGGAAACAAAATCTGCTGAGAATTTGAAATATAAAATAAAAATAAAATATGCTTAAACTCCCAGTAGGTTTGGCAACATGTGAGGAAAGGGGGACAAAGTTAACATCTGCTCCACATTCGCTGCCTGACCTGCTGAGAAGGCAGGAGAATGGGGTTTAGAGGGAAAAATAGATCAGCCACAATTGAATGAAGGAGTAGATTCGATGGGCCGAATGGCTTAATTCTATTCCTGTGTTTTATAGTCTACCAGTCTTGCTGGGGCCGATTTTCCTCCATGATCCACCAAGATGTTCCAAAAGATAAGCCGCAAACCAGCCGCAAACTCTTAAGCAACGCACATCAGCACTTCTGTTCACAAGAACATTGGCTGTTCCTGTGACAAGACGGGAGGTCCTTGTGCAGGCCAACAGGCAAGTACAGACTTCCACCACAGAATTTCCCCATGCCAGGAAAAGCCTTTTGCTGCACTGCGCTGCACCGAACCTTGCCAATCTCCGAAGAACATAGGAACATAAGAAATAAAAGCAGGAGGTGGTCATCCAGCCCCTTGTGTCTCCATGGCCATTCAGTAACCCCAAATCCATTGTTTCCCTTACCATCCAACAATCTATCTGAGGGCGGCATGGTGGCGCAGTGGTAGAGTTGCTGCCTTATAGCACCAAAGACCGGCTTTGATCCTGACTGCAGTTGCTCTCTGTACGGAGTTTGTACGTTCTCCCTGTAACCGGGTGAGTTTTTACCGGGTGCTCCGGTTTCCTCCCACACTCCAAAGACATGCAGGTTTGTCGGTTAACTAGGTTTATTAGTGTACGGGGTGATTATTGGTCGGCGCGGACTCGGTGGGCCGAAGGGCTGTATCTCCAAAACTAAAACTAAAAGTAAAGTGCAAACGAAAGACTGGCAAGGATGTTGGTAAACATTTTATATGCTTTTCCATGTGCTTGCTCCCCCTGTACTCCTTAGTGGCAAATGTCACAGGTTAGAGTAAGAGTGTGAAAGAAGTCTTAGCAAGTATGTTGCAGTAGGAAGTATATTCAGCATCCACAGGGTACCTCTGAGGCAGGCAGTGCTAATCAGGCAGGCTGTTTTATACTGGATCATATTGAGCTTCATTAACATAGTTGGAGCTACATTCAGGTAGGTCTTTCATCACAATGTCGGCATATGCCTTACAGGTGTAACAAGATCCTTGGTGAGTCTGGAATGAAGTTACTCACTGCAGAACACGCAGCCTCTGATCTGCTCTCGTATCCATAGTATGTCTACAGCTGCTTCAGTCATGTCAACAGTGACCTGCTGGGATTGTGATAGAGGAGGTTTTAGTGAAAATAATAGTTTGATAATAACAGGAAGTGTGAAGGGTAGGTTTCCTTTCTCAAAACTTTAGTTTTTCGTTTAGCTTAGTTTATTGTCACGTGCACCGAGGTACAATGAACAGGTTTTTTTTTGCAGTGGAAAGACATGATTACAATTGAGGCACCCACAGTGTACAGATACACAATAAAGGGAATAATGTTTGGTGGAGGATAAAGTCCAGTAAAGTCTGATTAAAAATACTCCGAGGATCTTCAAGATGATGGAAGCTTGGAACTGCTCTCTAGTTGTTGGTAAGGATGATTCAGTTGCCTGATAACAGCTAGGAAGAAACAGTTTCTAAATCTGGAGGTATGTGTGTTCACACTTCTGCACCTCTTGCCTGATGGGAGAGGGGAGAAGAGGGGGTGGCTGAGGTGAGACTTGTCCTTGATTATGCTGGTGGCCTTGCTGAGTGTAGACGGCATCAGTGGAAGGGAGGTTGGTTTTTTATGATGGTCTGGGCTGCATCCACAATTCTCTGCAATTCCATGCATTCTTGGATGGAGCTGTTCCCAAAACCATGCTGTGATGCATCAATATACAATGCTTTCTATGGCGCATCTGTAGAAAATGGTGAGACTTGTTGTGGACATGGCCAACTTCCTAAGCCTTCTAAGGAAGTCGAGGTGAACATAGAACGTGCTGAACAAGATGCAAGCCCAACTCTTATCTGCCAGCACATAATCCATGTCCCTCCATTCCATGCCCATCAAAGCGCCTATCCAATCGTCTCTTGAATGCCACTATCATATCTGCCTCAACCACCACTCCCCGGAAGCTCTTTGCAGACACCCACCACCCACTGTGTAAACCACCTGCCCCACACTTCTCCTTTAAAGTTTGCTGCCCCCACCTTAAAGCTGTGCCCTCCAGTAGGTGACATTCCCACCCTGGGAGTAAGGTTATGACTGTCTAACCTATCTATGCTTCTCAGAATTTGATATACTTCTATCAGGTTCCCCCTCAACCTTTAGCGTTCCATAGAAAACAATCCAAATTTGCCCAATCTCTCCCTGCAGCTATTACTCCCTAATCCAGGCATCATTCCGGTTAATCTCCTCTGCATCCTTTCAAAGGCCTTCACATCCTTCCTGTATTGAGGCGACCAGAACTCCACGCAATACCCCAAATGCAGCCTGACCACAGTCTTATAAAGCTGCAGATAGACATACAATGTTGGGGTAACTCAGTGGGTCAGGCAGCATCTCTGAAGAAAAGAAATAAGTGACTGTGCCTAGGTACCGTGAAAAAGAGTTTTGTTGCAGTCAAAGGGTTTCCAGTCGGCGGAAAACCTATACTTGATTACATTCAAGCCATCCACAGTGCATAGATACATGATAAAGGGAATAACATTTAGTGTAAGATAGAGTCCAGTAAAGTCTAATTAAAAGTAGTCAGAGGGCTTACAAAGCTCTCAAGCTGCATCATGACCCTATTCTCAATACCCCAACCAATGAAGGCAAGCATGCCATATGCCTTATTTACTACTCTGTTACTTGTGTTGCTACTTTCAAGGAGCTAAGGATTTGGATCTAAAGATTCTTCAGTGTTGCAAGTGTCACAAATCTGAATGTTGAACAAGTCTTTCTGCATGCAGCATGGTCTGTCTCATTCTCCGAGGTGGAATGATTGGGTTGATATTTCCCTTCATTTGAAGGGAAAGACCACTACAGGGAATGGGATCTGGATCTGCAATTTTTCTTAGACCGGCTACAACGTTTTCCCACTGGTGATCATACCTTGATAGTCTTGGAAGAGAGGCAGAATCATGAGAGAACCTGAAAAGAACTCCGTTGAGAATCAAGTGATGGAGGAATGGAAGATGAAGCCATGTGTAATGACATTTTCTTTTCTCTAATGGTAGATGTAACGTTTCCCACAATAGCAATAATCACTAAAACATAAACACTTCAACGAATGCAAGGTCATTGGGATATTCAAAGGATTACTTAAAATATGATATTAATAAAAGCTATCTATCTGTGCATTTCCTCGAGAGAGCCTGTATTGGAGTGTTCTTCCTGATATACGCTCTGCATTTGTTCAAGGCAGGTGGGATTAGCACAGATGGGGCATCTGGGTCGGCATGGGCAAGTTGGGCAGTAGGCCTGTTTCCATGCTGTGCAACTTTATGACTCTTTAACTCTAAGATGCATAATGTTGTACCTTCTCCCTGACTACACTCTGTGCCCAAAGACGACAAAATGTAATATTTCTACAGTATGTTCCCAGATACCACAGTTCCTTAGAAACAGGATTTGTACAGGGCACTGCAACTCTCTCTTGAAAAGGAATTAATATTCCTAAATTCTTCATTAAATTAATAACTTAGAATCTTGGCATGCTGCTTCTCCAATTTCCAGATATTGCAAAAGGTGTTTGAAAATTACTTCTGGTAGAGAACTGAATCAATTTAGATAAAAGTAGCACAGGACATAATAATGAAAGAATTACATTGATATTGAGACTTTGCAAAATGTGCAAAGCCATTTCATTCCTCTCCATAACTATATTCGTCCTTTATAGTCTCATATATTTCATGAATTACAGACACGAGTGTTGAAATATTTGCTCAATCTTAATGTTGCTATTCAGAAATTTCGCCACAGCTGTGTTCAGTGGGATAAAAATGTTGTTGCACCTAAACTTCATGTGAAATACTCCCATAAAACCATGAGACATTGGAGCAGAAATATGCCATCGACCCATCGAATCTGCTCCACCATCCGATCATGGCTGATCTATGTTTCCTCTCAACCCCATTCTCCTGCCTTCTCCCCATAACCTTTGACACACTTACTAATCAAGAACCTGTCAATCTCAGCTTTAAAAATACCCAATGACTTGACTCCCCAATGTTAAATGGAATGGTTTGCATTTACCAATAAAGATAACCTATCCATAAATAATGATGAAAATAACATCCAGGGAAGAATATTGATGGGAGGCAAATTCTGGACTGTGGTTGTTGTGAAGGAGGAATGTTGCATGGTGAATAATTGCAAGGATGAAACACTTAAAATCCTGGAGACAAGGACATATTAATATAATTGTGAAGACAACATTACTGACCCTCAAAGTACTGATGACAACGCTACCTCAACCGTTCATTTATGAAGGACACATTGCAGGAAATGAAGAGCAGATAATGTAAGGAATTCGAACACATTGACACATTTAGTGATGCTTAGCCATTTGAAGCGGATGTCAGCTCAAAGAGACTGATTCGCAGATGATGAGCTAATGACAAAAGAAAATAGGTTCGTAGCAGGAGTTTAAAACCGCAGGGAGAGTAAAAGATTGATTTATCTTAATGCTATCAGCAATGTGGATCTATAGTTGCTGGAGACGGAGATTATTTCTGCTGCAGCAGAGAAATGGAAGTTGTAAAAATTATGAAAGAGTTATGAATGAACAGCCGATGTCCTCTTGTAGATAAGCCATCATCAATTTAAGTCATTACTCAACTAAAATCAAAAATTATATACATGGAAAACTCATGGAGCCTTTAATCCACTGCTCCATGTGGCAGTGCCATTTAAAATAAAAGTAGTAAAAAACATTGGAACGGGGGGGGGGGGGGGTGGCACGGTGGCGCAGCGATGGAGATGCTGTCTTACAGCACCAGAGACCCGGGTTCGATCCTGACCAAGGGTGCAGCCTGTACCAGTGATCATCCCATGCACTAGCACTATCCTGCACACCAGGGACAATTTACTATTTTACCCTACCAAAGCCAATTAACCTGCAACCGTGTATGTCTTTGGAATGTGGAAGCAAACCAGAGCATCTGGAGGAACGCACAAACTCTGTACAGACAGCACCGATAGTCAGGATCGAACCCGGGTTTCTGGAGCCGTAAAGCAGCGACTCTACTGCTGTGCCACTATGCCACCTCTAAGTCTAAAGTCATAGCTTTGAATGTTTTACACAAAATAAAAACACGCCAGGTTGAGATAGCCATCTGAAACCTGAGGACCTTGCTTCTTTTTAGCCATTATAGACAATACAATAGACAATAGGTGCAGGAGTAGGCCATTCAACCCTTCGAGCCAGCACCACCATTCAATGTGATCATGGCTGATCATTCTCAATCAGTACCCCGTTCCTGCCTTCTCCCCATACCCCCTGACTCTGCTATCCTTAAGAGCTCTATCTAGCTCTCTCTTGAAAGCATTCAGTGAACTGGCCTCCACTGCCTTCTGAGGCAGAGAATTCCACAGATTTACAACTCTCTGACTGAAAAAGTTTTCCCTCATCTCTGTTCTAAATGGCATACCCCTTATTCTTAAACTGTGGCCCCTAGTTCTAGACTCCCCCAACATTGGGAACATGTTTCCTGCCTTTAACGTGTCCAACCCCTTAATAATCTTATATGTAACAGATTTTTGTTATTAACAGATGCCCTTATGTATTATGAGAGCCATTATTTGGTGCTGAAATATTCTTGTTAATTGTATATCATTTGCTGTTCCTCTGCACGATGGTAGGATTTGACAAAGTCAGCTAATATATTTACGTGGCAATGTCACTGTGCTGCCTAGGGTGTGAATGCTTGGAAGAACTGCACTTAAAATCCCACCATCTGCCAGCATTGTGAATTCAACACTTTTTAATGCAGCTTCAAAAATGGCTCTTACTTGCAAAAGGGACTCCATTCTGCTAATAAAAAAAACAGGATGTGATTGAGGGGTAAAATGTAACTTTTATGGGATAAATCTAAATGTATATTTCTTCCAAATGCTTTGCTCATTGAGTGTAATTCCAGCTCTATGCAGATCAGGCACCATCAGTAAAACAAAACTAGACTCAAAATGGTGGAATAACACTGCGGGTCAGGCAGCATCTATGGAGAACATAAATTGGTGAGGTTTCAGGTCGAGACCTTCTCCTGACTGATTGTGATTGTGGGGGGGAAAGATGAAAGAGAAGTGGAGGGGGTGTGAGGCAGGACAAAGCCTGGCAGATACAGTTTAGTTTAGTCTAGTTTAGTTTAGTTTAGTTTAGTATTTCCATGTGTACCAAGGTTGAGTGAAAAGCTATCCAGTCAGCAGAAAGACTACACATGATTAGAATCAAGCCATCCACAGTGTGAATACAGGATGAAGGGAATTACACTTACTGCAAGATAAAGTCCAGAAAGTCAGACAGAAGATGAGGTGCTGTTCTCAAGCCTATATTGGGCATTGGTGGAACAATGTAGGAGGTTGAAGACAGAGGTCAGAGTGGGATGGAGAGTTAAAATGGAGCCTGGTCACTCAGGGCTTCCGAAGGGGACTGACTGTGTTCTGTGAAGCGATATCCAATTCTTTCTCCAGCGTAGAGGAGACTACATTTGGAGCAGCAAATGTCATACAATAAATATATTTATCCTACTTTGGGATCAGCCGCAAGCAGAGACATCATCTTCCTGACCACTCCATCAAATTCAATTGGCAATCTCAAAGACTGTGCCTCAGACTCTCTGTGGAGAGAGGCAGGTTGATTATGTTTTGCCTGATCAATATAACCTCTCAGTTCTGACACCGTATCGCAAAATCTTCTTTTCCCACCTTCTCAATGACTCTAAATCCTCTTTCTAATAACATCGCTCCATTTATGGGTGGAATGGATGGATGCTTGAAGGAGAGGGATTTCTACACTTACAGAGAGAGAGAGAGAGAGAAGCACAGAAGAATTTGTAGAAAATCCGAATAGCACTCTTGCAGATTGGAGTGATATGGGTAATTTGCACTGCAAAATTTATTTTACACATTCTTGCTTCTGATCTCGAATGTTACCTGTTGCCATTATAGAAGGCCAGTGCAGTAGTGGAGTTTGTACATTCTCCCTGTGACCGTGTGGGTCTTTTCTGGGTGCTCCAGTTTCCCCCCACACTCCAAAGACATACAGGTTTGTAGGTTAATTGGCTTCTGTAAATTCTAAATTGTTCCTAATGTGCTGGATAGAACTACAGCACGTGGTGATCGCTGGTCAGCACGGACCCCGTGGGCTAAAGGACCTGTTTCCATGTTGTATCTCTAATGTCAAAAAAGTCTAAAGTTATGGGAGGGAGTAGGAAAGATACACCTTGAAATATTATTAGCTCAGCCTTGCTATTCTAATTATTCCTTTGATGACTATAAAATTATTTATGGCACCCAGGCCTGTTTTGTGGAAATGTAGTAATTGCCTTTCCAATTTTGACTTAAGGCTATGTAATTACCTGAATAGGGTTTCTTATATTCCATAATAAAAAAAGAGGCCATTCAGCCCAACACATCAATGCTCGACCCCATCAGTCCTATTTCACCCTCCTTATTTCCCTCTTGCAAAGTCCTTCTCGTGCCCTTTGATTACTTTTTTTAACTTAATGCCAAATACCTACGCTAATGGGTAATTCACAGTTGCAAACTAAGTTACAGCTTATAATTGGGATGTGGGAAGAAAACAGAGCATCCGGGGGAAACCCACATGGTCCCAGGCATTCCTCATCGGCAGCGCCTGAGGCTGGGATCGAACCCAGGTCTCTGGTGCTGTGAGTCTGCAGCACTACCTGTGGTGCAGCAAATTAACCATGACTCATGATGTGGCCGAGAGAATGGCAACCAATGAAGCCATGCAAAATAACATTGCCAAACACCACTTAGAAGTCTGAAGAAGGGCTCCGACCCATAAAGTCACCTATCCATGTTCTCCAGAGAGGCTGCCTGACGTACTGAGTTCAGTCTGAAGAAGGGTCTCAACCCGAAACGTCACCCATTCCTTCTCTCCCGAGATGCTGCCTGACCTGCTGAGTTTCTCCAGCATTTTGTGAATAAAAACCTTCGATTTGTACCAGCATCTGCAGTTATCTTCTTATAGTACTGAGTTACTCCATCACTTTGGTCTTTCCTTGGTAAACCAGCATCTGCAGTTCCTTGTTTCGACCACTTAGAAGTTGCGACAAAGAAAGCACTTTAAAATAAGCTCAAACATATGATATAATTGGAGAGTCAATTGTTCTTTAGATATTTCAGTGATGAAAGTCAAGCATCTTAAAGTTTCCTGAGCATCCCTGATGGGATTGTACGGGATTTTTATTCAAGTGAAAATTAAGCAATTGTAAATTTCTGAAAGGCAAGCTAATGAAGTGATTATGGTAGCATGTGGTGAAATACTCATAATATTTAATTTAGTGCAGAGACACAGCATGGAAACAAGCCCTTCGGCCCACAGAGTCCATGCTGACTATCAATCACTCGTTCACAGTAGTTCTATGTTACCCTACGTTTTCATCCAATCCCTGCACACTCGGGGCAATTTACAGAGGGCAATTAACCTACAAACCCGAGGTCAGGATCGAACCTGAGTCTCTGGGGATGTGAGGCAGCTGCTCTACCAGTTGTGCCACCCCTCATGTGGCAGTAGTTTCAATTAGTTATTTTAATCTGTTCCTCCATAATGAGTATTAATAGGTGAGATTCACGTTGTTTGATTTCTGATTTATTTTTATAATTTCAAAAGTTTTTGGGTCAACATCATGAGTGCATCCAGGAGTCCCTAATAAGGTAATCATTTTTACTGCAGTTAATAGTCATGCTGTAATGGGATTAGATGCAAGAATATCCGGAGATCTGGGAAAGGAACGTAGCAATTGAGTGGCTTTGTCACAGTATTCAAAAGTGATTTGCTTGCACAATGCAACATAGCTTGTGAGAAAACCTAGCACAAAATAAATCATATGATCCTAGAAACTGCATGATGCCTCTTTAGGGTGGAACGCTGGCACAGCTGGTAGAGCTGCTGCCTCACAGCGCCAATGGACCATATTGGATCCTGACCTCGGGTGCCGTCTGTGTGATGTTTGCACGTTCCCTCTGTGACCGCATGGGGCTTCCCTTCGGTGATCTGGTTTGCTCCCACATCCCAAAGACGTGCAGGTTTGTAAATTAATTTCCCCGAGTGTGTAGGGAGCGGACGAGAAAGTGGGATAATATAGAACTAGTGTGAACTAGTGTGATTGATTCAGTATGCATTTTTAAAGCATAGATTGACAGGTTCTTTATTAGTGTGGGTGTCAAAGGTTATGGGGAAAAAGGCAGATGGGGTGGAGAGGGAAAAAGATCATCCATGATCGAATGGTGGAGCCAACTTGATGGATCAAATGGTCTCATTCTGCTCTTATGTTTCGTGGTCTTGGCCTTATGATGATCAGCGTGGACTTAGTGGGCCGAATGGCCTGTTTCCATGCTGTATCTCTAAACCAAACTGAATTAAATAGCTTCAAATAATATTTTCATATAATGTTCCATTTGCACATATCGATGAATGAGAATACCTATTGCTACTTGTGGCATTAACCCATGTAGTTCTGTGCACATAATGCAGCGAGATGGAAGCGGGACCATCGGGGTTGCATTGAACACTTTTGTAACTCTGTCAGCGCCCTACACGTGGTGACTCCTTGCATACATGTGCATTTGTGCGCAATACAAAGAACTTCACTGTAACCAGTGCATGTGGCAATAACGTCTCAATCAATCAACCTATCAACAATGAATGGCCAAAGGTGAGTTTTCAAACTGCGCAATATGTAGATGCCAGGCATGATGCAATATGCATTAGTCTTGGCCTGCCACTGCACGGCTGCCATGTGTCAAACATACAGGCACACTGGAAATAATGTCTAAACAAAGAGGGTGAAGAAGTGGTTGACGAGGAGGAGAAGAGGAGGAAGGGTAATACAGAATGAGGCGATGAATAGTGCTTCTCTCTAAATTGTTGCTGAGAATGCACTAACCGCTCTGGACATGGGGATAGTGAAGGTGACTGGGCCATGGATGGAGCAAGATTGATTGGAGTCTATGTGCAGTGGGTTCC
Organism: Rhinoraja longicauda; assembly: GCF_053455715.1. Classification (NCBI taxonomy): domain Eukaryota; kingdom Metazoa; phylum Chordata; class Chondrichthyes; order Rajiformes; family Arhynchobatidae; genus Rhinoraja; species Rhinoraja longicauda. The sequence continues at coordinate 36,314,444 of NC_135963.1, read as the reverse complement.
AGGAGCAAGTGATGGGTGGGAATTGAAAGCAATGGGAATCAAAGAAGGAATGGGCACTGAGAGCACTGCAGGACAAGATTGATCAAAGAACGAACTTTGGGCACACAGAACTGCAGATGCTGGAATCTTGAGGCAAAAACACCAAATGCTGGAGTAATGCAGGTCAGGCAGCATCTCTGGAGAATATGGATAGATTACATTTTGGGTCGGGGACCCTTCTTCTGATTGATTGTAGTGGGGCGGGGGGTGGGATAAAAATGGAAGAGAGATGAGGGCAGGGCAAAGCTTGGCAAGTGATAGGCGATAGCAAGGGAGCTCGGTTGATTGGCAGATAGCTAAACAAAGGCCACGCGTCAGAGATGAAAAAAAGACAAACGCCTGTGAGATAAGGAGAGAAGTGGTGTAAATTGTGACGCCAAAGGGATGTAGGTGGAAGGAGAAGGGGCGGAAGGGGAATTAAATAAACTTTACAAGCTATACAGTCGGACTACAAGAAACCCAATGACCTTGTCGGATCAGGCAAGCTAATGGAAGCAGCTGAGAACGCCAAAGAAACTGAGGACTCAGTATAATGTCATGGCAACCAACCCCCAATATGGTGCCCAGACGCTTTGTCAACAAACTATTAAAACTGGCCTTTGACAGTCTCACATTTGAATCAGACTTTTGTGACGAATGAAAACATAAACCGAATTAGAAACTGAAATGCTTTCTTTAGCACCGACCGCTGATTTTTCTTTTCCTGTGGTGAGCAGTACAATGAATCACAGTAAAATCTTGCCAAGTGTAAATAACAAAATCCATGCAATGTACTTGGCTTTTGAGTTTAAACTTTAGACTTAAGAGAAACAGCTCGGGAACAAGCCCTTGGGCCCGCCGAGTCCGCGCTGACCAACGATCACTGCATTCACTAGCACTATCCGACACAGGAGGGACAATTTATAATTTTTACCGAAGCCAATTAACCTGCACATCTTTGGAGTGTGGGAGGAAACCGGAGCACCCGGAGAAAACCCAAGTGGTCACAGGGAGAATGTACAAACTCCGTGCAGACAGTACCTGTAGTCAGGATCGATCCTGGGTCTCTGGCGCTGTAAGGCAGCAACTCTACACTGCGCCCCCTGGCATTCCTGCCATTTCTCTTGATTTATCATAATATCTCTGTTATTGAGAACAAGTGTCATTTCTAAATAAGGTGACCGATCATCGGTCAATCCAAGATACAGTGTAACAATGTACAGTGTGGATTTGCAATAATCTATTCACCTTTCGTGACATACAAGATACTCACAGCAGCATATATTCTCCATTTTACCACTCGATGTTTCATATTTTACAGAGCCTATTCAAATCCCAATATGAATCTCACTGTACCCTGGAGATGAAGACCAATGTAAACCCGTCAATTTGTCAGGCAGATAAGATGTACGCCACAACATTAAAAAGCCGTACTCCTCTCAACTGTGCAGGTTTTTAATTCTGACTGCAATTAGGCTGAAAACAGGGCTTCATCCTACGCAAGTAACGGTCCCTCGGAGAAACCCCCCACACGGCTGATGGACGAGACTGGTGACAGTTTTGAGCAGGATTCTCAGGAGTGGAAACTGAGTGCTGAGGAATGGAACAGTTTAGCCACATGGCACACTGTGACAGGGTCGAGAATTCCCTAGGTCAAGTCGAGCACACAGTTCTGAGATAATGCTTTCACTGCACAACCAGAGAGCTAGTGCTGAACCATTCTTTCTCTCCAGAGATGCTGCCTATCCCGCTGAGTTACTGCAGCATTTTGTATCTACCTGCGATTTAAACCAGTTCCTTCCTGCACATTTTGTCTGTTCCACTGCGAAATCTCCTCAAGGTATGTCTACTTTGAAGTTCTCCTCCTTTCTCCAACGAGAGTTCAGATAACCCATTCCTTCTCTCCAGAGATGCTGCCAGTTCCGCTGAGTTATTCCAGCATTTTGTGTCTACCTTCGTGCTGTACTATCTACCTCTTTGATGTCCCTCAGACTATCCTTGTCCGGACTTCACTGGATTTACTTTGCACAAAACGTTATTCCCTTTTCATGTATCTATACACAGTAAATGGATCGATTGTAATCATGAATTGTTTTTCTGCTGATTGGTTAGCATGCAACAAATAGTTTTCACTGACGATAAATTAAATTGAACTGCACACTTCAGCTAAAATGGCTCGAGGCAGTTTCCAACCATCAGCGGAGTACACGGTGCCCTGTGGAACATGATGTCCTGTAAAGTTTCATGGTGTGATCTTCAGAGATCAGCTTTCAATAACGCCAATTATGAGACATAGCGTTACGGAGTTATACAACACAGAAAGAGGTCCTTCAGCCCAACTCACCCATCTAAGCTTGTCCTATTTGCCTGCATTTGGCCCTCATATCCCTCAAAACCTTTCCCATCCATGTACCTGTCCAAGTGTCTAAAATGTCATTGTAACCCACTTGCAGATCTCTAAGAACAATGGTTTGAATGTAAGGTGTACATAACTGTTTGGCCCATTCAGTTTGTGCCAAGCACGCTCTCCATTGTTAAATACACCAATGCATAAAATTATTCCTTATCAAGAGTCAAGAGTGTTTAATTGTTATAGGTAGCAACCATGAAACAATGAAATTCTTTTCTGCAACAACATAACAGGCCTATAAACACCATACTCATAGATAACATATAATTTTTAAAAACCAATGAATTAATAACCCCAATATTAGTGTAAAATCCCCAAAGTCCTTAATGTAGCCAAAGACAATCCATAATTATTATTTAGTTTTCAAGAGCTTGATGTTAGCTGTAAAGATGTGGTCGTGGTTTTCAGGCTCCTATCCCTTCTTCCTGATGGTTAGCGTGAAATCATAGTGTAGCCAGGATGTTGTAGGTGCTTTTGAGGCAGCGCCTTCGAGAGAACCCTTTGATAGCGGGGAGGTCAGTACCCTTGATGGGCTGGGCAGTGCTCACCGCTGTTTGCAATCTCCTTCATTCCTGGGGTTGGAGTTGCTGAACCAGGCAATGATGCAACCATTCAATATGCTCGCTATCCTCCACCCTGCAGAAGTTCTTGGATTCTTGAAAAGTCCTTGACTCTTACATGGAGAATCATAATAGGGAGATGCCTGCATAGAGTGGATGTGGAGAGGGTGTTTCCAGCAGTGGGAGTGACCAGGACCAGAGGGCACAGCCTCAGAATAAAAGTATGTACATCTAGAATGATGAGGAGAAATTTCTTTAGCCAGGGGTTGGTGAATCTGTGGAATTCATTGCCACAGAAAACAATGGAAGCCATGGCATTGGGTATTTTTAAAGGGAAGATTGACAGCTTCTTGATTAAGAAGCGTCAACGGTTATGGAGAGAAGACAGGAGAATGGGGTTGAGATGGAAAAATAGATCAGCCATGATCAAATGGTGGATCAGACTTGAAGGGCCGAATGGCCTAATTCTGATCCTATGTCTTATGATATTTTCAGCATCAGCTTCATTGTGTACAAAGAAACTTCAGGAGCTGGATTTTTAGATTTAGATTTAGAGATACAGCACGGAAACAGGCCCTTCGGCCCACTGGGCCCGCGCTGCCCAGAGATCGTCGCACATTAACACTATCCTACACACACTAGGGACATTTTTTACATTTAATTAACCCAGCCAATTAACCTACATACCTGTACGTCTTTGGAGTGTGGGAGGAAACCGAATATCTCGGAGGAAACCCACGCAGGTCACAGGGAGAACGTACAAACTCCGTACAGACGGTGCCCGTAGTCAGGATCGAACCTAAGTCTCCGGCGCTGCATTCGCTGTAAGGCAGCAACTCTACTGCTGCGCCACCGTGCCGCCATAAGCAAAATGGTTTATACTGAAGATAGATGTAGTGCTGGAGTAGCTCAGCGGTGCCGCCCCCAACTCACCGACCCCCCCCACCCCCTGTTTCACCTTCCCCTCCCGCCCCTACGTTCAGTCCGAAGAAGGGTCCTGGCCTGAACGTCACCCATCATTTCTCTCCACAGATGCTGCCTTACCCACTGAGTTACTCCAGCAATTTGTGTCCATCTATTGCCAGCTTCAATGCCCACTCTATGGACTGTACTGATTTTTCAGTCGATTAGTGTACAAAATGGTTTCCCCAGAAATACATTTGCCTGGGAAATCACCTCTGATTGATATGCCACGTGTTGTGGTAGTACGTCATCCAAAAATCAGTTGCATTTGAAGTCAAGCAAATGAATTTCAGAGGCAGCACAACTTCCCACAGCTAAAATTTAAAAACAAAGAACGGCAGGTTTATACAAAGAAAGAGACAAAGTGCTGGAGTAATTCAACAGGTCAGGCAGCATTTCTGGAGAAAAAGGGTGGGTGGCATTTTGGGTGGGGACACTTCTTCAGCCTGAAAGTAGGTGGCGGGGGTGAGGGGTGGGAGGTGAAGAACTAAATTCCTGTCGGAGAGTGGAAAAAAACCACCTTTAATGTAGGTTAGAGGAGATTTCGCAGTGGTCCTAGCCTTGTATCGCCTCCAGGTCTTCACCTCCCCCTCCCCCACCCCCACCCTCCGCTTTCAGTTTGCAGAAGGGTCCCGACCCAAATCATCTCCCATCCTTTTTCTCCATAGATGCTACATGACCCACTGAGTTACTCCAGTACTTTGTCTCTATCTTTGGTATAAACCGGCTTTTGCTTGTAGCGTTAAGGCTCATTCCTTCGTGCTGCAAGCTTGAACGATCTTTTGGAAACAGCCTGGCACCAAGTCATATGAATTGCAGAACAATGATTGGCAGCTCACGATTTCCACACGTCTGATCTGATTATGAGCTTCTTTGTAACAATATCATCTCTATTATGCACTCCACAATCATTACAAGCCTCCCAGTTACAATACTCTTCCTGTTATACTTCCCATCCTCATTATATTTCTTTCAGCCACATGGTGTGAACTCAATTATCGCCACAATGGAGCCAACCCTGAACACCATCAAAATTATCAGTCCCCAAATTATGCTGTATTATTGATCACTCTATTTCTCCCTTTCCTCAATTCCTGGACCTCTTCAACAGCACTCACTGCTCCCCAAAGGTTGGGCAATGCTACAGAGTTGGATCAATCAATTTAAAATCATACTAATTATAGATTCAGAAGATTGCAACAACAACAAAAAAAACACCTTCCCAGCTCAATCCTGGTCCCCAGAGCTAGAAATAAATGTTAAAGATAGTAAAAGCTAATCTTCTGGCTCTGTACTCTACAGGTAAGCTCTTAAAGCAGTGTGTGTTCGAGGAACCTATCGACCCTGCAGTGTAATTCCACAGAGTCACCGAGAGTCATAGAGGCTTACAGCATGGAAACAGGCCCTCTGGCCCAACTTGCCCACACCAACCAACATGTCCCATCTGCACTAATCTCACCTGCCTGTGTTTGGCCCATATCCTTCTAAACCTGTCCTATCCACATCCCTATCCAATTGTTTCTTAAAATGTTTCAATCGTCCCTGCCTCAAGTACCTCCTCTGGCAGCTCGTTCGATACACCCACCACCCCTTGTGTGAAAAAGTACCCTTCAGATTCCGATTAAAAATCTTTCCCCCTTGACCTCAAACCTATGTCCCCTGGTTATTGATACCCAAGAGACTCTGTGCAGGATATGTAACGTCAAGAGAAAAATATCTATAGCACCATGTTCTTCTGTTTTTGACCACCTACTGTATTAAGCTCAATTCCCAGTCATTCCCCCCGGTAAGAACATGGAATCAGAGTCTTAATGCTCACGCAGCTAGTCACTCAGATCTAGACTGATTTACACATAATAAAATCCACCCACATTCATCCAACAGCCCTTTCACACCAATAAATATATCAGCCTTGCTCATGAATTCCCCAGATGTTCTATTGTTCATTGGATTTTATACATGAATTCGATTCATTGTGTTCAAAAATGCTTCCCAAGTCCCAACAATGTGGCTTAAATTTTACGATTATGTCAATTTGATTGGGAAATATTTCTCTGTATTGACTCTCTTTGCTGCATTTTGGCATATTACCTGTGTGGATCAGATTATTCCTGGCCTTACTCCAATCTAGGGACTGAGGCCAAATTTATTAAATTTGTCTAGGTTAACGGGCTGGCACAGTGACGCAGCAGTAGAGTTGCTGCCTGGGACATCTCCAGGGACCTGGATTCGATCCTGACTGCGGGTGCTGTCTGTGTGGAGTTTGTACCATATGACCATATTGTGCCATATGACCATACCCCGTGGAGAATTGTACCATATGACCATACCCTGTGACCTTATGGATTTTCTACGGGTGCTCCGGTTTCCTCCCACATTTCAAAGATGTCCAGGTGGTTTGAAGGTTAATTGGCTTCTATAAATTGTCCCTAGTTTTTTATTTTATTTTATTTTTAAAAAAAAAATTTTTTTATAGATACAGCGCGGAAACCGCCCACCGAGTCCGCGCCGCCCAGTGATCCCCGCACACTAACACTATCCTACACCCACTAGGGACAATTTTTACATTTACCCAGTCAATTAACCTACATACCTGTATGTCTTTGGAGTGTGGGAGGAAACCGAAGATATCGGAGAAAACCCACGCAGGTCACGGGGAGAACGTACAAACTCCGTACAGACGGCGCCCGTAGTCAGGATCGAACCTGAGTCTCCGGCGCTGCATTTGCTGTAAGGCAGCAACTCTACTGATGTGCCACCGTGCCGCCGTGTGTAGGATAGTGCAAGTGTACGTGGTTATAACTGGTCGACATGGACTCTTTGGCAACGAAGGGCCTGTTTCCACGCTGCATCTCTAAAGTCCAAGATCGTTCTGGTGAATCTGTACTGCACTCCATCCATTACGGGTACTGACTACTGACCCACACCCCCCCCCCCCCCCCCCATTGAGGGGATCTGTAAGAGGCGCTGACTGAGAAAGGCAACCAACATCATCAAGGACCCACACCAACTTGGCCACACTTTCATTTCATACCTGTCATTGCGAAAAAGGTCTAGGAATCCGAGAACTGTGACACTAAGTCCAGGAAAAGCCTCTTTCCGACAACCATCAGGCTACAGAACACTACAAACTCCAACTAAACTCCAAACTGCAATCTATATGGGTGGTACTAGAGACTTTGGGCTTTGTTTTATTTTTCACAATATTGCTTTTTAAAAAATTTATTGAACCCTTTTTCCTTTTGCTTGTTTATTATGTTATTTGTTTGAATAGAAGTATATAAAATTGTGAGCGGCATAGCCAGGGTAGACAGTCAGAAACTTTTTCCCAGGGTAGAAATCAGGGTCAAATCAGGGTAGAAATCAGGGTCAAAGACCAGATGGCGTGGTTTTAAGGTGAGAGGGACAAAATTTAATTGACATGTGCGGGACACATTTTGTACACACAGGACAGCGGGTTCTTGGAATGTGCTGCCTGGGGCACATATAACATGGTTTAAGAGGCTTTTAGATAGGCACTTGGATATGCAGGGAATGGCAAGGTATGGATCACGTGCAGGCAGAGGAGATGAGTTTATCTTGCCAACATGTTCAGTGCAGACATTATGGACTGAAGAGCCTGTTCCTGTGCTGAATTGTTCTACGTCTTATCGGTTCTATGATGTAAATAGAATATCGGCAGGGCCAGTGCTTTTCATTTTAAGTCACAGGATGGCATAGTGTTGTAGCGGTAGAGTTGCTGCCTTACAGCGCCAGAGACCAGGGTTCGACCCTGATAACGGGCCTGTCTGTACGGAGTTTGTATGTTTTCCCTGTGATCGCGAGGGTTTTCTCCGGGTGCCTTGGTTTCCTTCCACACTCCAAAGAAGTGCAGGTTTGTAGGTTAATTGGCCTTGGTAAAAAATTGTAAATTGTCCCTAGTGTGTAGGATAGTGGTAGTGAACGGGGTGATCGCTGGTTGGCACTGTTGTGATATTGCTGGGACTACTTTGTGTATCCAAGAACTACTTTGTATGGCTGTGTATATAAGTGATGGGTGTGATTAGGCGGTCACTCTGGATCCAGGTGGCCTTGGAATAAACAGCCTGGAGTTAAGCTCCACCATGATAACATCATAAACATGTGTACTCGTGGTCCTTCCAGAGTCACAACAAAGGTACAACAAGTACCGGACCATGAAGTATAACATGGTGGCAGCAGTGTGGGTGTTTAGCCTAGAAAAGGAAAACAACAAAAACCCCAAGAAAAAAAGTTAACAAGTGCGTAAGAAAGAAAAAAAAAAAAGAAGGTTAACAAAAAGGAACCCAGCAAAAAGGTTAACAGGAAGATATGATAGAGCCCTGAAGAACGAAAAAAGTTTCCCACTTGGTAAGGGGCCAATATATGTAGGTATACTTACCTGCTCAGTAGTCAGCGCCGAGCTGCCGACGTGATGCTGCAAGCTGCTGAGGGCGGTGTGTGAAGGCCCACATCGCACCCCAGCACCTGTGCAGGCCCGAGATTGGGAGCCTGCGACTGCTTCGCGGGGGAGAGACCGGAGGCGACCGGGAGACCCGACACCCACGGAGGTGTGCGGTGACCGGGGAAGACCGACACCCATGGAGGTGTGCGGCGAGCGGGAGACCCGACACCCATGGAGGTGTGCGGTGACCGGGAAAGACCAGGAGACCCGACACCCACGGAGGTGTGCGGTGACCGGGGAAGACCGACACCCACGGAGGTGTGCGGCGACCGGTAAGACCGACACCCACGGGGGTGTGCGGCGACCGGGGGAGGCCGGGAGACCCGACACCCACGGAGGTGTGCGGTGACCGGAAAGACCGGGAGACCCGACACCCACGGAGGTGTGCGGTGACCGGGGAAGACCGACACCCACGGAGGTGTGCGGCGACCGGGAGACCCGACACCCACGGAGGTGTGCGGTGACCGGAAAGACCGGGAGACCCGACACCCATGGAGGTGTGCGGTGACCGGTAAGACCGACACCCACAGAGGTGTGCGGCGACCGGTAAGACCGACACCCACAGAGGTGTGCGGCGACCGGGGGAGGCTGACACCTACGGAGGTGTGCGGCGACCGGGAGAGCCCTGGAGGAGACCGACACCCACGGAGGTGTGCGGCGACCGGGAGAGCCCCGGAGGAGACCGACACCCACGGAGGTGTGCGGCGACCGGAGGGACCGACCACCCGCGGAGGTGCGGTGGCCGGTAAAGGCCGAGGCACTACATACCTACCCAGGCGCGTCGACCGTAGAATCGGGACGGCCCTGGGCCCGAGGCAGCGGCAGCGCTTGAATTGCGCGGCAGCTGCCGGGAGCACCTGTGGGGGGGCCGGGAGCACCTGTGGGCGGGGCCAGCGCGCAGCGGCAGCACGTTCGAAAAGTTGAGCGGCAGCTGCCGTGGAGCACCTGTGGGCGGGGCCAGCGCACCGCGATTACAGCAGTGGGAGCCCAGCAGCGCCAGCCCAGCAGTGGGAGCCCAGCAGTGCCAGCCCAGCAGTGCCAGCCCAGCAGTGCCAGCCCAGCAGTGGGAGCCCAGCAGTGCCAGCCCAGCAGTGGGAGCCCAGCAGTGCCAGCCCAGCAGTGGGAGCCCAGCAGTGCCAGCCCAGCATTGGGAGCCCAGCAGTGCCAGCCCAGCAGTGGGAGCCCAGCAGTGCCAGCCCAGCAGTGGGAGCCCAGCAGTGCCAGCCCAGCATTGGGAGGCCAGCAGTGGCAGGCAAATCATGGTGGTGGAGCATCTAGAGCCTACACTACGTTTGATCTACACAGCACGTCTTCTTGAGGGGAAGATATGGAACAAAATGAATATTTTGTGTTTAATGACCTGTGTAGTGATCTGTGTACTGAAAGCTTAATGTATTATATTTGATGCTTTTGTATATGTGTATATCTGTGGAGTGACCACACGGAGTGAGTGACCACATGGAGATGAGTGACCACACAGAGTGAGTGACCACACGGAGATGAGTGACCACACAGAGTGAGTGACCACATGGAGATGAGTGACCACACAGAGTGAGTGACCACATGGAGATGAGTGACCATCCGGCGATGAGTGAAATTCCGCAGAGGAGTGACCACCATGATGGCGAAAAAAAAGCAATTGTGTTTAATTGTGTTTAGTTGTGCTATTGGTTTTGTTTGCAAAAAGCAATGGTGTTTTGGTTTTGTTTGTTAAATATATTTTAGCCCTCGAATGGTAAAGAAAACAATTTTATATAAGACAAGGGGGATGTTGTAATATATAAGACAAGGGGGATGTTGTGATATTGCTAGGACTACTTTGTGTATCCAAGAACTACTTTGTATGGCTGTGTATATAAGTGATGGGTGTGATTAGGCGGTCACTCTGGATCCAGGCGGCCTTGGAATAAACAGCCTGGAGTTAAGCTCCACCATGATAACATCATAAACATGTGTACTCGTGGTCCTTCCAGAGTCACAACAAAGGTACAACAAGTACCGGACCACGAAGTACAACAGGCACGGACTCGGTGGGCAGAAGAGCCTGCTTCCGCGTTGTATCTGTAATGTCTAAAGTTTCCTTTAGATTAAAAAACAAAGCACATTTGCTTTATTGATTAACATTTGTAGCTATGTGTATTGCCTTTTAAAAATGCGGGCACATTTACAAATGGTTTTGTTCATTTTCAGATTGTATTTTATCATCATTTAGAAATTATTTTGATTGACCTTTATTCTTCCTCAAGCTGACCTCACACTTAAGCCATTAAACATCATCTTTCATGAGTCTCTCTACACAGCATCCCCTGATACTATTGAACCATAAACTACACTCTAACCCACTCTCCACCTACTTAATGGCATCTGCACACCAAATACTAAACTCCGCATTCTACCATCTAAATCATTAATAAATACGTGTGCAGATTTTCCTCAGATTAGATACTAAGAGAATATCTTGCCATTTAGAATCTAGTTTACTTCAGAGATACATACAGCGTGGAGACAGGACCATTGGTCCACTGAGTTTGTGTCGACCAGCGCTCACCCGCACACAGGATCTATCCTACGCACCAGCGACAATTTGCATAAACCAATTAACCGACAAACATTCATGCCATTGGGATGTAGGATGAAACCGGAGCACCCGGAGAAAACCCAGGCTGGCACAGGGAGAATCTGCAAACTCTGTACAGATGGCACCGTGGTCAGGATCGAACCAGGGTCACTGACGCTGTAAGGCAGCAATTCCACCACTGTGCCACTGTGCTGCCTGACAATTACGACTATAATTATGTATCCCAACTTCCAAACTCTTGCTCACAACCAGGCTCCAACTCTTCTAACTGAGAATTTTGAATCTCTGGAATTCTCTATCCTGAAAGCCAGGTCACTAGAAGTACTTAAAATGGAGGTAAACTATTTTTTGAAAGATTGGTTAATTGAGGTCCACGGGGAACTGGCACAGAGGAAGAACTGAGGGCTGGAATAGATCGGCCAAGATGATATTGTATGACAGGGCAGGCTTGATGGGTTATTTTGTAGAAAGAAGAAACTACAGATACTAGTTTAACAAGGAAAGATACAAAATGCTTGAGTAACAGAGCGGGTCAGGCAGCATCCATGGAGAACATGGAAAGGTGACATATCAGGTTGGGACTTCAGACTTCAGTCTGAAGAAGGGTCCCTACTCGAAACGTAGCCTATCCACATTCTCCAGAGATGCTGCACTGAGTTACTCCAGCATTTTGTGTCTTTCCTTGATGGGTTATTTTCTTGTGTTCCAACAAAGCGTTATCACCAGTTCTGGCTCTAACATTTTTGACAATAATCCTTTGTGATACAATGGGAATTTTTCAATTGGATGTAAAAGGGATTAGTATCTAAATATAAGGGATGTCAAATGGGCCTTTGTAGCCTTTTGGCTCACAGGTAATAATGCTGAAGCTATCAATATCTTGCAGACTGTAAATGTCATTACACTACAAACTCAAGATTTTCCCAACAGTGAATTTATCTAAAGTAAGATGACAGTTCTTGCACGGTATGAAATATGTCGGCTGAAATTTGTGCTTTTATTAATAATCTCAATTAACATTGAACTTTGGTCATTTTTTTCTTCCAAACAGAACATTTCCCAGTCCGGGGGGGGGAGGGGGGTGTATAGTGTCCGTTACTGCCAATTGTCCACTATAACTGGGTTAGGGTTAATCGAGTAATAGAATATCATTGTATAAGTAGTAGAAACAAAGAAATGCAGATGCTGGTTAATACCCAAAAGGACACAAAGTGCTGGAGTAACTCAACGGGTCAGGCAGCATCTCTGGAGAACATGGATATGTGATGTTTCAAGTCGAGACCCTTCTTCAGACTCTTACTCTGGAACTGGGCCTGGAATCCAGGTGAGCCAATGGCCTCGGCCTGCTGATGGCCGGAGGGAGAGGCGAGGTTCGGCGGAGTCAATGAACACGGCCCAAGGGCGGTCAGAGTGCTGGTAAGAGTCGGCAGTGGCAGTGGCAGCGGCAGCGGCGGTGGCAGGTTTGGCTTGGGATCGTCCGAGGAAGCTGAATGGGCCGGCGGTGGAGGCAGTAGGTCGGGCCTGGAAGCGGCTAGGGAGGCCGTGCACGCTGGGGTTAGAGTCAGCAGCCCAGCCTGGCGGTGAAGGTCACGTGGGTCTGTCCGTTATGACCAAAATGTGTTTAAAATGAGCTGCGTAATAACTAGGGTTTACTGTATTTACGAAACTTCCATGCTGAAAGTTATAATTGAAGTTGCTTCCACAATCCTTTCAGACAGTGTGCTCCAAGTCATGACAACTCACTGCAGAAAAAATAAAATTCTCATCTCCTTTCTTGTTCCTTTGCCAATTATCTTAAATTTCTGATAACAGTTTTTGATAACATTCTATGGAAGCAGTTTCTCGTTACTTTGTTAAAAAAAACCTTTGTGATGTTCAGCCTCTGTCAGTTCTCTTCCTAATCTCTTCTCTAACAAGGGACAAACATCTGTTTCACCAATCAGGTCTCTTTAGTGAATCTTCTCCTTACCCACTTTAAGGCCTTGGCATCATTCTTGAAGACTAATGCTCTGAAGCCTGGTAAATATTTTTGGAACATTTAGTAGATTTTAGACTATTTTTAAAAAAAAATTTTTTTAATAGCTTTGACAAATTCCTTGCCATCTTTAACATTTTTATTCACACTCCCCTAAATACCCCTGTTCCTGCCTCTCATGAAATGGCATGTTTTGTTTATTTTGCCCCTCTTCCTTTCTTCATAGCAAGTATCAGACTTTCCTGTGTTAAACAATGTTTGCCACATGTCTGCTCATCAGTATATATTTAATTCCAATCTGAAATTACACCAAGCCTTTTGGCCTCAGCAATTTTCATATTAATGTTGTCTCAGTCACTCTTCAATGCTGCTGGTATCTGTTGTGTGGTACAGTTCATGAATGCAACACCAAACATGCTGACTTCTTCAACCAAAGAAGACAGAGTGCTAGACCAATTCAACGAGTCAGGCAGCATCTGAGTAATCCACTGAGTCTTTTGTTTTGTAAACCAGCATCTGCAGTTCCTGGTGTCTACAACTTCTCCAACAAACTCTCTCTTGCTTTGTCATAGATCTCAATCAAGTCGGTTAGGTACAAAAATAATTGAGCGTCCTCAGTACATCTGATGCCTTGTTGAAATAGCACAAAGAAATACTGTCAGAGACAGCACTGAGGCGCAGATGTTAGAACTACTGCCTCACGACGCGAGAGACCCAGGTTCGATCTCAGGTACTGTCTATCTGGAGTTTGCACATTCTCCCTGTGACTGCGTGGGTTTCCTTTGGGTGCTCCAGTTTCCTCCCACACCCCAGTTGATTTGTTGGCTAGTTGGCCTTCTGTAAATTGCTCCTTATGTGCAGTGAGTGGATGAGGACGTGGGATAAGATAGAACTAGTGTGAATGGGTGATTGATGGGTGAATGGGGGGTGGGAACTGTAAAGGTGTCTCTCTCGAACGGAGACCCGACCTTTGTTTTCTGTGTCGTGTCTCCGTTCCCGCTGCGGCCTACCATTGGCCATGCACCTGGAGCTGGCGGCCTCCGGCTGGGACCACCTGGGCTCTGGTTCGCAGAGCCCGCGGCCCGGACTCACCACCTGCGGCGCTGGCTGCCTTCGGATGCTGCGGGAGCGGCTGCGACTCGTCTCCGGGGGCTTCGGCGCGGGCCGCGTGGACGTCGGAAGCCCGCAGGCCCCTGGGTGGGGGCCGACATCGGGAGCTCCGGCAGCGGCAGCGGCAGCGTCTTCGCCCGCCCCGAATCGCGGGGCTTGGGTCGGCCCGCCACGGAACTTTCATCGTCTGGCGCGGCGCTTCAATGTCGGGAGCCCCGACTGCCCCGATGTGGCAACTCCAACAGCCTGACCGCGGGAGAAGACGGCAGGGGAAGAGAAAAAGACATTCTGGCCTTCCATCACAGTGAGGAGGTGAATGGAGGAGACTCACTGTGATGGATGTTTCTTTTGTTTGGTGTTGGTTTATGATTGTATGTGTTATTGCATATTTTTATTGGTTTTATTGTTGGACTGCGGGTAATTTTTCATTTCACTGCACATTTATGTGTATGTGACAAATAAATTGACTATTGACTATTGATGGTCAGCACGGACTGTGGGCTCAAGGGCCTGTTTACATGCTGTATTTCTAAACTAAATTGTCAGATTAGTGGTACAGTTTACCCCAAATGACAACTTATTTTCAAGATTGTCACCTAAAAAAACACAATTAATGCAGTGCTTAGGCTAATATTTGTTCTTCTCCAATCCCTCGTAAATAAATAAAAATGTCTGCCACAGGATTACCATAGAAATTTAGGAACATGAGAAAACAGTAGTTGGCCTCCTAATCCTGTACTACCATCAAATTAGATCATGGATGATCCAACTTAACTGTATAGCTTTCTCCCATTTTTCTTCATACCTGTGGTTAATAAAACATTCATTAGTCCCAGATTTAAAATGAACACTTGAACATGCAGCAATTGTAGTTTGTAAAGCAGAGTTTTACATTACTCTTGCACTTTGTGCATCATTTTAGTTCCTCACTTCTTTTCATGAGAAGACTGACTTGAATTTTGATTACTCCTGGTACTGCTTGATTCCTCAGCCAGCAGAAATAGTTTCTCTGTGGCTACTCAATCACTTCCTCTTATAACCTAAGAAACCTTACAACCTTCCAAATTCCTGGGAAAATCAACCTAGGTTCTGGAATCTAATTTAGTTTAGATGAGAGCATGGAAACAGTCCCTTGGTCCCTACGAGTCGAAGCTGATCATCAATCACACAATCACACCAGTTCTATGCTATCCCAGTGTCTCATCCACTCTCTACACATTACGGTCTATTAACCTACAAGCCCGACCGTGATTAGGATATGGGAGGATAATGGAGCACCAACACAGTCACAGGGAGAACAGGCAAACTCCACAGAGTTAGCACACAGGGTTGGAATTGAACCTAGAATATAATAATCACCTCATCAAACAATTCAGTTACTTTTGTAAGGTGTTAAATAAACCATTAAATCTCTTCTTCTTTTCCTTCTCCTTCTCCCTCCTCCCTCCTCCCTCCCTCCTGAGTTGAAAACTTTAAAGAGGTTTAACTGCTCTGTACCAGCAAGTTTCCAAAAAATAGACGATAGACTCCGAAAAAAACACAGCATCACTTTCGCTTTATACTTTAGAAATATAGTGTGGAGAAAGGCCCTTCGGCCCACCGTACATTAGCTAGCATGGGTGGGTCACCTTCAAAGTAAAGTTCATGATCTTTGATGGCATTTGCTTTCTTTGCTAAAGTGTGACCTCTCGATTCCTTTGGACTTTGGAGATAGAGCACGGAAACAGTCCTTTGGCCCACCAAATCCGCACCAACCAATGATCACCCTGTACACTGGGACTATCCTACATACTAGGGATAATTTACAATTTTACAGAAGCCAATCAGCCTACAAACCTGTACGTCTTTGGAGTGTGGGAGGAAACCAGAGCACTCTGAGCACCTGCAACATAGTCTGGTTTAGTTTAGCATATAGCATGAAAACA
The DNA here is from genome assembly GCF_053455715.1 of Rhinoraja longicauda. Classification (NCBI taxonomy): domain Eukaryota; kingdom Metazoa; phylum Chordata; class Chondrichthyes; order Rajiformes; family Arhynchobatidae; genus Rhinoraja; species Rhinoraja longicauda. The sequence goes on along the minus strand of NC_135963.1, from coordinate 36,298,443 downwards.
GGCCTTTCGGCCCATTGAGTCCATGCTGACCAGTGATCACCCAGACGCTAGTTCCATCTTACTCACTAGGGACAATTTACAGAGACAATTAACCTACAAATCTGCACATCTTTGGAATGTGGGAGGAAACCGAAGCACCTGGAGAAAACCCATGTGGTCACAGGGAGAACGAATAAACTCCCTGTATTCAGGATCAAACCGGGGTCTCTGCTGTTGTAAGTGCAGTAACTCTACCACTGCGCCATTGTGCTGCCCATGTAGCCTGACCTGCTGAGTTACTCCAGCACTTTGTGTCCTTTTGTGCATCTGCAGTTCCTCGTTTCTACATTAGACTCTCTGATCTATAATTATCTGAGTTATTCCACTTGCCTATCCTGAAAAGAAAAGTAATATGTAAAGCGAAATAACTGACCAAATAGCCAGGTATATTTCAAAAAGCACTTTTTTTTTCTCTTTCTTAGTGCGAGATTGGATCCAACAAGGTGTCACAGCTGATAAATGGAAGAAAGATGCCTGGTAGTTTCTCACTTTCATCACTTGCATCCACTATATGGTAGAAGATATTACTCGTTTGCTGGCTTGGGGCAGTGTCAGAATAGATGGAGAGTTATTAGATTTATGACAGCTGGTGAAAAAATTGTATCACTTCAGAAACTACAACGCATTCAGCAAAATGAATGGAACTCACTGAAAAGTGCAAAAGCTAACCTAGAGCCTTCATTGTTAGGTCGGCAAATGTTTGAAATTTTTCAATCACAATGTCCATTGCCGCACTTTTACAGTAAGTGCAAAATATAGAAACTCCCTGTGTTTTCATTTCTGTTTCCATTTTAAATGCCTGTGTTTCTACTTTAGTTAAGTTTATTGTCACATTTACCGAGGTACAGTAAAAAGATTTTTGGTGCGTGCTAACCAGTCAATGGAAAGACTCTGCTTGATTACAATCTAGCCATCCATAGTGTACAGATACATGATAAAGGGAATAATGTTTAGTGCAAGATAATAGTCCGATTAAAGATAGACCGAGGGTTTCCAGTGGGGAAGAGAGTGCTTCAGGACCACTCTCTGGTTGTTGATGGGATGGTTCAGTTAACTGATAACAGCTGGGAAGAAACTGCCCCTGAATCTGGACGTGTGCCTTTTCACATTTCTGTACCTCTTGCCTGATGTGAGAGGGGAAAAGAGTGAGTGACTCGTCCTTGATTATGCTGGTGGCCTTGTCAAGGCCGCGTGAAGAGCTTCTATCTTATCGAGGGTGGAGGGAGGAGTTATATCCTTGTAACCTATACATATCTCTGATAAATTTAAGAAATTGGTATTAATTTAACATATCCAGATATCCCCGTTTTTATCACGTCTAATCTTTCCTCTTCCCTTCAGCTTTTCCTCCCCAACTACATTTTGCAAAAGGAGAGAATTACCAGAATTTTCAGTCTCCCTGGAATGTACTTATTATGTTATGTTCAAACATTTTATTTTCAGAAGGTCATATTTACCTCCTCTTACTGTTCTGGGAATGTCCAGCATTAGATGTGGTAATAAAGAAAGCAAGCATTATTCTACACTGTGGAGAATTAAGTTTGTCTACATAATCACCACTAACTAATCAGTGCACACACTGCACACATAAATTTCTTATCATTTCATTTCTAAATTACCTATTCTCAAAAGATGTCCCTAGTTTCATTTCAAATCATCCATCCCGTCAATCTATATATATATTATATTACTAAAACTCTCATCTTGTATGTATATGCGTACGTATGTTGGTTTATATATATAAGTTTGTTCCCGAAATACAGCAAAAACGGTACACGATAGCGCAAAGGTTTTAGGCCCACCTTACTCAACATTGGCCCGCGGCTCACATGGTTGTTATATTTTAAAAGTTATTCAGTTTTTTAAATTTAATAAATCACTTTTTAAACTTTAATAATTCGCTCCCACTTGCCTTGCCCGTCAGCCGCGCCTGCGCAGTAATACCTCCATGTTCGACACCACAATAGGAACCTAATGGGTCCGCCCCTGCGCACTTGGGGCCCGTTGATCTAATACTTACGTGTTCATCTTGCATCACAATGGTAAGATGGCCACCGGATCCACGCGTGCGCAGTTGGGGGAGGGTTTCCACTCGGAGGGGGGGCGGGACCTGCCCGGGCGGGACCCGCCCGAGTGACGGGAGTGGCGGCCAATGAGGGAGGGGTGAGGAGATGCTGCTGCTGGCCGCTGCGATGGCCGCCCGGGGCGAGTGGCTCCCTCTCCCCTTTCCTCTCCCCCCTCGCCCGCCCCCGGCCCCGGGGAGTTTTAAGGGGGGGTGAAGAAGGATGGAGTGGGTGAGGGGGGGAGGGGGGGTTGAGGGCGGATGGAGTGGGTGAGTGGGGAGGGAGGGGAAGGGGGAGGAGGAGGGGGGGAGTGGGGGAGGAGAGTGTGCTACACCAATGCAGGAGAGGTTTGGACCCAAACGGGTCCACAGCAGCTAGTCCTTATTACAATCTTATTTCTCTCAATGTTATAATCTCCAGTAAACATTGGCAAAGATTTCACCATCTCACTTTTTTCAGACAATCCCAGGAATCAATCCAGTGGATTGATGCAGAAACAAGCAAATGTAGATGCTAGTTTACAAAAAAATAAACACAAAATTATGGAGTAACTCAGTGAATCAGGCAGCATCTATGGATGGAATGGACAGGTGACAATTTGGGTCGGAACCTTTCTTCAGACTGGATTGGTGACGTTTTTGGTTGGGACCCCTCAACACTATAACCTCTAAATAAGTTCCAAACTACATAGGCTTTGATAAACTTTCTTTAGTTGTTTATTATGGGTTTTTCTGGGGTACTATGTTTACATATCTGTTATGCTGTTGCAAATAACAATTTAATTGTTCCGTTTCGAGACATTTAACAATAAAACACTCGTGACTCTTCAGACTGATGCCCCTGAATTTATACTATACCTGCCTGATGGTAATTCAAGGCATATGACAATAAAATAATCTTGATTCTTGACTGTTGAACTGATGCAAAAGATGGGCGATTTTGGAAATTCTTGACTTGGCCTGCCAGTTGATCACATAGTAGCTGCCAAAAGACAATGTTAGACTTCTATAACCTGTCACTTTAATTCTCATCCTTATTCCCATTCTGGGCAATCCATCCCTGGATTGCCGTACTGTTCCAATGATGAAAAGCGCCTCATCTGCTCTCAGAGGATGGTGCTTCCTTCTGGAATCACTATTGAAACCAACAATTTCTGGTAACTTGCTTTCTCTGTTTCAGAACTCTTCCAGAGTTGCATAAAATCATGAGTGGAATAGATAGGGTCTAAGGTCGCATGGTCTTTTACCATGAGTCTTTTACCCAGAGTACGGGAATCAAGAACCAGAAGACATAGGTTTAAGTTGCGGAGGTCAAGATTTAATCGGAATCTGAGGGGCTACTTTTTCACACAGAGGATGGTGGGTGTATGGAAAGATTTGCCAAAGAAGGTAGTTGAGGAAGGTATAACAACATTTAAAATACACTTGGAGAGACACATGGATCGGAAAGGTTTAGAGTGGTCAAATGCAGACAAATAGAACTAGCTTAGTTGGGGCATCTTGGTCGGCACGAACGAGTTGGGCCGAAATGCCTGTTTCTATGTTGTATGATTGTATGACTCGAAACGCTTTGGTCAGTTGCACTGTAATCTTATCCATCTGTAATATTAATTCAGTTTTTTTTCTCTCCACACAGGCACTGCCTAACCTGCTTGGCATTTCCAACTTTCTCCTTCTGGTTTCAGGTTTTAGCAATGGCTCCAACCTGCATTTCACTCCTTTAACTTGTCCTTTTATTTGTTTTTTTTCTGTCTTTCTCTCTATCAACCTCATGAATCTATCAACAAGGCAGCTCATAAGCAGAGAAATCAGCTATGCAACCCTATTCTCACATCAGTCTGAAGAATGGCATCAGACCGAGGGCCTGATGAAGGGTCTCGATCTGAAGCATCACCTATTCCTTTTCTCCAGAGATGCTGCCTGACCCGTTGAGTTACTCCAACATTTTGAGTCTATCTCCGACATGGTGTCCATCTGTTCTCCCCACACAGACGTTACCTGACTCACTGAGTTCCTCCAGTGATCCGTGTTTTGCTCAAGATTCCTTGCATCTCCATCCCCACTCTTCTTTTACCATATCCATCCCCTCCCCACCCTCTCTCTGCACCTTAAAACCTACTGGTTTTCTCACTTTCTCGATTCTGATCACGAGTCTTGGATCAGAACCGTTAGCTTTGTTTCGCATTATGAAAATCCTACCCATCCTGCTAAATTTCCCCAGCATATTCTGTTTTTCTTTCAGATTTTCAGCATCTATTTGATTTTGAAGAGGACATTACAATGGTGATCTAAATATATCTTGCATTGTTAGTTGAACAAAATCTTCTTTCTTTTTCATTTTCCTTTTGTTAGCACCAATGCATGCATTGCATCTGTCTACGGTGACCTCAACTACTGCAACTAATTTCTGCTGTTCGTCTCATTTCACCCTTCAAGTTTCATTGCATTTCCTAATGCACCCTTCCGAAGTATATTACTTTATCACCTATCTAGCAGCTTATCTTAAAACCTAATTACATTCTTTATATACAATTCTCATTGCACATTTTCACACCCTTAGTTTGGTGTTATCAGCAAATTTCACAATGATTCACTCAAGTCTCTCATATATTAAACTCGGCATCCAACCTGGCAATGCACAGTGCATTCAGAAAGTATTCAGACCCCTTCACTTTTTCCACATTTTGTTACATTACAGCCTTATTTTTAAATGGATTGAATTCATTTTATAAAATCATCAATCTACACACAGTACCCCATAATAAAAAAGCAAAAACAGGTGTTTTGCAATTTTTGCAAAGCAATTAAAAAGAAATAACTGAAATATCACATTTACATAAGTATTCCTACCCTTTACTCGATACTTTGTTGAGGCACATTTGGCAGTGATTACAGCCTCAGGTCTTCTTGGGTACGACGCTAAAAGCTTGGTACAAATTGGCACAAAATTAGCTTTGGGTAATTTCTCCCATTCTTCACTGCAGATTCTCTCAAGCTTTGTCAGGTTGGATGGGGAGCATCGATGTACAGCTATTTTCAGGTCCCTCCAGAATTTTTGATCGGGTTCAATCCGGGCTCTGACTGGGCCACTCAAGGACATTCACAGACTTGTCACGAAGCCACTCCTGCGTTGTCTTGGTTGTGTGCTTAGGGTCGTTGCCCTGTTGGATGGTGAACCTCCGCCCCATTCTGTGGTCCAGACGCCAGACGTCCAGCAGGTTTTCATCTGTACTTTGCTCCATTCATCTTTCCCTCGATCCTGACTAGTCTCCCAGTTCCTGCCGCTGAAAAACATCCCCACAGCATGATGCTGCCACCACCATGCTTCACCGTAGGTATGGTATTGGCCAGGTGATGAGTGGTGCCGCGCGGCATTCAGGCCAAAGAGTTCAATCTTGATTTCATCAGACCAGTGAATCTTGTTTCTCATGGCCTGAGAGTCTCATGGCCTGAGAATCTAGAACCAGGGGTCGCTATTTAAAAATAAGGTTTCCCTTATTTAAGGCAGAGATTATTTTTTTCACTCTCTTCTCTCAAGGGAGGCACAGTGGCATGGTTGGTAGAGCTGCTGACTCACAATGCCAGAGACCCAGGTTCAATCCTGATTATGGGTGCTGTCTGTGCGGAGTTTGTACATTCTCCCTATAATTGAGGAGTTGGCGGCCTTTGCTGGAGACCGACTTTGGAAGCTCCAACCGCTGGAGCCTGCGGGACTTAACATCATGGAGCTGGTGATCCCTGTCGGGGATCGACTTTGGAACTCCAACCGCGGGAGCCTGTGGACTTTAACATCGTGGAGCTCGCGGTCCCGGGTTTGAGACCGACTTGGGGAGCTCCAAGCCGCAGGAGCTACGACCGCCGTGAAGGGGGAGCTTCATTCGCCCCGACGCGGGGTCTTCGATCGCCCCGAAACAGGGTCTTCGATCGCCGGCTGCAGGAGATTCGTTCGCCCCGACTTCGGATGGTTCAAATGCCCCGACCGCGGGAGAATAAAGAGGAAGTTGATTGGACTTTATTAACTTCCATCATAGCGAGAAATGTGGGGAATCCACTGTGGTGGATGTTTATTTTAACTTTTATGTAGTTGTGTGTCTTGTTGCATTTTTTTAGTGTGGCTCTCCGGTAATTCATGTTTCACTGTACCTTAACTGGTGCACGTGACAATAAACTGACCTTTGAATCTTTGAACCATTTCTCCGGGTGCTCCGGAATCCCCCATATTCCAAAAATGTGCAGGTTTTTAGGTTAATTGGCTTTTGTAAATTGCCCCAGTGTGTAGGATAGAACTAGTGTATGGGTGATCACTGGTTAGCATAGACTCGGGGGGCTGAAGGGCCTATCTCAAAACTAAATTAAACTAAACTAAACTAAATTGTAAATTGCCCTTAGTGTATAGGATATGAAAGTGGGATAGCATAGAACTAGTGTGCGGGTGATTGATGATTAATGTGGACTCTGTGGGCCAAAGGGTCTGTTTCCACATTGTATCTCTAAGCTAATTTAAACTCAGCTCTCAGAAGGCTGTGGGTCTGTGGAACGCTATTCTTCAAAGGACGGTGGAAGCAGAGTCTTCTTAAAGGCAGGAGGAGATCGATTCTTGAAAGCAATGGTTGACAGATTAAAGAGATGGTCGGGATTGTGGAGCTGAAGTGACATCCAGATCAGTCCTGCTCTTAATACATGGCCGAGCACGAGTATCCAACTCGTACTCCTCATTCATTGGTTCACATGCAACTTTGGCATTAAATGCCCATGTCTCATAGATACAATGGCAATAAGCAGAAGTAATGTGAGGTCTGCTCTATAGTCCACCTACCCCATCCCAATACAATTGCTGGTGACTCAAGAATTGGAACCTCTTTTTAACATCATTATCCACTGCTTATCACATAGGACCTACAAGTTTAGTTTAGTTTAGGTTATTATCACGTGTACCGATTGTTGTGTGTTATCCAGTCAGCGGAAAGACTATACATGGTTATAATCGAGCCGTGCACAGTGTACAAATACATGATAAAGGGAATAATGCATAGTGCAAGATAAAGTCTATTGAAGTCTGATTAAAGGTAGTCTGAGGGTCTCCAATGAGGAAGATGGTAGAACATAGAACAGTGCAGGGGCATTTGAATACATATCAGCTGTTTGACTCAATTTATTCAAAGAATATAACAGAGACCATAGAACAGTACAGCACAGGAACAGGCCTTTGGGTCCACAATGTCTGTGCCGGACATGTTGCCAAGACCAACTCTTACCTACCTGTGCACAATCCATATCCCTCCATTCCCTGCATATCCATTTGCCGAGCTAAAAGTCCCTTACATGTTACTATCATTACTATGGAACGCGTTGCCTCCACCACCATCCCCGGCAGCATGTTCCAGGCACTTACCACCTCAGGTGTAAAATACTTGCCCTGCACATCTCTTTTTCATCTTTACCCCTCTCACCTTAAAGCTACGCCCTCCAGTATTTGATAATTCCATCCTGGGAAAAAGCATCTGACTGACTACCCCTATGTATGCCTTTCATAATTGTATATATTTCTAACAGGTTTCCACTCAACTTCTTGCATTCTTGGAGGTTGATTATCCCTCTGTTACCTACCTCAATTTTATCTCTGCAAGTCTGGAGGTGATTTAACAAGGTAGCAGAAATTTAGACCCATGATAGGTTTATGGTCATCTTGTAGATTAATGATCTTCAATGGTGGTCAAATGTCAGCAAGTCAAATGTAGGATGAGATACAGTGAGATAAACATGTTCTGTGATTTAAAGAATGGAAATGGTACACGTATTAACCATGAAATTGATATTACAGTTGCTAGGAATGAACTTGGCATAGATAGGGTAGATGGTCAGAATATTTCACCCAGCATGGTAATGTCCAACATTAGAGGGCTATAAAGTAAGGGGCAGGAAAGGTTAATAGAGGTGCACAGGGAATGTGTTTTACATAGGGTGGCAGGGGCCTGCAACACATTGTCAAGGGCAGTGGTGGAGGCAGATACGATAGAGGCTTTAAGAAATTTTAGGTAGGCACATGGATATGCAGGGAAAGGAGGGATATGGATCACTTGCAGTCAGGTGAGATTAATTCAGCTAGGCATCATGTTCGGCACACATTTTGTGGGCTGAAAGGCCCATTCTTGTGCTGTACTGTTCTATGTTCTATGAGTGCTTAAAGCACACATCTAAATGTTGGAGAATAGACTGTTTATATATCCAGTTATAAATAGAGTTCACCCAACAAGATTACGTCTATCGAAGGGAAGTGGTGTGATGTGACAAACCACACTCTTGTGGTGTTTTGGAAGACCTTTGCCAGCTAACTAATTTCACTTGAAATGTGTGAGAAGGAACTGCAGATGCTGGTTTACATCGAATATGTTTTTCAATAACTGTCTCTCAACTTATTGAATAAATCAACATGTGTTTTTGGAGTCATTTAGGTTGCAGAAAAGGGGGCATTTAGCAGCTCTGTTGATAATATGCCCTGGGAAAACAAGCCAATATCTCCAGGCAAGGCAAAAATATTGTCTGCTGATTCCCTCATGTGGAGGCTCTTAGTCTATTTAATTTATTAAGATAATTTGTAAAAGAGAACATTAGAATCACACAATTCTAATAATGCATTACCATCACAATAAATATTTCTTTACACAATCTCTTATAGTGTTCCTGCTCATTTCTGTTATGTATAGCTGTGGAATCCACTATTAAAAAAATAAATCCTGAACTCAGTAGGTTTAAGGAGTGTACAAAATCATTAGAGGAATAGATCGGGTAAATGCACAGAGTCTATTGCCCAGAATAGTGGAATTGAGGACCAGAGGATAGAACTTTAAGATGAGGGGGGAAAGATTTAATAGGAACTGAGGAGTAACCTTTTTACACAAAGGGTGGTGGGTATATGGAATGAGCTGCCGGAGGAAGTAGTTGAGACTGGTACCATCGCAATGTTTAACACACATTTAGGCAGGTACATGGATAGAAAAGGCCTTGAAGGATATGGGCAAAATGTAGGCAGGTGGGACTAGTGTAGATGGGACATGTTGGTCGGTGTGGACAAGTTGGGCAAGGGCCTGTTTCCACGCTGTATGACTTTATGACTTAATTGTAACATCTCCAGGTTTGCGGATGACACAAAGCTGGGTGGCAGTGTGAGCTGCGAGGAGGTTGCTATGAGGCTGCAGGGTAACTTGGACAGGTGGGTGAGTGAGCAAATGCATGGCAGATGCAGTACAATGTGGATAAATGTGAGGTTATCCACTTTGGTGGCAAAAACAGGAAGGCAGATTATTATCTGAATGGTGTCAGATGAGGAAACGGGGAGGTGCAACGAGACCTGGGTGTGCTTGTACATCATTCACTGAAAGTAAGCATGCAGGTACAGCAGGCAGTGAAGAAAGCTAATGGCATGTTGGCCTTCATTGCAAGAGGATTTCAGTGGAGGAGCAAGGAGGTCCTACTGCAGTTGTACAGGGCCCTGGTGAGAACGCACCTGGAATATTGTGTGCAATTTTGGTCACCTAATTTGAGTAAGGACATTCTTGCCATTGAGGTAATGTAGCATAGGTTCACGAGGTTAATTCCCGGCGTGGCGGGACTGACATATGATCAAAGAATGGTTTGACTGGGCTTGTATTCACTGGAATTTAGAAGGATGAGAGGAGATCTTATGGAAACACATACAATTTTTAAAGGCTTGGACAGGCTAGATGCAGGAAAAATGTTCCTGATGTTGGGGGAGTCCAGAATCAGGGGTCACAGTTTAAGAATAAGGGGTAGGCCATTTAGGACTGAGATGAGGAAAAACATTTTCACCCAGAGAGTTGTGAATCTGTAGAATTCTCTGCCACAGAAGGCTGTGGAGGCCAATTCACTGGATGTTTTCAAGAGATAGTTAGATTTAGCTCTTAGGGCTAAAGGAATCAAGGGATACGGGGAAAAAGCAGGAACGGGGTACCGATTTTAGATAATCAGCCATGAACATATTGAATGACGGCTAGACGGGCCGAATGGGCTACTCCTGCCCCTATTTTCCTATGTTTCTCTATTTTTTCTAAGAAGTGCAGATTTTTTCCATTGAAGATCTCATTCTATATAAGCACAAGGCATAACAAGAATTGAATAGTTTTGAGCAATGCGCTCTAAATCATAAGCCTTGGAAGACTGAAACAAATAGCCAGCGATGGTGAGACAAAGACAGAGAAGATGCATGGGAGGTCACAATGGGAAGACCACACACAAGAACATTACAGAGCTGAAAGAAATTACAGATACAACAAGGGGATTTGATTGCAAGTTGAAGCCATCCTCATCAGTGAGAACACACTTTACTGGCATACCATTCTCTTTGCAGGAGTGGGGGCAGGCTGTGTAGGAAGGGACTCCAGATGCTGGTTTATACCAAAGATTTACACAAAATGCTGGAGCGACGCAGTGGGTCAGGCAGCATCTCTGGAGAAAAAGAGATGACGGTTCGGGTCAGAACCTATCTTCAGACTGAAAGTAGAGGTGGCGGTGGAGGGAGGGTTGGAGATAAACTGGAGGTGAGAAAAGGCCAGTTGGGATTGTTGCAAAGTGAGTGGACATCTGTACATTTGGAGGGGGTGGGATTAGAGTAGGTAAGGGGAGTTCAAAAGTTAAGGCGGTTGACGTCTCGCCGGCATTTAGAAATAAAAAGATCTTGAGAGGGGAGAAGGGCAGGCTGTGAAATGTTGAATGGATTGAATTCAGAGAGAGCAGGTGGATGACAACCTAGCGGGAACAGCAGTGACCTCAACTGTGGACTTATTAGAGTCATAGAGTCATACAGTGATACAGTGTGGAAACAGGTCCTTCAGCCAACTAGCCCACACCGGCCAACATGTCCCAGCTACCCTGGTGCGCTTGGTTCATATCCCTCCAAACTTGTCCTTTCCCTGTACCTGTCTAACTGTTTCTTAAATGTTGGGATAGTCCCATCCTCAACTACCTCCTCTGGCAGCTTGTTCCATACACCCACCACCCTTTGTGTGAAAAAGTTACCCCTCAGATTCCTATTAAATATTTTCCCCTTCACCTTGAACCTATGTCCTCTGGTCCTCGATTCCCCTACTTCCCCTATTAAATGGTCGAACAGGACCGGGGGACTTAGTGACCTACTTCGGCACCAAATTCATTTGCAGGTAGTTCCCAGGCTACATTCCCATTCCTGAGAACAGTCCAAGAACTTATTTCTTCATAAACTGAAATCATCCATTTTCTGTAGCAACCGATCTTGTATTGTTCTGCATAGACTTGCTATCATTATTTTATTTTATTAATTAATCACCCGAACACCAAGCATAATTAAACTAATAGAATATATATTGTATCCAGTCATTAATGAATACTACAAAACATTTTATTGTTATTGTTGACAGTTGGAAAAATACTTTAAAAATATTCGGGAGATTTGGCATAAAATTTAATGTCTTTAATAAGTCAGCTTATTCATGACCCAGAGAGCCCTGGGCTCATATAAAAATATGTGATATAGAGCTTCTTGTTTGCAGCATTCCTATATTAATTTTATCTGTTCTGTCAGGCACCTACTTACTCTGTTTTGTTACAGAACTAAAGCAGGCTGCATTTTTTTTTCACCTTGGAGCAATGTGCCAAGACATAGACTCATCATTGCTTCTTCTCCCCACTTCCCTCAGGCAGTTGCTATTATTTTCTACCGACAAGTTTAACATGCAGTGGGGGGCAGCACAGTGGCGCAGTGGTAGAGTTGCTGCCTTACTGCGCCAGAGACCCGAGTTCGATCCGACCACGGGTGCTGTCTGTATGGAGTTTGTACGTTCTCCCCATAACTTGCATGGGTTTTCTCCAGGTGCTCCTGTTTCCTTCCACACTGTAAAGACATACGGGTTTGTAGACTAATTGGCTTGGCAAAATTGTGAATTATCTCTAGTGTGTGTAGGAAAGTGTTAGTGTGCGAGGATCACTGACTGGCACGGACTCGTTGGGCCAAAGGCCCTGTTTCGACGTTGCATCTCTAAACTGAAGTAAACTCAAACGCCCAAGAACAAAGGAAGCTGTCGAGAGTGGTAGACATTGCCCAGGTACTGAACTGCCCAACATTGGTGGGATCTTCAGGCGTGTTGCCTCAAAGAGACAGCCAATATATTCAAAGACCTACATCATCCTGGGCTTACACCTATATTGCTGTTATGATTGGGAAGAAGGTACAGGAGCCTGAAAACCGTAACCCCCAGGGTTCAAGAACAGTGTCCTCCCAGCAACCATAAAGCTCTTGAACACTTCACAACATGAACCACCTCAGGAACTACGATCTTCTGTAGACTTTGCTTTTGGTTGCACCACGGTCTTCTGGTTTGCACTATTATGGGCTGGTTACCTAGTAATACTGATTAATAATTTATTATATTGTTGATTATTGCATATTTATTTTATGTTATTCCATTAACTGGCATGTTAAGCTGCAGCAAGTTTCATTGTCCCATTGCCGGTACATCTGATGATTAAACATTCTTGATATAATTTGAAATTTCATCTTAAAATCTGTTAATTAGCCATTAATTGGGCTAATTCTTTGTGATTTCTCTCCTCAATCAATAGGAATTCAGTTTAAAGACGAAGAGCTGCCAGAGCCAAGGCACAGTGGCGCAGCTGTAGAGTTGCTGCCTTGCAGCGCCAGAGACCCAAGTTCGATCCTGAGTCTATACGGAGTTTGTATGTTCTCCCTGTGACCGTGTGGGTTTAACCCGGGTGCTCCGGTTTCCTCCCGCATACCAAAGACGTACAGCTTTGTAGGTTCATTTGGCTTTGGTAAAAATTGTAAATTGTCCTTAGTGTGTAGGATAGTGCTAGTGTACGGGGATCCCTGGTTGGTGCCGACTTGGTGGGCTGAAGGACCTGTTTCCCCCAGTGTTTCTCTAAATGAAACTAAACAAACAAAAAAGAGCTAAAATCTATGTATCTTCTTTAACTGAGAAAAGATAAGAGAGCAAAGAATATCATGACAGTGCCTGCTGGTCATTATGGAACACATCATCCTTCACCATGTATCTTGCAGACTGTCATGCAAATAGAACACTTGATAAATCGACTTTACAATCGCAATTAGACAACAATTGAAGGCCAATAATTTAAACCATTTTAATTAATTGAGTTCTGTTAAATATTTTTGAATACATGGAATTCTTTTAGGTTTATTTAAATATTTTTTTCAATTTTAATAACTGTTAATCCTTTTAGTTGCTTCATTGATTTAGTTTAGCGATACAGTTTTGAAACAGGCCCCTTGGCCCGCCGAGTCCATGTTGACCATCGATCACAATTTCACGCGCGTTCTATGTCGTCCCACTTTTTCATCCGCGCCCTACACACAGGGGACAGTGCACAGAAGCCAATTATACTACGAACCAGCGCCTTTTTCTGATGTGGGAGAAAACCAGAGCTCCCAGAGGAAACCCACACGGTCAAAGAGAGAAGATACAAACTCTACACAGGCAGCACAGTCAGGATCGAACCCAGGTCTCTGGCACTGTGAGGCAACACCTCTACCAGCTGCCGCCCCTGATGTTTAATAGTTTAAGGATTCGTTTGAATGCATTTGAGCATTTATAAAACATTCATAGTGTTTTTGATGCAGAAATAGGTTTAGGCACCTGGCAGGATTTCATTCCAGTGATGTGCAGCTCGACAATGTTCTGGATTTCCGTCTCTCCATTGTCTCCTCAATGGCAGTGAAATCCTCAATGAAGCACAAGATGTTTTTTTTTTAATTTCATCTTGTCAAGGAATCTTAGCAGGATCAGCATGGACAAGGCAGAGGTCAGTTGTGTGTGTGAATGGCTCACCACTGGCCTAAAATTTCAGCCCAATATTTTTTAATGCAGTAATGCCTTTAATGCTAAATATTTGCCAGGCCTAGTACTGAGTTTTAAATTGCTTTTAAGAGACTCAGAAAGTGCTTAATTGTCATATGGACCGAAATGGAGCAATGAAATTCTTACTTGAGGTCACATTACAGGGTCTGTAAACACAGTACACAATAGTTTAGTTTATAGTTTCATTTAATTCAGTGTAGAAACAGGCCCTTCGGCCCACCTAGTCCATGCCGACCATAAACACACGTGCACTAGTTCGATCCTGCACATTAGATAGAATTTAGATAGAATTTTCAGAAGATTCAAGGAATCAAGGGATATGGGGAGAAGGCAGGAACGGGATACTGATTTTAGATGATCAGCCATGACCATATTGAATGGCGGTGCTGGCTCAAAGGGCCGAATGGTCTACTCCTGCAACTATGTTTCTATGTTTCTATGTTTATCTAAGCCAATTAAACTACAAACATGCAGGTCTTTCGAATGTGAGAGAAAACTGGAGCACCCATAGAAAACCCACGCGTTCACAGGGAGAATGTACAAACTCTACACAGACAGCACCCGTAGTCAGAATCGAACCCAGGTCTCTGTCTCTATCTGTAAGGAAGTAATTCTCCCTGCACCATTGTTCTGCCCCAAAGGATAACATAATAAACACAAACAAAAAAAACTTCAATAAATTTTAAAATAATATTAATGCAAAACACCACAAAAGGCCAAAGTCCCGTTTGCAACCAAGACAGTTTGTCGTTCAAAGTTGGTGTTAATTAATTCTGCAATCATATCTCTTTTCCTTTTTTGCTCATAAAACCTTCTTGAAAGTTTTTTTATTGTCAAGATTACTAAATTGTGACCGTGGTTCAACCACTGCCAGAGTATGGTTGCACTATAAAGCTCTAATTTTCTATTTCAATTTATGATCCCAGCTTTCCATTTTCTTTCTTATTCACTGCTTATTGAGAGACATAAATTTTAACTCAATTTATTTAGGTTCTGACAATTCCTCATTTAATATCTTCTCACCACCAGGTTTGTACTTGTTTATCATCTTGTCCGAGTTAATTATTTTCAACATTTTTATCTCATTATGCAAAACTTACCTTTTTTCCCTCCAAGCTGCCTACTCCATTCTTGTGCATAATTTTCTCTTTGTCATATAGCTTTGATTAATCTCCCCCTAACAATGTGTTCACAGCTCTCTTCAGATACATTTAGTCGCAGTGGTAAATCTTTAACTCGCCCCAGGGCTGGGGTTTTAGTTTACACTGAGTGGATAGACTTCAGAGATACAGATACATTGCAGTGTCACACCACCGAGCCTGCCCCCACCAGTAATCACCCCATACACTACCACTATCCTACACATTATGGACAATGTATAATTTCACCGAAGCCAATTCACCTAAAAACCCGTGGTGGTCAATAATACCTTCTCCAACCTCCTACACACATCAACTGGCTCCCCGCAGGGCTATGACCTCTCACCCCTGCTCTTCATTCTGTACACTGATGACCTACTGGTGGGGTTTAGACAGAGAAGAAGGCTGTTGTGGAGCAAAAGTGACAGGATGATTTGACCTGCACTGAATCTGTGCTGTACATTCAATGTAAGGAAGTGCATGGATGGAAGGGGAATGTGTACACTCCAAGTGTTTGGGATGATAATCTGGAGTAGACTTTGAAGTTATAGATTGAAGGGATAGGCAGGGACATGTTGGGCTGAAGGACCTGTTTCTGTACTGTATGACTCGATAAATTTATGACTCTAACAAAGGATGATTACTTTCTTTAGTCATTTGCACTTATTTACATATTTCATATTTTAAATAACACTCATAGATAAGTTTCCAAGATTTAGGCCTTTGATGCAGCCTCCATGGTCTTACTCTAGGTATGGCACATTGCATGCAGGACAGAAAACTCAGGTCATAAGGGCATAGAAAATTCAAAGCAGGAGGGACTCTTACAACCTTGCGCCTGCTGTGTCAGTCAGTAAGACCATGGCTAATCTTTCACCTCAGTTCTATTTTCAAATCCCATGATCTCAGGAATGAGAAGGTTAACATATGATGAGTGTTTGATTGCACTGGGCTGATATTCGCTGGAGTTTAGAAGAACGAGGGGGGACCTCATTGAAACGTACAGAATAATGAAAGGCTTGGATAGAGTTGACGTGGAGAGGATGTTTCCACTTGTGGGGAAGTCTAGGACCAGAGGTCATAGCCTCAGAATTAAAGGACTTTCTTTTAGGAAGGAGATGAGGAGGAATTTCTTTAGTAAGAGGGTGATGAATCTGTGGAATTCTTTGCCAGAGAAGGCTGTGGAGGCAAAGTCCGTGAATATATTTAAGGCAGAGATGGATAGATTCTTGATTAGTATGGGAGTCAGAAGTTATGGAGATAAGGCAAGAGAATGGGGTTCGGAGGGAGAGATAGATCAGCCATGATTAAATGGCGGAATAGACTTGATGGGCCGAATGGCCTAATTCTACTCCTATCACTTATGATCTTATGAAATCATGGTGGAGCAGTGGTGGAGGACAAAATACATTGACACATTTCTCTGGTCATGCAGACCCCTGTAACTCTGACCCAGTTTCGGCACCAAGATAATGAGCCATTATGGCCAAGTTAAGATCCAAACATTAAAAAAAAATTCAGACATGAAGGGTATAGAATGGTGCCTTAAACTCTTGTGTACTGGCTCAATGTGGTCTACTATCTTACACACTTATATTTAGTGTGATTGCGCCTAATGTATTGTAGGATTGTAACTGCACTTTATGCAAATAAATAATTTCACTGTACTTCGGCACATGTGACAACAAAGTACCATCGAATCATTGAGATCTTAATGGCCAAGGATTCCCCAGTCTCCAAGGTTGGTGGGTGCCTGCAAAGCATTGACAGAGGTCGTGGAGAAGGCAGATACGATTGTGGTTTTTAAGAAGGTTTTTTGATACCAGGAGATTATACAGGGAATGTTGGAGGGATAGAGATCATGTGCAGGCTAATGAGATTAGCTTGGCATTATGTTCAACACAGACATTGTGGGCCAAACACCCTGTTCCTCTGCTGTACCTTCTATGTTCTATGTTCCATGAACCAACTCAGTGACTTTTGACTTTACTTTAGACATTAGACTTTAGAGAGACAGCATGGAAACAGATCCTTCGGCCCACCAAATCACACACACTAGGGACAATTTTACAATTTACCAAAATCAATTAATCTACAAATCTGCACATCATTTGGAGTGTAGGAAAGGACTGGGACACCCAGAGAAAACCCACGCAGTCACAGGGAGAAAGTACAAACTCCGTACAGACAGCACCCTTCGTCAGGATCGAACCAGGGTCTCTGGCGCTGTAAGGCAGCAACTCTACCACTGCGCACACTGAGTCTTCACTGCCTTCAAGGGTAGAGGATTCCAAAGATTCACCATTCCCGAGATGAGGAGGTTTCATCTCTTCTCTGCTTTGAATGGCCAGCGCTCTTTAAGAGACTGTGACCTCTGGTTCTGGACAGCCCAGCCAGGAGAAACATCATCTCTTCATCCATCCTGTTGATCTCCATCAAAGTATGATCCATTTCAATGAGATTTTCTCACTGGAGGTACAATAAATAGTTCTGGAGGTAGTACAGACCTCTTAAACTCTCCTTTTGCAATCTACCTGTAGTCGCAGGAATCCAGTGAAGAAAGCCAATGGAATGTTGGCCTTCATAACAAGAGGAGTTGTATAGGAGCAAAGAGGTCCTTCTGCAGTTGTACAGGGCCCTAGTGAGACCGCACCTGGAGTACTGTGTGCAGTTTTGGTATCCAAATTTGAGGAAGGATATTCTTGCTATTGAGGGCGTGCAGCGTAGGTTTACTAGGTTAATTCCCGGAATGGCGGGACTGTCATATGTTGAGAGACTGGACCGACTAGGCTTGTATACACTGGAATTTAGAAGGATGAGAGGGGATCTTATCGAAACGTAAAAGATTATTAAGGGGTTGGACACGTTAGAGGCAGGAAACATGTTCCCAATGTTGGGGGAGTCCAGAACCAGGGGCCACAGTTTAAGAATAAGGGGTAGGCCATTTAGAACGGAGACGAGGAAAAACTTTTTCAGTCAGAGAGTTGTGAATCTGTGGAATTCTCTGCCTCAGAAGGCAGTGGAGGCCAATTCTTTGAATGCATTCAAGAGAGAGCTAGATAGAGCTCTTAAGGATAGCGGAGTCAGGCGGTGCTGGCTCGAAGGGCCGAATGGCCTCCTCCTGCACCTATTGTCTATTGTCTATAGTCCATCTGGTGAACTTTCCCTTGCACTAGTATGGTCTTCCTTGGTGTCAATTCTCAATGATTTGCAGAGTCCCATCGTAACGTTTTACAACTTTTTATTCAAGCACAATGGTTACACGGCATCAGAGCAAAGTAGTGAAATATCTGCAGACCTTAACTAAAAACTGAAAACATGATAGCTAACAAAACAAAGAAACTATGGAACTGTAACTAAAGGACTGGACTGAATATGACTAGAAACAAAAGACACTGGACAGTTACACAGAACCTTTACAGAGAATACACTGCTGTAAAACAAGCTTTCTTATCTACATGGGATGATCTATGCCCTTTGAATACAGCAATCCATGATGAGAGGCGCATGACTTAAATTGCTGTGACCCCTGGCTGTTCACAGCTACAGTACTCTAGAAATGTCCTTGTACTAGACTTCACAGAGACACTGCTTTTGTAGCCCCCTGTCTTATCAGAATCAACAATCCTGAGAGTCGTACCTTGTACCAAGCCCCACAGAATAATGAAGATAGACACAAAATGCTGGAGTGGCTCAGCAGGTCATGCAGCATCTCTGAAAAGGAACAGGTGACGTTTTGGGTGGAGAGCCTTCGTTGGCTAGCTTAGTCAGACATCCAGTGTCTGATGATGGGTCTCGACCCGAAAGATCACCTATTCCTTTTCTCCAGAGATGCAGCCTGACCTGTTGGGTTACCCCAGCAATTTGTGTCTATCTTCGGCGTAAACCAGCATCTGCAGTTCCTTCTTACCCATGGCATAACCTCACCGCTCCAAGATTGCAATCATAGCGAACCAACCCTTTCACTGCAAGACACTAATTGCATCAATAATGTGAAAGCTCCCTTACTTAGGGAGGGAATCAAGGCCAATATCCAATTTTCCAGATTGGTTCTCACCAGGGCCGTATATAACTGCTAGCTCCACCTTTCCACAAAACCTTTTGTTTTCCATGCGCGGAAAAGCATTGCATGAAGCATCTTTATTGTTATAAACTATCAAGCAATTTATTAAATAAATAATCAATGAACGCATGAATAATACAAGCATTATAAATATGCAGACAAAATTGTTCTATCTCCCAAAAGGGAAAGAATCACAAATTGTTGCAACTCTCAAGGCTAACATGTAAATTTAACAACAAATTGTTTATCCACAGTTCTCCGCTGCCTACTTCTATGAGCTGTGGGAGCCAGATAAAATTGACTTGCCTCTCAATGCAGATCCTATTTTGTTTGAATTAAGCTCCAAAGGTTTGTCAACTGCTCGTTTCAACCATGAATGAAAATCAAAACAAGAACGGCAGGTGCTGGAAATCCAGAAACAAAGACAGAAGATGCAGGAAATCCTAAGCAGATCAGGCAGCCTCTGCAGAAAACGTGGCGTTTAATATTTCAGGTCCATGGCCTTCCATCGGAACTGACAACCTTTGCAAAAAGATTGGTAACTGAACATCAAGCCCGACATCTTGCCATACATAGTTCATTAGAAATGCACTGCAACCGTATCATTCAAAAATCAGATTCAGTCTGAAAAAAAGGTCCTGACCTGAAATGTCTCGTTCTTTCCCTTCCTAGATGTTGCCCTATCCAGTGAATTCCTCCAGCACTTTGCATTTTGCCTGAGGTTCCAGCATCTGCAGTCTCTCACAATCACAATCAATCACAATCAATCACAATCAATCACAATCAATCACAATCAATCACAATAGTACTTTATTAGCCAAGTATGTTTTGCAACATACGAGGAACTTCATTTGCCATACAGTCAGAACAATAAAAAGCAACAGGACACACAAAATACATTTTAACATGAACATCAAACCACAGTGACTCCTCTGCATTCCTCACTGTGATGGAAGGCGAAAAAAAGTTCAATCTCTCCCTTCTTTGTCCGCCAACGATCGGGGGCTTTTAACCTTCCATTAACGGGATGATCTTGACTCCCGTAGCTGGCGGCGAGCCTTCCTCGTCGGGGCGATCCAGCTCCTGTATCCTATGTCTCCTTCATCGTCATACCATCAGTGCATGTAAGTTACAGTCTGTTTTGTTGAGCCCAATACCTGGACACTAAGTAGTGCACAAGACCCACAGCCTTTGGTGTCACTTACTTGTTCACACAAGTGAAAGGACATTCCCTTTCACATCCTTCCAAACTAGAATATGGAAAGGAAATCAGGTAAGGCTAGGGTATTTCTGGTTGGCCGATGTGAAGAGGCTTTTGAATGTTAGAGAGGTCTCTTACACTGTGGACAACTTGTTTGTAATCATTTATAGGCTTTCCACTGCCAACAAAGCTTTTCAATGTACCTCGGTACATGTGACAATAATAAACTAAATTAAACTAAACCAAACTAAGCTAAACTAAACTAAATCTCAGGACTGAATAGTAAATTAGTAAATTAAGGGATTGAGGAGATGGGGGGAAGGCAAGGATAACTGAGTTAGATGATCTGACCATTGGTTGGAATTGAGTAGATGGAATGGTGATCACTAAGAGGTTGGAGGTAATGGTAAGAGTTTGTTGCTGATGTGATTCTGGACTTGTTAGAGTCAGCCAAAGGGAAAGGTAGTGAATGGGGTTGAAAACAAGATGAGGAAGTTGATCTTGAGGAGTGAGTATTATTACTATGGTGGGAGGGGCTTTGAATGAGAGGTGGATAAGTGCATTCCCGAGAGAAAGATTCCTGAGCCAAGATCCCTGCACTGACCTGTGAACTGCTCAGGGAGGTTTAGTTTAGAGACACAGCTTGAAAACAGTCCCTTTGGCCCTTAGTGAGACCGCACCTTGAGAATTGAGTTCCCTTTTGGTCTTCTTATCTGACGATGATCCAACCAAGAAGGGGGGATCAGCAATGTTTAAGCAGACTGATTCCTGGGATGGTAGGACTATCATATAAAGAGAGATTGGGTCAAGCAGGCTGATATTTACCATCGATCACTCGTACACTAGTTTTGTTATCCCACTTGCACATCCTACACAAGAGGAGCAATGTACAGAAGACAGTTAACGTACAGACCTGTACGTCTTTGGAATGTGGGAGGAAACCGGAGCACCCGGAGGAAACCCACACAGGACGATGTAAAAAAAGTCTGCACCTAGGGCACCCATAACCCGGTGTCTCTGGCATTATGAAGCAGCAGCTCTACCACTGTGCCTCTGGGCTGCTCCCATTATAGTATGCGGAAACAGATGTTATGTGTGCTGTGTAGACAGACAAGGAAAAAATAAAATGCAGCATCGAATTCCATAATAGGTTTCTAGTTTCTGTTGATCTAATGCATGTGTCTGATGAGTAATGTATGTTGTGGATGATGAGAAAGGTCAGGCTGTGGTGGCCATATAGGATATGCTAGACAGATAAGTTGGTAACTTTGACCTTGCATGAAGATATGTGTTTGCAGATCCAAACGCTTGTGAAACACTAAGTGTTGAGGTAATTCGATGTGTCGGGCAGCATTTCTTGAGAACATGGAAAGGTGACATTTCAGAAGGGGCCCAATTTCAAAAGTCACCTTTTATATCCTCGAAACATGTTGTCTGACCTACTGAGTAACTCCAGCACTTTGTGTTTTACAAGAGATGAAACACTGATGTTTTACACAGTGGCGCAACGGTAGAGTTGCTGCCTTGCAGCACCAGAGACCCGAGTTCAAGCTTGACTACGGATTCTGTCTGTGCGGAGTCTGTGCGTTCTCCCTGTGACCCCGTGGGATTTCTCTTGGTGCTCCGGTTTCCTCCCATGTTCCAAAGACGTGCAGTTTGTAGGATAATTGGCTTCTGTAAATTGTGCCTCGTGTGTAGGATAAAACTAGAGTATGGTGATGGCTGGTCAGTGCAGACTTGGTGGGCCGAAGGGCATCTTTACACGCTGTATCTCTAAACAAAACAAAAGTAAGATTACAGCATCTGCCGTTCACTGTTCCTTTAATCTCTTGTAACTGAATCATCCAACATCATCTGTGTGTAGAGTTGAAGATTTCCAAAGAAGGGAACCATGTCCAATTCTGCACTTAACTTGCGAATGACTACCAGAAAGCAGAAGGTTTCACTGCATGTGAACCTTGCAGCTGCAATCAAATTCTAGCACTACTTGTTTCACTGATCAATGAGCTTCTTTGCAACCTTTCCCAACCGCAGCGAGATCACTGACACATGTGTTTCACGTGCCAATTGATCCACCAGTTTCACTTTGGAGACCAGTGAGCAGGAGGAACCTTGAGTGAACCTTTCCGAAAAAGATATTGCCTTAAAATGGAAAATAGCATGGATACACAAAGCAATCTGAAATAAAATTTGTAGTATGGAAATAGCTAGAAATGAATGGATGTAGCATCTGTCTTTACCAAGGAAAGGTACTCTGAGAAGTAGAGGAGCAAATTTTCAGCTAATGACTCATCTTCAATGTGGAAGGGTTTGTCAGAAATCTCCAGCTGCAAGAGGAACCCCCCCTCCCCCCTCTCCCCCACTACTTGAACAATCATCAGCTGACCAACGACCTGAACGAGTTCTACTGCAGGTTTGAAAGACAGAAACATAACCCAGGTACCCACTCTCCCCCTCCCCCACCCACTCCTCCCCAATCACCACTTCACACCTATTTACAGCGTGACTCCAGTCTGCAAAGACTGGCCCCTTCCCCACCCATCCCTCCCCAATCACCACTTCAAACCTACTTACAGCCAGACTCCAGTCTGCAAAGACTGGGCCCTCGTCCACTACCCACCCCCTCCCCGATCACCACTTCACACCTACTTACAGTGTGACTCCAGTCTGCACAGACTGGGCCCTCGTCCACTACCCACCCCCTCCTTGCTGCCCAACATCAGTCTGGCCACTTCTCCATCGCCAACAATAGAAATTGAGGAAGTGGAAAAGCTATTCAGGAGACAGAAAAGCCGGAAATTTCCCCCTCTACCCTCAAGCTCTGTGCCGAACAACTGGCACCGGTCTACACAGACATTTTCAACCAGTCCCTGCAAACCTACAATATCCCTGCCTGTTGAGTAACAGCCAAACGTCTGTAGCATCTTTTTGCTCTGGCATTTTATTTTCATATGTTTAAATTATAATGTTTTAATTTTAATTGTCTGCTGTATATCGTGTTTTTATCCTTGTGAGTAAAGCACCAAGGCAAATTCCTTGAATGTATACATACAGGTACTTGGCTAATAAAATGTATTCAATTCAATTCAATTTACCTTTGCCCTTCCTGAGGTGATTTTTTCTCACTTTAGTGTATAATGTTCATGATCATGATGCAGTTTCTTTGTCTCTAGCAGGTTTGTAGGATCAGATGGAGATTGAGTGATCACTTTGCTGTCTAACTCCATTCAGTCATAAGCATGGTTCAGGGAGGGTCACTTATGCCGTTAATTCTCCATTATGCCCCAAATGTGACCCCTCTCACCTCAAGCTGCCTGCCTGACCTGCTTAGTCACACCAGCACTTTGTGTCCTTTTGTGTATTAACCAGCATCTGCAGTTCCTTGTCTCTGTTCTCTAGAAATGTTAATAACATTGAGGAAAATTAGCATAGTATGGAGTGCATTTTATATTTGAAACTCATGGTAATATAAAAAATAGCAAAATAAAAGATTAATCATCAAGACATCAGTCGGAATATTGACATCATCATTGATTGCAGCCCCATGAGACCACTTAAAAATAACTAGATATCTCATAATGTAGAAAATGGCAAAATCCTGAGAATATTAGGGGGAAATGGAAATATAATAAAAAGGAACTGCAGATGTTGGTTTATACCAAAAATAGACACCAAATGCTGGAGTAACTTCACGGGTCAGGCACCAGGTCTGGAGAAAATGGATAGGTGACATTTCGGGTTGGGACTCTTCTTCAGACTGATTGTGGGGTCCTGATCCAAAACATCACCTATCCATTTTATCCAGAGATGCTGACTGTTCTGCTGAGTTACACCAGAATTTGGTGTCTATTTCAGAGCAAATGAAAAGTTGTCCTCCGAAATAGACTTCAGACTTTAGAGATGCAGCGAGGAAACAGGCCCTTCAGCCCATCGAGTCCACACCAACCAGCGATAACCCCATACACTAGCACTATCCTAAACACTAGGGACAATTTACAATTTTACCGAAACCAATTAACCTGTACGGTTTTAGAGTGTGGGAGGAAACTGGAGAATGGGGACACAGGACATGGGGAGAATGTCCATTGGTCAGACAGCACCTTGGTCAGATTCGAACCCAGGTCTCAGGTGCTGTAAGGCGGCAAATCTACCTCTGTGCCACTGTGACGCCCCAAATAAGACGATAGGCATGGCCACCGATCATCGCGGCTGATGACTCGAACAGACATTGGGATACATTAGCTGAAAGACTAAAGGCCTTGTCCCAGTTCGGCGATTTTTTAGGCGATTACAGGTGACTAGGCTGTCGCCACACGGTCGCTGGGGTGTCGCAGGCACGGTCGTGAGTAGTCTCCAAAGAGTCGTAGCTTTTTTCTGGTCGCCGCTGGATTTTGTGAAGGAATGACATTTTTCGGCGACTGTTGGTTTGATGCCGATGAGCTTAGCTTGACGTCTCCTGACATGGGCGCTGTCGTAGGTTATCGCCAGGTTGTCGCCTGGTGAAGTAGATTGCTGGTGGGTTGCCAGGTGCTGACTTCGGCGAATTCCAAATGTGGACTTGATCTGATCATCCATCAGTGAAATGTTAGGTTTTGTATGTTTTTGCACTTGTATTCTGTTTAAAGTTTGAATTTTAAAGTTTGAAGTTTGAAGTTTATTGAAATTTATTGAAGTTTATTACAATATTTTTGTACGCACTGTTGTATGTTCTTATCAACCTTTTAAAAAAAATTGGTTGTATATCAATAAAGGAAATTCTTGACATTTTGATGGAAAATTGATGTGTGAAGTTATTGTATTTCAGAGTAGTTTCTCATGGCATCATTTTCAAATAGTCATGATGCAGAATGATTGGAGACCCAACCGTACACCCCCTTATATAGGGAAACTGGGTGAAACGTGAATTGTCTTCAGTTGTCTTCAGTCTTCAGGGTTATAGCTTGTCGTAGCTTGTCGCGGGTGGACATAGGTTTTCTTCGGTTGTCGTAGGTTGGCCTCTGTGGTGGTATGTTGTCGTGGGTGTTGTCATAGATGGATGTTCTACTTGCGACAATTGGGCCACTGGTATTCGGTAGCTTGCCGTAGCTTGACATAGACTAGGTGATAGGTTGTTGTAGCTTGTCGTAGACATTGTCATAGTGGGGGTCCAGTCGACGTTTTTTCGGCAACCTGCTATGACTATGACAGTCGCCGGCAGTCGCCTTAAAAAACGCCTAACTGGGACAGGGCCTTAAAGGACTGATTTTAAATATCTATTTAGCAATGAATACATCACAGATATCTTTAAATAAACTTCCAGAATAATGTGAAGATCAATTTAAAGATTCACATGCAGACATTAAATAGAACCAAGCTCTCAAAGGTATGAAACAAATGCCAAACCAATTTACTGGAGAACTAGACAGTTATCTTCGGCACTTAGCGACCAGTAATACAAACTAGAATTAGCAGGAGATATTAGTGAAAGTGTCACACTGATTGATAGATGTTGAAGACATCAATACTGACCTCTAATAGATTAGTGGACCACAAACTAAACCCTCAAGATATGAATTGGCAGCAGATATTCACGATTAAATTTGACCTAATGTGGGCCTAAGCTCACTTGAATATAAATGAGGGCTGTGCCTTCTAAGTAATATTCATAAAGAGTATTCACAAAGTGGGGTGGCACAATGGCGCAGCGGTTGAGTTGCTACCTTACAGTGCCAGTGATCTGGGCTCGATCCTGACTATGGGTTCTGTCTGGAGTTTGTACGATCTCCCTGTGAACACATGGGTTGTCTCTGGGCGCTCCGGTCTCCTCCCACACTCCGAAAATGTACAGGTTTGTACATGGTTTGTACATGTACAGGTTTGTAGATTCATTGGTTTAGGTAAAATTGTAAATTGTCCCTAGTGTGTAGGATAGTACTACTGTACGGCGTGATCGTTGGTCGGCATGGACTCAGTGGGCTGAAGAGCCTGTTTCCTAGCTGTATCTCCAAAGTCTGAAGTAAAGGTGTTTACCAAGCTATCTATTAAGGGAAAGGGTACACCAAAACTATTCCAGGTGACTGGATAAGATGCTGCAGATGGTTAAACAATGTACGATCTGACTGTGACGATTGGGGCGGCGAAGAGCCTCTTCAACATTATATCATAGGTGTGCAAACAATAAAAATGGGTTGCAGCCTATTAAAGGAAAGGTTGAAGCTATAAAAAAAAACAAAGTGCTGGAGTAACTCAACGGATCAGGCAGCATCTCTGGAGAACATGGATAGGTGATGTTTTGGGTCAGGACCCTTCTTCAGACTGCAGCTATCATTAAAATCAGTAATACCGCAGACAATACTGAGCACTTGTCATTTCTAGGTGTATTCCAACACTATGCTAGATTGTCACCCAGCTTATCTACAGTGTCGACTCCATCAACAAGGGTGGCACAGTGGTGCAGCAGTAGTTGCTGCCTTCCAGCACCAGAGACCCGGGTTGGATCCTGACTGCGGGTACTGTCTGTACGGAGGTTTCTACATTCTCCCTGTGACCACGTGGGTTTTCTCCTTGTGCAACTCAGCGGGACAGGTTGCAGAGAAGGAATGGATGATGTTTCGGGTCGAGACCCTTCTTCAGACTGAGAGTCGGGGGAAAGGAAAATGAGAGATATAGACGGTGATGTAGAGAAATATAGAACAAATGAATGAAAGATGTGCAAAAAGTAACGATGATGAAGAAAACAGGCCATTGTTAGCTGTTTGCTAGGTGAGAACGAGAAGCTGGTGCATTTGGGTGGGAAAAGGATGGAGAGAGGGAATGCAAGGGTTACTTGAAGTTACAAAAATCAATTTTCATACCACTGGGTTGTTAATTGTCCAAGCAAAATATGAGATGCTGTTCCTCCAATTTGTGTTTAGCCTCACTCTGACAATGGAGAAGGCTGAGGACAGAAAGGTCAGCGTGGGAATGGGAAGGGAAATTAAAGTGTTCGACAACCGGGAGATCAAGTAGGTCCAGGCGGACTGAGCGAAGGAGTTCAGCAAAATTATCACCCAGTCTACATTTTGTCTTGCCTTTTCTCCTTGTGCGTCAGTTTCCTCCTACACTCCAAAGACATACAGTTTTGTAGATTAATTGACCGGTAAATTGTCCTTAGTCTGTAGGATAGTGTTAGTGCTGGTCAATGTAGTCGATGGGCTGAAGGGCCTGTTTCCACGCAGTATAACTAAATCTAAACTAAAACTATAAACTATTGAAAGACAAATAAACATGGTTGTGGGTGAAGATTAGTAAACAGTGCACAAAATGTGTGATGAAAGTTTCAGCAGTGAGTCCTTTTTGGTGCATGAGAACACTAACAATGCGCTAAACCTTGCCTACCATGCATACTTAAAAATGTAAATCTGTCCCAGTAATTAGTCACGTCAGAAGCCAGTGGCCATGAGAAATCTATTGATTACACATCACACGTCGACCAACAATGGGAAAACAAAAAACTGCTCATTTGGAGTGGAGAAGGAGGTGTTGTAAATGTACTTAAAGTGATAGATAAGGTTTGAATAATTAATGCTGAAGAGACCATCAATACGACTGACAACAAGTTTTATTGGGCGTTTCAGGAACAAAGCTGGCCAAAATCTTACTGACCACATCTATAACCTTGTCGGTAGACACAAAATGCTGGAGTAACTCAGCGGGACAGGCAGCATCTCTGGAGAGAAAGGATGGGTGACGTTTTGGGTCGAGACTCTTCTTCAGACTGATGTCAGAGGAATGGGCGGGACAGAGATAGAATGTAGTCGGAGACAGTAAGACTGGTGGGAGAACTGGGAAGGGGGAAGGGGATGGAGAGAGAGGGAAAGCAAGGGGTATTTGAAGTTAGAGAAGTTAGTGTTCATACCGCTGGGGTTTAAGCTACCCAACATGTGCTGGGCATCACTCTGACAATGGAGGAGGCCCAGGACAGAAAGGTGAGATTGGGAATGGGAGGGGGTCATTGAGCAACCAGGAGATCAGGGAGGTTAAGGTGGACTGAGCGGAGGTGTTCAGCGAAACGATCGCCGAGCCTGCACTTGGTCTCGCCAATGTACAGAAGTTGACACCTGGAATAGCGGATACAGTAGGTGAGGTTGGAGGAGGTGCAAGTGAATATAGTCTTGTGCCTAGTACAAACCATGATACAGAAGTGGGAGAATCTGACAATATGCTGTTCAATCTAATACTGTTGTAGGAAAGATGTTGTCAAGCTGGAAAGCGTATAGAGAAGATTTACGAGGATGTGGCCAGGACAAAAGGGTCTGAGCTGCAGGCAGATGTCGAGTAGGCTGGGACTCTGTTCCTTGGAGCGCAGGAGGATGAGGTGTGATCTTATAGAGGTGTATAAGATCATGAGAGGAATAGATTGGGTAGATGCACAGAGTCCCTTGTCCAGAGTAGGTGAATTGAGGACCTGAGGACATCAGTTTAAGGTGAAGGGGAAAAGATTTAATAAGAATCTGAGGGGTAATTTTTCCACACAAAGGGTGGTGGAACCTGCCAGAGGAGGTAGTTGAGGCAACATTTAAGAAACAGTTCGACAGGAACATGGATAGGACAGGTTTGGAGGGATATGTACCAAATGCTGGCAGGTGGGACTAGTGCAGCTGGGACATGTTGGCCGGTGTGGGCAAGTTGGGCCAAAGGGCTTGTTTCCACATTGTATCACTCTATGACTCTAGGGCTATATCTACTATCTATATACTAAAACTCTCGTTTGTTATCTTGTTTGTGACTGAACTTCAGCCAAAATGGTACATGATAGCGCGACAATTTTAGGCCCACCTTACTCACCATTGTCACTTTAGTGATAATGCAAGTAGTTTTATTGAAATCGGTGTTATATTTTTAAAGTTATTCACATTTTTAAGTTTAAAAGGAGGGCAGGGGAGGGGAGGAGGGAGGGAGGGGGGAAGGGGGAGTGGGGGAGTGGGGAAAGGGGGTTGAGGAGATAGGGAAGGGGGAGGACAGGGTGCTGCACCAATGCAGGAGAGGTTTGGGCCCAACGGGTCCACTTGGTCTAGTATAATATACAATCCAAAAATGTGTGGCACGGTGGCGCAGCGGTGAAGTCGCTGCCTGACAGCGCCAGAGACCTAGCTTTGACCTTGCTGTGACCTTGCTGTCTGTATGGAGCTTGCACGTTATCCCTGTGAGCATGTGGGATTTGTCTGGGTGCTCCAGTTTCCTCCCACACTCCACAAACGTAGAGGTTTGTAAGCCAATTGGCTTCAGTAAAGATTGTTAATTGTGCCTAGTGGGTAGGATAGTGCTAGTGTACGCGGATCGCTGGTCGGTGCGGACTTGGTGGGCCAAAGGTCCTGTCTCCACATTTTATCTCTATCTCTAAACTAAACTAATACTAAAACTAAAAATACTACATCTTTGGAAGACATGGATAGACAACACTTTGGCAGAAGAACAATACTTCTTCAGACACAAAGGTCATTGGTGTAGAACATCGTGAGTGTTTAAATTGGGGGGATAGGAAGAGTTTGTTCCCACTAGCAGAGGATTGAAGGGCATGGGTCACAAACCTAATATCAATGTGCAATGGGTGCAGCAGGTAAGTGAGGAAAGGCTCTGTCACATAGCAAAGGTTCTAGTTTAGTTTCATTTAGATATACAGCATGGAAACAGGCCTTTCGACCTTCTGAGTGCATGCCGACCATTGATCCCCACACGCTTACACTATCCTACACACACGAGGGCCAATTTACAAGTTTACCAAGCCAATTTGCTTACAAGCCTGTACGCCTTTGGAATGTGGGAAGAAACCGGAGCACCCGGAGTAAACCCACGCAGGTCATGGTGGAGAACATCCAAACCCTGTACAGACAGCTCCCACAGTCAGGATGGAACCCGGGTGTCTGGCACTTTAAGGCAGCATCTCTACTGTTGCGCAACTGTGCCGAGCCCCACCGTGGTTATAATCTGGTACTCAATGGATGACAGAAATAGACTCACATTGTGACTTCTAGAAAAATAACGGGCAGGCATTTGAGGGAAAGGTAATTTGCAGAGCTTCAGAGAAGAATGGGGAAACTGGGACCGGTGGAAATGCTCTGATTGAAGCCAACAAGGACTCAAGGAGCTGAAAAGCCCGTCTGCACGACGGTAATTCAGTGATTGTATTCTCAATAAACCAAACAGTTTAACAAAGTAAAAGAGGTACAAAAAGATGAACGTACATAATGGAACAAAATGGGCAAGGTGAATTAATGAAAAAAATACTGATAAGCTGTGAAAAGCCAACAATGACAACATTGCCATAACAGAGAACATTGATTACAATACATTCTAACCCTGCATCAAAGGAATGTTCATTGACAATATTTTGCACAAGGAAATAATAAATAATAATAAATATAAATGATAAAGGAGTGCTGCCCTCACTCATGTCTCCTCGATGCCCCGCAGCTCCCCCTCCCCCTCGTCGCAACAGAGACAGAGTCCCCCTAGTCCTCACCTTCCACCCCATCAGCCAACGCATACAACACACAATCCCCTCAATGGGATCCCACCACTAGCCACATTTTCCCATCTCCACCCCTTTCCGCCTTCCGCAGAGACCGTTCCCTCTGCAACTCCCTGGTTAACTCATCCCTTGCCACCCAAACCAACCCCTCCCCAGGTACCTTCCCCTGCAACCGCAGAAGATGCGACACCTGTCCCTGTACCTCCTCCCTCGACTCTGTCCAGGGACCCTGACAATCCTTTCAGGTTTGGCAGAGGTTCACTTGCACCTCCTGCAACCTCATCTACTGTATCCGTTGTTCAAGATGTGGACTCTTATACACTGGCGAGACCCAACGCAGACTGGGCGATCGTTTCGTGGAACACCTTCGCTCAGCCCGCTTGAACCAACCTGATCTCCCAGTTGCTGGACACTTTAATTCTCCTTCCCGTTCCTCCACAGACCTTTCTGTCCTCGATCTTCTCCATTGTCAGAGTGAGGCTCAACGCAAATTGGAGGAACAGCATCTCATATTTTGCTTGGACAGCAGCTTACAGCCCAACGGTATGAATATTGATTTATCTCACTTCAGATAGCCCCGACATTCCCTCTCTTTCTATCCCTCCCCCACCCAAGTCGCACTAGCTTCTCATTTTCACCCTACAAACAGCTTACAATGGCCTGTTTCCTTTATCATTGTTACTTTTTTGCATATCTTTCATTCAATGTTCTTCGTCTCTTCACATCACCATCTATATCTCTCGTTTCCCTTATCCCTAACCAGTCTGAAGAAGGGGCTCGACCCGAAACGGTCACTCATTCCTTCTCTCCAGAGATGCTGCCTGGCCCACTGAGTTACTCCAGCTTTTTGTGTCTATCTTCAGTTTAAACCAGCATCTGCAGTTCCTTCTTACACATAAAATATATAATGAATGGTTGATGAGCATTGGGTTTAAAGCAACATTTTGGAGGAGAGAGGGGAACAAAGGCCAAGAGTCGCTGGCAAGCTAAAGGTACTGCTGCAAGTGGAGGAGATCAAATGTGAGCATGGAAACAGTGTCAGAATTCGAGAAAGGGTGAATTCTTCAAGGATCGTAAGTGGCAACTTTTTTACACAGAGAGTGGTAGGTGCCTGAATCATACTGTCAGTGATGCTGGTGGAAACAGATTTCATAGTGGTATTTAAAAGGCTTTTAGATAGGCAGGTGGATATGCAGGGAATGGAGGGATGTGGGTCATGTGCAGGCAGAGGAGATAAGTTTAACAACACGTTCAGCACAGACATTGTGGACTGAAGGGCCATTACTGTGCTGTACTGTTTTATGTTCTTTGCTCCATGTTTTCATTCAGATCCGTTTCTGAATCAGTCCATCCATTTAACATGTGTTCTTAAACTTGCCTTACATTCAAATCGTGTTGTTATGCCTCTCGCAAGTTCCTTTGCTTTTACAAGCTATCTACTGGAATATTCAGATTTCACCACTCATTTGCTGAGTTGACTGCATAACCTGTCGAGTTCTATTACCCAGAGTAGTAAAATCAAGAATCAGAGGCCTTAGGTTTAAGGTGAGAGGGGAAAGATTTAATGGGAACATGAGGGGCAACTTTTTTTTAACACAAAGACTGGTGGGCATATGGAACAAGCAGCCAGAGGAGGTAGTTGTGGCAGGTATTATAACAACATTTAAAAGGCATTTGGACAGGAAGATAGATAGGATAGGCTTAGAGGGATATGTGCCAAACACAGGCAGGTGGGACGAGTGTCAATTGGGCATCTTGGTCGGCATGGGCAAGTTGGGTCGAAGGCTGTTTAACTCTATTATTCTATGAATTCTTTTTTTTTAAATTGAACCAAATTGTGCTGGCTACAGTTAATTGGGTACATATATTGTCAAGGATTTTCACACCGTCTGCATTCCTATTGAAAAGCATTACAAGACAAGAAATGCTGCATGTTGCATGTTACTTAACCAGACAGCATATTGTTGCTCCTTACTTCCAAATGCAATGAGTAATGAACTGCAAAACTGGAATATTCAGATTTCACCACTCATTTGCTGAGTTCACTGCATATCCGTAGATGTAATTTGATAGCCAGCAGTGTAAATCAGAATTTTTTGGTAATGATAGTGTTTTGACAATGCTAATTACACTCATAGAGCTGATGTGTGCTTTACTGCACTTTTGTTAATGAGCCCAGCCATTCCTGCATCCAAAGTTTAGTTTAGTTTAGTTTAGTTTAGTTTAGTTTAGTTTAGAGATACAGTACAGAAACAGGACCTTCGGCCCACTGAGTCAGCATCGACCATCGATCCCCGCATAATAACACTATCCTACACACACTAGGGACAATTTACACATGCACCAAGCCAATTAACCTACAAACCTGTACATTTGTGGAATGTGGGAGGAAACCAAAGATCTCAGAGAAAACCCCCGCTGGTCACAGGGAGAACGTACAAATTCCATACAGGCAACACCCGTAGTCAGGATCGAACCCAGCATCTCTGGCGCTGTAAGGCAGCAACTCTACTGCTGCGCCACCGTGTTCCAAACATGTGAACTATTTGTCATTTGCACTTTAATTTATTTTTACAGATACATGCAATATGCAAGCGATTTCAAAGCTGCAGTTATTGCAGGCAATGCATATCCATCATGGGCAGTGTCATATCTGTCCAACCTTCTGATGAGAGATGAATTTCTTTGAAGTATCAATAGCGTTTGTTGTGTTGCGGTTCCAGTAAAGAATAGTTGATATGTTAATTGGTCACTGTAAATCGCTCTTTAGTGTGTAAATGAGTGGAAGAATCTTGGGAACGTTGTTGGAAATACGTAGAGAATAAAACAGAACTGGGGCAAAATGGTGCTTGCTATTAGTATGAACTTGATAAACCAAAGTGACCTGTTTCAGAGGTGTATGTTTAGTTTAGTTTAGTTTAGTTTAGTTTAGTTTAGTTTAGTTTAGTTTAGTTTAGTTTAGAGATACAATGTGGAAACAATGCCCTTCAGCCCACTGAGTCCATGTTGACAAACGATCACCTGTTCATCACTAGTTCTATGTTATCCCAGTTTTGCATCCTACACATCCTACATCCTACACACTAGGAGCAACTTACAAAAGCTGATTCATGTACAAAACTGCTTGTCTATGGAACGAGGGAGGAAACCGGAGCACCTGGAGAGTGTTATTCACTTTATTCCCTTTAGCATGTGTCTGTACACTGTGAATGGCTCGATTGTAATCATGTAGTTTTTTCACTGACTGGTTAGCACGCAACAAAAGCTTTACACTGTACCTCGGTACAAGTGACAACAAACCAAATTAAACTAAACCAAACTTCTTCCATGATTCTATTCGGTCAGAAGTTGCTGGAAAATGGAAAATATTGAAGGTACTCATCACAAATAAACTTTCTATAAAATAAGGAAATCCAGCCATTTTCCATGTCTGAGTGATGCACCTTGATTGATTAAAAGATACTGCATGAAACAAGCCCTTTGGTCCACTGAGTCGATGCCGACCATCCTGTTCACACTAGTTCCATGATATCCCACTTTTGCTTCCACTCCCTACACACAAAGAAAATGTATTGAGGCTAATCAACCACCAATTAGCCACATTTGGGATGTGGGAAGAAACCAGAGCACCTGGAGGAAATCCATGCGGTCACAGGGACAAGGTGCAAGCTCCATGCAGACAGCACTTAAGGCAGGATCAAACCCAGGTCTTTGCCGCTGTGAGGCAGCAGTTCGACCAGCTGGCCACTGTGCGCCATCTTGTGTTGCAATATCACACAGATTGCTGGATAATTTGTGTTGCCTACTTCTACCTTTGCCAAAGGCTCCTGGCATGACACTCACACTTGGAGGCGTTGAAAGGAACCAACAATACTATGGAATTTCACTCTACCATGCAACGGGTTGCTCCAGCAGCCTTTTATAAACTCCTTTTAACTCAATTTTCTGTCCTGGGCCTCGTTCACGGTCAGATTGAGGCCACAGGCAAATTGGAGAAACAGCACCTCATATTTCACTTGGGCAGCTCACAACCCAACAGAGTGAATGTTAATTTCTTTAATTTAGAGAAACTCCTGCATTCCTGCCACCACACCCCCAACCCCCCCCCCCCCCTCTCTTCTGCCCTCCGTCGCTCTACTTATTCTTGTCATTCTACCCCTTCCACTGTTTGCATCCTTGTATCCCTGTCATTAGCACATCTTCCCCAGCCAACAATTAGCCATTACGGGTTACGCCCTTCCTGCGGTAATCTGTGGCCGGCCCCGTTGTGTTCTGGCCTTCTCTATCTTTCAGTCTGAAGAAGGGTTCTGACCCAAAACGTCACCTATTCCTTTTCTCCAGTGATGCTGCCCAACCCGCTGAGTTACTCTAGCACTTTAGGTCTATCCTTTTAACTCAGTTTCGTTGGCTTTGCCAACTCTCTGTCTGTTGGTGTCAGATAACAAGAACTTCCAGGGCAAAATGCATCTTCAGCGCACAGAAATGCAAAATCAACCCTCTGCTTTCCTTCAGGAAATACTGAGACACAGAACATGATTCATTCAGAATATGATGTGCAGGAAACAATGCTTGACGAAGACGTGAGAGTGATCTTGACCAAATTTGAAATGTCGCCATGCTTTGGGGGGGGGGAAGCAAAGAGGTTGAGTGAGCTGCTTGGGAAACAACACAGCAGCAATGCGGCATAATCTAATTCTGACCTCAAAGCTGTACAACAACAAAAAATGGTCTGGCTGCTTACTGATAACAGGATTTTGCTTGAACTGAAACTGGAAAAACAACTATGTTTGTTTTGTAGTTTCAGAGCAGGGGAATCTGTAGGGATTTTATTATAACGGCAGTGAAGAAAGCCAATGGAATGTTGGCCTTCATAACAAGAGGAGTTGAGTATAGGAGGAAAGAGGTCCTTCTACAGTTGTACCGGGCCCTGGTGAGCCCTGTGCAGTTTTGGTCTCCAAATTTGAGGAAGGATATTCTTGCTATTGAGGGCGTGCAGCGTAGGTTCACTAGGTTAATTCCCGGAATGGCGGGACTGTCGTATGTTGAAAGGTTGGAGCAATTAGGCTTGTATACACTGGAATTTAGAAGGATGAGGGGGGATCTTATTGAAACATATAAGATAATTAGGGGATTGGACACATTAGAGGCAGGAAACATGTTCCCAATGTTGGGGGAGTCCAGAACAAGGGGCCACAGTTTAAGAATAAGGGGTAGGCCATTTAGAACGGAGATGAGGAAGAACTTTTTCAGTCAGAGAGTGGTGAAGGTGTGGAATTCTCTGCCTCAGAAGGCAGTGGAGGCCAGTTCATTGGATGCTTTCAAGAGAGAGCTGGATAAAGCTCTTAAGGATAGCGGAGTGAGGGGGTATGGGGAGAAGGCAGGAACGGGGTACTGATTGAGAGTGATCAGCCATGATCGCATTGAATGGCGGTGCTGGCTCGAAGGGCTGAATGGCCTACTCCTGCACCTATTGTCTATTGTCTATTGTCTATTGTCTATCAATGGTGGGCGTGGATGCCGTAGGCTGAAGGACCTGTTTCCATGCTGAATCTCTAAACAAAACTAAACTAAGGAATGGGAGACAACTACAGTCTGAGGTTCAGTTGGTTGACTGGGCAGAGAAGGAGGAATGGGCTAATGGAGGTAAACTAATCACCCGCTCCATGCATACACATGCACAGTAGACTGAAGGCATCAAGTCATCTCTGCAATTCATTCATGGCTGATCTATCTTTCCCTGTCTACCCATTTCTCCTGCTTTCTCTCTGTAACCTTAGACACAGAGAACATAGAACAGTAACAGATTTATCGACCCCACAACGTCTCTGCTGTACACGATGGCAACATAGGCTATAATGACGATATTAGATTAGAGCTGCCAATAAATTGAGATTGTTTGAGAAGTTGACGGCATCATTGAATTTACAGTTATTAGAGTCATAGAGTCAGTAGAACGTAAACAGGCACCTTGGCTCAACTTGCTGATGTCGACCAAGCTGCCCATCTACACTCGGCAAACATGCCCATGTTTAGCCCATATCCGTCTAAACATTTCCTATCTATGTCCCTCTCCAGACATGTTCTCCCTATGACTGCATGGGATTTCTTCTGGGTGCTCCAGTTTTCTCCCTCATTCCAAAGATGTGCGGGTTTGTAGGTTAATCAGCTTCTGTAAATTGTCTCTAGTGAATAGAATAGAACTAGTGTACAAGTGATAGCTGGTCGGTGTGAACCTGGTGGGCCGAAAGGCCTGTTTCCATGCTGTATCTCTAAACTCAACTAAACTCAGCTAAACTAAACTAAACTACACTAAACTCAACTCAACTAATCAGTGGCATTGACACTGCAGTTCATGTTTTCCACCTAACCCAGACCAACCCCTAATTTCTCACCCCCACCTCCTATATTTTCTGTATCATAAAATCTCTAACTCCTTTCCAGTCTGATGAAAGGTGATTGACCTCAAATATTAATCTTGTTTCTCTCTCCACAAATGCTGGGTGGACCTTGATCTTCTTTCAACCAATAATTCCAATGCTTCCATTACAGCAGTAAAATAAAATAACACATGTTTCACAGCTACTGGACTTGGTGATAAAAGCCTTTGGTCGTCTCATTCACGGGTCAAAAATGTTTGTACATTTTGTGCTCATTTCCTCACCATTCACTCATTGATTTATAAAGCAATTGCCGATATTTATTGGATTGTAGAGTTTTCTTTCTTTGTGTTTCTATTAATTATTTTTCCCCATTCCGATTTGTTTTCCTTTTCCCTTCTCTTTCCTTCTTTCCCTTGTTCTCCCTTTGGCTCTTATTCACCTTTTCACATAGAACAGCACAGCACAAGAACAGGCCCTTCGGCCCACAATGGCTGTACTGAAAATGATGCCGACCAACTCTTATCTACTCTTTCTCTTTCATTTGCCTCCATATCTTACAAAATACATTACAGTTAACATGGATTTCAAGAAATTTCAATAAAACAGAGTAAATTTTAGCACTCAATCCTTTCTCACTGCTATACTGTACTCTACTTTGACAGAAAAAGACAATCTCAACTAAGTAAAGCTTGTCAGTCCTAAATCTAAGGATAGTCCTAAGTGAGGCTGGGACTATCCCATCGTTTAAGAAACAGTTGGACAGGTACATGGATAAGACAGGTTTTCACCTATCCATGTCTTTCGGAGATGCTGTCTGGCCCGCTGAATTACTCCAGCACTTTGTGTTCCACTCGGTTTTGTAGTGCTCTGCAATTATCTCACCATGACCAACCCACCTCCCAAATCTTTTACCTTCTTCATTAACCTGGACTGTGTCTTTAACTGTTGGGGATCTCATGCATAAACGCCTAAACACCAACTTCTGCAGATGCGCCGTAGAAAGCATTCTATCAGGATGCATCATTGCTTGGTTTTGGAGCAGCTCCATCCAAGACTGCCAGATATTGCAGCAAATTATGTAGGAAAATAACTGCAGATGCTGGTTCAAATCGAAGGTATCACAAAATGCTGAAGTAACTCAGCGGGTCAGGCAGCATCTCAGGAGAGAAGGAATGGGTGACATTTCGGGTCGAGACCCTTCTTCAGACTGATGTCAGGGGAGGGGGCGGGACGAAGTCACCCATTCCTTCTCTCCTGAGATGCTGCCTGACCCGCTGAGTTACTCCAGCATTTTGTGATACCTTACAGCAAATTATGGTCACCGCCCAGACCATCACACAAAACAACCTCCCTGCATTGACTCAATTTGCACGTCACTCTGCCTCGGCAAGGCCACCAGCATAATCAAGGACGAGTCGCACCCTGGCCACTCCTTCTTCTCCCCTCTCCCATCGGGCAAAAAGTGTAGAAGTGTGAAAATGCATAACTCCAGATTCGGGGAGAATTTCTTCCCAGCTTCCCAGTTATCAGGCAACTGAACCATCCCACCAACAACTAGAGGGCATGCCTGAACTACTATCTACCTCAATGAGACCCTCTGACTATCTTTGAATTTACATTATTCACATGGTTCCCTTTATTATGTCTCAGTACACTGTGGATTGCTCGATTGTAATCCTTTCGCTGACTGGTTAGCATGCAACAAAAGCTTTTCACTGTTGCTCGGTACACGTGTTAATAAACTATGTTTCTAGTTGCCAAAAATACGGTAGAGGATATACTTTCTTCTGGAGGAGCAAGCTGAAGAGGAATGAGTTGTTTCTGTTCCCAACCTGAAACGTCACCTATTCCTTTTCTTCAGAGATGCTGCCTGACCCACTGAGTTACTCCAGCATTTTGTCTCTACCTATGTTAGAGTTTACAGCCCCCACAGCAATTTCATCAGTCTCTTCAGAGCCCAAAAAACCAGAGTGGACACAGTTCGAGGGGCTGCCCAGGCAGAGGAGCTCACTATACCTTGACAAAAATAGACAAAAAGATTTAGACTTTAGAGATGGAGCATGGAAACAGGCGCTTTGACCCGCCGAGTCCATGCCAACCAATGAGGCCACCCTACACACTAGGGCACACTGGGGCCACCCTACACACTAGGGACAATTTACACTTTTACCAAAGTCAATTAACCGACAAACCTGTATGTCTTTGGAGAGTGGGAGGAAACCAGAGCACCTGGAGAAAACCCACGCAGTCACAAACAGCACGTACAAACTCCATTCAGACAGCACGTTCAAACTCTGAACAGACAGCACCTGTAGTCAGGATCGAACGCGGATCGCTGGTGCTGTAAGGCAGCAACTCGACCGCTGTGTCACTGTGCCAACGTTATTTTATTCTGAAGTACTATGTCTACCTTTACATTTTCAGTCAAGGCAGGTAGGTATAAATATGTGTGATATTAGTGATACCCTGCAGGAGTATTTTTGCACCATTTGACTAAACAATTGGATCCAGTTCTGTGTTTTGGGACGTCTTGACAATGTACAGGCTGCCTGCTGGGAGATACTTGCGGAGACTAACTCCTTGCATACTTCGGACTTGACCTATTGCATTTCAAACAATCCCTTTGCACAGTGCTACATGCTCCTCACGTACCTGATCTGCAGCTACCCAGCTCGCAGTGTTTGGATATGTTCACCTGCTCACTCATGCAAAGACCCAGAGGTCTGTATGCTTGCTAATGTGACACAGAGGCTCTGGAGGTTTCTGGCTCTTGGGGAGATGTTGGTGAGCTCTGACTATTTCGGAGGAAATCTGTCAAAACAATTGACCTGTGGCATACTTGTTGGCTGTGTCACTTGTAGGCAACCTTTATTCATGCTGTGGCTCATGAATGTGTACCAGCAGCTGAGGTAAGAAGAGAAATGTAAACACATGAATGCAGCACAGATAGTTTCCATTCCCTCGAATCCTCGGTATCGCTCCCTCTGATCGTTAGACCAGACTTTAAAGATACAGCATGGAAACGGGCCCTTCGGCCCACCAAATCCTTGCCATCCAGCGATCATCCCATACACTGGCACTATCCGACACACTAGCGACAATTTACAATTTTACTG
This sequence comes from Rhinoraja longicauda, assembly GCF_053455715.1. Classification (NCBI taxonomy): domain Eukaryota; kingdom Metazoa; phylum Chordata; class Chondrichthyes; order Rajiformes; family Arhynchobatidae; genus Rhinoraja; species Rhinoraja longicauda. The sequence continues at coordinate 36,258,069 of NC_135963.1, read as the reverse complement.
AATCCAATTAACGTACAGACCTGTATGTTTTTGGAGTGTGGGAGGAAACCGGAGCACCCGGAGAAAACCGACGCAGTCACAGCGAGAACGTACAAATTCCATGCAGACAGCACCCAGAGTCAGGATTGAACCTGGGTCTCTGGTGCTGTAAGGCAGCAACTCTACCGCTGCGCCACCGTGCCGCCCAATCTCTAGTTTCAACCATCTTGTGGATTCCCAGGATTATTATTAAGAGAATTGTCTCAGCTGATTAAATCTTTTTTTTTTGTGCGTTACTGATCAGGTTGGAATTGTGCGCAGTTTAATTTCAGACTTTTGGTGGTTCTGCTTAATGATCAAAGAGGATCAGGGGAAACATCCTCATGAGAATTCTCATTTTGAATGTGTTATTTGCAGATATTACCAGCAGTCTCAGAAGGTCTTTTTATTGTTTGGGCAGAAATTGTAAAGATGAGTGAATGAATCAAATAAAATGCAGCTTTATAAAAACCCACAATAGAAAGCTCCATCATTAGGTCTCTCTGTGTAGTTGTTCCAGTGGTTGTGTTTAAAGTGTAAGAAGGAACTGCAGATGCTGGTTTAAACCAAAGATAGATACAACAAGCTGGAGTAACTCAGCGGGACAGGCAGCATCTGAGGAGAGAAGGAATGGGTGACATTTCGGGTCGAGACCCCTAGAGACCCAAAACGTCACCCATTCCTTCTCTGCGGAGATGCTGCCTGTCCTGCTGAGTTGCTCCAGCTTTTTGTGTCTATCTCCAGTGGTTGTGTTATAGGGCTTTACATCCTCAACAGCAAAGAGGCAATTGATTCAGCGTTTGATAGCATGCCTTAGCAAAGAAGCTTGCCCAGTCATGGTGATTTACCCTCAGCTTCACTGAGCCAGAGCACAAAGTGAAACTTGGCGGAACAAGAATAGAGTGCCCTTGGTCCTTACCATTCACGCCACCAGTCTCCGCAATGCATGTTCTCTGGAGATGCTGCCTGAGCTGCGGAGTCACTCCAGTATTTTGTGGCTTCTTTTAATGAGAAACTGACCATTGCCTGTCAAGACCTCTCCGACCCACTCTCCACTCCTGCTACAATCAGTCTGAAGAAGGGTCCTGAACCATAGCATTGCCTATTCAGTCATTGCACAGATGCTGCCTGACCCGCTGAGTTACTCCAGCACTTTGTGTTTTACACAAGATTCCTGCTTCTGCAGTCCCTTGCCTCCCCAGCCCCACAAGTATGTAGGTTAATTGACTGGGTAAATGTAAAAATTGTCCCTAGTGTGTGTAGGATAGTGTTAGTGTGCGGGGATCACTGGGCGGTGCGGACTTGGTGGGCCGAAAATGCCTGTTTCCGCGCTGTATCTGAAATATGAAATAAATAAATATAAATAATATGTTACTGATCTGAGTGTACTTTCACCTCCACATTCCCACCTACCTCCCATTCGCATTTCACACCCCTTATTTATTAAGAATCTATCTTCCTATGCTGGAAAAAAAAATGTTCAAAGTTTATGCTTCCACCTGGGGGAAAGAAAATGACCTGATTTCCATCTTGGATGGACAACCTCCGATTTGCTTGCAATAACTCCTACGCTGTAGACTCCTACACTCCTTTCCCTCAAGTGGAAGCCATTAGATTAGCAGGAAGTACACTTACAATGAGCGTAGGATCTAACTTCGCTGTGATGTTCCATTGTTTATTCACGCTGCTGAAACCTGTTGTTCAACCCCACACGTTAAAATGGTTTTAATGAGAGTTTCTGCAGAAGCTCTCCTTAACACCGGACAGATTTGTAGGAGGACAAGATGCTTCTGTTTGGTGATTCTGTTTGGTGTTTCTGTTTTATGTTTCTGTTTCTGTTTGGTGTTTTTATCTTACATTATTCATTTAATCATATTTACATTAAATGAGTTTTATGATTTCACGGTGGCACAGCGGTAGAGTTGCTGCCTTACAGCGCCAGAGACCCGGGTTCGATCCTGACCATGGGTGCTGTCTATACAGAGTTTGTACATTCTCCCTGTGACCGAGTGGGTTTTCTCTGAGTGTTCCGGTTTCCTCCCATACTCCAAAGACATGCAGGTTTGTAGGTTATGTAGGAAGGAACTGCCAAGTCAAGTCAAGTTTATTTATCACATACCGCATACACGATGTGCAGTGAAATGAAAGTGGCAATGCCTGCGGATTGTGCAATTTTTTTTTTACAATTACAGCATATAAATTAAAATTAATACAGAAAAGAAAATTTAGTCCCTGGAGTTATAATAGTTAACAGTCCTGATGGCCTGTGGGATGAAACTCCGTCTCATCCTCTCCGTTTTCACAACATGACAGCGGAGGCGTTTGCCTGACCGTAGCAGCTGGAACAGTCCGTTGCTGGGGTGGCAGGGGTCCCTCATAATCTTGCTTGCTTTCGATCTGCACCTCCTGATGTATAGGTCTTGCAGGGGGGCGAGTGTAGTTCCCATGGTGCGTTCTGCCGAACGCACTACAAGTTACTACCAAATATAGGCACAAAGTGCTGGAGTAACTCAACGGGTCAGGCAGCATCTCTGGAGAAAAAGGATGGGTGACGTTCTGGTTCGGAACTTTTCTTCAGACCAAGTCAGATCCTTTATCAGGTCAGGTTTGTAGGTTAATTGGCATCTATAAATTGTACATTGTCCCTAGTGCGTAGGATGATGCTGGTGCACGGGGTGTTCGCTGGTCGGTATGTACTCGATGGGCTGAAGGGCCTGTTTCTATGCTGTGCCTCTACTATAAAGTAAAGAGGAATATAAATCTTTATGTTCAGCAGCTTAAAGCTATGCACCAGTATGTCATGGGTGAAGGAAGTTCGAAGCTGTGTACTGAAACAATGGCACATTTGGCTTACCTGCTGCAAGCTTTACAGTTATCTAACAAGCTACTGTGCCAGCATGGAGGACCAGCACGTGGCAATACTTATCAGCAGGAGCCTTTGCACCATGTTAAGGCTGTGAAAAATAACAAACTAATAAATATTTCAGTGTGTTTCAATCCAGAAGGTGCATGTAGAAGGAAGTGTTTCCTGAGTGTTAAATCCTGCCACACTGGCCTCTTGGAAACGATGTTAAACCGCAAGGATAGTAGAGTTGAGCATGGAACTGCAGATGCTGCTAAATAGACAAAGGGATGCAAAATGCTGGAGTAACTCAGCAGGTCAGACAGCATCTCTGGAGAACATAGATAAATGATGTTTTGGGTCAGGACCCTCCTTCAGATTGATTGTGGTGGGGTGGGGTGGGGGGGGAGAAGACAGATAAAAGAAGAGAGAGACAGGACAAGGTGTGGCAACTATTAGGTGGATGCAGGTGGGGGGGTTGTTAGGCAGATGGTTGTAACAAAGCTACCCCGGCTCCTTTCCTTCTTCTAGCATCACAGTTTGCAACTCTTCAACCCTGTCTCACGTGTTCTGCTTTTATCGTTGCCCTTCATCCCATCCTTATCCCGCCCCCTCCCTCCTCCACTGCAGTAGGGTCTCAACACAAAACATTATTTATCCATGTTCTCCTGAGATGCTGCCCAACCTGCTGAGTTACTCCAGCACTTTGTGTCCTGTGGAGTCGACCAATGCCTCGTACATGAAACTGCTTCTCACATAAAAATGCTATGGTGCTGATATTATATGTCTTAACGATTTATCTGTATTGCTTTCTGCAGGTGCGGGTTATTCATCTCAGCTGTGCTATAATACTGAGGCAAAATCTGACCCCAGTCCTCCTGTGGTGCTTGAAATGCCCTTTTCTCTGATCTGGCCCACTGGGATAAAATATTTACAAATCACATTTTGAATTCTGCTATGAAACGCAGTTTCAAATGAGATATACCTTAAAAGCATAATTAGACACCGAGAGTTCACTGCACTCGAGGCATAACAACTGTACGGTGTCTGAGAAAGTGCCCCGGCCAGAAACGTCACTTATCCATGTCCTCCAAAGATTTTGCCTGACCCGCTAAAGGGTCTGTCAGCGCATAGAGTGTCCGATGTCTGAGAAGCTTAAATCCTAAGCATGAGTCTGAAGAAGGGTCCCAACCCAAAACGTCACCTATCCTTTTTCTCCAGAGATACTGCCCAACCCACCGTGCCTACCTAGAGTGTCCTCAAACCAATCAAACTTTATCTTTGCAAATAATTGTATTTTTATTTTGTCAAATTTATAACAGTTTTAAAACTGTTCGCACCTATCCAGGGGAACGCTGTTTGAAATATTTAAAAATAGAAATTTGGATGTGCATTCAATCAAATCAATCAACAAGTAATAACTACTCGCACTGTTAATTAAGCTGTTTCAGTACAACCACATTACTGGCATCTAGCCAACAAAATGGAAAATTGCCAATTTATGTCCCGTACATGAAAAGTAAGACAAATATAATCCAGCCAATTACCACCCATCAATCTTCCCCCCACTTAACAACAGATAGGACTGGGTGCAGCTGAATTACCACCCATCAATCTTCCCCCCCACTTAATAGCAGATAGGACTGGGTGCAGCTGAATTTTGTGGCATTTGCTCACCTGTCTCAATTTTGTCTCATTACCTGTCTCAATTTTGACTTGAGTTTCACCAGGGCTGCTCTATACTGACCTAGAATGACTTGGCCCAAACGTGGGTAAAAGAGCAGAACTCCTAACTTGCGATGAGGCACTTTACATCACGGTAGCTTTTGTGTGTGCCATTTTCCTGTAACTTTCATTTTTATTTCTACATTTGATCTTTTCCCAGTAGATCAGACAGCACAACATCACTCAGACTTTACAAGATATTACACTGACAAAAGAGCTCATCTTTCCACTGACTGGACAGATAAAAAAGCTTTTCACTGCCCCTCAGTACACGTGACAATAAACTAAACGGAACTAGAATAAACAAAACTAGACTAAACGAAACATGGGTGTTGTGGATTTTGCATCAACAGTGAGGCTTTCCTGGAGCAAAGTGCGGAAATGAGATCATAGCGAAAAGGATTGTAAAACAGTGTCAGATTCAGACCGATTCTCACTACCAGTGAAATTGGATCAACCAAAGCTTATGTAACAATATCAAGATGGGAGTAGACCCAAGCACACAGGAGTCAGGAGTGGTTAAATTCAAAAAGGCTTTTTTTTTAGTTAACTTTAGAGATACAGCATATTGGGTCCACTGATTGCCGATTAGCGATCACCCATTCAGGTTGGATCTATGTTATCCCACTTTCTCATCCACTCCCTGCACATCAGGGGAGATTTTAACCTGCAAATACTCACATCTTTGGGATGTGGGAAAAAACCAGAGTACCAGATGGAAACCAACATGGTCACAGGGAGAATGTTCAAACTCCACATAGACAGTACACAAAGTCAGGATCGAACCCTGACCTCTGCTGTTGTGCCATTGCACTCCAATATTTAATCACAAAATGTGATTTTTCCTCCCCAACTTGGAAGGAGGCCAATCAGCCCATTGAGTCTATGACAGCATTCAAAGCAACCCCATTGATTCCACCCCCCCACTTGTTTATCCACACTATTCACTCCCACGTGCCCATTATTGATCCTCCAATTTTAGGACCGGCACAGTGACGCAGCAATAGAGTTGCTGCTTTGCAGTGCCAGAGACCCAGGTTTGATCATGACTCCAGGTACAGTCGGTACAGAGTTTGTACGTTCTCCCTGTGACCGCGTGGGCTTTCTCCAGGTGCTCCAATTTCCTACCACATTCAAAAGACCTACAGGTTTGTAGGTTAATTGGCTTCTGTAGTATTGGCTCCAAGCCAATTAATCTACCAATCCTCATGTCTTGTTATGTGCAAATAAACCAGAGCATCTGGAGGAAACCCACACAGCCACAGGGAAAGCATGCAAACTCCACAGTGACAGCAATGGGGATGAGAATCCAACCCACGTCATCAGGAATTGTGGGACAGTGGTACTACCTGTTGTACCACTGTGACACCTTATGATTTATAATAGTAGAAGCTGCTTCTTGTACTTTTATAAGTCTGTTAAAGATAATGATTGCTCTGTTATCTCAGGGACACCATTATTGTCACTTCAAGATGGAAATTGAGAAATGGAGCAAGGCTTGATAATTGTCTACCTTTGATAATTCAATATCTCTCTAACATGTAAAGGCAGACTGATGAAATTGTTAAGAGTAGTCAAGAGAAGGGAAAAGTATATGAAATGATGAATTGTCGCCTCTGGCCAGCCTTCATCTTACCAGAAATCTTGCAGAAAATTGGCAAATATTTAAGGAGTTATTTAAGTGCGTTTAGCAGGTTTTTGGGCAGATGATAAAAATGAATAGGTGAAAACATCTGTTTTCCGACAAGTTAATTTGCAACAGATTGCCAGTTCTGTTGCTGTGTAAAAATATATCAATGCAGAAATGGCTCTGATTATGTGTATATATGAAGATGTCGAGTGCTGAATATATTTAAAGCTGGAAATCAATACCATTAAGTTATCTCCTTCAGAATAACTCGCACAGACTGCATTTCAGCTGAGTGGGCCCCACAGTACTTGTGTTTTTTAGGACATCAATCTAAACCACTTAGGCACCACTAGTTTTTAGTTTATGTTTTAGTGATACAGCATGGAAATGGGCCCTTCGGACCATTGAGTCCACACTGACTATTGATCACCCATTTCTCACTCCAAGGAATAGATCAGGTAGATGCACACTCTTGCCCCGAGTAGGGGAATCAAGAACGAGAGGACATAGGGGGAAAGATTTAATATGAATCTTAAGTGGAACTTTATCACACAAAGGGTGAAGGGTGTATCAAACAAGCAGACAGAGAAGGTAGTTGAGGCACGGTCTATTGCAATGCTTAAGAAACAATTAGACAGGTACATGGATAGGACAGGCTTAGAGAGATATGGGCCAAATGCAGGCAGGTGGGACAAGTGTAGATGGGACATGTCAGTCGATGTGGGCAAATTGGGCCGAAGGGCCTGTTTCCACATTGTATGATTCTATGACTCTATTCACACTAGTTCTATGTTATCTCACTTTCGGGGCAATTTTGCAGAAGCCAACTAACCTACAAACCCGCATATCTTCGCGATGTGGGAGGAAACCAGAGCACCTGGAAGAAACCCATACGGTCATAGGGAGAACGTGCAAACTCCTCACAGATAGCCCCCAAGGTCAGAATCAAACCCAGGTCTCTGGCGCTGTGAGGCACCAGCTCTAGCAGCTGCATCACTGGGGCTGCCCAAAGCATTAGCATTAGCCAACCTCTTGGGAAGGCCTGGCCCAGATTTAAATGTGGTGAAAATGTCACAAGGTGGACTTGCTTAGATGGGGCATCTTGGGTGGCATGGATGAGTTAGACTCAAGGGTTTCTTTCCGTGCTCTATGACTCTATGACTCTAATACTGAATGGGATTAATGTAGCATCGATGTAGTGTAAATAGATAGTTGATGGTCAGAGTGGACTCAGTGGGCTGAAGAGTCTGTGTTGTATCTTTCTGAAATTCTACGACTCTTTTTCCCACTACGGACCTTACAGTGAGTTACCACATGAGAGACTAATGATGAGTGTCAGACTCTCTGACCGAAGGGCTGCTTAGTGCCAGTAAGTTAACTGCAAAAGACAAAGCAGAATGGAGGATTCTATAGAACAAATGGTGTATCATAATTTATCTTAGATTTGGACCTTGGAATCTTTGCTAACCATTCAGTGGAAAGACAATACATGATTATAATCGGGCAATCCACAGTGTACAGATACGTGATGAAGGGAATAATGTGAATAAAGTTTAGTGCAAGATCAAGTCCAGTAAGGTCCGATCAAAGATAGTCTAAGGGGTCTCCAATGAGGTAGATAGTAGCTCAGGACTGCTCTTTAGTGGTTGCTAGGATGGTTCAGTTGTTTGATAACACCTTGGTTTGGTAATTTGGATTGGGTCCCTTCTTCAGACTGGTAAGAAAAAGCTAAATTTGGGGACCAATAGTTCACTTATTCATGCACCTCATACTGTATGTATTATCCTCATATGAAAGTTCCCGATCCAAAATGTTACTTATCCATGTTCTCCAGCGATGCTGCCTGACCTGTTGAGTTATCTCCAGCACATTGTGTCTTTCCTTCCACACATGTAAGGGCACAGGTAAGTCAATGCCACACAAAAGCACTGTTGAACCCCCCCCCCCCCCCCCCCCCCCCCCCCCCCCACCCTTCTTGCCATCAGTTTGCGAACAGTTGAATGATGAGTTTTGGATAAATATATCTCTGGGTTGTGATTGCCCTGTTCTTCTCGTGGAAATCAGATACTTGGACAATTTTTAAATGTTGCGAGGGAGATGCTTGTATTGTTGCAATGTTGTGATAGTTCAACTGAGGACTGGCCATTTCTGAAGCACTACTTTAAGCTTTGAAACTAGGATGATGTTGTGGCCCATTGGTGTATCCTGAATAATCAACCATTCCTGGATATTGTTAAGTTTAGTTTAGTTTAGTTTAGAGATATAGCACGGAAACCGGCCCTACGGCCCACCGATTCCGTGCCGACCAGCGATCCCCCTACACTAACACAATCCTACACACAATAGGGACACTTTTCAATTTTACCGAAGCCAATTAGCCTACAAACTTGTATGTCGCTGGAGTGTGGGTGGAAACTGGTGCTCCCGGAGAAAACAATCGCACGTCACGGGAAGAAAGTACAAACTCCTCACAGACAGCACCCATGGTTAGGATCAAACCCAGATCTCTGGCGCTGTAAGGCAGCAACTCTACCGCTGTGCCACCGTACCAGATTGTGGGATATGTTTGCCTTGTCTCAAGCAGCTGAAGAAATTAAGTTGATTATCTTTGGAGGTTAAGGTAAATGTCGAGATGTTTCCACAAGTGGGAGTGTCTCGGATGATGAAAAAGATAGTGACAAGATAAAGAGCTTCAAGCAAACTAATTTAATTATTAGTTTTCTTGAAGCTGCTGGAAATCAACGGACTTTTTAAGTAATCCTTGTCGACGAATGCACTGAAAATCATCACGTGTTTCACAGTTCCTGCTTTAAATTACTCATGAGTCAAGAGTCAAAAGTGTTTAAGTCTGTACCTAGGGATGCCAACTTCCTCACTCCCAAATACGGGACAAGGTGACGTCACCGCCCCGTGCCCCACATGACCTCACCCAGCCAGCGGCCACACGCTCCCGCTCCACCAATGGCGGCTGCCCGGGCCGGGAGGCAGGTTGCTACACAACTTCCATTAGGGGCTCCCAGAAATCGCAACAAAATGTAGTAATGATCAGCGAGGTCTTAAAATCCCGGGTTTGGATGTTTGGGGTTGGGCTGACTCGGTGTGGAGTATGGCAGAAATGCCGCGGGGAAAAGCTCAGCGGGTCAGAAAGAGAAACAGAGTTAATGTTTCGAGTTGGCGACCGGTCGTCATTCCCAAATCGCTTTAAGTCGGACGGTGGAGCATTGTGACTCCTTGTGTAAAGGTCGGAAGGTGGTTTCTAAAGTACAAGTGGGGATCTCTGCCGAGTATGTGCAGGAAATACATCGCACCATTGCATTGGGTGGTGATTGCAGTGAGGGTGAGTGCGGCCAGCACCTGCTCCATGTGTGTGGTGGCGCTGGAGACATCAAGGGCAGCTCTCTCAATGTTAATAATGCCGGCTGCACACCATGTTCCCATTGAGGCGGCTCAGCCTCCTGTTCTTCCCGATGGCCGGCGCCTCCCTCTCTTGCGAGCCGGGCACGCCCGCCCCAACCATAAACTCCACCGGCATTGTGTGCATGTTTACCAAGGACGTTGCCCCAGCCCGCAAGCTCTGGGGAGGGGAAAGGAATTAAAAAACCCGGCGACTTTTCGCCCACCCAACCAACCAACCAAACACGCCCTCCAAGACAGCAGAGTCTGTCCGGCTCGGTCCACTGACTGCCGCAAGGAATTAAACGGGACTGTCAATGGGGAACCATCAACCAGCGTCAAAGAATGGCTCAGTTTCTGACAGTTTTTTGTGGTTTGGACGAATTCTTGCAGGTTTAAGCAATGTAAGTGGATTGTAACTTGCTGCGTGACTTGGAAGCACTGATTTAATGTTACTCCCTTGAGGAAGCACTGATTTAATGTTACTCCCTTGAGGAAGCACTGATTTAATGTTACTCCCTTGAGGAAGCACTGATTTAATGTTACTCCCTATCCAGTGCCATTATATACATGGAGCAGGCGCTGGCCGCACTCGCCCTCACTGCAATCACCACCCAATGCAAGGGTACGATGTATTTCCTGCACATACTCTGCAGAGATCCCCACGTACTTTAGAAACCACCTTCCAACCTTTACACAAGGAGTCACAATGCTCCACCGTCCGACTTAAAGCGATTTGGGAATGACGACCGGTCGCCAACTCGAAACATTAACTCTGTTTCTCTTTCTGACCCGCTGAGCTTTTCCCCGCGGCATTTCCGCCAACCTCCACACCGAGTCAGCCCAAACCTGTACATTTAAACCCGGGATTTTAAGACCTCGCTGATTATTACTACATTTTGTTGCGATATCTGGGAGCCCCTAATGGAGGTGGTGTAGCAACCCGCATCCCGGCCCGGGCAGCCGCCATTGGTGGAGCGGGAGCACGTGGCCGCTGGTAGGGTGAGGTCGCGTGGGGCGCGGGGCGGTGACGTCACTCTCTGACCCTTATTTGGGAGTGAGGAAGTTGGAAACCATACTAATATGGGACAAGGGCGGTCCCGTATGGGACAAACCAATTTAGCCCAAAATACAGAATGTCCCATCTAAGACGGGACAGTTGGCAACATTATCTGTATCGGCAATGGAACAATGAAATTCTTACTTGATGGAGCTGAGCAGTCACATTAACATAAATACATACAAATAATTATACAGGAATCAATAATACATTACATTAATAGTCAGTAATACTAGATAACCAGACCATTGCAAAATCAAAGTGCATGGTGCAAACAAAAGTCCATAGAAAACCATTGTTGCTGAGGTAGTGGTTAGTATTGTGCAGTATTCAGGAGCTTGATGTTGCTGGGTAGAAGCTCTTTTTCAATCTGGAAGTCATGAATTTCAGGCTCCTGTACTTATTTCCTGATTGTAGCAGTGAGATGAGAGTGTGGCCAGGGTGGTGTGGGTCTTTAATGATGAGGCAGTGCTTCCTGTAGATCCTTTGAATGGCGAAGTGGTCAGTACCTGTGATGCACTGGGCAATCTTTACTACTCTCTCTCGCCTCCTTCGTTCCTGGCCTTTCAAGTTACTGAACCAGGCCGCATTGCAACCAGTTAGTATGCTCTATACTATACACTTGTAGAAGTTCGAGAGGTTATTTGGCGAGATAGACAATAGACAATAGACAATAGGTGCAGGAGTAGGCCATTCGGCCCCTCGAGCCAGCGCCACCATTCAAAATGATCATGGCTGATCATTCTCAATCAGTACCCCGTCCCTGCCTTCTCCCCATACCAAATCTCCTCAATCTTCCAAGGAAATAGAGACACTGATGAGGGTTTCTATGATTGCATCAAAGTGGAGGGCTCAGGAAAGATATAGACAATAGACAATAGACAATAGGTGCAGGAGTAGGCCATTCAGCCCTTCGAGCCAGCACCGCCATTCAATGCGATCATGGCTGATCACTCTCAATCAGTACCCCGTTCCTGCCTTCTCCCCATACCCCCTCACTCCGCTATCCTTAAGAGCTCTATCCAGCTCTCTCTTGAAAGCATCCAACGAACTGGCCTCCACTGCCTTCTGAGGCAGAGAATTCCACACCTTCACCACTCTCTGACTGAAAAAGTTCTTCCTCATCTCCGTTCTAAATGGCCTACCCCTTATTCTTAAACTGTGGCCCCTTGTTCTGGACTCCCCCAACATTGGGAACATGTTTCCTGCCTCTAATGTGTCCAATCCCCTAATTATCTTATATGTTTCAATAAGATCCCCCCTCATCCTTCTAAATTCCAGTGTATACAAGCCTAATTGCTCCAGCCTTTCAACATACGACAGTCCCGCCATTCCGGGAATTAACCTAGTGAACCTACGCTGCACGCCCTCAATAGCAAGAATATCCTTCCTCAAATTTGGAGACCAAAACTGCACACAGTACTCCAGGTGCGGTCTCACCAGGGCCCGGTACAACTGTAGAAGGACCTCTTTGCTCCTATACTCAACTCCTCTTGTTACAAAGGCCAACATTCCATTGGCTTTCTTCACTGCCTGCTGTACCTGCATGCTTCCTTTCAGTGACTGATGCACTAGGACACCCAGATCTCGTTGAACATCCCCTCTTCCTAACTTGACACCATTCAGATAATAATCTGCCTTTCTATTCTTACTTCCAAAGTGAATAACCTCACACTTATCTACATTAAACTGCCGTTTAGATCTTGCGTGATATGCATGCACAAGAATTTGAGGTTGTTGACTTGCACGATGTCTCGCATCTTGTCCAGGAAGACAGTTTCATGGATCTTTGGCATTCGCTTTCTGAAGTCACCACTCAGCTCTTAGGTCTTGCTAACGTTGAGAGCACGGTTGTAGTGCTGGCACCATTCAATCAGATTAGCAGTCTCCCTCCTGTACCTTGACACATCATTACCATTTATTCATTGAACGATGGTGGTATCGTCGGCATATTTAATGCCGATGTTGGAGATGTATGAATGATGTTGAAGATGTAAGAATGGAGGGCATGGGACAGCACACAGCCTTGGTGGTTGATGGTTATCAAGGCGGAAGTGTTGTTGCCAATTCGTTCTGATTGTGGTTTGCCGATGAGGAAATCAAGGATTTGAGTGCAAAGGGAAGATCAGGGTTTGATGGTGAGTTTAGAGGTGATGATAGCATCGAACGCTGAGCTGTAATCGTTAAATAACTGCCTGACCTATGTGTTCTTATTGACTAATGTAGTGCAGTGCTGATTGGAGAGCCAGTGAGATTATATCGCCTGTTGATCTATCCTTTTGGTAGGTGAATAGTAATGGCTCCAGGTCCTTACTGAGGCAGGAGTTGAATGCGAAATGATCAACCTCTCAAAGCACTTGATCGCCACAGACATGAGGCATGTCACCTAACATTTCTTGGGCAAAATTTTATGGATGTGATCTTAAAACTGGTGGGAGCCTTGGACCTTAGTACAGTGGCACAGTGGGTGGTACAGTGGTGCAATGGTAGAGCTACTGTCTTACAGCACCAGAGGTTAGATCCTGACTAAGGCTGCTATCTGCACGTTTGTACATTCTACCTATGACCATGTGGGTTTTCTCCGGGTGCTCTGTTTTCCTCCCACACTCCAAAGACGTCCAGGTTTGTAGGTTAATTGGCTTTTGCAAATTGTAAATTGTCCCTAATGTGTAGGATGTAGGATGTGCTAATGTATGGGGTGATTGCTGGCTGGTGCGGACTCGATGGGCTGAAGGGCCTGCTTTGACTCTAAAGTCTAAAATCTAATGAGAGGTTGAAGGTTTCAGCCATAGTTCCAGCCAGTTTGCTAATCGCTAACATGCTGGTTGAGAAATATTTTTCCATAATATTTGATTATTTCCACTTCCCAATAGACTAGGACAGACACATTGTGGAGATCTTACAAAAATTCCTCACTTACCAGTACATTTTTTTCTCTTTCATTTGGCCTTGGGCTGTCTAACCTAAGATGTAAATTACTTAATTTATTTGGGCTTTCTCCAGCACTGTTCTCACTTGTCAACTACTTAATGATGTCTTCTGAAAACTGCTTCCTTTTCATATTGAAACCTGTGTCTTTCACTCTGTGAACATAGCTCAGGGCTAATAATTAGCATGTTGCTTGGCAACGCCGTGTGTGCACTGGTATTTAAATTGGGATCCCCGTGGGTTTCGTGCCAGTCCAAAACTTAGAAAACTTTATTTTGTTAAATCGTTTTTTTTCATTTTTGTTTCGACAAGAAGAAATCAATTTTCTTTTTACAATTGCATAATTCACAAAAGCAGTGACTTGCCTTGACCCCAACTTAAATATTTATTTGAAGAGCCATCTGTTTCCCTCTCCAATTTCTGTCCGGCATTTGAATAACAAAGGTTTATACAAAAACTGTAGATGAGAGGAGCATGGTGGGAAACAATATGCAGTGATTGGTCTTTTGCTCTAAAGCCTGCCCTCTCACCACAAATGCTGCCTGACCTGTTGTGTGTTTCTGAATATTCCGTTTTGATTTCAGAGTTCCAGAATTGTATATTTTTATCCTCTGTTGAGGACATTGGACTTTGTCTATGGTGCTGATGGACTACAATGCTGAGAACACTATTCTGTACTCTGCATAATCCCCTTTGCTCTATTTATTGTACTTGAATTGGAACTGATTGCATCTATGTATGGTATATTTGGGTAGCATGCAAAACAAAGCTTTTCGCTGTACCTCGGTACATGTGACAATATTAAGCCTAACCTCAACTAATTATCATGCTGAAGATCAGTCCTGACAAACTATTGCTCAATTAATTTTCACCACGTTCTCTCATCAAGATATTTCACTAGATCTAAATAAACTATCTATGTTCTCCATCTGATAGTGTAGAAAATTGCCTAATTATGCTCTGTACACAAAAGAGTGTAATTAGCATTCTATCAGCCTACACACACTCATCAGCGATGGATGAAAGTATTCTTCATTTATACCTTAACGTACCATTAATTCGTCAAGTGCTCAGTGATGCTTCAAGTTCTGCTAAAACTGTTTCATTCTAGATCTCATGCAAGCCTTGATTTAGTTATTCCCGCAAGAGTTGCTGGTAGCAAAGAAGCAGGTCCTCTCAAGAACAAAGCACCCTTCTTTAGTGTCCTGGGTCTGAAGAGAGGGTCCAGACCTGAAACATCACCTGAAAATCTGGAGAAGGACCTCGGCCCCGCCGTGAGTGAGGGGGAAGCACAATGGCGGACCCGATGTGGGGGGGGGGGGGCGTCATTAGTGGGGGAGGGGGAAGAACAATGGACAATGGGGTGTGGGGGATCCGCTGTGGGGGAGGGGGGGAGGGAGAACAGAGGTGGAGCAGGTGAGCTTTGTAACTTTGTCAGTACCATAGATGGCCGTTATTTGTATACGTTGTGTATGCACAAAAATAATTTCACTGTGCCTTGTCCATTCCATTCTATTCCAAAACACCATCTGTCCATTCCCTTCTCAAATTTGACCTGACCCGCTGAGCTCCACTGGACGCAGGCCAGACTACCACACAGATCAACCTCCCTTCCGTCGACTCCCTCTACACTTCACCCAGCCTCGGCAAGGCCACCAGCATAATCAAGGACGAGTCTCACTCCCTCTTCTCCCCTCTCCCATCAGGCAAGATGTGAAAATATGTAGCTTCAGATTCAGAGACAGTTTCTTCCCAGCTGTCGTTAGGCAACTGTATCATTCGATCAGCAGCTAGAGAGTGGTCCAAGGCTACTATTTACCGCATTGAAGACCCTCGGACTATCTTTAATCGGACTTTACTGGACTTTATCTTGCACTAAACATTATTCCCTATATCATGCATCTGTACACTGTGGACGCCTCGATTGTAATCATGTATAGTCTTTCCGCTAACTGGTGAGCATGCAACAAAAGCTTTTCATTGTACCTGACAATGAACTAAACAAAACCACATTAAACCAAACTTCATATTTTGCGCAATATTCCAGCATCTGCAGTTTTTTGTGTCTCCAGTCAAGATGTAGCATTCTATGCTACCCTGACTTATTTCTTTCAGATGTGAAGTGGTTGATGAGCAGATACCCTCTCTGTGCCCACAGATTTCCCCCAGGATGACCAATACACTCTGTATCAACGAACTATCCATTCAGTGGAGTAGTTTGGTTGCATAGACTACACTCTAAGTTTATTTGACAATTCGCTGGTTACTAACAGCTCTTGAATTAATTTAATGCCACTGATAGAGATACTTTTCAATTATTCAAAGAGGTCTGAATTATTAAAAATGTGAAAAATACTCCCAAAAAAAGAAAAATATCCAAAAATATCTCAAATGCTAATAAATAATTTAAACAGTTTAAGTATCACACCTATTTGGATAGGAAACTCTCTGAGGGATATGGGCTGAATGTGGGCAAGTGGACTAGTGCAGATGGGGCATCGTTGTCAGCATAGGCGAGTTGGGCCGAAGGGCCTGTTTCTGTGCTGTATGACTCTATGACCCTCTCATGGAACCCATCCGTATATAGTTCTCCCTGAGTTAATGCTCTCACAAGAGACTGCAGTTGTTGGAATATTCAACAAATAAAACATATATTGGCAAGACCAAGCGCAGCCTGGGCGAACGTTTTGCTGAATACCAACACTCAGTCCGTCTTAGCCTACGTGATCTCCCTCTTGCCTAACATCTTAACTCCTCTTCCCATTCCCATGCGGACCTTTCTGTCTTGGGCCTCCTCCGCTGTCAGAGTGAGGCCATGTGCAAATTGGAGGAACAGCACTTCATATTTCACGGGCACCTTACAACCCAGCAGTATGAATATTGATTTCTCTCATTTCAAGTAACCCTTGTCTATTGTCTATTCCCTCTCTCTCCATCCCTCCCGCACCCTGGTCGTCCTGTGAGTTTCACTGTAATCACCTCCTCCACAGGTAACAATGGACCATGGTGAGCTCTTTGGTTATCAGTGCCACTTTTGATTTGTTCTGTACCTCTTCATACCTCTAGTTTCCCACGCCCCTGAATCTCAGTCTGAAGAAGGGTCTCAACTTGAAACATCATCTATTCCTTTTCTCTAGAGATGTTGCCCGTCCTGCTAAATACTCCAACATTTTGTGCCTATTTTCTTCAGTCTGATCATCGGATGCTCTGATATCTGACCTCCTCCACATTTATAGACAATAGACAATAGACATTAGGTGCAGGAGTAGGCCATTCGGCCCTTCGAGCCAGCACCGCGATTCAATGTGATCATGGCTGATCATCCACAATCAGTACCCCGTTCCTGCCCTCTCCCCATACCCCCTCACTCCACTATCATTAAGAGCTCTATCTAACTCTCTCTTGAAAGCCTCCACTGCCTTCTGAGGCAGAGAATTCCACAGATTCACAACTCTCTGAGTGAAAATGTTTTTCCATGTGGAATTCCGATGCGGATTGATGTCCACAGGGTTGACATTTGGTGATTGCCTGCTAGAACCGCGACAGATGTCAAAATAATGAGTCAGTCGCACAAAGTTCCTGAGATCGAACTGAAGGAAGTCAAACTGTGAAAAGCAAATTCAAAAATGTGGTAATTTATGGGTTGGCAACACCAAAGATGAACTTGTCAGTTATCAACTTAGGATTCAAAGTAGTGGAGTAACTCCGCGGTCAGGCAGCATTTCTGGAGCACATGGTCGGTGACATTTTGGGTTGGGATCCTTCTTCGGACTGTAGAAGATGCTAGGATGCTGCCTGACCTGCTGAGTTACTTCAGCACTTTGTGTCCCTTTTCTCTGCAAACCAGCATTTGCAGTTCCTTGTTTCTATCAATTGTCAACTTGTTGTAAAATAAAATAATTTATAGAACATTTAGTACAGCACAGGCGCAGGCCCTGCGGCCCACAAAGCCTGTACTGAACATGAATTCAAGGCCAACACTTGTCTACCTGTACATGATACATATTCTACCATTTCCTGCAAATCCATGCACCTATTCAAAAGTCACTTAAATGCTAAGGTCATAAGGTCCTAAGGTCATAAGGTCCTAAGGTCATAAGGAATAGGTGTAGAATTAGTCCATAGGGTTTGACCAGAATGGAGAAGCCTGAAAAATACTGCTTGTAAAATAAACAAGAGCTGTTATATGTGGAGCTGTTGTATAGAATTACATTGGGAACTGGCAGTCATTTGAAAATAGATGAACGGATGTTCCGTGAAATAAGCAACTTGTTTATATTCCAGGTATAAAGTCGGAGTAGAAAGGAAAGTAACTTCCTGCATGGACTAACAGCTTTCTTGC
The DNA here is from genome assembly GCF_053455715.1 of Rhinoraja longicauda. Taxonomy (NCBI): domain Eukaryota; kingdom Metazoa; phylum Chordata; class Chondrichthyes; order Rajiformes; family Arhynchobatidae; genus Rhinoraja; species Rhinoraja longicauda. The sequence goes on along the minus strand of NC_135963.1, from coordinate 36,240,131 downwards.
CGGCAACTGACATTTCACTTAAACTACCTTCATTTGAGCGAGTGCATAAATGTGTCAAAACTAATTTACCCAGCTTAGCCTTGGAAGGACTATAATACAGCACATGACATTATTATGGAAGGATCAAGGAAACAATTCGGAGCTGAGACCTGCGTTGAATAAATTTCCCATTCCAACTTTTTCCACCATGCATTGTCAAGCGGTCGGCAACACAACATTTTACCAATCAACACAGGGATAATTATGCAGAACCATTATTTGGATCACCTTGTGAACAGAGAGAAATAGCAAAGATATTCTCATTTCAGTTTAAGAAAATAACTGCAGATGCTGGTACAAATCGAAGGTATTTATTCACAAAGTGCTGGAGTAACTCAGCAGGTCAGGCAACATCTCAGGAGAGAAGGAATGGGTGACGTTTCGAGTCGAGACCCTTCTTCAGACTGATGTCAGGGGGGCGGGACAAAGGAAGGATATAGGTGGAGACAGGAAGACAGTGGGAGATCTGGGAAGGGGGAGGGGAAGAGAGGGACAGAGGAACTATCTAAAGTTGGAGAAGTCAATGTTCATACCACTGGGCTGCAAGCTGCCCAGGCGAAATATGAGGTGCTGTTCCTCCAATTTCCGGTGGGCCTCAATATGGCACTGGAGGAGGCCCATGACAGAAAGGTCAGACTGAGAATGGGAGGGGGAGTTGAAGTGCTCAGCCACCAGGAGATCGTTGGTTAAGGCGGACTGAGCGAAGGTGTTGGGCGAAGCGATCGCCGAGCCTGCGTTTGGTTTTGCCGATGTAAAGAAGTTGACATCTAGAGCAGCGGATGCAATAGATGAGGTTGGAGGAGGTGCAGGTGAACCTCTGTCTCACCTGGAAAGACTGTTTGTGACCTTGTATGGAGTTGCGGGGGGAGGTAAAGGGACGAGTGTTGCATCTCCTGCGGTTGCAGGGGAAAGTGCCCGGGGATGGGGTGGTTTGGGTAGGAAGGGACGAGTGGACCAGGGAGTTACGGAGGGAATGGTCTCTGCAGAATGCAGAAAGGGTAGGGGATGGGAAGATATGGCCAGTGGTGGGGTCCCGTTGTAGGTGACGGAAATGTTGGCAGATGATTTGTTGGATACGCTGGCAGGTGGGGTGGAAGGTGAGAATGAGGGGGATTCTGTCCTTGTTACGAATGGGGGAGGGGGAGCCAGAGCAGAGCTGCAGGATGTAGAAGAGACCCTAGTGAGAGCCTCATCTATAATGGAAGAGGGGAACCCCCGTTTTAGTTTAGATTGGTTTAGAGATACAACATGGAAACAGCCGTTTGGCCCAGCGAATCCATCCGACCATCCTCCACCCATTCACAGTAGTTCTATGTTATCCCACTTTCTCATGCATTCCTTACACAATAGGGCCATTTTCTTTTGTTTGGAATGGCCAATAAACCCTCAAACCTGCTCGTCTTTGGGATTTGGGAGAAAACCGGAGCACCTGGAGGAAACCCACATGGTCGCAGGGAGAACGTTTACAAACTTCACACAATCAGCATCCAAGGTCATAATCGAACCCGTGTCTTTGGCTCTGTGAGGCAGCGGTTCTACCGGCTGTGTAGCCTAACTCGATTTTCCCATTTTCCATCGTGTTGAGCAGCAACTACCATTAAACTAGATGAGACAGATTTAAAACAGAAACAGCAGCTCAAATCTGGGCGTCCATGAGGTGTTGAGGAATGCTGGGAGCATCAGCAATGTATATCACCACAACAGGAAACCTCAAGGTTTAGCAAACCCCCCATTCTATGTAGCCATTTTGTTTAAATGGATGTTGCAAGCAATTAACAACAATTCTACGTGACTCATCAACCAGTTCCTGGCATTAATAATTACTAGAGTGATTTTCTTACATTCCAACACATCAATTTGACACATCCTCAGTCCGGGACTGTTGAGGAACAGAACGGAGCCTGAAAAAATATTACAGCAAAGCAACAATGTAATATTGATGAACGATGTCTGCAGATTTGTTCAACTTCGGAACACTTTCACATTGATTCACCAATAAGCCATTCTGGGTTTTAATCTCAGAAGCCCACATATATTCAGTGGGTGAACAAGGAACCACAGACAGCAAGAGTTGGAGTAACTCATCGGGTCTGGCAGCTTCTCTGGAGAACATGGATAGGTGTCATATCCAGTTGGGCCCCCTCTTTAGACTGATTGCAGTTGGACAGTGGGGGGACGGGGGGGGGGGGGGGCGGGGGGGGGGGGGCGGGGTGATGGGGGTTTGGTGGAGAAAGCTGGAAGGGAGGAAAAATTGGAGAATTCAATGTTCATGCAGTTGCATTGAAGCTACCCAAGCTAAGGAAGGATCCCGACTCAAAATGTCACCGATCCATGTTCTCCAGAGATGCTGCCTAACCTGCTGAGTTACTCCAGCACTTTCTGTCTTTTTTTAATATTCCCAGTGGGATCTGAAGTAAGGATATTTCATTTCAGAAATGGAAATAATTTTCTTTGAACACAATGTCAAAATGAATATCAAAATAATTATATTATGATCTCCATAATCAATAGATTTCACACTCAATATTTGTTTGAGGCAGATACTGATAATCATCCAAACCTCACTGCACATTTTGAACTATTTGTAATAGTGCTAATGAGCAAAAAAGTGAATAGTCAATTTAAGTTTATATAATCTGCCTTTCCTGTTTAATTTCTAATGCACGTTTGTGGAAACCTTGTGAATGTTTATATTTACATTTAAAATTAGTTTTATGAATGCAAATCATCACCATAGTTGGTCAATTAACTGCAGGATTCTCACAAGAATTCTCACAAATTGCTCTCAAAAATGTATTCTAATGACCGTTTGTTTCCTTAATGATAGTTAACATGAGGGTCTGAAAAATATGTTTTCAGAATGAATATTAACATCTCGAAATTTATCAACAGTCAAGAATGCGAAGTTTGCTTTATAAAAGCTTCTGCCTGGTATGCTCAGCTTGATATTCATTGAGATATTTTGCACTGCAGACTGGGAATAAATGATAACACCATTAAACTTAGAAGAAGAATACTGGATTTATACTCTGTATCAGTGTTTTGAGTCCTAAGGAAATAAGAAAACTCTGGTAGAGGTGTTAATGGACAGAGACCAAAGGTTTAAAGTGAATAACAAGGGACCGGGGAATATTTTTTTCATTAAGGGGATGATTCTGATCTGGATCATATTACACAAGAAGGTGGGGGTGGCAGGTACTCTCAAAACATTTAAGAAGCATCTGGATCACAAAGGGATAGAGGGCTATCGGCCAAATGCTGGTAAATTGATTGATATAGATGGGGACTTGATAATCAAGATGGGCATGGTGGGCCAAATAGCCTGTTGTTGAGCTGCCCATCTCTTTGAGCCTGTGAACTCTCATTATCAGTGTGATCACGTCGTCTTCTCCCCTCTCACATCAGGCAAGAGTTTCAGAAGTGCGAAAACACATACCTCCAGATTCAGGGACAGTTTCTTCGCAGCTGTTATCAGGAAACTGAACCATCATTTCAACAACTAGAGAGTGGTCCTGACTTACCATCTACCTCTTTGGAGACCTTCGAACCATCTTTAATCAGACTTTACTGGACTTTGTCTTGCACAAAACGTTATCCCCTTTATCCTGCATCTGTACGCTTTGGATGGCTTGATTGTAATCATGTATCGTCTTTCCACTAACTGGATAGCATGCAACAACAAACCTTTTCACTGCACCTCAGTACACGTGACAATAATAATAAACTAAACTAAACTAAACTAAAATAAACATTTGTGAGGCAAAATCGTGAAAGAATGTTTACCAGCTTCCAATATGAGCAAAACTATAGCATTGTAAAGGGCAACGTAATTCACATTAGATTTATCTTGTAGGTGCCCCTTCCCCTGAACTCCTTTACCATTCCCAGCAATGCTGGTGCCCTGAGGCTACAGTATATATATCAACTGCATCGTCAACAACAAGCATAAAATGACTCGACCTCCAGGCCTTACACGATATAAACTTCAAAATGACTGGAACCTCTAAATGACCCTAAATCTATATACTAAAATTCTCGTTTGTTTGTTTGTTTGTTTGTTCCTGAACTACAGCCAAAACGGTACACGATACCGTGACAATTTTTGGCCCACCTTATTCACCGTCATCCCTTTGGTGCTAATGGAAGAAGATATATTTTTATATCGGTGTTATATTTTTAAAGTTATTCACATTTTAAAGTTTAAATCTATCTCCTAGGGAGGGAGGAAGGGGGGTGGAGGGAGGTGAGTGGGGGAGGAGGAAGGATCAGGAGGGGTTGAGGGGGATGGAGTGGGGGGTTAGGGGGAGGGAGGGGAGGGGGAGAGGGAGTGGGGAGGGGGGAAGGGGGGAGGGAATGGAGGCAGAGGGGAGGGAGGAGGGGAGAATGGGAGGGGAGGGGGATGGGAGGAGTGGGGAGGATAGGGGAGGGGGAGAGGGGAAGGGGAGGGTGCTGCACCATTGCAGGTGAGGTTTGGGTCCAACGGGTCCACTTGGTCTAGTGTTCTAATATATCTTGCACAGGAACGTATGCCTTTAACATTATAATCCTACCAAACATTATAATCATTATACTCCCCCTCACCTGTGTCCACCAATTAATTAGAAACAAAGAACAGCAGATGCTAGTTTATACCCAAAATAGACACAAAGTGCTGGAATAACTCTGCAGGGGAGTCAGCATCTTTGGAGAAAAAGGATGGATGATGTTTTGGGAAGAAGTTAGAAGAAGGATACGACCCTGAAACATCATAGAGGAAAGACGTTCTTGCCTTAGAGGGAGTACAGAGAAGGTTCACCAGATTGATCCCTGGGATGGCGGGACTTACATATGAGGAAAGATTAGATAGACTGGGCTTGTACTCGCTGGAATTTAGAAGACTGAGGGGGGGATCTTATAGAAACATATAAAATTCTTAAGGGGTTGGAGAGGCTAGATGCGGGAAGATTGTTCCCGATGTTGGGGGAGTCCAGAACCAGGGGTCACAGCTTAAGGATAAGGGGGAAGTCTTTTAGGACCGAGATGAGAAAACATTTCTTCACACAGAGAGTGGTGAGTCTGTGGAATTCTCTGCCACAGAAGGTAGTTGAGGCCAGTTCATTGGCTATATTTAAGAGGGAGTTAGATGTGGCCCTTTTTGCTAAAGGGATCAGGGGGTATGGAGAGAAGGCAGGTACGGGCTACTGAGCTGAATGATCAGCCATGATCATATTGAATGGCGGTGCAGGCTCGAAGGGCCGAATGGCCTACTCCTGCACCTATTTTCTATGTTTCTATGTTTTCTATGTTTTCTCCAGAGATGTTGCCTGACCCGCTGATTTACACCTATTACATGCCAGGCTTTGTCCTGCCCCTTCTCTCTTCCAGCTTTCTTTACCTCCACCAATCCCCGCACAATCAGCCTGAAGAAGGGTCCTGACCTGAAATGTCACCTAACCATGTTCTCCAGAGATGCTGCCTGACCCACTGAGTTACTCCAGCGTTTTGTGTCCTTTTTCTATTATTATAATCACAGCACCATTACCACAAGGAATGGAGCAATTCACCTAGAACCAATTCTCAGAGTAAATTGGGGATGGATAATAAAAGGATTACTGCTGTCTCACAGATGGTTTATTTAAAAAAATGAAACTACAATTCTCCTGCCAAATAATAGTGAGTTTAATGGCTCTCACGAACATACATTTTTCCATTATCCAGCAATTTTAGTTGAGCGAGAGACATCCTGTGAATTTCATATAGTGACAGGTTACTGGATAAAATGTGATGCTCTGTTATCTGCCTTGTGAAAATATAAACTGGGTTTCAAGTTCTTGTGAATTTTATGAAACTGTTATATTTCTGCATGAATTGCCAATTAAATATCATAGGATGTTAGTGCTGATGGTTTACGGCATTAATCTCATTGGTTAAGGGTTAATAATTTATTGAATTTTTATAAGAATTTCATTAGTTTAGAGAGTTTAGTTTAGAGATAAAGGGAGGAAACAGGCCCTTCGGCCCACTGCATCCACGCCGACCAATGAGCACCCGTTCACAGCAGTTCTATGTCATCCCACTTTCGCATCCTACACACAAGGGACAATTTACAGAAGCCAATTAACCTGCAAACCTGCACGTCTTTGGAATGTGGCAGGAAACTGGAGCTCCCAAAGAAAACCCACACGGTCACAAAACGAATGTGCACACTCCACACAGACAGCACCCCAGGTCATGATTGAACCCGGGTTTCTACCTCTGTGAGGCAGAAGCTCTATCGCTGCACCACTATGCCGCCCTGTTGCTCTGTTGTTGGTACAGACGACAATTAAACATTTTTGACACTCGACAAAGTGTTGGTCAAGTTGTCTATGACAATTTCAAAAGTCCTGTTATTAGGGCAAATCCATGGAGAAAAAATGAGTGAAGGCAATGAATTTCTGAATGCCAGCTTTAGACTTTTGACTGTAAAGATACAGCGTGCAAACGTGCCCTTCGGCCCACTGATTATGTCTTTGGAGTGTGGGAGGAAACTTGAGCGCCCGGACAAAACCCATGCGGTCACAGGGAGGAAGTACAAACTCTGTATAGTTAGCTCCCGTGGTCAGGATCGAACCCGAGTCTCTGGTATTTTAATCATAATCATAATCATAATCATACTTTATTAGCCAAGTATGTTTTGCAACATACGGGGAATTTGAATTGCCATACAGTTAAACTAATAAAAAGCAACAAAACAGACAAAATACATTTTAACATAAACATCCACTACAGTGACTCCTCCACATTCCTCACTGTGATGGAAGGCGAGAAAAAGTTCAATCTCTCCTCTTCTTTGGCCTCCCACGGTCGGGGGCCTCGAATCTTCCGTTGATGGGACAATCTTGGCGCACGTAGCCGGTGGATGGGCCCCCCGCATTGGGGAGATCAAGCTCCTGCAACAGGAGCAACTCCATGACTGCGCTGCTATGCCACTGCTGTGGAAACAGGCCCTTCAGCCCACCTAGTCTGTGCCGACCAACAATCACCCATAGTTCTATATTATCCCAGTTTTGCATCCTATGCGTTTACAGAAGCCAATTAACCCACACACTGCTTGTCTTCAGAATATGGGAGGAGCCTGGAGCACCCAGAGAAAACACACCTGGTCACAGGGAGAACACACAGCACTCGAGGTCAGGATCAAACCCAGGACTTAGGCACTGCAAGGCAGCGACTCTACCGCTGTGCTGGTTCTCCCTGATGTTTCTGAAGAAACATCTGCTACAGAAATTCCAAGGAACTCATTGAATGTTAAAATTATTATCACCATGCACATTCTACCCACTCAATATCCTAGATACACCAGGGTGTATGTACCCAGAAATACTTATCAGACTGTGTGTTTCACAGAGAATGAGTGCATTTCAATGGTTTAGTCGTAAAAACAGCAAAAATCAAATTTCAAAGTACTCAAAAGAGCAATTCAATTCCTAGATTATTTTAATACGACCACTAAAAACCATTATTCTGTATTAAAAGGCAGAAATCATTTTCTCCCGCTCATTTGTTACAGTAATATTTATGTGAGGATCTGTGCCAACCGAAGATGAATTGGCTGGTTTGGGTACAAATTAGTTTTCTAGGTGGTGTGTAGGTACCATGTGTTTCAATGGAACTCTCCACGGCAATTCACAGTCTGAAGAAGGGTCTCGACCCGAAACGTCACCCATTCCTTCTCTCCTGAGATGCTGGCTGACCTGCTGAGTTACTCCAGCATTTTGTGAATAAATACCTTCGATTTGTACCAGCATCTGCAGTTATTTTCTTATAATTCACAGCATTGCTGTTTATTGGTGTCTATTTTGCTGCAAATAATGCATACGTCTTTAAAATTTTAAACAGTCAGACCTTCTTATTTTTAACCTGTGACTTAAACTCCCTATTAAATCCTTATGCTGTATATCCTCACTGATCATTACATCCTGTTCTCTCAATGTCTCAAAATGGAATTCAGACTACACCTCCTTAAACCTTCAATCTGTTAAAATGCCAATACATAATCATTTTTTAAAATGCCCAATTATATTCAAAGTCATTTTTGCCCCTTTTCTTCAAAACTACAGAAATCTTCATGATTCAAAGATCAATAAAATGCTTCAAACCATTCAGAGTCCTGCATTTTGGAACGCTTGAAAGAAAAAGGAAGTGTTGGGAATACTCAGAAGAGGTGCCAACATTTGTGGAAAAATAAATAATATTTATTTTTAAAAGAATTAACATTTCGGATCAATGAGGTCTTCAACAGGTCTACCATGCACATTATCCCTTCTACTTCACGTGTTTTTACTTAATTTTATTAACCTGAAATATTAATTTTACTTTCTTATACAGGCACAGTCAACCAGCACAAAGAACATAGAACAGTACAGCACAGGAACAGACCCATCAGCCTACAATGCCTATCCTGACATGATGTCAAGTTAAACTAACCACTTCTACCAGCACAAGATCCACATCCCTCCTTTCTCTATGTTCCCATGTGCCTATCTAAAAGACTCTTGTATCTACTCCCACCACCACTACTGGCAGTGTGTTTCAGATGCCCACCAATCTCCACGTAAAAAACTTACCCCATGTATTTCCTTTACACTTTGCTCTTCTCACCTTAATACTATTTCCACCCTGAGCAAAAAGAGTCAGACTGTCTATCCGATCTATGTCTCTCATAGGTTTAGTTTAATTTAGTTTAGTTTAGAGATACAGCATGGAAACAGGCCCTTAGGTAGGTAGATCAGATTGGCGAGGCCCAACAGAAGCATATCAAATTATGCATATCATATCATATCTAAGGGAAGGACGGTGTGGCAGAGGTAGAGTTGTTGCCCGGGTTCGATTCTGACTATAGGTGCTGGCTGTACAGAGTTTATACGTTCTCCCTGTGACTGCGTGGGATTTCTCCGGGTGCCCCGGTTTTCTCCCACACTCCAAAAACGCACAGGTTTGAAGGTTAATTGGCTTCTGTAAAATTGTAAGAGTGGCCCTAGTGTGCTAGTGTACGGGGCGATCGCCAGTCTGCGTTGACTCGGTGTGCCGAAGGGCCTATTTCCGTGCTGTATCTCTCAAGTTTAAAGTGCCACCTTCTCTTACAATGCAAGAGCTACTGAGTGTCTTCAATTTGATCTGTTGAAACAGTTCTGATAACAGGTAGCTGACCTGAAATGGTAGCTTTGTTTTGTCTCGGTATGGAAAGAACTATTATTAGTTTCCCATTTTCCCTTTGTTTTGCTTGAATCTATCGAACAATCTCAGCATTCTTCTTTTTTTATATGCAATCTGAAAATTTATGAGGCCAAAAAAACGTATTTTCTTTTTTGAATGTAATTACATTACATGTAAATACAATTTGTAAAACATATTGTATTTTTAGAATATATGTATATATTGGAATATACATAATGTATTGGAAATATATTGTAGATTGCTCGCTACGATAGCTGTCAGCTCAATACTGGACAGGTAGAATGGGAGGAAAGCTGTAAATCAAACATAGTCTCTACCTTGAAATGGAGATAGAGAGCTCCAGAAAGGGGAGATCCAGAAAGGGGAGAGAGTAGTCAGAGATGGTCCAAGGAAATTTGAGGGCAAGGGGTGAGTTGGTGGTGAAGTTCTTCCATTAATAATATATTGTGTCCACACTGTGGAAAGACCAACAACATTGGTGGAATTTAGAAGGATGAGGGGGGATCTTATTGAAACATATAAGATAATTAGGGGATTGGACACATTAGAGGCAGGAAACATGTTCCCAATGTTGGGGGAGTCCAGAACAAGGGGCCACAGTTTAAGAATAAGGGGTAGGCCATTTAGAACGGAGATGAGGAAGAACTTTTTCAGTCAGAGAGTGGTGAAGGTGTGGAATTCTCTGCCTCAGAAGGCAGTGGAGGCCAGTTCGTTGGATGCTTTCAAGAGAGAGCTGGATAGAGCTCTTAAGGATAGCGGAGTGAGGGGGTATGGGGACAATAGACAATAGACAATAGACAATAGGTGCAGGAGTAGGCCATTCAGCCCTTCGAGCCAGCACCGCCATTCAATGCGATCATGGCTGATCACTCTCAATCAGTACCCCGTTCCTGCATTGAATGGCGGTGCTGGCTCGAAGGGCTGAATGGCCTACTCCTGCACCTATTGTCTATTGTCTATTGTCTATTGCCAATCCATCCATGTCAAGCATTACTGGATGCCTAAATACCAATGCCAATACAACATCTCCCTTTTGAACCTTATTCTTGCCATCCATTCCCTCCATGGTCTTAATCTAGTCTCAAACATGGACACACACAAGCAACAATTTAGTTCTTATTCCCCATTTATACTATTTCAGTGTGTAGAAATAAGGAACGGCAGATGCTGGTTTACAAAAAGAGACACAACCTGCTGGAGTAATTCAGCAGGTCAGGCAGCATCCTTGGGAGAACATGGATAGGTGACATTTCAGGTTGGGACCCTCATTGAAAAAAGTAAAAAAGAACTCAGCAGGTTAGGCAGCATCGCTGGAGAAGATGGATGGGTGATGTTTTGGGTCAAGACCGTTCTTCGGACCCCTCAAGAAGGGTCCTAACCTGAAATGTCAACAATCCATGTCTTCCCAAGGATGCTGCCTGACCTGCTGAATTACTCCAGCACTTCATACCTTTTTTTTGTTGTCCAATTTCAGTTTTTTTGTTTTTTTTCTGCGTTTCCATAAAATGTCTTCAGTTTACCTATTCTTCCTCTGCTGCCAAAAGTTATTTGTTTAACTATACATTTAACTCTGCTGGAATCCACTGTTATTTTTACAGTTTGATTTCTTGTGCTGTATATCCCATATATCTTTTGATGTGTGAGGATTATGTGAAATAATTTATATTGTCTCCAAACTCTCAATGACTAAGGGTAACACACAAGTTGTCATTACAGTTCCATTACCAGCAGCCAAGAAATCACAAGACTGTCCAAAAAATTAAAAGCTTAACCTGGTGGCAACCAATATTTCTAGGAGTTTTAAATTCTTAGTGACACCAAGTATCATCTTTTCAAGATATATCCATCGTCAACCATTATAAGAGTATTAAGTCAAAGTGAGGATTCTGGTGCTTTAACGTAGCTGGTTAACTTCTCTGTTTCCAGAGAGGGATCACGGAGAGGGAT